>NC_090650.1:101745144-102345144 GCF_040937935.1 Hyperolius riggenbachi | reverse complement strand
TATCACAGCTACAACTCTGCTGCATGCATGGCCTTTTTTATTTTGTTTTGTTATACGTTTTCACATGAGTGTAGTTATCATACGCTGTACAGCAGAGAGGTAGTGTAGAAATTGCTTAACGGTTTTAATTAGTTTCTGCAAGTAGGCCACACTGAAATTTCATTGGGAAGTTGCTAACTTTCAGGTCACCATAAAACGCTTAATGACACCCTTTGAGTTTGTCTGTATACATAATTAAATTGTAATCTGCAAATATAGAGAATTGTGAGATTGTACTATTAGATCAGAGGCTATTTTTTGCATATGCAGTAAAAAGTTTCTTTTTTTTACAGTAAAAGAGGACTGGAAGTTTATTCTTAATGGGATATACGTGTTTATGTAAGTGCTAATATTATTTCTTCTCTACAACATTACTAATCTCTATAGTAGGTTAGAAAGTTAGGGTCTTTTTTCTATCAGAATATATTTTAATACGTATCAGTTGAGATTTCTCCAAGCGTTTATGTATTTCTTAGCTGAGATGGACAGGTACCAATTATTACAATTTGAGTGTTCAACTACATGACTAACTTCATATAGCAATCTCTAAAAGCGCCAAGAGTCTCACAGTGCTATGTGTCTGAACATAGTGGAATACTGTTCAATATGACTGATCCCAAAGGAAACTTTTTAATTCCATTGCCATTAAAATCTGTATATTGAAACCCCTAGGGGAAAGGATAAGGCCTTGTTCACATTATGCACAATGTAAAACGCAACAAAATAAAATAAACATAAAGGCATACATGATTTGTGCAATGTTTTCCCTACTCTATGGCAGACACAATACCTAAAAACACAGGCATGGTAAGCATTCTCCAGTTAGGCTTAAAGGTACCAAAACTTTTTGTATTCAAATCATTTATTCATTCAAGTTTTTTGAGACACACACCTACCTGAATAAGTACCTATTAGTTCATTCATGACAAGGTAATCTTTACAAATAAATCACACACAAGTATGGAGCGCTCCTAACGAATATGTGTCAGATGATGTTACCCAAAACTACATTTTAACAACGCCCCTCTCCACGTCGCATATGATGCTAAAGTACCATTGCAAAGACTGAAGTTATGAATAGCTGCATCCCAAATTGAGCATTTTATGACGGCTGCAGGTTTCCTTGAACCCAAGAATAAAACTTCTCCTATAAGCTGTTATCAGGTCATAAAAATAGCAGGGAGAGAGAGAGAGAGCGCCTCCAGTAATTGTCTGTAGTAATTCGGGCAGAGGGGGCGGGCTCTGCCGTGCACCACAATGCTTCTACTTGCTCAGGTGAGTCAGTGTTATGAAGAAGAAAAGTTTTCAGCTTAGCCTGAAACTCTGCAAGCTGACCTGAACGCTGGAAACCCGATCGCACATTGTCACCGGGAGATTACTGCCCTCTCAGGACGCCGCTCACAAATGGGCTTTCTTCTAATAAATGAGAGTGATCTTTAAATCTTTTGCAGAAAGCTCATTTTCCAATTAACCAGTTAAACTTTCACCTTCTCCCCTCCTTGACGCGGGGATACGGTGCCCAATTTTTTTTTTCAACTATTTAATATTCCCAGTCCTTGCAGAAAATAATTTGCAGCTGTGATAATATCCCGTGCTCTCTCTCTCTCTCTCTCTTTTTTTCCAAAGCAAGAATATAACATCGATTTTCCTAATCACAGATAAAAGAGGGAATCTGTGAATAATTAGCGATGGCAGGCTAAAGCCAGTTCAGTGTTCCTGATACTGATAATAAACTATGGCCCCCAGGAGAACAGGTAACTACTTTGTATCTCTGACCTCTTTCACTCTCACATTACTTAACTGGGCTGTGCAGCCAACATTACATCACTTACCAAGCACTGGTCCCCGCTCATTAACCCACTAATGACTACTCATCTCTGAAAGTGGAATGCACAGTGCAGAGCACAAGTTCTCTGCTACGCTGATCACGAAATACCCCCCCCCCCCCCCTCCTCTCTCCTGTCCTGCTGCTATTCTATAAAACTTCTGCTAAAGTACACTGACAAGTTAGCCTAGATGTATACAAGGCATGCATTGAAGGATTCTCAAATATATGTTTATATAAAAAAAGTCATAATTAAAAAAAATGAAAAATGAGCAACTAACCTCATGGACATCACTGATTCTGTATTCCCTGCTGAGGCGCAGAACACGAGAGCCCTGGAATGAGTGTATGTAGAACCAGAGCCAAAGCTTAACTAGCCTGTGTGAGTCATATCCTTCCCATTTGATTCCCCTCCAGATGGTGATGTAATGCTCTGGCCCTCTCTACTCTCGCTCTCTCTGTGCACACCACCCCTCCTTCTCATTTTAGCTCAGTGCTGGTGAAGTCACCATTTAATTCTGGCAGAGCTGCAAAAAAAAACACAAAAAAAAAAACACACACACACAAAAAAAACTTCAATGTAACCAAAACAGCCCTAGGCGAACTTTCAAACTTGGTGGTGCAGTTGCCGCTGGAAACGGGATAAACAACCAGGGAAACAGTGCTGCCTCCGGAGAGCCAGACAGCTGTCAAGCACATCATACTAGTGAGCTGTCACTCATACAGAAGAGCATTACGCACATCCACTTTACACAGCCCCGTACTGCACTGATTACTTCATGAATTTTATCCCTTATAACTTGATCTTGGTAATCGAGCAATCATTTATTTTCATTCATTTTAGCTAGGTTGATGTACTAGTCAACAAAGACAGGAGAAAGTCTATGTAACTGCTTCATTGTTTTGATTCAGGGATTGTGTGAAGTATGTAAAAGTAAATTCTACAACTTTTTCAGGATATTTTTCAGGATATTCCTAACTCCTCTCACTTCCCATTATTAACGAGAAGATCGGGCTCCTTCCTTAGACACCCCAGATACTTAGCTAATTGTGTCCTCTAACTCAAGGCCAGGGTCATGTGACTATCCTCTTAGAAGATAGCCAGGCTCTCCCTACAACTCAGTTTTAGCCTGGTTGTCCTGATGCCACACTCATCCCCCAGGACTCCCTAAATTCCCTTAGCCCAAGTACAGAAATACGGGGGGGGGGGGGGGGGCGCACAAAACACCAACTTCCACTGTTCCCTGCTGCAGATCCCTGATAGTTTTTCTGTATTAAGTTATGCTTGCAGAGCCAACTGCCTCCCTCCTAACCAAGATTGTGGTAGCATGTGCCACTCCCCCACCTAGAGGAATTGTGGGAGGAGGAGCCACTGTGATGAAGGCAGTGGCTCTTGTCCAGGAGACCTTAGGGACCATGGTAGACTTTTAAACTAAGAAAGTTGGCATGTTGAGGGCTAGTATGTGTGTTCGGTAAGGAGAGGGTTAGGCTTATAAATATCCAGGGTATCTGCTTTAAAGGACATAAATAAGTTCCTCCTATAATGCCCCTCTTTGGCCTCTGTCTTCATTCTCTAATGATCCGCTCACCTGCATGTGGCCATTTTTGGAATCAAGGCTTACCAGAACCCAGCAGCCGAAGAATACTCGGTGAATGAACGCTTCAGTTCTCCTTCTGGGCAACAAAAATAATAGATGGATGACAGAGTTTTCAATAAGGGTAAGACAGAAACCGTGTTCCAAAATGTGTCTATCAACCAGCCTGTGCCCTCTAGAGGCCAGAAGGAGCAGAGCATCTATTAGAAAAAAATCCTATGGCAGTCCACTAACCGTGGATAGTACAAATGGGGAGGTGGAATACTTTTGGTGGAATACATACATTTAATAAGAGCAACTGTTAACTTGGGCGCCTGCTGTTGCCAAAAGTTTGAATATCGGTAATGTAATAATACCGATATTTTACTATCAGTTCCAGGGTCGTAGCAATAGGCGTTGCAGAGGTAGCGACCGCATTAGGGCCCTTGGGTCTCTCAAGCACAATATTAGCTATCTATTGGCCCTGTGTTGGTAATAATCACTTCTTTTGATACTTTAAATAGTAGTAACAATTAAAAAACTGTTTCCCATCCCCTACTTGCACCTCTGACACTGTTGTTGTCCTTTGCAGGTTTTGGTGCTCTGTATCAATTGTTATGTATAGAGTGCTTGCGGGGCCCCATGTAAAACTTGCACTGGGGCCCATAGCTCCTTAGCTACTCCACTGATTGGTTCCTGTGATCTATACCTCGTTCCACCTACACCTAACAATAACTTCTCCCACCTACACCTAACAGTAACCCCCCACCTATGACTAACACTGACCTATTTGCCGAGTGCCTCAGTAAATAACGCCTTATTGAAGCTAATCACTGTGTTCAGCGCCTAATTTACTCAGTCGATGATGCCATTGTGGCAAATTACATTGTGCTCTAGTGTCACTTTGTGCCCAATTTAACAGGTTTGGTTTTTTTTTTTGGGGGGGGGGGGGGGAGTTAAGGGGTGTGAAAGAAAAGAGCCACAATTATAATACAATGTAAAAACTATAATATTTAATACTATGTACAGAGACATAAATGTAATCATGAGTACTCAAAGGGGAACTCTTACAATCCTAAATGAATAGGGACACTGATTTAATTATATGCATCTTAGAACTTCAGTAATATCTTATATTTTTTGCAAATAACATCTCATTAAAAACAATCATCTGAATTATTTTTACCAGTCCAACCATCTTTGACTAATTTCAACAGAATTTTTGGGGGGTATAGTGTACTTGGCCCAGCTGTCATCCTATTTGACAGTTTGAAGCTCTCTTTAAAGAGAAGGCATAGGGTCTCAGAGAAATAAAACACATATATCAGTAGATAAATACTGACTGTACTTACATAACATATGCATTGCACTGTCCACCTTTTGATTTCTGTGATTTTTATATAGTATATAACAAGATTTATGTTCCTGACAGTTTCCATCTTTGACTGTCTGTGTCTGAAGCCAATCGTGATGTAATTTCCTCCCTTACCCTGCTTCCTCTCTTCCTCCTAATGTAGTATGCATTAGCCCTCCCAACTCCCAGTCCTCAGACACTCCCACCAAGCAGGGACGGATCTAGACCAAGTTGCGCCTGGGGCAAGGTCACGTTTTGGGGCCTAAAGGTCAGGTTTTGGCACCTAAAGGTCAGGTTTTGGCGCCTAAAGGTCAGGTTTTGGCACCTAAAGGTCAGGTTTTGGCGCCTAAAGGTCAGGTTTTGGCGCCTAAACTGCCATTCCCCATCCAAATTTTGTCGCCTTTTTAAGAATTCAACAAACTGCGCCTGGGGCAAGAGACCCGCCTGCCCCCCCTACATCCGTCCCTGCCACCAAGACTGTGTCAGAGTATGAGAGACGGGGAATGATAATCAGGCAGTGCATTCCTTCACCCTTCTGGCTGAAGATCAATCAGTTGGCTGTTGACAGACTCCACAGCAGATTCAGCAGCCGCTGGCAACCCTCCCTCTCACAGGCTCTGATCCCCGACATCCACTAACCCCAAGGGCACTAGGGGCTGTGCACAATAGATCGGAGGGGAGCAGAGCTGGGAGACGATCACAGGGAGGGAGCGCAGCAGCTGTATCTCCCCATCGGGAGGGAGAAGGTGGGAGCCTCTTCCCCTTGGTAAATCCTCCCTGGTGCACCCTCCTAAATAAGTATGCAGAGTTGCGCAGCAGTGGTAATTATAATAAAAAAATACATTACCATGCGTCCCTCTTCTCCCTCGCCGGGTCTCGCTCCACGATCTCCACCTGGGGTCTTCTGTCTCCTCTCCGCGGATAACAGCCGCCACAAGCGTCCTCTTCTTCACTCTTCTGCCATCAAGTGACGTCAGTGACAGCAGAAATTATGGCCAATGAGAGAGGAACAGAGGCGTGGGTGGGGAGTGGGGACCTGGGAGGGACAGAGGAAGCAGCCAATCAGGCTGCAGTAGGGAATTAGGGAGGAGTAAGTAATGAAGGGGAGGAACGGGCAGAGAAAAAAACCCTCCCAGCATGCACTGCAACTTCTCTTTTGCGGCCTGTGTACGGCTTAAGAAGCTGGGGGACAAGACAGCTGACATCAAAAGTAAGATTGATTTTTAACTCTAGCATTGTCTTTTCAGCAGCCTTTCAAACTAGTTAACAGAGGGAAATAGAGATTTAATTTTGGATTTGTTGCCTAACAGTTACTCTTAAAAGTGAATCTGAAGCTTTTTTATAATAAAAAAAACTGATATTTACCTAAGGAGAGGGGAGGCTCTGGGTCCTAATGAGCCTTCCCGTTGTCCTCCCACTGTCCTCGTTCCCTTGTTCCTCCGTGCCCGAAGTCTCCCCAACCCGGAAGAGAGCAGTCCATGACCAAATTAATTATGGACTGCTAACGGGGGAGCCTGCAGGGAACAGAGACACCGGGAGGAGAACAGTAAGGCTCATTAGGACCCAGAACCTTCCCTCTCCTTAGCTATCTGTTTTTTTATTTAATAAAAAAAGGCTTTAGACGCCCTTTAAAAGACCACTATCGCGAAACAAGTAGGCAATTAAAATCTGACAGATCATGTTTAGGTTTCCTGACAGAACCGACAGGTTTTGGGCCAGTCCATCTCCTCATGGGGGATTCTCAGGGTTTTCTTTGTTTTCAACAGCATTTCAAGTGAGATTGCAGGAGAGCGCACGCGCCAATGCGCATCTCCGCACGAATGACGGAGCTTCGCTCTGCCTTCAGTCTCCCAGCGGCGATCGCCGCTCGAAGACTGTTAGACATGAAACCACCGTCAATTAACATGGTACAGCGGTATGATCTACAGCAGCACTGTACTGGGGACAGCTGTGTGACATAATAAAAGCTTGCTGTGCATGTAGGTTGAAAGGAGGTTGGCCCCCACCAGGTTTATAAAATGTAAAAATCTAAAATCCACATACAAAAAAAAAACTGTTGTTATTCACCTTTTTAAAGGTAAATTTTAATCTTTAAAGTCAAAGGGAATCTATAAAAAACATTCAGCCAGATACTAACCTAAGAGGAGGAAAGGCTCTGGGTCCTAATGAGCCATCCCACTCCTCTCCCAGTCCCCTCTGTTAAGCGCTGGCTTCGCCGTTTGAATCCGCTGCCGCAGGGGACTTTGGATATCTTCAGGAGCCAAGTCCTCCTGAAGACAGGCGGCTCCATACTGCACATGCATGAAAGAGGGCGCTCTGCGTGCACAATATGGAGCGGCCCGTCTTCGGGAACACTCGGGCTCCCGAAGACTTCCGAAGCTGCCCTTCGGTGGCAAAAGGGACAGCAGAGACAGCAGTAGTTGACCAAATTAGTTTAAAACTGCTACCAGGGAGCAGCGATGGAATGCTAACTGAGAGAGGATCGGGAAGGCTCTCAATCCAGCTGATTTTTTTTAAAAAAACGTTATCATCGATTCCCAATGACTTTAAACACAAAACAAGTCTGAAATTTTAAGAAAGTCCTATTTAGGATTAAAACTATAGACACAACTGTCTATCTCAGCAGTTTCTCAGCAGTTTACTTTCACTTCAGGTTTGCTATAATTCCATGAACCTATTGGAACAGAGTGCAAGCTCACTGACAAAAATAAGCATTTCCCTATACAGAAGACTCACCGAAATTCAGTGGCGTTGCTAAGGAGCTGTGGGACAGAAGCAACTTTTACATCGGGTCCCCCCAAGCACTCTGTACATAACAATTGATACGGCGCACCAAAACCTGCCAACGGCAACTACAGTGTCAGAGGTGCAAGAAGGGGAAGGGTAACAGTTTGTTAAATATTACCACTATTCAAAGTATCTATAGAAGTGATTATTATGAGCACAGGACCAATAGAGAGCTAATAATGTGGTTGAGGGAGGGCCCCTCTGGCCCAAGGGGCCCAATGCGGTTGCAACCTCTGCAACCCCTATTGCTACACCCCTGCTGAAATTCACTCTACTCCTGTGACAGACTTTTAGATTTTATTTTTTACAATCTATTGAGACCAAAACTGATATTAAACAGGTGAATGGAAAAATGCACCAGTGAATTGATGTTTTTAGTGTTATTTATTGGTTGGTCCTTTAATTAAAATTATTTCCAGACTCTCTAATGGTAGTTCTGCTACTGGTCTTAATATAAATATATTTACTGAGTAAGAAAAAAGCTTAAAACAGTGTCAGCATGACTGTACAATAGAATGATTGTGGGGTGCAAATCAGTGGCGTAGGAATAGGGGGTGCAGAGGTTGCGAGCGCATCGGGGCCCTTGGGCCCTCCCTCAACCATTATTAGCTCTCTGTTGGTCCTGTGCTGGTAATAATCACTTCTATAGATGCTTTGAATAGTAGTAATTATTATTAAACTGCTCCCCATCCCCTTCTTGCACCTGTGACATTGTGCTTGTCCTTGGCAGGTTTTGGTGCACCATATCAATTGTCATGTATAGAGTGCTTGGGAGGCCTCAATTAGAGTGACCAGACGTCCCGGATTGCCTGGGACGCGTCCCGGATTCGGGGTCCGCTGTCCCAGGCTGCATGAGGTTCCGGGAAATGTCCCGCTTTCAGCAGCGGGACGTCCCGGCCTCGGGACTCTGGCCACTCTAGCCTCATGAACTGGCAGCGGCGTCTATAGACGCCGTGCCAGTTCATTGCCCACAGCCCCGCTCCAGCCTCCTTCTTCCGGTGTCTGTTCCGACACCGGCAGGCAAGCAGGGCTACGGCAAGATGGCTGCCGTAGCCCTGTACTGGAGACTATTTGTGTACAGGGCTTCGGGCGCCATCTTGCCTTAGCCCTGTCAGCGCGGGAGACAAGAGCAGGAGGAAGGTGGTCCCGGGAGGAGCGCGCCAGAGGCCGGAGACTTCTGCCAGGTGAGTAAATGCTTTCTTTTCCAGGTGAAATGTTTTCCCGCATTGCGTTTCTTTTCCAGGTGAAATGTTTTCCCGCATTGCGTTTCTTTTCCAGGTGAAATGTTTGCCCGCATTGTGTTTCTTTTCCAGGTGAAATGTTTGCCCACATTGCGTTTCTTTTCCAGGTGAAATGTTTGCCCGCATTGCGTTTCTTTTCTGGTGAAATGTTTGCTCGCATTGCGTTTCTTTTCCAGGTGAAATGTTTGCCCGCATTGCGTTTCTTTTCCAGGTGAAATGTTTGCCCGCATTGCGTTAATTTTCTGGTGAAATGTTTGCCTGCATTGCAGTAATTTTCTGGTGAAATGTTTGCCCGCATTGCATTAATTTTCTGGTGAAATGTTTGCCCGCATTGCTTTTATTTTGTACTGACATGTTGCCCGCATTGCGTTTATTTTTTACTGACATGTTGCCCGCATTGCATTTATTTTATACTGACATGTTGCCCGCATTGCGTTTATTTTGTGCTGACATGTTGCCCATTGCGTTTATTTTCTGGTGTCCGGGGTAACTGTTACTGCATTTATTATTTAATGGTCATAGATGGCTGTTTGCTGCTTTGTGGTTACGGTACACTATTAGCATCACACAGTTTCTGCACACCCATGATGCAAAGTCTCGTTTGTCCACATCATGGCGTAAACACTGCTTTCTTATGCCTCGCTGTTACATCATTACGTTAGCTCCGCCCATACAATGTCATGGCCACGCCCATTTTCCACCGCGCCGCCGCACACCAGAGCGTTTCGGCTGCGGTTGCGATCCGCATGCGGGTGCGGATCCGCTTGGGTAATGTATTTCAACGGGCTGGTGCACACCAGAGCGGGAGGCGTTTTGCAGAAACGCATACTCCCTGGCTGCTGCAGATTTTGGATTGCGGATGCGTTTCTGCCTCAATGTTAAGTATAGGAAAAATGCAATCCGCTCTGAAAAAACGGCACTTCAGAGCGGTTTGCCAGGCGTTTTTTGTTACAGTAGCTGTTCAGTAACAGCTTTACTGTAACAATACATGAAATCTACTACACCAAAAACGCTTCCCAAAACCGCAAAATGCTAGCTGAAACGCTACAGAAAAATAAGAAAAAGCGTTTCAAAATCTGCTAGCATTTTGCGGATCTGCTAGCGTTTTTTGGTGTGCACCAGGCCATACTGTGTACTTCTTGAGCATCCAAGGGTGGCAATGATAATCTTGAACTCCTAAGCTCTGAGATTTACATAGGAGAGTTTGGAGTCCATAAAAAAAGGTATCAGTTTTAGAGAGTGAGTATCCATCACAGTCGACAAATGATGTGCCAGCTGAATACTGGGGGTGCAAACATTTCACAAGGTTAAAAAACAGATTTACTTAAAGGGAACCCGTGGTGAGAGACATATGGAGGCTGCCATATTTTTTTCCTTTAAGCAATACCAGTTGTCTGGCAGTCTTGCTGATCTTTCTGGTCAGTAGTATCTGAATCACACACCTGACACAAGCATGCAGTTAATCTCGTCAGTCGTCAGACATCCGATCTGCATGCTTGTTCAGGGTCTATGGCTAAAAGTATTAGAAGCAGTGGATCAGCTGGAAAGCCAAACAATATCTAGAGTTTAAAAGGAAATAAATATGTCAGTCTCCATATGTCTCTCCCTTCAGGTTACCTTTAGGCCTCTTTCACAGTGCGATGTTAAAGTCACACGTTAGAAAATGTTCCAACGTAGACTAACGCACAGCAATGCAAAGTCTGTGTGACATTCACAGTGCTCACGTTGCGTTGTGTGTAACGTGTAGCAATATTTAGAGAGTGCTGCATGCTGTGCGTTTAGCAATACATTTTCTGCGTTATGTGTGTTGCACATGCTCAGTAATGGTTTTCGCTCCATCAGTATGCGACGAAAACGGCGCACCAAGAGACACATAATGTAGTACAAAATAACGTCCAATTTTATTACCTACATGCGTTGCGTTAGGGGCACGTTGTGCGACCTTAACGTCGCATCAAACGCAACATCTTCGTGTGAAAGAGCCCTAAAGCGGACCTGAACTCAGAACCTGCTATCTGTTTTAAAAGATAAGCAACAGCATAATAACCTTTAAAGAAAAACATTTCTATGTTACAGCTGATACAAATCCTGCAATAAATCTGCAGTGTGTCTACTTACTGCTTTCATGGAAGCAGACATAGCATTAACCTCCTGTGTTTACAAATTAGCTGGCAATTAACTGACACAGCTGGGAGATCAAATTATGCTTGTGATCAGTCACAGATGAGGGGAATTAGGCTACATACACACATCAGACCATAGTCTTTTGAAAATGAAAGATCACAGACCAATTTTACCCCCTTCCATGGGTAAAATTGAACCACCAATACTGGGGCTCCACAAGGCTGTGTTCTGTCACCTCTACTGTTCTCCCTTTATACCAACGACTGTATCTCATCCGCTGACTCTGTGAAGGTCATCAAATTTGCGGATGACACCACCATTATTGGCCTAATTGGAAGCAACGGAGAGCATGAATACCGGAGCGAGGTCGAGAGAATATGCAATTGGTGCAGGGAGAACAACCTAGTTCTCAACACAGCAAAGACTGTTGAACTAGTTGTAGACTTCAGGAGGAACCCTCCCCCCCCCTCGCCTGTCCTCATTGGAGGAACAGAAGTTTCTATAGTGTCATCGGTTCGGTTCCTTGGCACGACTCTCACCAATAATCTGAAATGGGGGCAGAACACCACTAAAATTCAAAAGAAATCCCAACAGAGGCTGTTCTTCCTGCGCCAGCTGAAGAGATTTGGCATGCCACGGGAGCTGCTGGCCAGCTTCTATACCGCCACCATAGAATCCACCCTCTGCTCCTCAGTCATTGTTTGGTACGCGGGTGCATCGGCCAGTGATAAACATAAACTGCAGAGGGTCATAGCTGATGCAGAGAGAATCATCGGGTCTCCTCTTCCACCTCTTGATCTCCTCCACTCCGCTAGATTGAGTAAGAGGGCCACCATGATCTCCCGTGACCCCTCTCACCCTGGCAGCCACTACTTCAGGCTCCTCCCGTTGGGCCGCCGCTTCAGGACTATACCATCCAAAACCACCAGGCGGAAGAACACCTTCTTTCCCCAGGCCGTTCGGTCACTGAACTCTGACTTTCCCCAGTCCGGCCTGCACTCATAATTGCCGGGTCGACAGCTGGTCCCCGTCGCTGCCTCCTCTGTATATCTGATTACTGCATTTCAAATTGTATGTGCTGTTGTATCTGTCTATGCCATGTGTACCACAAATAATTCCGATTATGGCTCTTGCTGTACTTGGCGAAATAAAACTGATTCTGATTCTGATTCTGGGTAGTATGAGAGCCATACTCCACACAGTCTATTCTATGGAGCTGAACTCTCCATCAGACAGAAATCTTTGCAAGATGCTGCACACAAAGATGCTGCACACAAAGATGCTGTACAGACACAAAAGATCTGTTCCTGCCAAAGATCCGTTCCTGCAAATTGCATTCATAGTCTATGATATCTGCAGATCATCATACACACCTTGATTAACTGACATTCATCTGCAGATCAGACAATCATCTGCAGATCTGAAAATCCATCCTGGTGGATCTGATCTGCAGATGAATGTCTGTTAAACAAGGTGTGTATGAGGATCTGCAGATGTCATAGACTATGAATGCATTTTGCAGGAACGGATCTTTTGCAGGAACAGATCTTTTGCAGATACTGATCTTTTGAATGTCTACAGCATCTTTGTGTGCAGCATCTTGCAAAGATTTTAATCTGATGGGGAGTTCAGCTCCATAGAATAGACTGTGTAGAGTATGGCTCTCATACTACATGGAAGGGGGTAAAATTGGTCTGTGATCTTGCCTCTTCCAAAGACTATGGTCTGATGTGTGTATGAGCCTTTAGACAGGCTAAACTCTCTAAATACATACAGGGTGCATTTCTCTCTGTTTTCCTTCTGTCCTGTGCAAGAATACAGGTCCACTTTAAGGTGTTCTCTGTATATTTGTATCAAAGAATATTTAGTTTATGTATATGAACCCTACATCCAGTATTATCTTTCATAGTTACATGCTCTTTCTTTTAATCATTAACCACTTCACCACTGAGGGGTTTTACCCCCTGACCACCAGAGCAATTTTCACCTTTCAGCGCTCCTTCCATTCATTCATCTATAACTTTATTATTACTTATCCCAATGAAATGAACTATATCTTGTTTTTTTTGCCACCAATTAGTCTTTCTTTAGGTGGGACATTATGCCAAGAATTATTTATTCTAAATGTGTTTTAATGGGGAAATAGGAAAAAATGTGGGAAAAAATTATTATTTTTCAGTTTTCGGCCATTATAGTTTTTAAATAAAGCATGCTACTGTATTAACCCATTTGTCCCAGTTATAAAACCATTTAAATTATGTCCCTATCACAATGTTTGGCGACAATATTTTATTTGGAAATAAAGGTGCATTTTTTTCAGTTTTGCATCCATCCCTAATTACAAGCCCGCAGTTTATAAAGTAACAGTGTTATACCCTCTTGACATAAATATTTAAAAAGTTCAGTCCCTAAGGTAAATATTTATGTTTTTTTTTATTGTATTTTTTTTTTTTTTTAATTACAAAAAAAAAATAAAAATTGGGGAGTGTGGGAGGTAATGAGTTAATTTATTGTGTAAATGTGTAAATGTAATGTTTGTATATGTAAAATGCTTTTAGGGTGTAGTTTACTATTTGGCCACAAGATGGCCACAGAGTGTTTGTTTACATGCGACCTGTAAGCGTCCGGAAGGACGCTTACAGGAAGCAGTAGGAGGCTGGGAGACTCACAATGATCTCGCTGTTTCTGAAAGAAGCAGCAGATCATTGCGGGGGCTTAGATCAACGAACGGGAATGGATTTTCCCGTTCATTGATCTCCGGGCGAGCGGGCGGCGGCGTGCACGAGCGGCGGGTGCGCGCGCACGAGCGTCGGGAACGCGGACAGCGGCAGTAGCGCGGAAGGTACGGATTTCTCCGTCCCTGGTTTTTTAGGGGGAAAAAAGGGACGGAGAAATCCGTACGCGTGGGGGTAAAGTGGTTAAAGAGAACCAGAGATGAAGCACCCTCTTGTATTTTACCTTATAAATCAGTGGGAACATGACAGTAAACACCTAATCTGCTCTTTGTTTCATTGTTCTCTGTTTAATCTGACTGTTATCACCTCTGATAAGAATCCCCGACTGAGCACTCAGTCTAGCTTTGCTATGGAAAGATTATAGCTAAGTCTGTCTTCTCTGGTGTCTTTTCAAGCCCAAGCCTGCCCCCTTGTGGCTCTGCTATAATGACTCAGCTATAATTATTCCTTGCAAAGCCAGACTGAATGCTCAGTCCGGGATTCTTATCACAGCTGATAACAGACACTTTTAGCAGTGAGGATAAAACAGAGAGCATGGTAAGTGTTTTCTCTAATGTTCTTACTGATATATATGGTAAAATACACAAGGGTGCTTCGTCTCTGGTTCCCTTTAAAGAGACACTGAAGCAAAAAAAAATAAAAATCTGATATAGTGAATTGGTTGTGTACTATGAATAATTACTAGAAGATTAGCAGCAAAGAAAATATTCTCATATTTTTATTTTCAGGTATACAGTGTTTTTTCTAATATTGCATCATTCTATAATATGTGTAGATTACACAACACTCAGCATTCAAAACGATTCTTTCAGAGCAGTCTGTGAACTAATGACCTCTCCTCTGGCCGAGAAAAAGTAGATAGTTCAATAACAGTTGAGATAATAAAAGTCAGAAGACAGCCCTCTCTACGACTTTGAAAGTCCTAGAGCTTAATGGCTTTTTTGCATAGAGATAACAACTGCAGTTTCTTAACTCTTCCTGTACTGGAAACAATTAGACTGATGTATCTGATCTTAATGTTTTATTTCTTAGCTGTACTACACATACAAATCATAATATCATATTTTTTTTTCGCTTCAGTGTCTCTTTAAGTAAACATAGAGAGTTTCTACAGTACACTACTTACTCGATTGCCAGTTCACACATAGAACTAGTCAGCGCTGTTATTCTGTTAATATGAATGTAATAAAAAATGAACTAAAAATTGTTTGTCTGCTTATTGCTTTAGATTTGTTTCTAAGATATGAAGTACGCCAGACAGTTATACTAGCCAGATACAATCCAGCTGCTCTAAATAACGGAATCTGTGGCCAAATTGACATCACTCATAGGCTGGCCACACACTACCAGCTCTTTCACCAAACTAGCTTCCCCTGGGGGCAGGCCTGGATTTACATCACAGGAGCCTATAGGCACAAATGTCCTGGTACCCTACACTTCACCCTCATGAACCCACAAACCCCCACCAAACCACACCACAAGTATGCTGGCTGGCCCAGCTGTCACTCCTTCCCTACTTCCCCTGTCCAGTGGCCTTTACTATTCGGTAGCCAGAAGTTCCTTCAATATTGAGTAGCTAGAGATGCCTTCAAGTGTTAGGAAGCTAGAAATGCACCTAGAGATGCCCTAGGCCAGTAATCTGCAAACATGGCTCTCCAGCTGTTATGGAACTACAAGTCCCACAATGCATTGCAGGAGTCAGACAGCCACAGTCATGATTCATAAAGGCAAATGCATTGTGGGACTTGTAGTTCCTTAACAGCTGGAGAGCCAAGTTTGCAGACCACTGCCCTAGGCTGAAGGAAGATCTTGTCAGTGGAAAGCTTGTGAGTAACCTCTTGTTTAGGTTCCACTCGCAACTCTGCATAGGGAAAGAGGGAAGCACTGAGGGGGGGGGGGGGGGGGGGGGCGTGAACTACCTTTCCATCATCAGGCACCTGTAGGCTCAAGCCTACAGTGCGTTATGAAAAATCCAGCCCAGCCTAGGGGTAACAGTGTAGCATATGGGCACATGGGGACCAGGCTGTATCTACAGGTATTCTGCAGGACCACTTATTTGACTCAAAAAGTGCTATTTTAAGCATATGCCATGATGTAAATGCTATTTAGGTGTAAGTATTCATGACGTGATTGGCAGTGAGAAAACTGCTCATCTATGATTATCTGTAATAATCAGCCACACAACACAGTCTTCTGTTCAGAATTTAAATATGTATAGGCTTGTACACACCTGCAACTTGGGTCATTTCAGGTGCTTTTGCAAAGTCTTTACAAGTGTCTCCTGGCATGTGGTGACTGCATAGTAGTGATATACACAACTGCCTAAAGCACAACCCTGCCATAATCTGAGAACTCCCTATACATCAAACATGGTTAAAGGACAACTGAACTGACAGGGATATGGAGGCTGCCATAGTTATTTCCTTTTAAACAATACCAGTTGCCTGGCACCCTGCTGATCTTTCATGAATCAGTAGTGTCTGAATCACACACCTGAAATGAGCATGCGGCAAATGCAGTCAAACTAAAGACAAACGTCTGATCTACATACTTGTTCAGGGTCTATGACTATTATGCTAGGAACACACATGAGATAAAAATTTTTTGAAAAATTAAAAATCTAAGGTAAATTTTAACACCTCCATGTAGTATTAGAGCATAAATACACAGTCTATTTTAAGCTGAGTACACCCATCAGAGAAAAATCTTTGCAAAGTGAGGAATTCATCTGTCACACAGGTTTGTCAGAGAGGTTTGAAATACTGATAGTTCCAAAGATGCTGTGCACATGCAAAAGATCAGGATCTGCAAAACATCAGTTCCTGCAAAATGCTTTAAGGGCTCGTTCACATGCGTTTTTTTGCCCTTTTTTCAAGCGCAGGCGATTTTCAAAATCACCCTAATGATTGTGCAATTATTCCTTATGAGAGAGTTCACAGCTGAGCGGTTCGTTTACGATCCGCTCAGTAAAGCGGTGCCTGTACCATTTTTGAGATTGAGATTTTGCCTCAATGGAAGGTATAGGAAAAACACGTTTTTTTAGAATAAATACATTGTATTTATTATTTTTATATATTAGGTCAAAGAATTCACTTCCTGACTTGCGTCAGGGAGTGAATTACAAAACCACTCTGGAAAAGCGCTTAGAAAAGTGCTTTTACCAGAAACTCAGCGCGCAGTGGAGCTCCGGGAGGGGGAAAAAAAGGGCACAAAAACACAAAATGCTTGCGTTTTCAATTTTAGGTGTGTATGATTTTAGGTGTATCTATTTACTTTCCTTTTCTCCATGCATGCGCTGTGCAGACAAACAATGAACATTCGTCTGTAGATCAGATCCACCGGGATGGATGTGAAAGACTGAGACAAATCTTTCGTTGCTATCTTTGGAGGTCTTTAGTGAACATTTTTTTACAAATATTATCCACAGATTATCTTTGATCTTTCATTTTCAAAGACGTTTATCTTGTGTGTACCCAGCTTTAATATACAAAATCTGCTGGCCCAAAATTGCTAAAGTATTATGCCTGGTACACACTGCGCAATTTCCCATCAAATAGATCATTTGCGATAGGTCCGATCAGATTTCAGTTGTTTTTATGATCAATTTTGTATAGAAGTTAATGGAAAATCGATAAAAAAAACAAAACAAAAATCAGACCAGACCAGTCGGAAATTATTTATTATTGTCTATCTGACAGGAAATAACTAGAGTGAGGCCGAACCTCCGATTTTAGGTTCGCGAACCGGGTTCGCGAACTTCCGCGTAAGGTTCGGTTCGCGTAAAATTCGCGAACCGCAATAGACTTCAATGGGGATGCGAACTTTGAAAAAAAAAAATTATGCTGGCCACAAAAGTGATGGAAAAGATGTTTCAAGGGGTCTAACACCTGGAGGGGGGCATGGCGGAGTGGGATACATGCCAAAAGTCCCCGGGAAAAATCTGAATTTGACGCAAAGCAGCGTTTTAAGGGCAGAAATCACATTGAATGCTAAATGACAGGCCTAAAGTGCTTTAAAACATCTTGCATGTGTATACATCAATCAGGTAGTGTAATTAAGGTACTGCTTCACACTGACACACCAAACTCACCGTGTAACGCACCGCAAACAGCTGTTTTTGTAGTGACGGCCATGCTGGACTGGTGCGCACCATGGCGAGAGTGCAGGTTTTGGTGGCTTTACAGCCCATATGGTCGCCTGGCTGATGAACAGAACAGGTATGCAGTGGCGGGTTCACTGAACAGAACAGGTATGCAGTGGTGGGTTCACAGAACAGGTATGCAGTGGCAGGTTCACTGAACAGGTATACAGTGGCGTGTTCACTGAACACAACAGGTATGCAGTGGCGGGTTCACTGAACAGGAATACAGTGGCGGGTTCACTGAACAGAACAGGTATGCAGTGGCGGGTTCACTGAACAGTACAGGTATGCAGTGGTGGGTTCACTGAACAGGTATGCAGTGGTGGGTTCACTGAACAGGTATGCAGTGGTGGGTTCACTGAACAGGTATGCAGTGGTGGGTTCACTGAACAGGTATGCAGTGGTGGGTTCACTGAACAGGTATGCAGTGGTGGGTTCACAGTACAGGTATGCAGTGGTGGGTTCACAGAACAGGTATGCAGTGGTGGGTTCACAGAACAGGTATGCAGTGGCGGGTTCACTGAACAGGTATGCAGTGGTGGGTTCACAGAACAGGTATGCAGTGGTGGGTTCACAGAACAGGTAAGCAGTGGCAGGTTCACTGAACAGGTATGCAGTGGTGGGTTCACTGAACAGGTATGCAGTGGTGGGTTCACTGAACAGGTATGCAGTGGTGGGTTCACAGTACAGGTATGCAGTGGTGGGTTCACAGAACAGGTATGCAGTTGCAGGTTCACTGAACAGGAATGCAGTGGTGGGTTCACAGAACAGGTATGCAGTGGTGGGTTCACAGAACAGGTATGCAGTGGCAGGTTCACTGAACAGGTATGCAGTGGTGGGTTCACTGAACAGGTATGCAGTGGTGGGTTCACTGAACAGGTATGCAGTGGTGGGTTCACAGTACAGGTATGCAGTGGTGGGTTCACAGAACAGGTATGCAGTGGCAGGTTCACTGAACAGGTATGCAGTGGTGGGTTCACAGTACAGGTATGCAGTGGTGGGTTCACAGAACATGTATGCAGTGGCAGGTTCACTGAACAGGTATGCAGGTATCCAGTGGGCTCACTGAACAGAACAGGTATGGTGGGCTCACTGAACAGAACAGGTATGCAGCCAGGAACAAGCTAAGCCTAACTAATCTTTCCCTATGAGAGACAGTCTGCAGCAGCTCGCCCTACTCTCACTAACGCAGGCAGCACACGAGTGAGCGTAATGGCCGCCGCTGCCTGCCTTTTATTAGGAGGGGAGTGGCTCCAGGGGCTAGTGTAGCCTAATTGGCTACACTGGGCCTGCTGACTGTGATGTAGAGGGTCAAAGTTGACCCCCATGGTGCATTATGGGGCGAACCGAACTTCCACAAAAGTTCGCCTGCGGGATGCGAACGCGAACCACTGAAGTTCGCATGGAACCGTTCGCAGGCGAACCGTTCGGCCCAACTCTAGAAATGACATGGTGTGCACCAGGCATAGAAGGCAGCCTCCACATCCCTCTCACTTGAGTTGTCCTTTAAAGGGAACCAAGCAACTCTTTTTTTTCCTGGTTTCTAATAGCTATAGGAGCTGCTAAGTTCCCCCCTCCCCTTCTAACTGCTCATTATTTATCCAGGGGAGGGTGTGAAGATAGCATCTGTGACTTCTGTAAACTCTTTGAAGCATAGTGACCAATATTTCCACTCCCTTGCTGATGAAAGCTTTTTGCTAATGTGTGCAATAAAATAATTGCAGTATTCCTTATCTTCCTCAAATATCTGTTGTCGGGCGGCCACAGGGGTAGAAGGAAGTGGGATAATAAACGCCTCTGCTAAACTTTTAAATGTAAAAAGAACAGGTAAAATTTCCTTTTTTTTTTTAAAATAATAAGACACCTTGTTGGCATGCGTGTTTAATGAGCTACTGAGATGCCCTGGGTGCTAAAAATGGTGCTTGGTTCACTTTAAAGTAGACCTGAACTCAGGACGTCCTCTCTGCTCTAAAAGATATACAACAGCATAATAACCATTAAACAAAAACATTTATTTTGTTACAGCTGATACAAATCCTAAAATGAATCTTCTTTGTTTCAACGTCCAGATTCATGGAAACAGACATATTGTTAACATCCAGTGCTTTCAAATGAGCTTATCCGCCATCTCTGCCGTGGCAGTCAGGGGACACGGGGTAGAGATCAAATTACAACCAGTGATAAGACACAAATGAGGGGGAATTAGACAGGCTAAACTCTCTAAATACATACAGGGTGCATTTCTCTGTTTTCATTCTGTCCTGTCCAAGAGTTCAGGTCCACTTTAAAGGTCTCAGTTAGTAGCCAGTGCAGAGCATTTATCCACTTATGTCAGCACATGGTTCAGCTGTCCTGCTGGGGAATTATTAATCCCAGTTTCTTTATGTTTATTGATGTGATTAAACAAGGTCTTTAGATAAGCCCAGACGCTAGCACTTTGACAATGCCATAAAAAACAGCTGGAGCCCATTTATTCGGCTTGTTTGTCTTCTTGAGAGGACACCTTTAATTCTATTAAGAAATTGTAAAAGCCTTGTGAAGTCCCTTGTGCTGGACAGACATGAAGTTTATTGCCAGGTGATGCCCTTTCGTGAACACATCCAGCAGATGCAACTGCCATCCTGGCTAATTTAGAAGCAGCCAGATACGAGGGGAGAGGTGAACGGCAATAATTTTTGCTGGCGCCGCCGTATATTTTATCCACGGCGGCTTAAACACACTCGGGTGGATTAATTTCTCATTGCCGACTGATCTATATTTAATTCAGGTTTGAGTAATTAACTTCCAATAACTGCATAACGTCATTATGTGACCAGGCGGATGATAAAACAGACTGAACATTAGATGAAATGTCTTATTCGTTGACCCCAAGCATTGCCGATAATATAATTCACAGTAGTCCACAGACACCATAATAGTTTGAGAGTTACACAATATGACTGTACTACCGAGTGTCAAATCACTTTTTACTGATTAACAGCATTCAGAAGAAAATAATGCTGTTCATTCATTAGCAAATGTTAATCCATATATACAGTAGAATCCTGTCATTGTATAAATAAACTGAAACATGTACAAAGTGGATTAATACTCTTTTAGGATAGTTTATGCTGTAAACAAGTAGTATAAAAATCAAATTATTTTCTTAAACCAAATTTATGATGAACAAAATAGGACATACATGTCTCTATTCAATAAGACATACACCTAACTAGTAAATTGTTTCAAATGTGTTACATTTGTTTCCTGGGTTGTATCAGCAGACACAGCACAGCTCAGCCTCCTACTAGCAAAGTGACTACTAGGTGTTACGTTTTCTGACTAGTGCAGGTGATACTTCTCCAGAGTTGCAATACTACCTGCTTTGTGTAGCTAATCACACATGCAAGAGGGGAGTTACTGGGAGGTTACTGGGCAGTCTGTATTTACAGGGCATAATGAAGAGTATAGATTTGATGTTTGGAAATATTTTAGTTTAAGGTTCCAGATTATACACAGCAGGCTACATACTGACATGGCAATAAACATTTTAATATTATTAAATTACAAAACTAACTTGCGTACCACTGATACATCTTACAGTGTTCTTTTTGAATAAAGATGGCATTTCACTACAATCGATTTAAAAAAACAACAATGACTTCAAATGCACAATTATCAGTAACAACAAATACGATGTCATTACAGAATCTAAAGCTCAAAAATCTGGTCTACTTTATAGAAAAATTCTTTACTTTGGCCACAGCCTCCTCTGCAAGCAAATATTAATATGTATTTGAATCTATTGCATTACTTTACAAAGTCCTTAGGCCCCGTTTACACTTAATCAGTTGGTACGCGTTTTTTTTCCCTTATCCATAGCAATGCATTGTGAAAAATATTTCAGTTAAAACGCTTTAAAGAGAAACTCCGACCAAGAATTTAACTTTATCCCAATCAGTAGCTGATACCCCCTTTTACATGACAAATCTATTGCATTTCACAAACAGGCCATCAGGGGGCGCTGTATGACTGATTTTGTGCTGAAACCCCTCCCACAAGAGGCTCTGGTACCGCGGTACTCTGGGCAAACTGCCACAATGTAACAATGTTCACAGACAGGAAATGGCTGTTTACAGCTCTCTGTTAAAGCCAGAACAGCTAGAAACAGCTACATAACCTGCCCACAGTAAAATGACACCATGTAATACATGTCAGAATGTGAATCTGGGAGAGGAAAGATTTTACAATGAGCAAACACTGAATAAATCATGTATACATAATTATTGTAAAAATGAAGCACTTTTTTATTACATTATTTTCACTGGAGTTCCTCTTTAAGTGTGAAAGGTGCCATAGGATAATATGGGTATTACTTTGAAAATCAATTGTCATTTCAATTATAACTGAGAGTAACTGATTAAGTGTAAACGGGGCCATAGTCAAGCATTCACTCTCCCTCACACGCTAATCACTACATAATAATATTCTAATTTCTCGGCCACAGGTCAACTTTGAGGGAACCAATAAGTTAAGGCAGTGTTCCCCAACCCTGTCCTCAAGGCCCACCAACAATGCATGTTTTGTGGATATCCACACAGGTAGATAATCAGCTCTGCTGAGACACTAATTACCTCACCTGTGAATGTGTGTGTTTATGAGTTAAGGTATGCCTGAGATAAAAACACCACAAGGATTTATACTCAAATGGGGCTTCCTCCTGCCCCTTGTAGACCTTGGGCTTCCTCAGTGTCCATCTGGTACCATCCGTTCTTCCGCTATCAGCCTTGGTAGACTGGGGACTACTGTACATGTGCAGCCCTGGCCATACGCCTTCTTAGTCGAGCTCCTGTCCCCGGGTGCATTCTGCAACCCACGCAGTAAGTTAAGACTGGTATCTGCTCAGTCACAGAACGCTCTTGGCCACATGAGTGTGACCAAGGAGGCATGCGGCCAGAACCACACATGCACAGACTGGCTCAGTTGTGGGCTTTACTGGGGCTTCCAGCAGCAGAATGGATGGGACCGGACAGACAAAGAGGGAGCCCACAGACTACAGGGGGCTGGAGGAAGCCCCAGGTAAGTATACATCTTTGTCTTAGGTTCAGCTTAGCAGTGAGTTTTTTTCGGACGTGGAAGGAAACCAGAGAGCCCAGAGGTAACCCACTCAAACAAGGAGAGAACATATAAACTCGGTGCAGATAGTACCATGGCTCATATTTGAACTTGTTACCTTAGTACTGTACTGAAAGGCAAAAGTGTTACACACTATGCCATTGTGTCAGTTCCCTTTAAAAAAATAAATCTAAAAATACACGGTTTTACACTTATGGTGTTCGTTTGCAGTTGGATGCCCCCACCACCACATCGCACCGCAATGCACAAACCCACAAGTATATGCTCCAACAGAGTCATATGCATAGCCCCTCCGTGCACCCATCCGCTGGACAGGAAGTACATCACTAAGATTCCAAAGGTTTTCCGTTGTATTGTCATCCATTGACTGCAGTACCTTCCACCGTTGCTGTGTCACCGCGGAAGTAGACTTGTTGGCGGCTCGGCGACGGATCGGCACTTCTGGCACAATGCAACACAGTAAGTGTGCTAGGCCCCATTGCCTTGCATTGCCGTTGTGTTACCCTGCAGTAAAACAGGGTAACGCAATGCAGGTTTTCAATGCAAGTGTAAAGGGGGCCTTAGGCTGCTTTCACAGTGGGACGTTGCAGGCGCACGTTAGAGCAGCCTGTAACGCAGCCCAACTCACAATAATGAAAAATCAATGGGCTGTTCACAGTGCCCACGTTGCGTTACAGTGTAACGCTGGACGTTCAAAGAAAGTGCAGCATGCTGTGCGTTATACGCGGTTTTAGCTGCGTTAGACTGTTTGCACATGCTCAGTAAGGGGACAGTCCGTTATTGTTCCTAGCCACATGGCTAATAAATATTCACTGCACTGTAGTGTTGTCCAGGTCATGAACGATTCGGATCTTTGATCCGGATCGTCGAATCAGGAACTGCAGCTTCTGTGCACAAGCACAATCTTCCTGCTGCATCTCTCCCTTCCCCATTAGCACCCTCAATGTGCCTTCATTCTCCTGCACCTCTCACTTTGCTGCACCCCTGCTTCCTGCTTCCCTAGTAAAATGATTCAGTTCGAAGATCCAGATCTTTTCAATGATCCGATTCGAATCATCCGAATCATTTAAAAGATCCGGACTTCCCAGGAGAGCACCAAGAGCCTCATAACGCGGCTCAATCTGACGGCCAACTTCAACACCACCATGCGTTGCGTTAGGGGCACGTTATGCGACCTTAACGTCCCCTAAAACGCAACGTCTTGGTGTGAAAGAGGCCTTAACCTACACAATGGCCTCAATTCACTAAGATCATGCTGGAGATAATAAGGCAAGAGAAAACTTACCTCCACACAGTGAGAGAGTTATCTTACCTCTTCATTCCTTACGTTACCTTCTCTGTAGTTAATTTACCTCGCCTGTAGTTAATTTACCTCCTCTGTAATTAATTTCACACACAGTTAATTAACAGCCTGTCTTTAACTCTGGAGTTATTTTAAGGATTGGAGAATTAGCTTAAAGACAGAAGAGTTAACTTTAGGTTTGCCTGAGGTAAAATGTTTCCTGAATACTACATGCCTTATCACTATGGTAACAACTCTAGAAACGTTATTAAAGACAGGAGATAAGCTTAGTGAATTGAGGCCATTCTCATGATTAGGGAGTGGTCTCTGCTCTGGGACTGTGCAGTAAAACGGAGTGTCTGAAGAACCTTAGTAAATGCAGCCCATCGTATTAAAATGCCATGTACAGAAAACCAGGCAGCAGATCCAATCACAGGCTAGACAATAGTTAAAGCAGCCACAGACATCCTGCCGCTTCCCTCTGCCCACATTTAAATAATACAGGTGTTAGCGCTGTCAGAATATTTAATTTTTATTTAAACTCGCCTGCTGACCTTTTTTAATTTATCAGGAATATAAGTCAACATTGACGTGCTGTTGAATTATACAACAAAGCCAAAACTTGGCGCTTTCATTGTGGTTATTAAATGTAATTTATTAAGTCAATATTTCACCAGTAGAAAGCCCTTTCTGGAGAATTTAGCACCATAACTCAATGAAATACAACAGCAGAGGCACTCTTAGCTTTTATTACTAGTCAAGGCACTAAAACCACCAAGATCAATGGGTGACCTCATCTGCCACCCCAAGTCAGATTTTGCATTTAAACAAATAAAAGAAGTGATAGGATAAGTCAATTTATAGCAAGTGGATAGTATAACAGTCAATTTACAGCAAGGGGGCCAGAAAGAGTCCCAAAGCTTTCCCTTCAGCCACTGTAACTACTGAACAGTCACTTTTATACAAAATAGTAATAGTTTCACCAAAACCAAGGGGTTTATTCTTATATTATCATTGTGTACTTGTGTATATAGCGTTAACATCTTCCACAATGCTGTACAAAGTCCGTAGTCATGCCACCAACCGCCACAGATCGTCTACACTAAGGGCTCTTTCACACTACAGGCAGCAGTCAAAGGCTAAAACGCTGCGTTTTGGCTGCAGGCGTTTTCAAGGCGTTTTCAAGGCGTTTTAACGCCAATACATTACAATCAATTGTAATGAGAAACGCCGCGGTAGGCCCAGAAAAAGCGCCTGGGAGCGTTGAAACGCACCGCTCCAAAACGCGGCGTTTAGTGTGAATGGTAAAATGAAAGTCTATGGACTTTCTTTTACATAGGAAAACGCCAACTTCGGCCGTGGCGTTAAAACGCCGAAAAAGCCCACTGGTGTGAAAGGGCCCTAATAGAATCGATCTGAAATTCTGATCAATGGAATGATCGTTCATCATTGATTGTTACCATTTATTGTACCCAATCTGATTGATCCTATGGTCGACTGGGAGGGAGATGGTACTCTTAATGTGTACTTTAAAGGATACCCGAGGCGAATGTCTTTGTACAAACGGAGATTTCAAAGCATGTGTAGGCAGCAGTCCTCCTGCCCACCCATCCTCCCATTGTCCTCAGTCCCCTTATGTTCCCCTGTAAGTGGTCGGCCAGGTCGCATACTACTGCTCAAGAGCTGGCCCGACGGTGTGCGTCTTTGATCTGTGCATTAGCACTATGTAACGACTCATAGTGCATTCCCGGCTACAAAACTACAATCAAGGATGCGCGCCGCTGGGCCAGCACTTGCACAGTAGTGCGCATCCCTGACTGCGACATGGAACAACTACTGGGGGGATTTACAAGGAAAGGGATGGGGACAGAGGCGATAGGGGGAGCAATATGCATAAGAACTGCTGCCCACACATGCCTGGAACCTCGGTTTGTACAAAGGAGTTTGCCTTGGGTTTCCTTTAAGGCCTATGTTCGCCTTGGCTTTCCTTTAAGGCTTATGACCAATTAATCTACACATATGTTTTTGGGCTGTGTGAGGAAACCAGAGTGCCCACAGGAAGCTCAGGCAAAACATACAAACTTCCAGATCTGAAATGGAGACTCAAGCTCTACAAAGTAAGAATGTTATTTACTATGCCATCATACTTACAAAGTCTGAGTCATCCTAACACAGCCCCAAAGGGAATTTGCCTTAGTTCATGCACTCATCACATCACGGCTGGACTACTGCAATGCCCTTTATGCTGGCCTTCCCAAAAAGGACCTGCTCCGCCTGCAATTAGTGCAAAATGCTGCTGCCAGATTGCTAACAAAGCAGCCTCACCACTGTCATATTACACCAATCCTTCGCTCACTGCACTGGCTACCAGTAGAAGGGAGAATACTCTTCAAGATCGGACTGCTGACATTCAAATCACTGCACAATTTGGGCCCAGGATACATGAAGGACTTGCTGAAGCTGCACCACACCTCTCACAACCTCAGATTAGCAGGATTCATAAACTTGTAAACCCCCAGAGTGCACCTCAAAACCTCTGGAGACAGAGCTTTCTGTCATGCTGCCCCTACTCTTTGGAACTCTCTACCACACCTAGTAAAGATAGCCTCATCCCTGGAGTTATTCAAATCCAGACTGAAAAGCCACCTGTTTAGCTGGGCTTTTCAGGACTTATAGAACTCTTCCTCTGTACCACGATTTACCAATCAACCAATAATTGGTCTGAGCCATGCTTATGCGCTTTGAGTTCTACGGGAGAAAGCGCTTTACAAATGTTATTTGTTGTTGTTGTTTTGCCACCTCAGCTCCTATACTCCTGACTAGCAAACACTTCTTGTATCCAAGGCCTATTCACATGAGATCACATGACTTTTATGACCGCTTTGGTTGACATTTTACCCATGATCAGGCGTGTGGGAAGGATGAGCAGAAGGCTAAAGAAGGCCACCAATTTTGGGGCTATTTGTATATATATGGTACACCTTGAGATATTATTTTGGGCAACAAAAACCTAGCATGCATATGTAACTTTTGGATTGTACCTAAATGGCCAAAAAAGAGGTGCACTGCTGAACTAGCGGGAAGCAGGAGTGGGAACACAACTGACGAGGTGGAAGCATGGGGAACAGAGTAGCAGAGATGTGACCAGACCAGATAAGACAACTGTAAAATATTTATCAAAGCTGTCAGGGTTCATCTTGCATACAAAAATGTCTTTAATATTTTATGTCCATTTACAAGAAGACAAAAATGACAAAAAGAGAACATTTTCCATGGAAAAGAAAATTACAGTAAAAGACATCTTTATAATGGACACAAATCAGAGGTGTCATTATATTTTACAGCATATTTAATGTCAAAAATGTCATTTAATGTCAAAATCTGGTCAGTTGCTGTTTATTTTGTTGATTATGAGCTGTGGCAATATAAATTAAAGAACCACTATTGCGAACATTTTACAATTTAAAATTCATGCGTATAAAATGTGCAATTGCCACAGAGTAAAATGTACTACAAGCTACTTCTGTTGCTGTCACTTACAGTAAATAGTAAATAGCTGACAGATCTGACAGATTTGGGCTAGTCCATCTCTTCATGGAAGATTCTCTGTATTTACTTTATTCTTTATAAAAGCCCTCTCTGGAAAGGATCTCTCCAAAGATGTCGGCCAGCTTCCTACTTGTTGTCAGGAAGTGCCTTTGTAATGAAAGCCTAACTGAGAAACCGCCACGAGGAGATGGACAACTCCAAAACCTTACAGATCTGCAGATTTTCACTACCTACTGTAAGTGACAGTGATGTAGGAAAAGTTAATTTATAGAGGATTTTACTCAGGGCAAAAATCAAATTTATATACCGTATACTCAGCCGTATAAGACAACTTTTTAACCCTTGAAAATCTTCAGAATAGTCGAGGGTCATCATATACGCGGGGTGTCAGTGTGTCCGCCACATTACTGTGTGCTGCAGTCATCGGGGGGAAGGAAAAAGAGATTGCGCTGTGCTCACACTGTGTTTAATGGCAAAGATTTCTGTAATCCCGATAGCTTATTGCAAGCATTGGCTCGCGCAGGTAGTTGAGCTGCTTCTTGGTTCGGGGTCTCCTGACTGACGTGTGCACTCCATTGGTAACGTTTGCGCTCACGCAGGAAGAGATTGCCGGGCTCTATTGTGGAGGAACACCCTGTATTGTGGAGCACACATCACCAGTCAGGTGGCCCGGAACCAGGAAGCAGCTCAGCTACCTGCGCGAGCGATTGCTCGCAAAAAGCTTTCGGGATTACAGCTATTGTGATTACAACTCTGCTTCTTGCACGAGCGACTGCTCGCAAGAACCTATCAGGATTGCAGCAATGTTTATCCTGAAATAGAGAGCACAGCGCAATCTATTATTCCCCCCCCCCATCCCCCCCCCCCTCCCCGGGATGACTGCAGCACCAGATGGGTGGCGAGTATATCTCTAAACTTATATTTTAGCTGGAAAAGTTGGGGTGGGTCGTCTTATACGCCCAGTTGTCTTATACGCCGGAATATACGGTATATATGAATTTAAATTTTTTCACAGGGCCCCGGGAGGATTTTTTTAAATAAAAATAGTTTTATGTGGTTAAGCTAGCACTTCGCTCCTCTGATCGCCGCTGGTATACATACCCCCCCAGGGATCCCGCAATGGAGCAGCCTCCCAATCAGCACCCAGCTTCGCTATGGGAAGGATCGGAACTGCGCATGACGTCATGTCCAATCGTCACCATAGCAACGAGTGAAGCGAATTGGGAAGCTGCGGCTCTCGCGGGATCGCGGACGGGTGAGTGTTGCCGGCGGCGATCAGGGGGCTCAGAGAGGTGCCGGAGGACTTGGGGGCCACAGTTAGCTAGCCTAATGCTAGCTAACATTAACAAAACACTTTTAATTATAAAAATCCCTCCCGCGGACGCAGCCACCGCATCTGCGTACCACCAGGGAAGTTAATCTCAGCACTATCATCCAGGAAGTGTATCTGTTTGCTGATGGATGAGGCATCACTTCTGGAAACACAGGAAGCTAGTTACATAGCGTGCGCTACACTAGTGACATGGGTTGCGCTAATTGCGTAGTGCATGTGATGTAATTGGTGCATGTACTGGTAACATGTTACCGTTGGATAGTGAATATGCCCTAAATAAGAAGAAGTAGCAACTGATGGTGCCTGAACTGAGGCAGGCTGTGAAAAGACATTTGAGATTCTGATATTCCTCTAAATATTAATTCTATTTGCTCATGTAAGTAAAATATTTACTGAAAAATGTAAGGAGCGACTGTAGTGACATATAGCAGAGTGCAGTAAATTATTAGGAAATTCACTGGTTTAAGCATCAGAAACACCTCCTATATCTATATATTGCTTTATATTGTTATATAGCCCTGCAGGGAGATGCAGTGATGCTTAAAGGGACCCTGAGCTTTGCATAAAAGTGAAATTTGGACTTACCTGGGGCTACCTCCAGTCCCCGTAGCCTGCAAGGCCCTCCGGTGTCCTTCTGGACCCTTCAGTGGTCCTGGCTTCAGTAATCTGGTGACTTCGCCACGCACGCTGCATGTCATCACGCCAGCTGGCGTAAGAGTCCTGCACATGCGCTCACGGGTGACTTCAGCTGAAGTCGCCGGGTTACCGGAGCCGGGACCAGGACCACGGAAGGAACCAGGAAGACACCAGGGGACCTCGGGGAATACGGGAGGCTAGAGGAAGCCCAAGGTAAGTCATAGTTACATAGTTATTTGGGTTGAAAAAAGACATACGTCCATCGAGTTCAACCTGTCCAAATTTAATTTTTATGCAGAGCTCAGGGTCATTTTAACCTAGGCTTTGTAGCCCTGAAAGGGGGCAGTGGGCCTGACCCAATTCACTTTTTCTCTTAGGTTTTCTTCTAGGAGATCATTTTTTCATCTTCTGTTTAAAATAACTTTTGCACTTGAAAAAGTACAAAAAAGTATTTTCTTGCTTGCTGGTGTCTTAAAGAGACTCTGAAGCCAAGAAAAAAAACAAGTTTTTACTTTAAAAACCTGTTTAACATAATTGCCCCACCTAAAACGCCACATCCCAGTGGCTGAAAATGCAATTAATCACCCCAAACTCCCAGGGCAAAACTTTCTATGTCGTGGATTTTGCTGCTCGGGGAGGCAGAGCTTTGGGCTGTAGCTCTGCCTCATGCACGTCAATCAGCGCCGCCCCTCTCAGTGAAGGAAGACTGAGAGGGGTGGGAGAGGCGGCGATCCGCGCAGATGGACGCGCATGAGGCAGAGCTACAGCCCAAAGCTCTGACTCTATGCGGAAGGAGCCCCGTGATGTGCCCCAGGGAGTTTCAGGTGATTTATGGAGTTTTCAGCCCCGCGGATGCAGCGTTTTAGGTGGGACAATTATGTTAAACAGGTTTTAAAAGTAAAAACCTGTTTTTATCTTGGCTTCAGACTCTCTTTAAAAGGCATTTTATTTATAATGGAAAAATATCACTTAGACGAAAATTGAATTGAATTGGGCCTAGTGATACTTAACCTAGGCTATTTAGATATACAGAATTCTCCGTCCAGAGCATTCTGGAAAACCATCCATTATTTTCACTGGCTTCACAATTCTCAGAAACAAATTTTCTGCAGAGCACCTGACAGGCCTGAAGATGTCGCAACCTGCTATCATACATTTCGGAATTTAAATCAGGATGAGAAAATATTTTTCAATGGAAAACACTGACTAAATAATTTATAAAGATTATTTACAGCCCTAAACCTACTACCACAAAAATAGTAGTAGCAGAACAGCATTCAAACAGTTAAACACAGCACTTTGTTCCGAACAACATCTGAAGAAGTGATAACATTATCTTTTGTTTACATTCCACTGTTAAAACATTCCTAGCTGTGCCGAAAAGAGCTCTCTATGCTTCAAGCATTCACACAGTTCAGAAGACCTCACTAGAAGCTCACTGATATATAATAAAGCAGCTATGAATAAAATGCAATGGCAGCTTTCAAAGCACATAAACTTTACTTTGGGAACTTGTAATTTGTAAATGGGCAATATTACTTGTGCACAAAAGCAAACATTTTAACTGAATGGGTAATAAAAAGTAGGTAAACACATTTTATTGAATGTTATGTCAGAGTTTAATCCCACTTTAATATTGTAAAAAAAATAAGCAATTGTATTTATTACTGTACGTTATTTTCACTACAGTTCCTCTTTAAAAATTTTAGGACAAAAACTAAGGTTTTGGAATTTGCCATAGTTGCAAGGAAGAACAGTTTTTTAAATTTACAGACAAGTTTACAAAATCATACCGGTAGCTAGCTAACTTAAACTGAAAGATTGTATTTAATAACATAAAAGCAGCATTTTTTAAATATAGTGATGCTCGTAATCAGCTAATTACGATTACGCAACATTTCACATACATTTTCACAATTACGCCTATACATAACTAGATTTTGTAAATTCAGTTGATTTCATATATTCATTTGTAATTTTGCATAAAATTTTGCGAAATGTTTGCGTAATTTCATGCCGACTTTACCAGTGAACAGCAAAGCCCACATACTTGTTATTGACACCAAAATTGCTACATATGTTAAAGAGAACCCAAGGTGAGTTCTAACAATGCTAACAGCACACAGAGGCTGGGTCTGCCTATACTGCCCAGCCTCTGTTGCTATCCCAATCTCCCCTAAGTTCCCCCTTCTCTCTGCTATGCCCCATAAATCATCAGCCGAGCTGTGCCGGCTGTTTACTTCTGAAAGTGTCAGTCTCGGCTGCTCCTCTTCCTCCTCCATTGCTCTGGTCCCTGCCTGCGTTCCTTCTCTCCAATCAGTGAGGAGGGAAGGAATGCATGCAGGGACCGGAGCTATGGAGGAGGCGGAGGAGCAGCCGAGACTTACACTTACAGAAGTAAACAGCCGGTACAGCTCGGGTGATGATTTATAGGGCATAGCAGAGCAAAGGGGGGGCTTAGGGGGGATCGGTATAGCAACAGAGGCTGGGCAGTATATGCAGACCCATCCTCTGTGTGCTGTTAGCATTGTTAGAACTCACATCAGGTTCTCTTTAAGGAGAAGAATTGGTACAAGTAAATAAACACATTTTCCAAAAAGACTTGTAGTTTTTGCTAAAACTGATTTTAAAAATGCAAAGAAAAAATGTTTTTTCTAACTCTATAGCTAAACTATATAGTCTTCTGAGAGGGGAAGTGTAGCCATGCTGCTCGCTTCACCCTTTCTAATTACCACTGTTCACTTAAAGGACACATATTGCACAAATTAAAAAAGTACAATCCATACATATAAATGTACATTTATCACAGTGTAAAATTAACTATAAATTGCTCACATTAGGCATTAGGTAGAGAAAATGTGGCAGATCCATGTTTTAGACTAGTCCATCTTCACGTGGGGTATTCTAATTACTTCTTTATTTACAAAAGTATTGAGCTGCAGTAGCTCAGTCCAACCGCCAAAATAGTTTGCAAACGAGCAGGGAAGATGGATGCTTTCCTCGATAGTTCTTTTGTAAAGCATAAGGGAGTGTGTATTTTAATTTTTTTTTTTCTTGTGCAATAGTGGTCCTTTAAAAAAGTTTTTAGTGGTATTTTAAGGTTTCATTTTTGTTTTTGTGACTATTGGGAGGGGGGGGGGGGAGGGGGGGGGGAGTAGGGGTTAGTTGGGGGGGGGGGGGAGAGTAGGGGTTAGTTTAGTTAAAAAAAATTGAAGAAACTGGGCTGGGGTTTTACATTTCAGTCTATCATTTGTTTTAACATGTGATATCCATTTTTTATGAAAACTGTGTTACACTTTAAGTGTATTATTTAAAACATATTAGTAGGTCCTCTATATCTTATTCCTGGCATTTATTGTAACGCTCAATAATTTCTGGAACTGCAGGAAGACTGCAGCCTGAGAATGAGACCAGCCGCCAGCCAGCAAGGTGTTCTGAAGAAAACAAAGGTCATTTAAACAACACGTTCAACAGCAAGTCAGGAAGACATACTTTCCCCATCTACTTTCCGTCACCAGCTAATGATAAGCAATATCCTGCAGTTAAGGAAGTTTTAGTCAGTGAAAGGGCTTGTTTTGTCTACAGCGCCCTGTGTTGCTACCCTGGAAGGGTCTTGCAAGTAATCACATCAAGCATTCTTAAATGCAATCTAAGTCTGCAGTCCAGCTGCATCCCTAAATTGCTGGGAGACTATCAGATTTTTATTTTACTTCCCTCTGGAATAGTGACAAGGACACAGCAGCTGCTTGCTGTAACTCAAGTTCTCAGTGTCACTCAGCATTGTGCAGGCAAAGGTGGCACAGGGGATGATATTACAGGCGGGAGCAGGCTGTGTGGGAACACCCCAATATACATATAATCACCCTATAGTTTATGAATAGCATTTCTATTGACCTGCATTATTACATAAGATTCTGTGAGGGATGGGACATAGTGCTGATGATGTGTTGATCACAGTAGTGATTATTTGGTCCTACTTAAATAGAAGTGCACCTAGAAATGCATTTCCTGTTATTTGGTCCTAAAAAAGAGGAAGGGGGCTACTAAGATAAACTGCAATTTGTAATCAAAATATCAGGTCTTAACCCGACAGTTTACCCTAACCCTGATCATTAACTCTTCTGTATTAATTTAATGGTTAGCACTTGGCCTCTAATTGCGACTTTCCCTAGCCAGGTTGCCTATAGAGTTAGGGAAGTCCCAGTAATTATTTTGGCAGAGCTTTGTACCCAGGTCAACAACTCTGTAATGCATTGCTTTGCACCTAATGCACAGGTGTGGAACTCCAGGCCTAGAGGGCCGGATCCATGCCAGTGTTTAGGATGGGGACTGAAAAAAAGAGGAATGTGTTCTACCTGATGGACCGCACCTTTCCTGATTGAGACCCATCAATTAATTTGAGCTGTGTCAAAAATGTGTGAGGACCTCGGCACTTGAAGGTTTGACATGCCTGACCTAAGGGCCGGTTTCCACTGCACGTGTGAAGAACTGATCCATATAAAAACTAGTCCATCAAAGGGATCAGTTTTTATTAGGCATCAGTTTTTCATCAGTGACCCTCCGTTCTGTTAGCGTGTGGTAAATGCAACACATCTGTCAATCAAGATTAATCACAGCCGTCCCAACCGTGCGCACTGTTCAGCGTAATAGGCCTTTTCGCAAGGAGAAATGTGACAGATCCTATTTATGAATATATTATGAATATATTATCCGGTCCGTTTAGTTCCATTTTTAATTACTGTGTGAGCTGGTCCTTAGTATATGTCTGCGTCAGGGCCTGAGCCCACTAACGCAGTTGTGTCCGCTTCTGTCCGCTTTTCAGCATCTATAATATTGATGTGTAGCTGAAAAGCGGACACAACTGCGTCAGAACGCTTAAAACTATGTACTTTTTGTATGATGAATAAGAATATCTGAGGAAGGAGTGAGATGGAAAACAGTGATCACCTGTGGATGGAAAACATAACACCCATTGGTATTGTCACTACATTCCCTGTGTCATTCAATTTAAGAAAGTCAGGGGTGTCAACCAACCTTTAGTTTCAGCTCTTCCTCGTAGGGCATGCTGGGAAATTCTGGTTTCCACACAGGTTACCCATCTACGGTCTGAGATTTGTGTAACTGTACCAGCAGGTGCAGTAAGTCCTGTGCTCACTCAAGTACGTCACAAGCGGCACAGCACAAATGAATAACATGCCCTTTCAGGACACAGGGAAAAAGAAATCCTCAAGCAAAACACCAGGGAGATGATTTCAGGCTTAAATAAACCCTAATCACTCTCACATGCACAGAAACAAGAGCTCACTATTACTCTTCATACAGAAAAGAAACATCTTTTCCCTTTCAACCAAAATGGCCATCCAGGTGGTTTCTTAAAAACATTTCTGTAAATTGTTTCCACTGAACCTTCTGGTTACAGAGCACTGCAATCCCACATGCTTTTATTCAGTCCTTAATCAACTTGGGTGTCCCACCTTCACCAAGTGCGCCCTGTGAAGTAAAGCTGGAATGTTACATTTTACTGGGGCAATAAAATGACCACAGTGTTACGTAATGCCAGAGAGCCAGTAGCGTTCAGTGGACCATCCCAGCTGCAGCAGGATATGCAATGGCTCCAGACAACGCACAGCAACTGCATCTTTACTGCAGAGTACAGACCACCCCTCTGCCAGCTCAGTGGATGGTACATTTCCGTGGACTGTTAAAAAATTGACTTTTTATAACAATTATTCTAAGTTAGCCAATAAATGGTATCATCCTGATTCAAAACTTCTTACAATTATGAAATTGTGAAGAACACACAATTTTTAAATCAAGACATGTTTGAGAGTTATTACAATCTCAACATTTGTATTTAGTAGGTATTGTAGGACTATGCTGTATATTAAGTGTGTTTTATTAGCCTGTGTGTTAAAAGACAATGTAAGGGACTGATAACACTAATATTATAAACAGTGTGTATGTGGCAGGAGAGAGGAGGCAAGGCTGGCACTGCGCTTCAAGATTTATTGGTAAAAACAGTAACTCACAGTTAGCTGGTCAGGCGGATACTATTAGCGGCTAAGTGGGCGCCAGGTCTTTGGTCCTCCACAGACGACCATTGGAAACGGTCCTTGCCTCCTCTCTACCATATACACACCGTTTGTGTGGCTTGAGCACGCCTAATACAAGGATTTAGTATCCTCACAGCCAATGCCATTAATACAGGCCAGACCAGTCCTGCACCGCAGAACCCCTTGAGTGATGGAATGACTTCTTGCTCCTACCTCACACAATATCATAAACAGCTTTACACTGCACAGCCTCATCTTTCAGTTCCCTTTAACTGGGTTTGGTTATTTAACTGACCAAAGGTTGTCCTCTTTAAAGGAAAACTTCAGCAAAAAAGTAAGCTGCTAAAATCTGAAAAGAACTGATATGACTTGGACTAGTCCTCATGGGGGAGTCTCTGGGTTTTCTTTGTTTTCAAAAGCCATTCCTGAACAGCAGTTTCTAAGTCTAACTGCCGTCAGGGAGGCATTACTGTTCAGGAAATGCTTTTGAAAACAAAGAAATCCCTGAGAATCCCCCATGAGGAGATGGACTAGTTCAAAACCTTTAACTGCTTACTTTTTAAAGTATAAATGTAATGCTTAAAATGACTTAAAGGACAACTGAAGTGAGAAGAATATAGAGGCTGCCATATTGATTTCCTTTTGAACAATACCAGTTGCCTGGCAGCCCTGCTGATGTATTTGGCTGCAGTGGTGTCCGAATCACACCAGAAACAAGCATGCAGCTTACCCACAAGAGTGTACTTAAAGTGTACAGTAGCAATAAAAAGTACATGAACCCTTTGGAATTAAATGGATTTTTGCACAAATTGGTCATAAATTGTGATCTGATCTTCATCTAAGTCACAACAATAGATAATCACTGTTTGCTTAAACTAATTCCACACAAATAATTAAATGTTTCCATGTTTTTATTGAACATACCATGTAAACATTCACAGTGCAGGTGGAAAAGGTATGTGAACACTTGGCTGTAATAACTGATTGAACCTCCTTTGGCAGCAATATCTTCAACCAAACGTTTCCTGTAGCTGCAGATCAGACGTGCACAACGGTCAGGGGTAATTCTTGACCATTCCTCTTTACAGAACTGTTTCAGTTCAACAATATTCTTGGGATGTCTGGCTTAAATTGCTTTCTTGAAGACATGCCACAGTATCTCAATTGGGTTGAGGCCAGGACTCTGACTGGGCCACTCCAGAAGGCATATTTTCTTCTGTTTAAGCCATTCTGTTGTTGATTTACTTCTATGCTTTGGGTCGTTGTCCTGTTGCAACATCTATCTTCTGCTGAGCTTCAGCTGATGAACAGATGGTGTTAAGTTATCCTGCAAAATGTCTTAATAAACTTAGGAATTGATTTTCCCTTTGATGATAGCAATCCAGGCCCTGACACAGCAAAGGAACCCCAAACCATGATGCCCCCACCACCATACTTCACAGTTGGGATGAGGTCTTGATGTTGGTGTGCTGTGTCTCTTTTTCTCCACACATAGTGTTGTGTGTTTTTTCCAAACAATTCAGCTTTGGTTTCATCTGTCCACAGAATATTTTGCCAGTACTGCTGTGGAACATCCAGGTGCTCTTTTGCAAACTATAAACTTTTTGGGGGGCAGCAGTGGCTTCCTCTATAATATCCTCCCATGAACTTCATTCTTGTTTAGTGTTTTACGTATCATAGATTCGCTAACAGGGATGTAAGCATATGCCAGAGACTTTTGTAAGTCTTTAGCTGACACTCTGGGATTCTTCTTCACCTCATTAAGCATTCTGAGCTGTGCTCTTGCAGTCATCTTTACAGGACAGCCACTCCTAGGGAGAGTAGCAGCAGTGCTGAACTTTCTCCATTATTAGACAATCTGTCTGACCGTGGACTGAAGAACAACAAGGGTTTTGGAGATACTTTTATAACCCTTTCCAGCTTTATGCAAGTCAACCATTCTTAATCGTAGGTCTTCTGAGAGCTCTTTTGTGTGAGGCATCATTTGCATCAGGCAATGTTTCTTGGGAAACGCAAACCCCAAACTGTTGTGTGTTTTTTACAGGACAGGGCAGATGTAACAAACACCTCCAATCTCATCTCCATGATTGGACTCCAATAAGCTATTGGAGATGTCATTAGTCTAGGGGTTCACATACTTTTTCCATCTGCACTGTGAATGTTTACATGGTATGTTCAATAAAAACATGAAAACATTTAATTGTTTGTGTGGTATCAGTTTAAGCAGACTGTGATTGTCTATTGTTGTGACTTAGAGGAAGATCAGACCACATTTTATGACCAATTTGTGCAGAAATCCATATACTTTAATTCCAAAGGGTTCACATACTTTGTATTGCTACTGTACCTGAGATGAAATCCAACTCAGGTATCATACTTACCTGGGGCTTCCTTAAGCCCCCTTGAGGCCTCTTCGTCTCTCACTGTCTCCCTGAGTGCCACCTGTCACCCGCAATACTGCCCGTAAGCCTGGCCGAGTCGCACTTTGTCGCACATGCGCGTTCAGGTCAGGCGCACTCCCCCGTTGTGCTCCCGCGGCTGGGAGCAATCTGCACTTGCACAGTACTACTGCACAAGCACAGAACACTCCCAGGGACGGGAGCACGATGAGGGAGTGCGTCTGGCCTGGCCGCACATCCGTGTCAAGGCGTCACTCAGCCAGGCTTTTGGGCAGTATTGCAGGTGACAGGAGCCACCCAAGGAGACAGCGATGGACTGAGAGGCCTCAAGGGGGCTTAAGGAAGCCCCAGGTAAGTATAGAACCTGAGATGGCTTTCATCTCAGGTTCTCTTTATATACAAAACCAAAACCACTAAAATGCATTAAATCCTTTAAAAAAGCCTCATTTTAAACCATTTTTTAAGAATACATAAGTGCACTAAAACGTTAATACCCCCTCCCCCACCGCCCTGGTTGTCCTCTTATGTGGAGACGTTGATCCCCTCATGAACCTCAATCTATTTTGCTTGATAAATAAATAAATAAAAAAAAACCTGTAAATTGAATTCTCCTGATTCACCCATGTTTAATTTTTTTAAGCCAAAATTCAAATTTGCTGTGTTAAATACATTTGATACCCCCTTGTCCTTCAAAAAATATTCAGGATAAACAGATTACACTAAATTGTTTGCTGCATTAACTCATAATTATGGTTCCTTGCAGCCTCAGTAACATTTACATATAGATGGCATAAACATATTTAATTTAATAATTTTAATGTATGTTTTATTTTCCCCACACTGAAGAATAAGTGTGTATATTCAATAACAAAAACATAACTGTTCGGTACAGACACGCGGCTGCTCTGTGGGTATTGGCAGCACAAGACTGGAAACGAAAGAATGCACAAGCTGAATAATGTAAATATGGTATGCTGTGCATTATAGCCAATGTATTTATTCAATATACAAATTGAAAACATTGGCGAATCATTCCCGGTATTGGATATCAACATGCAAAGGCATTTAAAATGCCATTGTAAAACATGCAGCGTTTTATGTACTTCTGTTACTTTTTATTAGATTTCTCTGGCAGCGCACTGAGAAAGACTGGAACTATTATAAACATCTTCAAGCTTGCTTTTAAACACGTATGTCATCAACAATACAACATGCCGCAACTCATTTTCAAAGCTTCTATGTACTTCAAAATACAGTCAAAGTCCCATCTGACATTCACTAATGTCATTCTTTCCAAGAATTTGCACAACACAGCACATCACATCTACGCACAATAGACATCTACGTCTATTGTGCATCCTGTCTCCATGGCTCCCAAAGGCTACCTCATACTAATTATTAGGGTTAAGGGGAACACAAGTTACCTAGTACTAATATCTGGGGACTGTCAGGACAAAAACTAACCTAATACTAATATATTGGGGACAAAAAAGGCTACCTAGTACTAATACCTGTGGGCACGAAGTGTACATAATACTGATAACTGGGGGCTCAAAGACTATCCAGTACTAGTAATTTGGGCTAGAAGTGCCATTTAAAGTTTACAGTGGGACCCAGGAGAGGCATAACCAGAGGGCCCTCCAACAAAACCTTGATAGGGCCCCCCTACATTCAAACCCCTTTATCTCTTCCCAGTTCGTACCCCCAACAGCCTGGGGGCCACCTGCAGTAGTCATACAATAAGTGTGGCGATCATGATTTCCCCACCAATAACAAGTGTGCCCACAACACCACTTGTTCTGAAAACTGGAACTCTAAATAAGAGCAAGGAAAGATAAGTAGTTTGGCCACCACAACCCTTAGCCCACGGCTCCTTCTATAGTTACACCTCTGGAGACCAGTCATTTCTACGTATGTTCTGCCAGTAACCATGATCAAAACACATCAAAATGCTTAAAAAATACTGCTCACAGGAGCCCAATTTATCCATTCAGTGGTCAACAGCTTGCTCGTTCTACTTATCTGCAGGGTCCGGCAGTGCCTCATGCTGTTTTTCCACTTGCTGCAATCCGCTCAAAAAAGCAGAATGGTAGCATTTTTGCCGATCGCAACAGCATTACAATTAACATGTAAATCCATCGTGCGTGCATGATTTTCGATGCAATCGTGTTTCGTTCTGGAGGGTTCACACTTCACAGCTCTATCGCAGAGAGTGGAAAAAACATTCCAGTTCATAGTTCATTCCAGAGTGTACATATTTGCAGAGAGTCCATGTGTACAGGGAGTCCCTGTCCACAGAGAGTTCCTGTCCATAGAGAGCCCTTGTCTACAGAGAGCCTCTGTTCATAAAGAGTCCCTGTCCACAGAATGTTCACACAGCACCTATATTCACATAGTACCCATGTTCATACAGCATCCATGTTCACAAAGCATCCATGTTCATAGGACATCCATGTTCAAACCGCACCATGTTCATAGGGTAACCATGTTCTGACAGCACCCATGTTCCTAGAGGATCCATTATCACACACAGCACCCATGTTCATAGGGCATCCATGTTCACACAGCACTTAATTCATAGGGCATCACCCATGGTCATAGGGCAACTATGTTCGCACAGCATCTGTGTTCACAGAGGGTCAGTAAGTGAGTAGAAAATTATTTTGTAAGAACGATCTTCTGACAGTCAGTTCATACTTGCATATTGAACTGCCATGTATTGTCTGGGGGTTATTTTCACAGCGCTCCAGCGACTATAGAGTGCACATCAGCCACAGACATTGCTTGTAATCTGTGTAGGTGTAGGTGGTGGGTACATTTTATCAGTCAAAACGGGAATGCTCCCAGGGAGGGATGTGGCTTCCCATTACCTTATCACAATCTTTTCAGAGAGAATGAGTGAGTAAATTCTATGTGTTTACACTGCTTAACATTCATTGACATCAGCTTTGATTTTTTTTTCAGACACCACATGATGAGGCTGCAGCACGGTCAGCAAAGTGAATTACGTGTGTCTCCAAATATGTTGTGAAGAAAATGAAATATTCATGTGGTTTGTAATGCGTAGGGAAGACCACATGAGAGTTCAAAACATACTTTATATTGTTACCAGGGGTCAGGATCAAAGTCCTGCACAATAAGGAACAGAGTCATCTCTCGCATCCATACTTTCCTGAGTCATGTCACAAATGCCCCCAGTGCAGTAATATTGCCAGGCAGGACGGCAGGCACTGACTCTTCTACAGGAAACACCATTTATAGCACAAATAACTACAAAACACACGCTGACACGTGCAAAAGGTCTGTTCATGATGTGCATAGGTAAATAACGTAACAGCGTATTCCGATTGTTACAGTGGAAGTTATTTGGGATAAACATGGAAGATAATTTAAAACATAAAGCTGTTCTGTCCATTGACTTGACTGAAAATAGTTTTTTCGAAGCCCTAACATGAAATAATAAGTATTACGTATAGTACTGGCAATATACCATAAGGGCCTATTTCCACTAGTTTTGCATCAGTTCTACATCAGTTTTTCTGTATTCAGATTTTGGGATGTGGTTATGGGAAACGATGCATGATGCAGAAATCTGCACATTGCGTTTAGTGCAAACAGGTCTACAGGCATTCATTGGAGTCAGTTTTTCTGCATCCAGAATCCGTGTGTAGTGGAAACAGGCCCTAAATAACAGAAGACTGTCAAGTAAAGTAGATGTTATCTTAGTCTTCCTGTTGCTTTCATATACAAACCAATGTGTAAAGGAGGCCACACACCATACATTTTTTTAAACATCTGTTTAATTCAAGAATTGCAATAAACTGTTTGTAACATTTCAAAAATATGACCAATGTACCACACACTTATGTTCAAATTTTCTCCATTATGATAAAAATAATTGGAAACTCTAAGAAAATTGCTAGCATGTGTATATTAATAAATTGACAATCTAATACACACCATACAATCTTTACAAAAATTGAAGAAACATTTCCAGCATTCCGGATCAATAAAAAAAAAAAAAAGAAAAGGGAATTCTGATTAGATTTTTCAGTCGAATGAAAAAAAAAGCTTTCCTTTTTTTTCGGAAGATCCGATCATATTTATCGAATTGCCATAAAATCTGATCATTTTATTGTATCGTGTGTGGCCACCTTAACCACTTCGGGACCACAGTCTTTTCGCCCCTTAAGGACCAGAGCCTTTTTCTCCATTCAGACCACTGCAGCTTTCACGGTTTATTGCTCGGTCATAAAACCTACCACCTAAATGAATTTTACCTCCTTTTCTTGTCACTAATACAGCTTTCTTTTGATGCTATTTGATTGCTGCTGCGAGTTTTACTTTTTATTATATTCATCAAAAAAGACATGAATTTTGTCAAAAAAATGACTTTTTTAACTTTCTGTGCTGACATTTTTCAAATAAAGTAAAATTTCCTATACATTTGAGCGCGAAAGTTATTCTGCTACATGTCTTTGATAAAAAAAAAAACATTCAGTGTATATTTATTGGATTGGGTAAAAGTTATAGCGTTTACAAACTATGGTGCCAAAAGTGAATTTTCCCATTTTCAAGCATCTCTGACTTTTCTGCGCACCTGTCATGTTTCATGAGGGGCTAAAATTCCAGGATAGTACAAATACCCCCCAAATGACCCCATTTTGGAAAGAAGACATCCCAAAGTATTCAGTGAGAGGCATGGTGAGTTCATAGAAGATTTTATTTTTTGTCACAAGTTAGCGGAAAATGACAGTTTGTGACAAAAAAAAAAAAAAAAAAAAGTTTCCATTTCTTCTAACTTGCGACAAAAAAAAATGAAATCTGCCACGGACTCACTATGCTCCTCTCTGAATACCTTGAAGTGTCTACTTTCCAGAATGGGGTCATTTGTGGGGTGTGTTTACTGTCCTGGCATTTGGGGGGTGCCTAATTGTAAGCACCCCTGTAAAGCCTAAAGATGCTCATTGGACTTTGGGCCCCTTAGCGCAGTTAGGCCGCAAAAAAGTGCCACACATGTGGTATTGCCGTACTCAGGAAAAGTAGTATAATGTGTTTTGGGGTGTATTTTTACACATACACATGCTGGGTGGGAGAAATATCTCCGTAAATGACAATTTTTTTATTTTTTTTACACACAATTGTCTATTTATAGAGATATTTCTCCCACTCAGCATGGGTATGTGGAAAAATACACCCCAAAACACATTATACTACTTCTCCTGAGTACGGCGATACCACATGTGTGGCACTTTTTTGCACCCTAACTGCGCTAAGGGGCCCAAAGTCCAATGAGTACCTTTAGGATTTCACAGGTCATTTTGAGAAATTTCGTTTCAAGACTACTCCTCACGGTTTAGGGCCCCTAAAATGCCAGGACAGTATAGGAACCCCACAAATTACCCCATTTTAGAAAGAAGACACCCCAAGGTATTCCGTTAGATGTATGGTGAGTTCATAGAAGATTTTTTTTTTTTGTCACAAGTTAGCGGAAATTGATTGTAATTGTTTTTTTTCACAAAGTGTCATTTTCCGCTAACTTGTGACAAAAAATAAAATCTTCTATGAACTCGCCATTCTCCTAACGGAATACCTTGGGGTGTCTTCTTTCTAAAATGGAGTCATTTGTGGGGTTCCTATACTGCCCTGGCATTTTAGGGGCCCTAAACCGTGAGGAGTAGTCTTGAAACCAAATGTGGCAAAATGACCTGTGAAATCCTAAAGGTACTCATTGGACTTTGGGCCCCTTAGCGCACTTAGGGTGCAAAAAAGTGCCACACATGTGGTACCGCCGTACTCAGGAGAAGTAGTATAATGTGTTTTGGGGTGTATTTTTACACATACCCATGCTGGGTGGGAGAAATATCTCTGTAAATGACAATTATTTGATTTTTTTTACACACAATTGTCCATTTACAGAGAGATTTCTCCCACCCAGCATGGGTATGTATAAAAATACACCCCAAAACACATTATACTACTTCTTCTGAGTACGGCGATACCACATGTGTGACACTTTTTTGCAACCTAGGTGCGCTAAGGGGCCTAACGTCCTATTCACAGGTCATTTTGAGGCATTTGGATTCTAGACTACTCCTCACGGTTTAGGGCCCCTAAAATGCCAGGGCAGTATAGGAACCCCACAAGTGACCCCATTTTAGAAAGAAGACACCCCAAGGTATTCTGTTAGGAGTATGGTGAGTTCATAGAAGATTTTTTTTTTGTCACAAGTTAGCGGAAAATGACACTTTGTGAAAAAAAAAACAATACATATCAATTTCCGCTAACTTGTGACAAAAAATAAAATCTTCTATGAACTCATCATACACCTAAAAGAATACCTTGGGGTGTCTTCTTTCTAAAATGGGGTCACTTGTGGGGTTCCTATACTGCCCTGGCATTTTACGGGCCCAAAACTGTGAGTAGTCTGGAAACCAAATTTCTCAAAATGACTGTTCAGGGGTATAAGCATCTGCAAATTTTGATGACAGGTGGTCTATGAGGGGGCAAATTTTGTGGAATCGGTCATAAGCAGGGTGGCCTCTTAGATGACAGGATGTATTGGGCCTGATCTGATGGATAGGAGTGCTAGGGGGGTGACAGGAGGTGATTGATGGGTGTCTCAGGGGGCGGTTAGAGGGGAAAATAGATGCAATCAATGCACTGGGGAGGTGATCGGAAGGGGGTCTGAGGGGGATCTGAGGGTTTGGCCGAGTGATCAGGAGCCCACACGGGGCAAATTAGGGCCTGATCTGATGGGTAGGTGTGCTAGGGGGTGACAGGAGGTGATTGATGGGTGTCTCAAGGTGTGATTAGAGGGGGGAAATAGATGCAAGCAATGCACTGGCGAGGTGATCAGGGCTGGGGTCTGAGGGCGTTCTGAGGTGTGGGCGGGTGATTGGGTGCCCGCAAGGGGCAGATTAGGGTCTAATCTGATGGGTAACAGTGACAGGTGGTGATAGGGGGTGATTGATGGGTAATTAGTGGGTGTTTAGAGGAGAGAATAGATGTAAACAATGGATTTGGGAGGTGATCTGATGTCGGATCTGCGGGCGATCTATTGGTGTGGGTGGGTGATCAGATTGCCCGCAAGGGGCAGGTTAGGGGCTGATTGATGGGTGGCAGTGACAGGGGGTGATTGATGGGTGGCAGTGACAGGGGGTGATTGATGGGTGATTGACAGGTAATCAGTGGGTTATTACAGGGGAGAACAGATGTAAATATTGCACGGGCGAATTGATAAGGGGGGGGTCTGAGGGCAATCTGAGCGTGTGGGCAGGTGATTGGGTGCCCGCAAGGGGCAGATTAGGGTCTAATCTGATGGGTAACAGTGACAGGTGGTGATAGGGGGTGATTGATGGGTAATTAGTGGGTGTTTAGAGGAGAGAATAGATGTAAACAATGGATTTGGGAGGTGATCTGATGTCGGATCTGCGGGCGATCTATTGGTGTGGGTGGGTGATCAGATTGCCCGCAAGGGGCAGGTTAGGGGCTGATTGATGGGTGGCAGTGACAGGGGGTGATTGATGGGTGGCAGTGACAGGGGGTGATTGATGGGTGATTGACAGGTAATCAGTGGGTTATTACAGGGGAGAACAGATGTAAATATTGCACGGGCGAATTGATAAGGGGGGGGTCTGAGGGCAATCTGAGCGTGTGGGCAGGTGATTGGGTGCCCGCAAGGGGCAGATTAGGGTCTAATCTGATGGGTAACAGTGACAGGTGGTGATAGGGGGTGATTGATGGGTAATTAGTGGGTGTTTAGAGGAGAGAATAGATGTAAACAATGGATTTGGGAGGTGATCTGATGTCGGATCTGCGGGCGATCTATTGGTGTGGGGGGGTGATCAGATTGCCCGCAAGGGGCAGATCAGGGGCTGATTGATGGGTGGCAGTGACAGGGGGTGATTGACGGGTGATTGACAGGTGATTGACAGGTGATTGACAGGTGATTGACAGGTGATCAGGGGGGATAGATGCATACAGTACACGGGGGGGGGGGGGTCTGGGGGGGGTCTGGGGAGAATCTGAGGGGTGGGGGGGTGATCAGGAGGGAGTAGGGGGCAGATTAGGGACTTAAAAAAAAAATAGCGTTGACAGATAGTGACAGGGAGTGATTGATGGGTGATTAGGAGGGTGACTGGGTGCAAACAGTGGTCTGGGGGGTGGGCAGGGGGGGGTCTGAGGGGTGCTGTGGGCGATCAGGGGGCAGGGGGGGGGGAAATCAGTGTGTTTGGTGCAGACTAGGGTGGCTGCAGCCTGCCCTGGTGGTCCCTCGGACACTGGGACCACCAGGGCAGGAGGCAGCCAGTATAATAGGCTTTGTATACATTACAAAGCCTATTATACACTGTTGCAGCGGCGATCCGGATGCCAGTAACCCGCCGGCGCTTCCGAACGGCCGGCGGGTTACGGCGAACGGGGGGCGGAGCCAGTCCCCGGCGGCTGATCGCGTCACGAATGACGCGATCGCCGCATAGCCACTCCCGCAGCCGCCCCCGCCGATGGGCGTATTGCGGTCGTTTGGGCCCAGACTTTGCCGCCGCCCATCGGCTGGGGGCGGTCGTTATGTGGTTAAAGAGGAACTCCAGTGAAAATAATGTAATAAAAGAAAAGTGCTTCATTTTTACAATAATTATGTATAAATGATTTAGTCAGTGTTTGCCCATTGTAAAATCATTCCTCTCCCTGATTTACATTCTGACATTGATCACATGGTGACATTTTTACTGTTGGCAGGTGCTGTCAGTGGAAGTAGCTGCTGCTTGCAGTTGCTGCTTTTTAGCAGTTGGTGTAAACAGCTATTTCCCACAATGCAACGATGTTCACAGACAGGAAACTGTCAGGACCATGGTCCTGTGGGAGGGGTTTCACCACAATATCAGCCATACAGGGCCCCCTGATGATCCGTTTGTGAAAAGGCAAAGATTTCTCATGTAAAAGGGGGTATCAGCTACTGATTGGGAGGAAGTTCAATTCTTGGTTAGGGTTTCTCTTTAAGTCTTAAGAATTAGAGTTGAGAAATTGCCATGGCAGCCATTTAGCAGCTAGGAGGGTTGCATCTTTGACTTAAAGGGTACCTGTACTTGGAGAAATACAGAGCTTCCATCTTTATTTCCTTTAAAAAAAATACCAGATGCCTGGTTTTCAGTCATGTGTAAATTATGACTCCAGGGATGGACACCTGTAACAATCATTTTGTGGCATAGCTCCCATCTGTCTCTTTTTTGGAGGAGCAGTCCCTCTTTGGAAACCCAATCCCACTGTCTCTCTTTCTTCCTTGTATGTCCCTTGCTCAGGACTGATGTACAGACCTATATAAAAGACATGTATTTTGCTACTGTTATTTGACTCTAAACTTTATTTCCATCCTTTAAATTTATATCCTATTTTCAAATGGAAGCTAGGGTTACTAGGGCTGGTGCAGGGGTGTGGCAGGGAAATGTCCTGAGTACCTATATAGTAAAATATAAAAAAATAACCTCCACTTAAGGGAGGGTCACAGTAGAGTGTGCCGGGGGTGGGTGGGGGTACGGGATAGGGCAGGGGTTGGGGGCGATCAGCATTACTTACCTACAGGGGACTGCTCATCTGGCCCCCATCCGTATGACATTCACTGAATTTTGAAGCTCCCGGCAGTGTTATGTACTTCCAACTGCCGAAAAGCATGCCGGAAGATGTAGTCACTTCGATAGACTACATCTCCCGGCATGCAATGCAGTGGTCGGAGGAGTGCACGGTGCAGGTAGCTTAAATCATTGCCACCTACGGTCTCTCCTTGGGGTAGATGGCAAATCCCATATGTGAATACACATGTGAAATGGTATAACAAGAGGCATAAGAGATACAAAACTCTGATCAGCTCAGCAAAACAAAGAATCTGTTTTTATTGCGTTACTCAAACTAGAAACAAATTTAGGTGCCCCTCCTATTACAAAACACAGTGTCCCGTCTCCCACCCACCCTTGGTGTGGAGGAACAGACAAAAGAGGATGTCTTTGCTTGCAGATGCCCTTCTACCCTACCCTCCACTCTACGTACCTTCCCCTTCTCCAACCCTCCCCCCCCCCCCCCCCCCCCGGGAGCTGTTGTTACTTCTCTTTTTCTCTCCCTTCTTTTTGATATTTTGTTTTCTCTGTTCCATCACTTCCTATACCAGGGATGTCTGTGGACCTTTCTGGGTTTAATATACTGTAAATAACTGGTAGTTTCAGATACAGGAAATGACGGAGGACAATAAAAGATGTTTATAAAAAACACAGGTGGAAGTGAGTGACTTATGCATCAGACTGATCTACTGACCTTTTTTCTTCATCATTTCCATTTTGCTACATTAAACACAGACCTCCTGTGATTTATCATTATTTTCCCTAAGATGGTGAGCATCTGTGGTAGAAACAACCAAAATAAAGAAAATCTCAAGTAAAACAAGTAAATAAAAAAAAAAGTTGGATTTGTTTGGAAACCATCATCTTCAGTCCATCTTGTTACCTCTTGTAAATGGAAAATATTTCACCCTTGATAGATGCCTGTATTCACTCGAAGAAATATTTCAGTTAAAAAAAGAGTGGTGAATACTTCAATGTTTTAATATTATATGGCTAGTTATCCACATACTGAACAACATGGAAATGTTGTCTTTCTTTTTTTTTGTCTTTTCTGGCTTCCACAAGATAATGTAAATGGAGCAGAATATTTGTTTTCTTTGAGATAAAAGGAGAACTCTACAGATAAGCTCCTCCAGGAAGTATGTAAATATGCCACATAAGAAGTTCTGTGTGGTGAACAGACTTGTCCTTATGCTTCAGAGGTGTCTGCCTGTCAAGGAAAGTGTCACTTGAGATCCACATCCTTTTGTTAAGCAGGAAGAACTTTTGTCTGGCTCCACTTCTGACAATCAAACATCTCTGAACTTGCAGTCCAGGGATCACACTGTTAATGCGAAAGCTTTGTAAACCGATTGGATGCTGAGGTTCATGATGTCAGTCCTGTCTGCTGAGACTTTCATAGGAAATTATTTCACAAGTTCCACTCCTGGGTGTCAGTTAACATCCGAGATTCTAGTCGCACTCAGTCAACCAAGATGATTTATTTTGTGACCTACGTGTGGGTGGCAAGGCGTAGGTTCTATGGTTAATATTTAGACAGAATGCCTGACTGTAACCCTATCAAGTCATAAACTACAACAGGCCAAACTCCTGTCAAAAGTAGAAAGTGGTTTTGTGCAGAAAGTATGCAGATCCAAAACGCTCTACCATTTTAAACATTTCCGTTACAATTCTACTTTTCATTTATGATAGGCTTACTGGTCCTTTGGAGACCAGAATGTATGCTATATTATATTATGTGTACTGTAATCCATTAAAATACAACTTATACAGTATTACTGTATAAATAGTGTACATACTTCTAAAGTATGCTGTAAAATAAGGATGCTTTAAAAATTAATACAACTTGTATCTATTCATTAACAACTTACAAAGTGTACACAGAAAAAAAAAATATTTGGTGACACCCAATTACATTTATATCTGCTTCTGTTACCCCAAATTCATTTTAACAACCTTAGGGCAGATCCGAGATATAAAACAAACTATAACAAGTAACTTGTCAATATATCTTATCTAAAGTTTAGATAGTTTACACAGCAAATCTATCTGCAAACGGCTTCAACAGTGGATTAATATTTCTTCCTGTGATACAATGACAGCAGCCATGTTCTGCTTGTGATCATTACACACAGGCAAACTGCTCTGCATCTCCACCCCTCAGCCTGTGAAAACGTCACTCTCCTCCCCTCTGCCTCTGAAATCTCTGGGTAGTAGCCTCCTCCTTCTTCCTGCCCAGACTGAGCTCCCATAAGCCCTTGCTACATGGGCTTCAAGAGTGTCTAGGCGCTGGAGGGGCTGTGGGAGAGGCTTGTTTAGTTTATAGAGATTTAGGCTAGTAAAATCATTAAAAAAAGTATTTGGCTTGAGGAATGCCCTAATAAACTATATGTAAGGAACACAATTATGCAATGAGTAAAAGTTTATCTCGGATCAACTTTAAGTATTTTGTAGGAGTATTAAAGCGGACCTGAATTAAAGATTTATTTAAAGAGGAGCTGTTAGGTATAAGGTCTCAGAGAAAATAAACACATATATCAGTAGCTAAAGATTGGCTGTACTTACATTACATATGCATTTCACTGTCCACGTTTGGATTTCACAGAATTTGTATATAGTATATGCAGAGATAGATGCTCCTGACAGCTCATGGCAGGCTCCATGTTTTTCTGTCAAATGTGTCGTCATGTCCTGCCTGCTTCCTGATCACAGATAAGCTCCTACTTGAACAACACAGTGTGCAGTGAATATTAATGAGCCATGTGGCTAGGAACAATAGCTGACTCCTGCAGAGTACTCTGCCCCGAGATTTATCAGTGCTACACGCTGGACTGATTACAAGCTTCTGTAACGTCTCATTAGCAGCCGAGGGGAGGGCCCCAGAATGCTTTGCAGTTTAGTATGCGGCTTGCGTCCTTATGGCTCTGTAACAGACTTGCTGATAAGCACACATCAAAGGTAACTGAGATTTTTATCTTCACTAATGGCTTTTGAGCTTCCTTCTAAACTGTTTAACACAGGAGAATAGAGGTTTAAATTAGCTTCTGCAGCCTGACAGTTACTCTTTAAAGAGAACCCGAGCTGGGTTTGAACAATGTGATCTGCATAGTGAGGCTGGATCTGCCTATACAGCCCAGCCTCTGTTGGTATTCCAAAGGTCCCCCTGCACTCTGCAATCCCTGATAAATCACAGCCGTGCTGTCGACACATAGCGTGTCGCAGCGGCTGTGTTTTTCTCTATAGTGTCAGTCTGCTGCTCTCCCCACCTCTTGCAGAACTCCGGTCCCCGCCTGCCTCCCATCCCTCCTTGCTGATTAGAAGGAAGGGAGGGGGGCAGGGACCGGAGCTCTGCAGGAGGCGGGGGAGCAGCCGAGACTGACACTACAGATGTAAACACAGCCACACAGCGTGCGGCTGTGATCTATGTCTGATTTCAGAGTGCAGGGGGACATTAAGGGGGTTTGGAATACCAACAGAGGCTGGGCTGTATAGGCAGATCCAGCCTCTGTATTCAGATCACATTCTTCAAACCCAGCTCGGGTTCTCTTTAAAAACAGAGGCACCCCAATGGGGTTTTATGGTACTTTTGGCAGAAAGTATAAACCCTGGACCACAGCTCCTAGCAGGAAGAATCGTTTACCTTTGGTCTCAATAAACCTGTGTAATGCACTCACAGTGCAGCGGTATAAGTAGTACTTTCAAATGTCCAAAATAGACTTTTATCTCTTTAAATACGACATACAAATAAAGAGGCTGACTTACATAAAGAGGATCCCAATCCACTTAAGACCCTTCCTGGCAATATGCACTTCCCAAGTATAGCAGTACTAACCCTCTCTGCGTCCTTGCAGTATAGTAGCGATCAGTGGCCACTCTCATCCCTACTAGTTTCGGCTAATAATGGAGGAAGGCGAAACTAGTCGGTAAGAGAGTGGAGATGAGAGCGGGCAGTGATCACTATTTTACTGCAAGGACACAACAATGGATGCTAACACTATATATGGGAAGTTATTACCCGAAATGATGTGTAACATGAAATGAAACACAATATTAACTCAAAATTATGTCACAAAATTTAAAATTACAACAAAGAAAATTGCAAATTTTCTGAAAATTACGTATTACATTTACATGTCGAAACTGCAAATTTTGTGTCGTAATAAAGCAAATGCAAAATTTCCACTCATCACTACTAAATACAATAAATAAAATACAACAAATACGTCAGAAAACACTATACATTAGATGCAGATCTGATTATTAAGTACAATTCTTTTAGGTCTCTGTTAATCTAAATGAACTTATCAATATATTTTTCCCGTCTTGATTTTACGCTGAAAACATACACTATGCTTATACTTCATATTGAGCATATTTCTTTGTGATTTCATAAAACAGTTACTCATTGCCAATACGTTAAACAACCTCTACGTTAACCCATATGTGAAGTTCACGTTAAGTATAATTTATTTTTTTGGCTTAGATAATGGGCACTTATTCAGTGTATAGATGTAAAAAAAAAAGGAACTTTAGGTGAATTGTAATAGTTTTTAGCTGAGACAGCGGTGCATGATAAAAATCACCTTTAGCTGTGTTTAGCAGCAGCTGCTTGGATGTGTATGTGAGTGAGGTATATTTCTGTTGTCAGGAGCAGAACTATATATCATGTCACAAAAATATTTAAACAGTTATGGTTTATTCCATACAGTTCAAAGAGTGGAGTTGAATGACAGGCGAAAATCTCCCTTGCTGACAGTTGGCGCAGTAATGGTCTCCATTTTACCGCTTTCTCAAGCGTAAATAAATCGTTGGCTAGATGTCAATGCGCGCATTATATGTGTGTAGTCACTTTAAAGAAAAGCATATCCCAAATACTTTAATTCTGTTTTATGCTGCAGTAAATCGTCAGCAATACCTGAGGATGTACAATAAATCTTTACATATTTACAATTATTCCAGTAACTTTAAGCTAACAAATCATTAATAAAACTTTAAGACTTAACTACCTAAAATGCAGAAATGACCATTCAATCTAGTAATGTGCACAGTTAAGAGTTAATCAATGTATTTTCAAATACAGACAAGAAAAAACTTTTTAAAGTGAACCTAAAGTAAAAAGAAACTTATAAGTTACGGTAATTAACTATATGTGTAGTGCCGATAGTATTGGTAACAGAAATGTGTCTCATATTTTAATGTTCAGTTCAATGGGTTAATTTTTAAGACTGCATCATATTGTCACAGCTGCTTTTTAGAATCCACACTTTACTTTGTTTAGCTTAAAAAGACCCAGAAGTAATGACCCTTTGTACTTCCCTGCACTAAAGCCTTATCATCTGCCTTCTCCCTCACAGATAACAGTCTTTTAGCATCTATTTACTTTTCAGGAAATGGATTCAATTCAACAAGCTGTTCCACAAGATCTTTTGCATAGATAACAACAATTTTTAAATTCTTGTTGTACTGGAAAACAACAAGGAACTTCAGGCAATTTCTTAGCAGGGCTAGTACAATATGTAGATGCTTATCTTATGATGTCACGTCACCACAGTTTTTTATTTTAAAGGACCACAATTGCAAAAAAAAGTAATATTCAAAATATGTTTGTATGCAAACATATAAGGAGTACATGTGTCCCAGAGTAAAATTAACTATAAATTACTTTTATTCTATGTCGCTGTGGTTTACAGAAGGTAGTACAAATTTGACATATTTAATAGGTTTTGGACTATCTCATCTCCTCATGAGGGATTCTCAGAAATTCCTTTATTTTTTAAATGAACTAATAAAGATGGCAGCCTCTGTATTCCCCTAACCTCAGGTCCCCCTTAACAGCTATAGATCCCAAGGAGAGGAGAAAATCCACACAGATTTAAAACTAGTTAAGTGAGGTTCAAGAAAATAGAGTGTGTAGAAGTTTGTCACAAATACTTGCTTACTCAATGTTGACGCAACCAAACATGATTGGTATATACAGAGTACAGCGGTCCTTAAAGGGAACCTTAACTGAGAGTGATATGGATGTTTCCTGTTAAACAAATACCAGTTCCCTGGCAGTCCAGCTGATCTCTGTGGCTGCAATAGTGGCTGAATCACACCCTGAAACAAGCATGCAGCTAATCCAGTCTGACTTCAGTCAGAGCACCTGATCTGCATGCTTGTTCAGGGGCTGTGGCTAAAAGTATTAGAGACACAGGATCAGCAGGCGATTCAGGCAACTGGTATTATTCTAAAAGGAAAAATCCATATCCTTCTCAGTTTAGGTTCCCTTTAAGCAGAAAGGTTCCTGGAGGGGAGTATAATAAGCTGCACTCAATACTTACATACTATATATAGATATGTCCCTAATATAGCCTTGATCACTGGCAGGTAGCTCTACTAATTTTACCCTGATCAATATTAACCTCCTGAGCGTTACACCACTCAGGAGGTTTTGAAGCCTCAGGAGTCCCCCAGTAAAAAACGAATAGATCGCATGCCTGCAAAAGGTTTAGTTAGCACTAGGCTAGCGAGTATTGGTGACCACCACCCCCCGATCGCTTCTGATCCCCCCGATCCAGCTGCTTATACATTACTTAGCCTGGCTCCAGCAATCAGTGCAGCCTCCCTGCACAGCTCCGGTCTTCACTATGGGGAGGATCGTACATGATATCATGACGTCACAAACGTCATGACGTCATGCGCAGTCACGATCCTCCCCACAGAGAAGACCAGAGCTGTGCGGGGAGGCTGCACCGATCACTGGAGCCAGGCTGAGTAATGTATAAGAGGCTGGATAGAGGGGATCAGAAGCGATCAGGGGGTGCTAGCCAACTATGCTAGCTAGCCTAGTGCTAGCTAAACCTTTTGCAGGCATGCAATCTACTGTATTCCTTTCATATTTACTTCTGGGGGACTCATGAGGCTAGCGAGGAAGGAAATAAACCCATCACTGCAGAGCGCACACTAGCCCTGCAGTATCGGTAACAGCTTTTCATTTTTCTGCCGCTATGTGCTCGCATTTTCTTTGGTCAATTTTTCACTTTCATTTGCGATGTTTCATATTGCGGCAAAATATTACAGAATTAGAATTGTGTGCAATCAGGGAAAAAAGCAGAAAGCTGTGTGATTTTACTGCAGAGAAAACGGCAAAAATGGACCCCAAAAATTCCCTTTTCTCAAGCATCCTATTGACTTTAATTACAAGTGCAGAAGTGCAGCAAAATGCATGTGATTAAAAGTGTGTGCCCTGCCTAAGGATGGCTCTACCCAGCTGACCTCTGTGATTTCCCTGAAAGAAGATCTGATCAAGGATGCCTTTACAAAGCAAGAAGAGGTGTGGTTAGCTGGAGTTACAGTGAATATGTTTGGCATGATCTTTGTTTGTAGCACTTAAAGAGGACCTCTAACCCAGGATCATCATAATACGTAGTTGATAACCCCTTTCCCATGAGAAATATTCATCTTTCCTCTAATAGATCATTGGGATGAAGGGGAGGTCTGTGTGGCTGATATTGTGGTGAAACCCCTCCCACAGTGTGATGTCATGACCATGGTCCTGATAGTTTGGTGTGTGTGAAATTGGTTGCAGTGTGGGAAATAACGGCTGATTCCAACTGTCAAGCAAGCAGCATCTCGCTCTGTGCATAGAACTCTCAGATCAACTGGCAGAACTAAAAATGTCACCGCCTGTGATACATTTCAGAATGTTAATCAGGAAGAGGAAAGATTTTACAAGTGGCAAACATTGACTAAATAATATACATGAATATTGAAAAAAATAAACAATTTTATTCATTATGTTATTTTCACTACAGTTCCTCTTTAAAGCTAATGTTAAGCCCGAAAAAAATAAAACAGATACTCACCAGAGGGAAGCTCCGGGTCCTATAGTGCCTACCCGCTCCTCCAACGGTCCCTGCATTCCAGCAAATGTCACCCCTATTTAAATCTTCCGCCACAGGATGCTTTGGAAGTCTACCAAGTGCTCTCAAAGACCGGCCACTCTTCACTGCGCATGCGGGAGCGCGCCCTGTCGCACGCGTAGTTCGCAGCTGCCCATCTTTAGGAGTACTTGGGCTCCCGAAGACTTCCAAAGCCTCTCCCGGTGACAGAGGAGCAGTATTCGACCGATCGTGAGAAACTGCTCACCGGTTCACAGCGCAGGAATGTGGAGACCAGGAGAGGAGCGGGAAGGCTTTATAGGACCCAGAGCCTTCCTTCTCCATAGGTGTCTGTTTGGTTTATTTATCCGGCTGAACATTTACATGAATTATTCCAGTTGCCAACTATATCTGTAGAGTATTGTACCGTGTTAGTAGCAAACAAGATTGAAGTCTGATGAAAGCTTACGCTTATTCTTTTAAGTTAGCCAATAAATGGTATCATCCTGATTCAAAACTTCTTGCAACTACATCCATCACACTGGAGAATATAGTGCAGGCCAGACTACATGTGTATACATTTCACCAAACTATACTACTAAACAATAACATGCATGAACCTCTACTGCTTGTTGTGAAGGTAAAAGGTTGGTGCAAACCATATATGAATGAAACATTTCTTCTAAAAAATAGTAACATAGAACAAATACTCTTCTGGACTTCATATTACTCACACTTTTTATCACCATACTGTATGATGAGTCCAAACAAAGCCTGACTGGGACTTTGCAATATGGTCCACTAGCCTGTCTTACAATATGGTCCTTAGCTATGAAAGGATATCAGTAAAGTATATAGAAATCTATTGTTAGCCCTCAGCCTGTGAACAACAAAACCTGGGTGATTTGTGGATAATTCAGATTTAAGTGGATGGCTTCCCTATGTCTATTGTACATCACCTTTTATTAAATTCAGACACGGATGGGAAATTTACCAGTGAAGTGTTTGACTGATGTTCCAGTGTTTGTCATGTGAGACTTTAACATCTTATTTGCAGACAGCAACCTAACATGAACCAAACAGCTGCATCCTCTCACAGAGAGTGTGTCCAGTATGACTGCAGCAGCCATAAATTCAGAGCTGCCACAGAATCTCCCTGTTTTCTCTGAGGAGACGGTGGATAGGAAAACCCAATACATACATGGGAGACATCCAAGAAACACCAGGTGCTGCAGGAAATACATGTCCTCAGTATTTACTATAGCTGCTTTTGCTTATAGTGCAAATATTTTTCCACTGGATTCTGCAAATACCACTGGTTTCCATAGATCAAGCCATTTACCTATATACCAGTATCTATATCTTACTTATAAAATCTAGTGACTGACCATGTTCAGAAGTCTATTGGGACATCAGACAATGGGCTCGATTCACAAAGCGGTGCTAACCCAGTTAGAGACTTTGGGCCTGATTCACAAAGCGGTGCTAACAGTTAGCACGCTGGTGAAAAGCCCTTTATCACGCCTAAACTCAGTTTAGGCATGATAAGTTTAGGTGTGATAAGTTTAGGTGTGATAAGTTTAGGCATGATAAGTTTAGGTGTGATAAGTTTAGGCATGATAAGTTTAAGCACCAACTGCGTTAACACCGCAGTGCACAGCTGATCAAAAGTTTTGCGCTAGCAAAGTCTGGTGCACTTTGCATAGAATTTAATGGGGCTGCTTTGCGTGTGGGAGTTTGCACGCTATCTACACTTACTCTGGCGTCGTTTTATCGACGACGTATTGTTAGTCTGGAGGGGAGATGCGGCATCTCTGGAAAGATATATTGAGCATATGGGTAAAAATGACTGGGGGATTAAGTTCACTGCAAGTGTGAGTACTAGCAGTGTGAATTTTTTGGATCTGGAACTATATGTTGAGGATCAGTCTATAAAGACAAGGACCTTTCAGAAGACGGTTGATGTCAACAGCTATATTTTATATACCAGTTGTCATCTTCCTCGATGGTTGGACAATATCCCCGGGGGGGCAGTTCACGAGGCTACGTCGTAACTGTACGGAGGTGGAGGAGTATGAGATGGAGTCGGATAGGCTCGTGAGCTGCTTCTTGGAGAAAGGATACCCGTTAAGGCAGGTGGAGGAATCCAGGAGAGTAGTGGGATTGAAGCCCCGAGAGGAACTATTGTCCATGAATAAAAATCATAATAAAACAGAGTGGGATGCGAACAACTTTAGCATGTTGTTTCAGCATACCACACAATCAAATAAAATAGCGGGGATAATTCGTAAGCACTGGGATGTATTAAAGGAAGACAAAACCCTGGGGGAGCTGTTACCTGAGAGGCCTAAATTAATTTTTAAGAAAGCCCCAAATATTGGATTATCCATAGCCACAGCAGCTAATGAATGCAAATATGGGATAAACACAGTACAAGAACGTGAGAGAGGGGGGTTTATAAGGTGTGGCTTTTGCCTCAACTGTAGGAGAACAAGTAATCCAGGGAGGATAGTGGAGATTAAAGCACCAGACTCAACGATGTATAAGATCAAAGATTCTATCACATGTACAACCAGTGGTGTGATCTATTGTATCCAATGTCCCTGTCAAAAAAGATACGTGGGGAGGACAAAAAGATCCCTACAGAGGAGGATTGGGGAACACTTCAATAATATAGAAAAGAAAAATGAGGGACACCCACTGTCCAAACACTATAAAGAGAAACATAGAGGCCTTTTAAAGTGGACTATATTTTATGGTTTGGAGGTCGTCCACCCAGCTAAAAGGGGTGGTGACTATATAAGCAAGATGTCACAAAAAGAATCTATGTGGATTTATCAGTTGGACACATTGGTACCTAAAGGCCTCAATAGTGAAATGGAGTTTTTTGCCTTTTTTAAGTAATTCTAAAGGAGTGAATTTTAATAAACAAATTTTATGGGGGGTGGGTGATTGATGTGGTGGGGAAGAATCTTGTTTGGTGAGTGAGGTAAGAATGATGTGCTGTGCATTATATTCACCAATGTCAAAATGAAGGAATATTGGAGGACGTTGCTTTAAGAGGAAAGGATCTAATTATGTATTTGCATAAGGGCGGAGTTAAGTGATAGAGCAAAATGGCGACCCTGGACTATAAAGATAAGACAATTCACTGGCCTCCTGTGCATTACCAATTCCTCCTGATGAGGGCCAACGCATTGGCTGAAACGCGTAGAGGTTGTTTTCTGCTATAAAGACATCTGCTAAGAAGCTCTGGACTTAGGTGGCTGTGTAAGCGCGCAGCAGCCACTTGTAAACAAAGACCCAGAAGCTGTGTGGTGACGTCACCCAAAAAGAGACGCTGGCCGGATCAGCTAATCATCTGAGCGGAAGTGCGGCGAGCGAGGTCTGAGTCTTGCAGACTGAACCTTCGTATGCCGCCGGAAGAAGCCAGAGAGACAGAGAGGCAGCGGGCAGAGTGTGGGAGCACGTAAGGTGGTCAGAGCGGGGGAGTCCTGCTACAGGAACATGTCGCTGTGAAAAGCGGCTGCTAATCCCCCATCCTAAGGGACACGTGAGTCTAAATTGACGGAACTGTAACTAATCAGGAACATTGGCAACAGTGTGATTTCCGCTATAGAAGGAATCTTAAGGAAATTATTCTGATTGGATCAAGGGATGAAAGCCCTATAAAGGAACATTAGTCCTTTCTCGTGATTTTAGAGAAGTCTTTAATACTGGTGAAAGAGGATTGAATAGAGGGGCCCTCTATGCTGTATGTGAGTGGTTGAATGAGAGTTGAACTATACATGGTGGATTATTTGAAATTGATGTTGTGTATCTTATGATTTTAAATAATTGAATAAATAGTGAAGTACTTCCATATATATACTTTTTAGCGCATGTTATTATTGAATTGATACGCTATCTACACTTATCTAAACTTAGCATGCCTAAACTTATCACACCTAAACTTATCACACCTAAACTTATCACGCCTAAACTGGCTTTTCACCAGCATGGTGCAATGGTTATCACGCCTAAAGTCTCTAACTGGGTTAGCACCGCTTTGTGAATCGAGCCCTTTAGGTGTGATAACCATTGCACCACGCTGGTGAAAAGCCAGTTTAGGCATGATAAGTTTAGGCGTGATAGGTTTAGGCATGATAAGTTTAGGCATGATAAGTTTGATAAGTTTAGATCACGCGCAAAGTCCCGCACGCAAAGCAGCGCCATTAATCTCTATGCGAAGTGCACCAGACTTTGCTAGCGCAAAACTTTTGATCAGCTGTGCACTGCGGTGCTAACCCAGTTGGTGCTTAAACTTATCACGCCTAAACTTATCACACCTAAACTTATCATGCCTAAACTTATCACACCTAAACTTATCACACCTAAACTTATCATGCCTAAACTGAGTTTAGGCGTGATAAAGGGCTTTTCACCAGCGTGCTAACTGTTAGCACCGCTTTGTGAATCAGGCCCAATGTATACAAATGTGTATTATTATAATTATGTATTATTATAGCATCAACACCGAGTCCCTGTCATATCATGTCATGCCACAAACTGTTCCTCAGAGGAGCTTACAATCTTAATATTCTGATTATAGTCAGTGTCTAATTTCCCTTCCACAGTCTATGGACAATTTGGGGGTGGACAAATGAACTTATCAGTGTTATTGGGATGTAGGCGGAACCCAGAGTACCTGGAAGGAGCCCATGCAAACATGGGGAGGACTTACATAGCAGCACGCATGTTATCCTGGTAACACGTATGGTGCTAATAGAGTCATGGGCAGGGCTGCCTTGACATTGGGACTGGTAAAATCACCAGCTTTACTTGCATCAGTGTTTCTATGTTGCTTTTTAAGTATGTGTAGCCTGAGGTACCTGATCTCCACTAAGTCAACCATGAACTGTCATATAGCTAGATTGGCATAGCAGTATGCAGGAGAGTGCAATGCACTGAAAACATGCACGTTTTCAGGTACCCACAGCATGTCTCGTGTTATGCTGACAGATTCCACTACAAAACCCTGCTAATGTGCTGATGTGATCATACCATTATAATATAATACATTGTGTTTGCTATGTGAATATATTGTCCGATGCAACACACCACAACATGTCAGTGTGAGCCTAGCCTGAAAATTATGCATTTTGTCTATAAGTGAGCCAGGACTTGTAGTTCACCAGAAGTAAGTGGCGAGTAATTGTAAGAACTCAATCAGTTAAAGGGACTCCGAGCAGTGCAGAAACTATGGAAAGATTCATATCATTTTAAAGCTCTCTTTCTCCTCTTTCCAATTATGTATAAACCGCCACCCTACGCCTTTTAGTTTTTGCTATTTCGCGGTTGAAATTGCCGCGACCGCGATTTTGATCGCGAAAATAGAGAAAACTAAAAGGCGTAAGTCGTCAGAAAGAGGAGAAAGAAAGCTTTAAAAGGATATCCATCTTTCCATAGTTATATTGTATTACACAGGGCGACTTTTTCTCAAAGTCAGCAGCTGCATTCAGCAGAATGGAGCTGCTGACTTTGGGAAAAAGTCGCCCCTTTAGGAAAAAGTCGGTTTATATTGGAAAGAGGAGAAAGAGAGCTTTAAAATGATATGCATCTTTCCATAGTTTCTGCACTGCTCGGAGTCCCTTTAAGTGGAAACTAGTCAGGTCTACAGGTGTGACATCTGGGTGAATAGATATTAAGGCAAACAGAACAACACAAAGGCTTTGCATGTGAATAGCCCGGTAATATTTGTTTACACTAATCAAACACCATAGATTGAGTTTAAGGGAAGCTTAAGTGACATGATGAGTTAGACATGGGCATGTACAGTGCCAAACACACAAATAAATATGCTGTGATGCTTTTCTTCTTTCTTTGCCTGAAAGAGTTAATATTCAGCTACACAACTGACAGTTTTTCTCCAGTTGGGACCCAGTCGGATTATAGCATCCTTTACTGATAAGGAGTTACAGTTATAAAGCAATTTGCTCTCAGAAGCCCAGTTTTCTGCCCGGAGAGCAAAAAAAGAGAGAGATAAAAAAGATCAATAGTTCAAATATTTGAGCACTCTGAGACATAGGGACAGACTGTTTCCTTGAGCTGAGACAAAACAATAAACCCACTTTTTAAAATTTTTAAACATAACATAAAACTGTGGGATATATAAAAGTAATTTTTAGACATAGGAGGATAGATACAAGTTTCACATTAAGCATTGACTTTAGTCAGGCTCTAAGTGCTGGAGAAGAGATTCTGTAGATGTCTATCACACACAAGGTTTATAAATGACAGGTGTGCTTATAGCTAGCAGAGCCAATGTTCCCATCTGCAGTGAGGGAGGTTATCCCAAGGGACATCTTCAATCACTGTCAATTTTAAATAATAATAGTTGGGAAACTCCCCACCCATGTCAATCCAACAAATACATGATTATTTCTCAAGTGATTTCCTTGAGATCACAATAGGATTACAACAGCGTTGGTGCTCTGAGCTGACGCTTTTATTTTCGTTTTTTAAAGACTCTTAACTTGTTAGAGATCCAGTGGATATCTCAGTCAGCTCTTAATAAAAATATTTAATGAGTATCATGCTTTTTTATTAAATCCGAAGCCACAAGCTCTAATTCATAGTTAAATTATTCAGTAATAAATTAATTTTAGACATTATCTCCCCCCCCCCCCCCCCCCCCCTGACAGTGATGTGATCCATATTAGGAGTGGGAATAAAATGAGCAAAATTTTCATAGTTGGTCTCGCTGTGAATTGGCTAAACATTTTCTTACCAAAAATGGTTTCGATATTGCTAACTATTTGGACCAAATTTCATATCTTCAAGAATTGCACTGAAGTCGATGGTGCCGAGTCCCTAATGCTATCTTCACCAAGTTTGTTAGGGAGAATAGTGAGAACAAGTAAAAAAACAATTCAAAAGTTTCATAGTTCTTGAGAAAATTGATGTTAAAGTTATGATAAGAAAAAGGGGTTTTAAATGTGGTTAAATGACAGATAATGTATCCTACTGGTCAGTAGTGGGTTGCTGTCAGGGTTTTGTTAGTGCATTGCCAGGGAAACTCAGGTCCCTGAGGTGTCGGATGATTTTTGTACCAACTTCACAGCCCTGGTAAGTAGTAGGCTAAGGAGTCAGACCAATTTTGGGTACCTGGAGTCTGTGGTTTCATAAACTTGTTGGAGTCGGATCATTTTTGTACAGACTTTACAGCCCTGAATGCAAGTTCACGAAACTGATTTGCTGAAGGGTCAGCCGTTCGAATAAAATGGCACAAGCACACCAGTAACGATTTTTGCTCATTCCTATATGGGAGGTGAGAGAGTAGCCTTCGACCAAAAAAACACAGCCATGAGCTGCAGCTTTTGTGGAAGCAAACTCAGTCAGAGGCTCCTAAGTACATGCATCAATCACATGTTGTCCATTGCAGATGCTATAAGTGTAATTGTTCTTATCATTTAATGGATAATTAGATCTCTAAATTCCTTCCCCCCCCCCCCCCCCCCCCCGCACTACACACATATCGCCAGCTGATAAAGGCTGATAATAATCTAGCTACATGCACTCGCTCTGCCATTACAACTAACACACAGATGAGATCAGGAACTACTATGATCAGTGCAGAGTTCAGTATACTGATAATAACATTGCCTAGTGCAGGAAGGATGGAGCAGGGTGGAGGATGCTACTGCTTTGAGGCCTCAGGAACTGTCAGCACCGACCCTGGAAGGTCAGTTTTCCACTCCAGTCATCCATTTGTAAGTTCTAAAAGTTCTACATTAAATCATTGCACTCTATAAACTCTAGATATCCAATTTATGTGGGATGCTCTTTATGATTTGCACTCTCTGAACTAAAATCCCATTCAATGTTCATGTCCTTCCTGCATGAGATTGGACAGAACACCCTAACAGAGGATCATACTACTACAATCTGCACCTCAGCATTAAAGTCATGAAAAACTATGCTTCTACCACTGTAAAAAAAAAATCCTACGTTCGCTGTTATGGGAATGGAGAAAGAATTTTATGCATGAGACTTCAGGAGGTGTACATGCAAAAAGGGTGCCCGAAATAGCTGCTAGTAGAATATCAGTAAATTTACAGATGTTCTACTATTTTCCTAACCACCCTTGCCCCTACCCCCAAATGCCAAACCCTAATCAATCCCCTACCAATGCCTAACCCCAACCTTCTCCCTCCGATGCCCAACCTTCTGCACTAGACTACTATTTCACAGTAGATACACATTGCTCCTTGCACTGAACCTTAAAACACAACTGAACTGACCTCGATAAATCATAACCTAAACATGAGATTGTGTCTGTTATGGGGTGACTCTGTTGCACCACTGTACCTCCTGTTCATGACTGACTGGAGACAACTGAACAGAAACAGAATGAGTGCTGCATGTGCTGTCCTACTTTGCAATCCCTGTATGTCCGCGATCCTGCCTAGCTATGTAAGCAGCCGTGGCCAGGAGCATTCTGGGCATGTGCACTACAGAAGTGCTGCTCATGTTAGTATACCCAATAATAAACACATTCTTACATTTAGTTTAGGACTTTGGAGAACAATTCAGATGTCCTTTACTGCAATATGAAGAGAAAAATAATGGAAATGTAGCCCCAGATTATGTTGAATCTTCTACTAATGTTAAATTTGTTGTCCACCAGAGACATTTGCTCCTCCAGAATATTTTTTTGCAACATTTCAGCAGTGGCCTTTTTAAGCACGATTCCTGCACAGTTAAAACCCCAAAGTGGCAAGAGTGTTTGGCATACGACTTTCTCTACAGAGTTAACGGTGCATCAGAATTTTATCTCGCTTTCACTAGGCCAGTGTACATAAACTGATTTTAAGCTTTTAACAATGTATTGTAAATTCCTTATGTGAAATCCCCATTCCTGCCAATTTGCCAGTGCATATGAGAGGTGTTTTTGGGCGTTATGTTTGATGGTATCCAAGTAAATGTGGCACAAGGCATCCATAGACTGTTTACAAGAAACAATTGCATCCAACATATTGGGCAGCACGGAGGCATAGTGGTTAGTGCTCTCGCCTTGCAGCGTTGGGTCCACGGTTCGAATCCCAGTCAGGTCAACATCTGCATGGAGTTTGTATGTTCTCCCCGTGTCTGTGTGGGTTTCCTGAAGACTCTCCTGTTTCCTCCCACATCCCAAACACATGCAGATAAGTTAATTGGCTTCCCCCTAAAAACTGGCCCTAGACTATGGTACATGCACTACAAGGTACATACATAGACATATGACTATGGTAGGGACTAGATTGTGAGCCTCTCTGAGGGACAGTTAGTGACAAGACAATATACTCTATACAGCGCTGCATAATATGCTGGGGCTATATAAAATACTTAAATAAATAAATAATAAATAATCCAAAAGAAATGTGTTGCGTTGTTCACAAGTGTGTCCAGTGTTCTAGTGCTGCTGGATAAATGTTAGGAAGATGCCTGGATAAATGTGCTTTTTCAGATGTGTAAATGAGACCTAACTGACAGAATTAAAGCACACCTGACCTGAGGCAAAGCTGCCTAAGCTAAGCACAGAGTTATGTTCATGATGGAGCCACATAGCTCTGTGCGTTGTCTGTTCCTCTCCTCTCCCCCTTTAATCACTCAGTTAAAATTGTGAATTTTGGCTAAAGTCAAATTATCTGACAGGAAGAGGCTCACTTGCTGCGATGTTCCCTGCTATCACCCTTTCATTACGTCCTCTTGCCTGCCTCATTCACTCCCCTTAAAGAGACGCCGAAGCGGAAAAAAAAATATGATGTAATGAATTGGTTGTGTACTATGAATAATTACTAGAAGATTAGCAGCAAAGAAAATATTCTCATATTTTTATTTTCAGGTATATAGTGTTTTTCTAACATTGCATCATTCTATAATATGTGCAGATTACACAACACTCAGCATTTAAAATGATTCTTTCAGAGCAGTCTGTGAACTAATGACCTCTCCTCGGGTCTACATGAAAAGGGCGCCGGTAAAAAAAGGGCGCCTGGTGGAGCCCATATATATACCAACTTCGGCTACAAAAAAGGCGCCTGGTGTAGCCCATATAAACTTCGGCTACAAAAAAGACGCTTGGTGTAGCCCATATAAAAACTTCGGCTACAAAAAAAACAAGGCGCCTGGTGTAGCCCATATAAAAACTTCGGCTAGAAAAAAACCCCGGGATGTGTTAATTACTATTCCCCCTCCAGGCCGCCATGGATAGTGGGGGAATGAAATAATTCGTCTTCCAGCGCTTGTAGCCCATATACAAACTTTGGCTAGAAAAAAAAAGTCAATAATATGGGCTACAGAGGGACACCTTACTGTAGCCGAAAAAAATATGGGCTACAAAGGGGAGCCCGCTTGTAGCCGAAAACCTGTAGCCGAAAAAATATGGGCTACAAAGGGGAGCCCACTTGTAGCCTATATCAAAACTCGGGCGCCCTTTTCTACACCTTGTAGCCCATATTTCCAGAAATAACATTGATGTCTATGGCGGCGCCCTTTTCATACAGGCAGCTCGGGCGCCCTTTTCAACCGATCCCCTCTCCTCTGGCAGAAAAAAAGAACATTTTTCACTAACAGTTGAGATAATAAAAGTCAGAAGACAGCCCTCTCCACGACTTTGAAAGTCCTTTTAAAGCCGTAGAGCTTAATGGCTTTTTTGCATAGAGATAACAACTGGAGTTTCTTAACTCTTCCTGTACTGGAAACAATTAGACTGATGTATCTGATCTTAATGTTTTATTTCTTATCTGTGCTACACATACAAATCATAATATCATAATTTTTTTCGCTTCAGTGTCTCTTTAACTGCTTCTTGACGGGTAATTAAAATCTACGCACTGTTAACTGCCTAGGCGTAGATTTCAATTACTCTAGCCATATGGTCCCATCGCTCCCGTGGTCCCTTTCACTCTGTAATCGCTGCAGTTCAGCCAGTCAGAAGCCATTGTCATTGGCTCCTGACCCTATGATCAATGTGAGCCAATCACAGTGATCACAGAATGAAATTTAAAAAAAAAGGGTCATGTGCTTAAAGAGACACTGAAGCGAAAAAAAAATTATGATATTATGATTTGTATGTGTAGTACAGCTAAGAAATAAAACATTAAGATCAGATACATCAGTCTAATTGCTTCCAGTACAGGAAGAGTTAAGAAACTCCAGTAGTTATCTCTATGCAAAAATGCCATTAAGCTCTACGACTTTCAAAGTCGTGGAGAGGGCTGTCTTTTGACTTTTATTATCTCAACAGTAAGTAAACAAATGTCTTTTTCTCTGCCAGAGGAGAGGTCATTAGTTCACAGACTGCTCTGAAAGAATCATTTTGAATGCTGAGTGTTGTGTAATCTGCACATATTAAAGAATGATGCAATGTTAGAAAAACACTATATACCTGAAAATAAAAATATGAGAATATTTTCTTTGCTGCTAATCTTCTAGTAATTATTCATAGTACACAACCAATTCATTAAATCATATATTTTTTTTCGCTTCAGTGTCTCTTTAAAGTGTACCTTAAGTGTCCCCAAAAAATTGAGTTTTACTCACCTGGGGCTTACCTCAGCCCCCTGCAGCTGATCGGTGCCCACGACGAGTCGCTCTGATGCTCCGGGTCCCGCTGGCGGCCACTTCCGGTTTCGCCGTCAGGACCCGTCAGGCTGGGGAACGCGGCTGATACTACGCGTTCCCAGCCAAAATAGCACCCCTATGCGGCCATATGTCCGCATAGGCACCCGTATGCGGACATATGGCCGCATAGGGGTGCTATTTTGTCTGGGAACGCGTAGTATCAGCCGCGTTCCCCAGCCTGACGGGTCCTGACGGCGAAACCGGAAGTGGCCGCCAGCGGGACCTGGAGCATCAGAGCGACTCGTCGTGGGCACCGATCAGCTGCAGGGGGCTGAGGTAAGCCCCAGGTGAGTAAACCTCAATTTTTTGGGGACACTTAAGGTACACTTTAAGGGTCCAGAGCCTGCCGATACTGAAAGAGTTAAAGGAGAATTTACTAAATATAATTGCTTATTTTTTATTTTAAAAAGTCTCGGTCCTGTGGAAGACCGCAGCCCAGAGCGCTAACCCTGACCTACACTTGGGGTAGCTGACGGAGGCTCTATGCAGAGCAATGCGCACAGAGGGTGTTTTAACTCATTTCCAGGGGATCCCGGCGTCGGCCGTCATTCTTCTTCCGCTCCTCCGAGGTTCTGCTTCCCCCTGTTGAGATCGGCGTCAGTCGTCATGACGACAGCCGGCAATCTCACTTTAGGGTTACAGTGCCACCAAGAGGACGAAGGGAAAACTGTGGCGCTGGAGCCCAGGGAGGTAAGTAAGTGCTTCAGACTCTCTGCTGGTATGATTGTTTTCATGATTTTAGGGTGTAAAAGCACATGAAAAAATTGTACTACTTTTAGACCCTAAAATCAGAAAGAATCATACCGCCAGGGAGGTTAATAAAACCAGTGTAAGGAACCTTGGGAATAAATACTGCAAAACTACAGTTGCTGAGAACAACCAGTTGGAATACTTGATCTTGGGATCTGCTCAAATTCTGCACCAGTTTTGATTTTGCTCCAAAATACTTTATGCTGGTTTTGATAAACATGCCCTATTAACTATAGGCTATGAATAAGGACCTTTCGTCCGAAACATGTTAGTCTGTGTGAAGCTGGATAAGTCCTGAATTAAGATATCCTTAAGTGGACAAGTGCGGTCCATTCTGTGTTTTTTGATGCCCTATTAACAGTCAAAATTACGTAAGTGTGTTGCGTATTGCCTGTGAAACCTAAAAATTCAACATTCTTATCTGTGAAAGCAATGCTACCCATGACAGGTGCTTAATATTTAGAAACCATAATATTTTCTGATTTATGGTACATTTATCTGAAAAACAAAACAGCAAAGTGTCTTGTTTTTTCCTTTTGCTATCTTATTAAATTGACCTTTTTCAGTAACCTTGTTCCAGTTTCCTATTCACATTGCTTTTGCTTCCTGTACAACTGTGCATGCTTCAGATGAAGGATACACAGTGACAGGATTCCTGTAAAGTTATTCTTCACCGAACTTATTAGAGAAAAGTTAAAGAGGAACTTTTGCTTAAATAAACATACTGTCACTAAGTTACATTAGTTATGTTAATTAAAATAGATAGGTAATATAATCTCTTACCCACTCTGTTTTAAAAGAACAGGCAAATGTTTGATTTCATGAGCGCAGCCATCTTTTGGGTTGAAAGAAGGTGACAGGGAGCATGAGACACAGTTCCAACTATCCTGTGTTCTGATCACCCCTCCCAGTTGCTAGGCAACATGAATAACAACATAGGAAATACCATCATGCTTTGCACAGCATCAGGGAAAAAAAGCCCGGACAGTTTTCTTTGATGGGTGGAGCTTAGCTAAAAATGCAGCTAAAAATGATGCTTTGGTAAGAAAAACAAAGTTCTCATGCTGTGAAACTGTTAAAGAAACACCAAGCCTTTTCAGTGCTGCTAAGTAGATTTTTAGTCCGGAGGTTCACTTTAAGGTGCCCCCCCACCCATTGCAATCTGATCACGTGACAATCAAATCCTTTAGCTAATCATAAGAAAAATACTTTTTACTACAACCATAAAGAGAATGATCCGATAGATTGTAAAACTTCGAATCACTTTTATGGGAACTAATTCTAATTCTGGTTATACTGACACCTTTTCTGACATTTAATTGGAATCTACAGCCATGTAGGAATCATTTCTTTCAATATGGTATACTACTGTTGTTTTCAATGAGATTTACTGTTAGAATTGAAAAACATCTCAAATACAATCAAAATACAATCTGATTTAAATTATTAATCTAAAAATATCTTTCCTAAATAAGAAATATTTTACAACCCGTCCAATCATTTCTTAAAGAAAACCTGTACTGAAAATTAAAAGTCAAAATAACCATACACAAGTCATACTTACCTCCCGTGTAGTCTACTCCTCAATCTCTTTCTCCTCTCCTGCGTCCTGTCTGACCACTGTGATCGATGGAATTCTCTGTCCTCCCTTTTGAAAATGGCCATTACCCCATAACAGCTTCCTGGTCAGCACACAGTTAAACTGTAACATCGCCCACTTGAGCCATAGGGAAACATGGACACATCAGTTCTCCTCTCAGCTGTAACTGACAGCAGCTGATATATAACTGACAGCAACTGATATATTTCAGTTCTGACAAAATGTTGTCAGAACTGGAAGGGATCACTGTAAGAAGAAAATGGTGAGCTTCTGAGAGGAACTGATGGCAAGGTAACTATGTAATGTTCATCTGAAGTTACCTCATGTGTTTATTTTAAATAATTTTACTCAGTACAGGTTCTCTTTAAGTACCGTATTTTCCTGTGTATAAGACGACCCCCAACTTTTCCAGTTAAAATTTAATTTTGGGATATACTCGCCATATAAGACTAACCCTCTTGATGGACATTTGTATACAGTACTGTGTGTACTGGTGCAATACTGTTTAAACAGGTACAGATACTGGTGCTGTACTGTATGTGGTACCCAGTATACAGCAACCAGCCAATCACGGCAAACAATGTACCTTACCTGCAATTGGCTGGTTGTTGTATACAAAGCCTGCTTGGCTTGGTCAGCTATCCCTGTCTCCAAGACTACTTGTACAGCACCGCCCTTGCTGTTTTCATATGGTCGCTGCATACGGCGAGGATGCGGCAACCGCAGATTCTCCTGTCCGGCTCGGAAGTTTCAGCACCTGCCCTATAAGAAGACCCCCGACAAGATCTTCCTGTGTTAAAAAGTAGTCTTATACGCCAGAATATACAGTAATTTATAACTTCACATACATACGCAAGAAGATTTCTTTTTATAGGACCAAAAGGGTGTTTGTAAAAAAAAAAAGAAATCATAATTTAATGTAAGGCCAAAGCAAATCTAGAAAAGAAAACTGATAACTGTAGTATTTTCTCCCTTGTAAGATCTGATTGAATGCAGAACTGAATGAATGCAAACTCAATACATGCATGTGGAAAGCAATCATTAGATATCTACAGAGCTTTTTCACTAACCCTTGTACACACACCACACTAGATGCTGCTTGGTTAAGGTGGGCGGTCGGGAACCCCACTGCAGAGAATCTAGCATGTGTAAAGTGGTCCCCAGCCCCCTCAATCTGTGAACCCCCTGATGGATGGTTTTGGCTGAGCACAGGCCGAGGGCATTGTTCTCCCACTCACCCCACTAAATCCGAGTCTGTTGTGTGTCATGCCATTGATCCTCCTCCCCCTGCATACAAAAAGAATGCAACACTAGCCTAGAGGCTAGTAGCATGTCTATAAAGCAGTGGGCACAAAACATATGCAGGAGGAATCAAACCCTGATCCCACCATGCAACAGAATTTGAAGGTATGTACGTACGGTAAGACAAACAGAAAAGTCCTAATCTACTTACATTTTGAACCAGGCCCACAAAGGGCTAGATTACCTTAACCTAAGCAGCTTGATGCTTTATCGTTGTCTTTGGGGCGCTTGTGTATGAGCAATTTTATTTTCTGCACATGTGTGGTGCACAACATGTGCAGTTCAGATTCGCCCCTTACCACTGGATGAAACCTCCGGGAGGCTGGTGACAGAAGAGCACAAGCAGCAGGGTACGCGAGGGACCTCGGAGACAACCAGCAGCATCAGGCTTTTCAGAATAAGGCAATATAACCCTCCATGGGCTTAATTCAGAATGCTTTAAAGACATAGAACTTTTATAGAATCCAGTCTAGGTATGTTGGACTGCTTATGATATACCTCTTGAAGTTTTCATTGTAAACTAGGCCCAGGTTGCAATAATCAAAAAGGACTCTGAAAAAATGTCCCAACCACTGTAAGCTCACTTTGAAACTTTCAAATCACTTTGAAGATTTCTAAATGTTTCTATAAATTTCCATGAGGACTCCCACTGCTTTTAGACACTTCGGAATGCATTCCGCCAAGGATTTTTTCATTTATTTTTTCTCAACACAGCACAACACAGCACATAGGTGTGAACACCATTCATTGATTCACTGTCATTTTCTTATAACCTGGAACTTTTCAAACACATCCAAGTTCCACACAACGCCTACAGGGTGAATGAGCCCTAAGCCTGCTGTGCAGTGTGTCTAAGTCCCTCCATCTGGAGTGTGGCCATGGCTCTTACTTAGATTTCCCAGTAAACATTGCTGACACACAGATTTTTCTCCTTGTGTTACAGGCTTGAAAAGAAACCTAATAGCAATATAATGCAGGTAAGAGAAATGAGGCAAGAAAAAACATTTCTGTTTTTGTTACAAAACAGTGCTACAAGAGGCAAATTTGCACCTATAGTCAGGAGGATAAATAATTGTTTATGGAGGAAAACCATCACAAATCTCACTTCTCTCTCCTCTAGAAAATATCCTCATCTATGGCCTATGCAACTGGAAACGACACCAAAACCACTCATGTTTTCAAACATGAGGTGCCTCTTCAATGAGGCGAAGTCTCAATGTAATCAGTAATATTTAATATTCCAACAGTTAACACGGGTGGTACATTTAGTTTTGGATGAGACAGCTATCGTAGGCTCAGTCATACCATCACCATTGTCTTTTCTATGTGTGTGTGGGTCTGGAAGGCATCATTTTAAAACTCGCTTTAGACAGCAAGAAGTATAGAAATACCCCTGCTCACTGCACATATTACGTGTCACACACTTACTCACTTACCTTGGGAGCGTTCCCGCGGTGACTCCAGGAGCTAGTCCGAACAGCCAGCTCCTTCTTCCGCTTGCCACACCTCCTTCAGAGGCCGCGCACGTTTGCAGACACGCACAGTGCAACTCTCATATACGTGGGAGCACGCAGCCACGCGTCTGACTTATGCACTCCGGTGGTGCTACTAGCCTCTGGAGTGCAGTCTCCAATTAAAGGGGCAGAGTTAGCAACCAGTCACTCTCTTGTTTCAGCAGCAGATGCTGCTGGGAATTTTAGTACTGGCCTGATTAGGCCTCAGACGATATAAGCATGCCTCTCCTAGAGTCCATCTCCTGTGATAGTGAAAGCTACCTTGTGCTACTCCACTGGGTATGATTATAATTGGACCTTTGTGTACGGGCTTGCTTGCCTCTTGACCTTGTTATTGGACTGCCGCCTGGACTGACCTTTGGAACTGTTCTTGACCTGATACTGCCTCATCCCTTGACACCATTTTATTCTGATCTACCGTGTATAACCCTTGGATTGTTATTGGATTGACTACATTTTGAGATTCTGTACCTGTTTCCTGATCACCTGTTGCTGATCTGGACTGTCTTTCTTTTCTGTATGTGCCTGCCCAGTGTGGTTCTGTTGGCACCTCCTGTCTTGCCCACTTCAGTTTCTATACCTTGTGCATATCAATGCCTGTTTCTAACTGGGTGCTGGAACGACGCACTTTGTCATCCCTCTGCTAACTGGGGAATCACCACACAAGATGAAGACTGCAGAGAAAATTGGGGCATATGGACTGAAGTAAGTTGGTGGATCCAGCGGGCCTCACATTACGTCACAACATACGAACAGAACAGTACAACGGTTATCACATGTCTGTAAATGCCTCCTTATGTTGGATATACCAAAAACTGTTTTACAGGGAGAAAAAAAATAACTGACTGTGGTAGCTATTATTTTTAACTTTACTAGCACTTATATTTTTGTATTCACAGTTTTCCTGTATCCCTTCCTTACACGGCAAACAGCTGTGATCTGCTTTGTGAAGTGGATTGCAGCTAGCGGAAAAGGGCTCAACCTGAAACAAAAATACACATTTTGACTTAAGTTTTCATTTTTAGCTTCTGCTTTAGTGAGTAAGATATGGTGTGGCTGATCCGGTTCTGTATCACGCCTAATGAAGAAACTTACAGAACGATGCACTTTTACTGGTACTAACAGCATGGGGGGGGCAACGAGTGTGTAATCCTGATAACGCTCATCGTGCTAATAGGGTAATGCGCACTGCCTCCCTGTTAGTTCTGGTAAAAATTGCTGTGCACATATTTACACTTCACTAAAGCTAACTGATACCATTGTCTGTTGCAGGACAAATTGGCTGTGCAAAGCAGATAAGGTTCATACACAGCTACCAACTATCTATCCAACTGTCTGCCAAACTTGTCTGTTAAGCCCCATTCACACGCTCAACAGCAGTCTTTTATGCAGCACAATTGTCAAACAGCTTTTGTTGTGAAACAAGTTGAAACAACTAAAAAAAGTATTTTGCCATTGTTCAAAAAGCTGATAAGACTGATAATGTGAAGTTTTCCTCGCCCTATATCAGTTCCCCTGCCTTCAACGTGCTCTAACATACGGCCGTTGTGTGTGTGGGTGCGTGTGGAATGGTACTAGGTGGTTGTGACGATATGGCCATCCCATGTTGTTTTTAAAGCGCTCTTTATATATTTGTTAATACATTTAATAAAACTTTATATTTTTTATGATGACAAATGAGACTTATCAATTTATATATTTTTCATGTTGATGCAGTTTTTTTAGTCTTGAGGCTAGACACGTATGTTTGATCGCCACTTTCAGACAGAAATTGTATTAAGACTGATAAAAAGTCAATCCAACAGTTGGATTGACTTCTTATCAGTCTTATAAGCTGTTTGAACAATAGCAAAATACTTTTTCTAGTTGTTTCAACTTGTTTCCCAACAAAAATTGTATGGGGCTTAAAGTGAATCTGTACTGTAAAATTCTTACGATAAAAAGCATACCATTCTATTCATTATGTTCTCCTGGGCCCCTCTGTGCTGTTTCTGCCTTTCCTTGCTGCAATCTTGGCTTGTAATTGCCATTTGTATGCAGTGTTTACAAACAAAAGGCATAGCAATTTGATACCCTGAGAGTAGCTTAGTGTGTGAGTCATACAGAATGTGCAGGGGGCCTGGAGAGGGTGTGTATAGCTTCTGCCAAAGACAAGCAGTGCAGCACATTCCACACATTCCAGCCTCAGCAGACAGAGCCGACAGAAGAGAGAAGATTAGATCATATAACAGAGATAACACAGTCACTGTGCAAATAGGAAAGGCTGCAGTAAGACAGAGCACATTAGAACAGCTATAGGAACATATAGGATAGAAGAAATAAGGCTCAAAATTTTGTTACAGAGTCTCTTTAACAGACAAGCTTGGTAGATAGTTGGACAGATAGTTGGTAGGTGTGTATGAACCTATAAGGTTCTCTGCTTCACCCCTGAATACAGCCAAATTCTCTGCAATGTTCACACGGCTTAGTATAGCTCAAGTCAATCGGATCATTTTAGCAAGGCAATGGCAATTTTATCAGTATTTATGAAGTAGAGGTTTGAGTATTAATCCTACCACTTGCTACAAAACCATCATATATTTTTTTCTCTATTAGTTTCATTAAAGGGAACCAGAGACGAACGCATGCTAAAAATGAAATAAAGATGTTATACATACCTGGGGCTTCCTCCAGCCCCATAAGCTTGGATCACTACCCACGCCGCCATCGTTCTCTGCTGCCTCAATTGCCGGTACCGGGTCCCATCACTTCTCCAGGACGCGCCAGCCGTCCTCATGCACAGGGGCTCCCTCCGGCTCTGTACGCATGCGCCTGTGCAGTACGGAGGGAGCGCACTGCACTTGCGTCGACTGGCTCGACGGGACCCGGTACCGGCGGACAGAGGCAGCGGAGAAAGGCGGCATGGGAGCGAGCCAGGCTGATGGGGCTGGAGGAAGCCCCAGGTATGTATAAATATGTTATTATAATCGTCTCTGGTTCTCTTTAAGTGCTGTAGACCATTGATAAGATTTGAATTTCATCTCACGTTAAAGTTTTGAAAACTTACAAGTAAACTATGCACAGGTAGTTTTGAGGTATGAGACCTGAATCAACATAATGTTGGCAGATAGCTTCTGCTTTATAGCTGGTTGTTGTATATATGAGTGGCTACGAATCGCGATCAGCAGCAATACGCATTACTTTTCTCTCGTTATAAGCATAACGCCATCTTATTACACTGGCGCTTCAGCTGCAAAAATAAAAGTTCTTTAAAGGTTTTATTACTTTTAGAAAGCTTATAAATTGTGGAACTCAACAATGAACAGCAGGTATTGCTACTGAACCGGTGAAGAGAATATTCCTATAGTTTGGAGAAATAAAACTCCCCATGTGTGGTGGTCTCAGAACACATGGAACGCTCTGAGCTACACTTACCATGCCGTACACAGCACTTAGTATCTCCATGTGTCTTATAGAGGAACGCAGTGATTAGTATGTGCCACTGCACTGCCAGGAAACTCTGAGACACAGGGCGGGGGAGTAATACAGCCCAGAACAAGATGTCACAAGCAGCATTTAAAAAATCCATATTCATGAAAGTGGTAAGCAAAGCCATTCAGCTTCTGGAAGACAAAGAACCTACTAAAGGCCTCAATGATATTTCAAAGGTGCATGCTATTGCAAGGCTGTAAAAAGGCCCATACACCTAATGATTTTCCCGCCGATATACAGCAGATTCGATCGCTGTGATCGAATCTGCTGTAAAATCATTGCGCAAACGCAAACGTTTGATTTCCATCCGAAATCATTCTTTCCTGTCGATTCCCGTCGAGCCATCCGTGCAGAAGATTTTGCTCGATTGCCGGCGGGTCGGGAGTGCGTCAATAGCGGCGTTCGAATGCCCAACGACCGATGCAATACAGCGGCAATACATTACCTGCTCCGGCCGGCGCGAGTCCTCCCGGTCACCGCTGTCTGTGGTATGTGGGAGTGGACACGGTAGTTACATACAATAACTGCAACACAGACATTTTGTACCGCTTCATTATATGTCACAGAGATAAACAGAGACTTAAGATACTGAACTGCAACTTGCTAGTAATGATGCTTTTCTATCTCAACCTCTATGAAATTCCCAAGACTCTTAGGCTGCCTATAACCTCTGTTAGCCCTTGTAAAATTTTGAGATGATGTTAGCACTTCATAACAAAGGATCATAATAAGGAATAACAATAACAATGGTATATTTTATCTGTGTACTTAGCTTAAAACAAACTAGAAGAAAACTACATTAAAAGACCACTATCTCAAAAAATTGCTAAATTGTAAATTTGTATAGATCCTAACAAGGGGGTGCTTTTGTAATGAATAAATTAAATACTGGGAATCCCCCATGAAGAGATGCGCTAGTCAAAAACCTGTCAGATCTCTCAGATTTCTACTAACTACTGTAAGTGACAGCAATATATGAGAAAAGTAATTAATAGCTCACTTTACTCTGGAAGAAATGTACTTCCTATTTGTATGTGTTTATTAATGTATTTTAAATTTTACAGGTTTTTAGCCATAGTGGTCCTTTAATGGAGTTAATTGACTTTGGCTCTGCTCATTTTTCTCTGATAGTGGAATTAGTGGCACATGCTTTGCTGCCTTGTGGCACTACATTATGTTAAGCAGAATGAAAATGGGCTGCATTGCAGTGAAATAATGAAATCCCTATCATTCTGAAAATATGTGTTTACACAATTAAGGATGTTTTGCTACATGACAACTTATTTTAGTACAAGGGATACAATACTGCTTTTTATATCACTTTTAAAGGTAATCCTGAAGTGACAGGATGGGAGCTGTGACTGATACGTGCTTATAAAACAAAGTTATTTCCCTGTATGTTGTGCTGAACTTTTTGGTATAAAACTGTCAGAATTCCTGATCCAGAATCAGTAGGAGGAGAAGGTTTTTATTCCACTGGCTGCGAGCTAGTTAAGAGTACATGACTTATAAACAGCCAAGCTATTGGTGTTTTTGTATAAAAAAACGGAATAGCAATGGAACCTTTCATATTCCTGTATATAGACCACACTCAATCTTACTTTCCCTAATAATGTATATATATATATATATATATATATATATATATATATATATATATATATATATATATATATATATATATATACATACATATATATATATATATGTATATATATATATATATATATATATATATATATATATATATATATAACAAGCAGTAATTAGTTTGATGGTATAATTTGTTTAATTATATTTTTTTCCAATCTAGATATGAAAAAAATAACAGCTGTCGAATATCTTCCCTCTCAAACTTAGTTAAACCAAAAGTAATGATTAAAAGGATAAATATACACATTATGTGTAATTTTTGAAGAGCTGTATCAAATGTTCTGCAGGTGTTAACCCCCACCAGATGGAAAATGTATATTTCTTTTGTGTAATCTTAATGATTTTATAAACATGTATAGCTATTTTTACCAGCATGACAGCAAATAATTAATACATAGTATGCATTGTCAAAATCACTTGCATTGAAGGTTAATTAATTTTCCTTCTACTTTATACACCAATATTAATTAAAATATGCGATGAATGCAAACCTGTATGTATTACAGACTGAAATACAACAAATGATTTTATTCAGTAGTGAAATTCTTAATTGGTCCTAAGATTAGAGTGGTGTAGTGATTAGCAGAGTGACACAAAATACCTTGTTTAAGCCCAGATCTTGGTAATATGGTATTGTAAAAAAATGTCCCTAGTGGGAGCATATATTAAAAGAATCACTTTCATTTATATTTCCTAAAAGGCCTCCACAGGTAACAGCTCTGTTTTTCTAATGTAAAAATATTTCTAGCTTAACCGAGTTTGGTACAAGTGCACACAAACTTTTCTTGTACTTCACACATTAAAAACGCATTATGGAATGTGAAGGTATATTGAAATAAGGAAAATGTCTCAAGGTTTGGTAAATATAGATTTCATCACATCTTCTCCTTAGCAAGTCCATGAATACAATTTTCCTCACATCCACAGTAATAGCAAGTAATGTTTTCCTGACTGCTAATTACAAGTTAATTTTATGAAAGAGCAGAAATGATTACAACTGCTGTAAAGAAACATGTTTTTTCGCAAGCAATGGGTGACATGTATAAATCATTTTATCGGCATAATTATATTTAAATGTATACATCTGGCATTTCAAATACATCTTATAAGAAATTGTGTCTAATCGAAAGTGAAACAGCACCTAAGAAAAAATTGTAATATTATGTGGAATTAAAATTTTTGAAATTACCATAAATTAAGAAAAAAAACTGAAATTAAATATTATTTGCAAAAACAATTTGTTTTTTGAATTTAGTTAAATTTAATTTCATCACAACGAAAACTTGTAGTATTATTCTAAAGAGGAACTGTCGCAAAAATCTTAAAATTTAATACACATACAAATAAGAAGTACATTTCTTCCTGAGTAAAATGAGCCATAAATTACTTTTCTCCTATGTTGCTGTCACTTACAGTAGGTAGTAGAAATCTAACATTACCGAAAGGTTTTGGGCTAGTCCATCTCTCCATGGGGGATTCTCAGCATGCCCTTTATTCTTTATAAAGACAATCTCTGAAAATGATTAATACAAAGATGCTGGCCAGCCACCCTGCTTGCTGCACACTATTTTGGCAGTTGGGCGGAGCAACTGCCATTCACTAAGTGCTTTTAAAAATAAAGAAAACCCTGAGAATTCCCCTATGAGAAAATGGGCTAGTCCAAACTCTATTGGTAATGTCGGATTTCTACTACTTACTGTAAGTGACAGCAACGTAGGAGAAAACTAATTTATAGCTCATTTTACTCAGGGAGAAATGTACTTTTTATTTGTATGTGTTTTAAATGTTAAGATTTTCGTGACAGTTCCTCTTTAGAATAATACTTTTGACATATATTTATATAGAGAATATTATTTGTCATACATGACCTTGACTTTAAGGATTCACAACATAAACTCTTGCTATGTCATTTATTTTAGAAGATTCTATACCCCTGATAGGATCTCAGACAGCCTCCATTGAGTTTAAGGTCTCTGTCCTATATAAATGTAAGGAGGAAAAAGCAACATAGACATTGGTGACATTAGAGGATTTTGCATACATGAGTTTCACCTAATTTGGCTCAATAACTGAATAAATATAATCTCAGCAAATGTCACGCTGTTCAGAAAATATTTATGTCTGCGCAGGATGACCAAAGCAATCTGATTAAACCTTCCAGCGCTACCAATATTTTTCTAGGTAAAATAATTACTTTTTCCACTGCCTATGTGATTTAAGGAATAAATATTTATGCAAGCAAATGTGTGTAGAGAAAAGAAAAAAAAGGGTAATACTTGTAAATCACTTTGCCCAATTCAGATGAAATGTATTAAATGAATGGAACTGTTTAATAATATTTTTAGCATCTGAATAAACTGGAAGGCTGTGAAGTCTGCGTTAAATACCCTTCTTACTTTTTAGAGTTACCAGGTTTTATCCAAAGAAATACTAAGTGAATCCCCATATATGTAGATGCTAAAGCCGAACTGTTAACTGTCAGTCTGACAACTGGCATTTGCCAGAAGGGTAGGTGTATTTAAGAGTGCCTTTAGGCCTGAGTGGGCGAAGTAACCGTAGGCAGTGCTGCTTTAGTAAAGTAGCAAAATTCATTCTTCAAACTTATAAACACTGTACTTGGCTTCAAAGTGGTACCAAACACCTAAAGATTATTGGTCTAAGTTTGGTTTTGTACTCAAACTTGACTTTCCTTACCCAGTCTGGAAAAACTTTATCCTGTTGGAATTAAGAATGCACAATCTCATCTCTCACTACTATATACTTGCTGTGAGGAACTGAACAGGGTCTATCTAGTTCATGCATCAAATAGCAGTGTGCAGTTATATCTGAACTTTGAACTCTGGGTAAAATTCAAACCTAACAAACAAACAAACAAACAAACAAGAAAACAGAAACATGTTGTACATATATATATGTGTAAAGCTAATTGACGATATTGCTGTGCTTCTGCTTATCTGCCATCTCTCGCACTTTCTATAGAAGTTTTTTGAAAATATAAATATGGTCAGATATCTTCTTTTGACATGACAATGGTAATTATTTTCTCTCAGTGTATTCCTTTCTCAGGAAAGGACAGCAGAGGAACAAGCTGACACCAGCCAACTAACGGTTAACAGCCACTTTGGCAGCTAGCAGTCACCGCTGGGGATCATGGGAGGTGTAGTCATGTGTACAATAGGCAGTTGATACAACATTTGTCCCTCCCAGTAGCCGTAGAGCTATGACACACAGGTAGTACAGTCACAAAGAGACTTAAGGTAGCCACACACCATACAATATTTTAAATATTTTTTCAATTCCATAATTGCAATCAACTTTTCTGACTGACTGTAACATTTCAAAAATCTGACCAATGTACCACACACCTATGTTACATTTTTCCCTAATTATGAAAAAAATGATTGAAAACTCACAAAAAATTGCTTGGGTCTGTGCCTCAAGTAATTGACAATCTACCACACATCATACAATTTAGATAAAGATTGATCAGAAAAATCATACACTCCCAATCTTCTTTTATCGAATAAAAACTGGAAATTCTATTAGATTTCTCGAACAAATGAAAAAAAAAGCTTTTGATTTTTCAGGACAACTAATCGTAATTGTCGAATTGGTGTAAAATTGGATCTTTTATTTGTACGATGTGTGGCCACCTTAAAGTGTACCAGAACTGGGAAATATAAAAGTTTTATATATACCTGGGGCTTCCTCTAGTTCCTTGCACATGGATCTTATTTATTATTTGTGTGCACATATTTTAAATTTTAAAATTTTTCGCCATAGGGACCTTTAAGTACAAGTCCTGAATTCCTATTGCTCAAATATATATGTGTCCATACCCCTCTCCCTACTAGTCATAAGAACCTGTTTTCATATAAAACCATACAAAAACTAAAAATTAATAAAAAGACTGAGATGACTTCTTTTCCTGTCAGTACCTGAGTTAATGCCACTGTGAGCTGAGATAGACAAACAGCACCAGACAAGTACGCTGATTTGGTAAAATTTGTAACATTCTTGAGAATATTTTTTTTTCTCAATAAGAATGGAGTTGCACTTAAAAATGATTCTGAAGTAGGGCCTGGAACTTTCACCTGTTCCTACTCAGAGAGAATTTTGTAACTATTCCCACACCCCGGGGTTAAATTCCCTTTTCTACTCGGAAATATGGTATCAGCAGTTGGAAGATGTGACCCAATGACAAAATGGCAGGAAAGATTGCAGACCAATTGGTCGACTGAGGAGTGGGAATATATTTTTCAGGGTTTGGCTTAAACCTCCATCAATATCCTAACGAAGGAAAGGGGATATAAAATATTGTATGATTGGTATAGGACTCGCACACTTTGGTATGCCAGGGGTCTCATAAATTCCAATAATTGTTTCAGGGGCTGTCATGACAGATCAGGAACATTGCTGGTGGTCTTGCATCATAGTTCGAGGAGGGTGGCCAGAATGTTTTAGGCGGGCCTCTGAGGTTTTGCAAACATATATTCCACCCAACCTATGGTCAGCCCTCTTTGGGGAAAAGATCTCCTCATTGTGAAAGCATAAAAATAAATTTCTAGTTCATTTTTTGTAATACTACTAAGGCCATTCTGGCTATAGAGTGGAGATCCTCTTCTATTTCTTTTTCTGCTGTAATGAATAAAATGAGGGAATATTACTGGATGGAGAAGATCACTTCCACACTATAAATGACCTATTCTTTTCTGTTATTGTACCTTTACCAATGGACTCTAGTTACTCTTATATGTATGTAAGGTCTGGTTTTTAATTCTGTTTTGTATTGTTTATTTCATTTTTCTTTTTTAAAGATTCTTTATTTAAAAAATTGTATCACAAAGACAACAAGAAACAGAAATATCATACTATGTATAGCAGCACAAAACATAGGCAATGGTCAGCCATCAGTGCTGACCTGATACATTTGCATCACAGTATAAACACAGAACAAGCATAAAATAAACCATATGAAATAATCCAGGCAAAGAAGATATTGACAGCTACACCTGCATGCCATTTACCACATGGCTGCCCCCATATGTGTACAAGTAGAACCCCCAGTTTATTTCCTTTTTCACTTTGCTATTACACAGTGTCTTGTTATTTGGCAAATGTGTTATTATTTTCTCTTTCTTTGTCAATAAAACCTTGTTGCAAAAAAAAGTAAACTTTAACAATAAAAACTGATGATATTCAGAGATTAACTTGAGTGAACATTGCACAGCAATAGTTAGAATGAATAGTGTCAGGGCGCAGAGGTACTGTCACCCTACACCAGCCAGTAACAGCAGGATGCTAAAGAGCAAAAGTTTTACCTTTTACTGGGGTCTATCATGGAGTGTTATTACTGGAGTCTGCCATAGGTGGGCTGTCTATTACTGGGAGACTCTGTTTGGGTGTTGCCTGTTTATGAGGTCTCTGTCTGTTATTGAGGTCTGTCATAGGGAGGAGAGAGACATGATGGCTGCACTTGTTCTGAGTAAAGAGGAGATAGTCATGGTGGCTGCACTTGTTCTGAGTGGGGAGGAGACAGTCATGATGGTGAGGAGAGTCATGGTGGCTGCAGTTGTTCTAAGTAGAGAGGAGATAGTCATGATGGTGAGGAGAGTCATGGTGGCTGCACTTGTTCTAAGTAGAGAGGAGATAGTCATGATGGTGAGGAGAGTCATGGTGGCTGCAGTTGTTCTAAGTAGAGAGGAGATAGTCATGATGGTGAGGAGAGTCACAGTGGCTGCACTTGTTCTAAGTAGAGAGGAGATAGTCATGATGGTGAGGAGAGTCATGGTGGCTGCAGTTGTTCTAAGTAGAGAGGAGATAGTCATGATGGTGAGGAGAGTCATGGTGGCTGCAGTTGTTCTAAGTAGAGAGGAGATAGTCATGATGGTGAGGAGAGTCATGGTGGCTGTACTAGTTCTGAGTAGGGAGGAGATAGCAGGGGCAATGCTAGCCCCAAAGATCAGTGGCACGTTCCCCAGATCTCTTCTGTGGTGCCCCGGATGTCCCCCAGGCAGAGCCAGCTGTGTTGACTCGATGGCAGGCATACTGGGAGCTTTGGTGCATTAATCAGAGGTATGCTGGGTGTTGCAGTGCCTCTATGTAAGCTTGCAAGGAGCTGTGGTTCTTCTGTAGAGGCATGCTGGGAGTTGTGGTGCATGAATGGGTTATAGTTATGTTTAAGTGACACTGCCCATTTATGTGATATGCTGCATTTTTATTTGTTTTGTAATAATGGAGAGAGGGCTTCATCCAACATTTTGCTGGGCAGGCCTACTTAGACCACTGTTAGGTTCATGTAAATTTAGCTCCACCCCTGACCACACCCACATGCTGGTGCTTGGCCACACCAATTTTCTGGCTGGAGACAGTGCCCATAAGTGCCCCGGATCTCTTGGGATCCTAGCAACACCCCTGGGAGATAGTCATGGTGGCTGCACTTGTTCTGATGGTGAGGAGAGTCATGGTGGCTGCACTTGTTCTGATGGTGAGGAGAGTCATGGTGGCTGCACTTGTTCTGATGGTGAGGAGAGTCATGGTGGCAGCATTTGTTCTGAGTAAGGATGTTAGCTTTCTTTTTAATAATGGTAGTAAGACTGCAGTGGGCACTGTACCAAGATTCACAGCCAGGTTTGCTTTCAAAGGATATTGCTTATTTACCTCCTACTCTTGCTTTACTTTACAACAAGAACAATGGTCTTGGGGACAACATCTGCCAAAAGGAGACTAAGAATTACGAAGAGCACTGGAGGTTTGCTTTACAGACCGCATTGCTGACTTTGTACAGTGTCTAACCTAGAAGAAACAGGGATGTCACTGGACATCTGTACTTACATTAGCAGCATTCAGCAAAAAGGTGAAGGTTGCCGGAAACGTGGGGGCTGTCAAATACACCATGTCAATATTAAAAAAAAAATGACTGGCTTGTAATGTGGTGCAGAAAAGAACACATATTGGAAAGTGTGGGCTGTGGTGCCCAGCTCCAAACCCAATGTTTGCGCTGAGACAACTATCACAACATTTAAATAAGGCTCAGTACACCAAATACATTTGTACGATGGAAATCTAAATGAGCAGCTGCAGAGAGTGCCGGTCGTAAGCAGAGAGTACAGGCTGGGACTTCAGCTAATGATGCTGCAAAGATTTGATTTTTTTTCTTATGGCAGCTGCCATTTATAAAGCAGACTGAGCAAGCTGGAAAATTGCCAGGATGTCAATCCAGGACCCTCTGGCTGTGTTTATGTACATTAAAGTTTAAAGGAGCTTTAGTGAACCTTTGTCAAAAGCATCAACGAGATAATATCTATGCCCCGAGTCCCAAGTGAGATGAAATGTGCTCTTATTGATTAAAACAATTGCAGAGTAAATGCTGCGATCACTTATACTAACAAAGCACTGCTGAAGCTTACATTCCAGCTCTTCTGAGATCACTCCCTCCGCTACTACCGCTAACATCTTCTTCAGTGCATGGCATATCTGTCTGACCAGACAATGACGGTAAGGTCACCTTAATATCCCGGTGTATACAGAAATGTGAGTTGTTCAGCACAAAGTATGATGGCTTCAGCATTAAGCTGATTACAGTGCAATGAAGAGCTCTAAAGGAATTATGCATTTCATTAACTGGTCAAAAATATTACGTTACAGCTCTTCAATATTTACACTTAAGGGCAATGTCTATCACATGGTGATGCACCCCAAGCTTTGCACTGGTGCTTGTTCCTGTCTGCTTACTACTATTACAGTCATGTTTTGCTTCTGTTCCATGTGAAGGTCAAAGTAGGCAACAAGCAGAGCAAATCAGAGCTTTACAAATCCATCACCTGACGCAATTCTCCTTGAGTTTTGTTACACAGGAACAACACTTGAAAGTTCATTCTCTAAACTTTAGTAAAGGTAGGAATTCAAAAAACTGGTATACACACATTTACAAGGCCAATAACAATAATCCAAGCCATTGGCAATAGTGCTGATTTACAAAACGAAAAATCAGAGCCAATGGATAACAGTAAACGGCTTTGGCTGAGGGAGAACAATGTCCAAAGATCCAAACAGTATATGTAAGCAAATGAGTGAAGGTCAAATCGAGTAACAAACTTCCACTGTGCTTAGCTATCCGGATTCCAACAGTCTAATGTACATCCCAACACCAGACAAAGGAATACAGGCAGCCATACACTGGTCGATTTGCCATCAGATCGACCAACAGATAGACCCCTCTCTGATTGAATCTAATCAGAGAGGGATCGTATGGCTGCCTTTACTGCAAACAGATTGTGAATCAACTTCAGCATGAAATCGATCACAATCTGTGAAGCTGCCACTGCCCCCCCCCCCACCAGCTTGACATTACCTGCTCCAACCGGCGCGACTCCACGGGTCTACGCTGTCTTCTTCTCCGGGCTGGGCTCCGGGTCCGGCTGGCTTCACTGAACTTCCTGTCTGGGGAAGTTTAAACAGAAGAGGGCACTCTACTGTTTAAACTTTCTACAGGGACAGGAAGTTCAGCTAAGCCAGCCGGACCCGGAGGGGAGTCGTGGCGGCAGAACAGGTAATGTATTGCAGCTAGAGTTGGTCGTCGGGCATTCGAACGCTGCTATCGACGCACTCCCGACCCGCCAGCGATCGAGCAAAATCTTCCGCACGGACGGATCGACGGGAATCGACGGGAACGATTGATTTCAGATGGAAATTGATCGTTCTGTCAGCTTTTGCGCAATGTTTTCACAGCAGATTCGATCACAGTGATCGAATCTACTGTATATCGGCGGGAAAATCGTTAGGTGTATGGGCCCCTTAAGGCTTACCAGTCGCATACAACCCACATTATAAGGTTGTATGGAGAGCTTTAGTACCCAAGGTTATTGCGTAAGTCCTCCAAGCTCAAGGCTATGGTCCCCTCCTCCAATTGGTATCAGTACGGTGTAGGAGGTGTGAACATAAAAAAATAACAGCAGTACTAAGTGTAGACTGCTTTATTTCTAAAATTGTATCAGAACAGATATGGGAAGGAGACGGGCAGCACTTTTTACCTCAGATGGTGTGAGTTGGGACTGTGCATGCACAATGGCCTACAACCCAGCCAGATCACGGTCTTCACAGTGGCGCAACAGAGGGGACCGGACAGACACAAAGGGAACAGATGGACTACAGGAGGCTGGAGGAAGCCCCAGGTATGTAAAAATATTTTCCTCCAAATTGCCTCAGGTTTACTTTACATGAAATCTCCAATTTGAAAAAGTTAAACATTATCCCCAGGTCAGCTCAACTCATTACACACCTTTATAAATAGACCCCTGAGTGAACTCAGCAAAATCTTGAAAACTATGTCATTTCAAAAGCAAACAGAAAACAAAATTGTTATTATAGTGACTACATAATATGTTGGTGGATCCTTTCTACATTTTACTTTTATTCTGCCTGAAATAGTTCACCTTAAATCTTTATAAACCTCATGAGTAGATCTGGAGAGGCCATGTTATACACCCCAGTGGAGAATATGCACGCTACTGCCCCACTGCCTCAGTTCAGTACCATATGCATGTGTACCAAAGTGCCTATCATATGTCCTCAACCAAGACTGGAGTTCAGGTTCAAGTCCTACACAGGATTTACATTTTTGCAGGTATCTTTATATGAATGTATCCAGAAAAGCACAAAGTCCAGAGCTATAAAGCCCAATACTTGCTTATTATGCATTGCCATAGGAGCTGCTCGTCTGGCAGTAATCATATTGACAGTTTATGTTCAGCAAACTGCATATAACATGACTGTAAAAAGGCTTTCTATCATAACGAGTAGCTAATGTATGTAGAAATCTGAAATATGTGCTGAGACAGAGAGAAAGGCTTTGATACGTAACACAAGCTGATCACATCGGACTCATAAGCTCTAAAGGAACTATGCATTTCATTAACTGGTCAAAATGCTACTTTACAGCTCTTAAATATTCGCACTTCAAGGTGGTGTCTATCAGAGGTGATGCACCACGTGCTTTAGTGTTAGGCTCTGGTGCTTGCTCCTGTCTGCTTACTACACACAGTCATGTTTTGCTTCCGTTCCATGTGAAGGTCAAAGTAGGCAACAAGCAGAGCAAATCAGAGCCTTACAAATCCATCACCTTATTGGAAATACAGCAAAGTCCCCGTTATCCGCCACACACCGGGATTGGCTGATGCCGGATAAGAGTGCTTTCTGGTCGCTTGAGATTCAATGTTAAAAATAGGCCTAGCTAATATTGTACTATACCCCACTCTATACACATAACATAAACTCTGGATTAATGTTAAAATACAGTCATCTTCCTGTCCTGCTGGTGGCCTGTGTCCTTCAGGCGGGCTTTGTCCTGACTGGTGGCCTCTGCACACAATCCTGGTACCTGGGAGAAGTCTGCAGGGCACAAGGAAGATACTAGCAAAACAATAACATAAAGACTGAAGCTGGGGCCTTGATTTAGAGCTGTAGCTGTGAATGGAGGGGGTCTGGCACAGTGATCCGTCCGCCGACTAATTTTTGCAAAAGAAAGGTCCTCCAAGGCTTCTGAGAGGTGAGGAGAGCTGGGGAGGCCTTGGGGGAGCCCCGAAATCCAGATATTTGTAAAGATTTTCTGGCAATCAGGGCTAGAAACTGGCTGCAAACTGCTGTAAGTCTCAGGGCCCGTTCAGATCAGAAATGCGGATGGCCATGCGTGCGGAACGCGTGCGGACCGCAACGCATACGAACGCATGGCCATCCGCGTTTGTGTGCGTTGCGTGGCTGATCCCATCACTGAAAAGTGAATGGGACAGCCACGCGTTTTTGCAAAATCTGCGTGCAGCATGCGTTCCCGGACCGCACAGGTCCGGAACGCATGCAGTGTGAACATCAGACATTGCACTCTATGCAATGTCTGATGTCGTGCGTTTTGGCCACCTGCACGCGTTTCCAAAACGCGGCTGGAAACGCGTGCAGTGTGAACGGGCCCTCAAGCAGCCTCAGGTGCTGGTTGCTTGAGACTTCAAGTTAGTGGAATTCCGGATAACTGGGATTGTGCTGTATCGCAATTCTTCTTGAGTTTTGTTACACCGGAACAACACTTGAAGGCTCATTCTCTAAACTTTAGTAAAGGTGGGAACTCCAAAAACTGGTATACATCTGGCAGTAATCATATTGACAGTTTACGTTCAGCAAACTGCATATAACATGACTGTAAAAAGGCTTTCTATCATAACTAGTAGCTAATGTACGTAGAAATCGGAAATATGTGCTGAGATACAAAGAGAAAGGCTTTGATAAGTAACACAAGCTGAGCAAGCAATTTTTCCATAGAATTGGAGCGCCCATAACTGGTGTTCTGGATCCGTTTGCTAGCAGCAGGCCTGGCGTAGAGTGAAAAAGAAACATACATGTTGATTTCTGTTCAGCTCAATAGTTATGCTAATAACAGCTTTCCACATTCTATAATTTTTAATTGTGTCCTCGGGGACTATGAAAGGAAGGCAATGCTGTGCCCTTAACAGTTTATAATACTTGCGTACCTACCTTTATTGCTGGTAAACCCAAATCTCTACAGGCTAAATTCCGAGTTTTACAAATAAAATAGTTTTTTTCTCTGCAGCTATTTTTCTTTTTATCAGCCTAAATCCCACATGGACCTAACAGCCGGTTTATGTCAATGGCTTGAAGTTATTGTTTTCAGATTGTCACCACATAAAATAGCATAAACATTAAAACAAATGTTTGTAGTAATAAGGAAACTTCAAATACTGCTCCACTGTGAATACAATAGCTTTATTCTTTGGCAGTACAATGTTCATGCATGCTCTGTAAAGAAATAGCAGCCGTATAAAATGTCCAACCCTTTTCTAATTATTGATAAGATACAGGCACATTTATTTAATGGAAATAGCTTGTTTTTTATGTAACGCTTATTTATAGCATATTCAGATTGGTGATTCAAAAAGGAAGTTAGAATAACTACAGTCACCACAAAACAAATGATCTACCTTCCATGAAGAAAAAATTATATATAGGCCCGCCCCATATAAAACGGGCGCTAGGCCACGGCAGTGACACCCCCCCCCCCTCACAACGCACATGTCCTGTGCACACAAAACTATTATAAAATAAACACAGCGCACATGTACTCTTCTCGATAGTCGATATGCTTCTCCACTCCTCCACCTGTATGCACTCAAAGTGCAAATACAGCAAACAGGGAGGCTTTTAGTGGAATATACACACATTTTATTGCTGGATAAAAGGTACAGACAGGCAACCTGAGGATAGAGCAAACAGGGAGGCTTTTAGTGGAATATACACAAGTTTTATTGCTGGATAAAAGGTACAGACAGGCAACCCGAGGATAGGCACTTACTTTAAGAGGGTCCTAATCCACTTAGGACACTCCCTGGCTGGTAACGCTTCCCACCTGATGTGGTGCTATGGATAAACCCCCTGAAGACGGCAGTAGCCGAAACTAGTCAGGACAGGAGCGGGCAACAAAGATACAGGTTCGAGTTGAGGGGCCATAGTACCACATCAGGTGGGAAGCTTTACCAGCCAGGGAGGGTCCTAAGTGGATTAGGACCCTCTTAAAGTTAGTGCCTATCCTCGGGTTGCCTGTCTGTACCTTTTATCCAGCAATAAAACTTGTGTATATTCCACTAAAAGCCTCCCTGCTTGCTCTATTTGCACTTTGAGTGCATACAGGTGGAGCAGTGGAGAAGCATATCGACTATCGAGAAGAGTACATGTGCGCTGTGTTTATTTTATATTACTGACTGTTTGGATGCCAGGATTCGTCCTCACACAGCAGCACTGCACTGATTTTTTACTTGGGGCGCCACGGTTATTATTTAGAAAAATACACACAAAACTATTGCTTGCTTGGCAATTAGAAAAAGCTATTATTTCCCACAATGCAATAAGGTTCACAGACAACAAACTGTCAGGACAGGACGCACAGACACAGGAGGACACAGGGACAGGGGTTTTATTATATAGGATATATATAGGAGCTAGTGTTGTCCGGATCATGAACGATTCGGATCTTTGATCCGAATCTATTTTGTGAGTTGAATCATCCGAATCATCAAAATGAGTGATTCGGATCGAAAAAGGGGCGGGGCAAGGAGCGACACACCCCCCTCTCAGCGGGCAGCGGGGTCCTGGAAGCAGAGCAGGGATGGATAGCTGAGTTGGAGGGGAGCCAGCCTTGCAGCCAAAGGTAGATGAGAGAGAGGGGACATCGGTGCCACTGCCAGATATGTGTAGAGCACACATACTGGCTGAAATGTGCTGCTCATTATAGGCTGTCTATTCCTACTTGTGCACAGTGATCACATTGGAAACTTTTGGCTCAGCTCAGGATAGCTCAGTAACTGCAGGCACTGTGATTGAAAGGCAATATGATCCTACTGCACTCGGCACTAAACAGCTGCACTTATCTTCTGGGAATGCTGTGGGGAATGCTTTCTTTTACTGCGACGTTTGCTTTCAAAGTACACAGATGAGCATATAGGTGATATATATGTAAAGCATATGATTGCAGCATGTGGGTATTGTGTGCAAACAAACATTTCTGCTCTCTGCTCGTCCCTCCTCCCGTCTCTGTCCACTCCCTGCCCTCTGTCCATCTTCTCCCCTTCTCTGTGTGTCCACCCCCCTCCCCTTCTCCTGTCCACGGCAGGGAAAGACCTGTCCTGCTATTCATTTCACCCCCGAATGCTTCGTTAGTAAAATGATCCGAGATTCGGATCAAAGATCCGGATCTCTTCAATGATCCGATTCGAATCATCCGGATCATTGAAAAGATCCGAACTTCCCATCTCTAATAGGAGCTCACAAAATGTATGCACACTTGAAAATGAAAAATAAATGCATAAAAATGTTATGGCTAGATCTATATACTGTAAATATAAAAAGGCACCTGTAAGGCGTGCTTGAAGTATGCAACCACATTAGGTTTCATTTCTGAACACTTCTGCCTGCATAGCATTGACTAGCGTGTCCACAGGGATTGCTTTGTATGATACAGTATTTTATTTTCTTCATGTAATGTGGCCAGTATAGGTGGATTTCCACCGTAGACCACATCCTGTAAGGTACATACACATGCTCAATTACTTTCGCTCACAAGGATCGGAACTTGATATTTCAGGTGACAGTGTGGGGTGACCGCTACACAATTGCATTGCTGGCAGAAGGAGGGATCCCAGCAATGGATACTTTCTGTTTCAAAACTAAAAAAAAACCTCTTCGTTTAATTTTTTTTTTTTTTTAAAACAAATTTTATTTTATTTTCTGTTACAAACATTCAATATGTTAAAAGATGAACATGAGTGATCGAACAAATTTAGATACAGCTATATGGGATTGATTGCGTTAAGCTTCACATGTTAAGCGCTCATTTGTTCGTGATATCAAGAACTATATACTTCTTGCTTTTTCCCCACTCCTCCCCCCCAACCCCCCCTCTCCCCTCTGTCATCTCTTTGTGTGTTTCTTAAACAACATTAATTTTAGGAAATAGCCAACTTGCCCAATGTTCCTTGTAGGTGACTCGTCAGATACCACTTAGTGTATTTGAAATGTTCCATTATATTTTTAATTTCAGTATCCGAAAAAGAGATTAAAATAAACATTTTCCATTTTCTGAAAAAGCCCGTTGTCTTTTTGTCTTTTTGGATGATTGCTTCCAATTTGTCCTGGTTGAAAAGATGATAAAGTTCTTCCTTGACATCCCAGACCGTCGGGACATTGGGGTAAATCCATTTATTGAAGATGACTTTGCGAGAGGCTATTATAATCAAGTGCACTAGATTACTGGGATTAGATATATGTGGACCGGGGTTCTCCCGTCCCTGGGGTTCAACATAATTAAACAATAGCATAAGTGGATCCAAGGTCAGCTGAGTTTTACACATATGTTTGACATAGATAATAATATCACTCCAAAACTTTACAATCATCGGACAAGCCCACAAACAATGAAAGACATCCGCATCTTGCAATGAGCACTTGGGGCACCTAGGCGAGTAGTACGCCGGAGGAGTTTTATATTTAATGTTGAAGGCATATTTTGCTCTGTGAATAAGCTTCAGTTGCGATTCCCTCCATTGTTCCCCTGGTACTATTTTATGTACTGTTCTATACCCTTCTAGAATTTTCCCTTCAATATCGTCTATGGGCATGTCTTTTTTCCATTTAGATAGATTGTTTAACGATTTGTCTGCAATTTTTATTTCCTGGAGTCTGGAGTGGATTTCAGAAAGTGATACCTGGTAAGTTTGTGGGGAGATAAATCTATCAAATGCGTCTGGCATCGCTATATCAGTGATATTAGTTATTTTGCTGCGTATAAAGGATTTTAGCTGGCAATAATAAAGGAAATGACTTTTGGGGATATTGAATTTGGCTCTTAATTCCTGAAATGATAAGATTCTCCCCCTACGCATATCACAGAGCTGCCCCAAGCGTTCGATTCCCCTATCTAGCCATGACAAAAACCCTCCATGGGCTATACTGGCCGGAAACCCTGGTGTTCCCCAGAATGGCATGTATTTGGAGACCTGTTGTGGTACCCCATAGATTTTCCTTATCGCCCTCCATGTTTGAACGGTATCCTTAATAACTTTGCTATTTTTTAGTTTTGGGGGCATATGTTTTTGGGGGGTGTGTAGGAGGCCAGCTAAAGACCAGGGGTCTGCAAAGGATGCCTCGAGTGAGTAGTTGGAGTAGATGCTGCTCTTATTAAGCCAGTCTCTCACGTGTCTAGCAAGACAAGCAAGGTTGTAGCGACGAATGTCTGGGATTGCCAGGCCTCCCCATATTCTGGGGAGTGTTAGTTTGGTTAGAGCTATTCTGGGTTTTTTATTTTTCCACAGGAACCTGGAGAAAGCTCTGTTGAGTTCTTTTATATCTGAATGTCTCAGCAGTAAAGGGATAGTCTGCAAGGGGTAGAGGAGTCTACCAAATGTGACCGACTTTATCAGGGCTGCCCTGCCTGCCAAGTTGATAGGCAAGTTCTCCCACCTCATTAGTTGTCGTTTTAGGTCTCTGATCAAGGGATCATAGTTAAGAGTGTATAGCATGTTTGGGTCTTTATGGATTTTAATTCCTAGGTATGTAATAACCGATTTAACCTTAACCGAGAGATGGTTTAAGTTATGCCTGGGTGCACAGAGGGACAGGTATAAAAGTTCACTTTTAGAGACATTAATCTTGAAGCCGCTAAAAGTGCCCACTTCTTGTATGACTTTAAGGGCTATTTCTAGTTGAGATGCCGGGTCTTTCAAAAACAACAAAATATCATCGGCGAACATGGCCTGACTAATCAATTCATTACCCACTTCTATGCCTGGTATGTGTTTCTCTAATTGTTGGATCAGGGGTTCTAGGGCTAGATTAAAGAGTAAGGGAGACAGAGGGCATCCCTGTCTTGTTCCTTTCTCTAGGGGGAAAGCTTCAGAAAGAAATCCTGGTGTGTAGATTTTTGCTTTTGGGTTTGTATGCATTGCACTAATTAGCTTTCTTATTGTTCCCTGTATATTCATTTTATCTAGTACTTTATCTAGCCAGGTCCAATTTACATTATCAAAAGCTCTTCGTTTAATTTTACTTGGGCTGTGGTCACAGGACTAACTATGACTACAGGAAGCTTCCAACTCAGATGCATGCTGGGAGAAAAATCTATGATGAAGGCTCACTGCAATTTTCTCTAGTGTTCAGGTGTGTCACTAGAGTACCTAGTCACCGAGGTACTTGGAAGGCAAAAGGAACAATCAAGAGCCCCTACTAGTGTAGTATTTTAACACAAAATATTTGGTGAATTCAGAAGAAAAGGGTACTCACAAAGGTGGGTTACCACTAAGGCAACCACTGTATGAGCAGGTGGGGAGATTGAACCCAACCCCGGTCGGGTTAAGAAGCCGCTCTCTGTAGGAGGAAACGGATAGGAGTAACATGCATCCACCAAGGGTGGACTACAAGACTTAGCGAAAACTCCAAACAACGCAACGAGTTTCACGGATATTCCGGAGGTGCTTTTGCTTGCTAAGACTCTTAGGCAGTTTCTCCTTTTTATTGCCTGATGAAGCGGGCAAATATCCATGATATCAATATCCATATCCAAGTACTTTTTAAACTTTATTCAACAGGATAAAATCCGTACCTTACAAATTTAACAAAGCTCTCTGAACTTTTGAAATTTGCTGGTGAAGGCGACATAAAGTTCTACTAATGCTTGGTTAAATGTGCACCGGACACTCCAGCAATTTTCCACAAACCCAGGCAGCATTGGTTGAAATCAAGCCAACCCAGAATCTGACAAACATTTGGACAGGTTTGTGTTCTGGTTGCTGAGGAAGGTACAGGGTATGAAGAAGCACAAGTATCTCAGTAGTGAGGAGCTAGGGCCTCTCGTCTATTGTACCAAGAATTTGCACTTTTAACATTTTTGTTTTGCAAGAATGGAATAGAATTTGAAATGCACATTTATTCTAAAATTAATAAAAATCATCTGCGCTGACAATAGTGGCCATGACCTAGGACTTTGCATGCTTTTTACAAGTATTAACATTTATTTCTACAGTAGATGTGTTTTCAAGGAACCATCGGTTAGTTCTAGAATCCAGAATCAAAACTGAATTATACCAAAGTACATTGATACAAACTGAAATGGTGAATACAAGAGAAATAAGTTTTCCCTAAACTTCAGAAAAGCCCCCCTAAGGTGGGAAAAAGTGAGTGGATTCTAACCCTAAATAAAACTCACTCAAAGCCCCCACTCACTCATATCGTACACTATATGCCCTGTGCTGCAAGACTTGACCTCTGTCCTTCTTTCGGTTCCTTGCACTGTGAGATAAACCTCATGTAAGATATTGCAAACATAAACTAAACACTAGTTATCACAAAATGAGGAAAACAAATAGAGTCAGGCAGAGCCGGGACAAGGTCCTCCAGCACCCAAGGCTGAGACACCAAAGTGCTCCCCTCCATCCCTGCCACCCCAGCTGTCACACACGGATTGCTATTAGACTAAGAGGGCCACAGGGCCCACAACCTCCCCAACACCTTAATATCTAGTTATCTGGCTTGCAGTCACTGCCATGTATCCCCTTTTCGTATTTCTTTCTGCTTCAAACACAATTAGGAATGACAGCTGAATGAATTCTGCGCCCCCTCCTACACTGCGCCCTGAGGCTGGAGCCTCTCCAGCCTATGCCTCGGCCCGGCCCTGGAGTCAGGATTGCCAAGTGGTATCCTGATTCACTGCCTTGCCCAGACATCAATACAGACTGGATAATATTAGAAGTATTTCTACAGATGTACAGGAAAGATTAAAAGGATAGCCGTAAACATCAGGCATTCAGTGCCACGGATTATGTTAGCGCCTTATAAATCAATAATAATAATTTGCTGGCCCTACAGTATATTTACTAACGATACAAAAAAGTTCACTTGTTAAAGTTATTATCTGAATAAAGCATAACAGGGCTTTAGTCACTAATATATTGTTAGTGTGCAGAAAGCACACATATACATTTTACAGGGTGTCACGGAAGCTACATCACTCATGTTGTATAGTTTGCGTATTTTATGTAATACACACACTACGTACTTCGGGTTACAATCATTAAAGCTTATGTGCTCTATCTGCCCTTGTAAGTTTTATCACAATAAATACACCCATAGGGGTTGATTCACTATAACAAATAGCGAGTGTTACCTCATGTAACGCTCACTATCTCCTTTTGCTCCCCTTACTGCATGCTTAGCATGCCTTATCAGAGTTAACATGCCTTATCAGAGTTAATGTGCCTTATCAGAGTTAAAGGGACACTTAAGCCAGGAATAAAATATCAGTTTTACTTTCCTGGGGCTTCTACCAGCCCCCTGCAGCCATCCCATGGCCTCGCAGTCACTCACGGAGCCTCCGGATCCCCCGCCGCCAGCTAGTTTTGTTTTCGCAGACAGGGAGTCGGCGGGCTTTCTGCGCCTGCACAGGCCTGGCCACTCATTTCCTTCTTCATGTTCCCTTCCTCACAAACATTCTGCATAGGACAGACACTATTGCAGACGGGAACGCAAGAAAAATATGCGTGGCCAGGCCTGTTGGGCCTGTCAGCGGAAACAAAACTAACTGGCGGTGGGGGACTGGAAGCTCCGTGAATGATCGCGAGGGCACGGGACGGTTGCAGGGGGCTAGTAGAAGCCCCAGGAAAGTAAAACTGATTTTTGTATTCCTGGCTTAAGTGTCCCTTTAAAGTACCTTATCAAAGTTATCATGCCTTACCAGAGTAGCATAGCAAGCGCTACAAACGTATGTCTGCTAACTGTCAATGCTGAGAGCTCCACTCATCCTGCCCTGAGCCCCTGCGGGTCCAATCACTTTAAAGGACATTATCCCCGCACTTTGATTGGCCCAAAAGGCTGCCTGTCAAAATTCCTGTCAAGCGACAAGCAGCCTATTGGGCCAATCAAAGTGCGAGGATAATGTCCTTTAAAGTGACTGGACCCGCAGAGGCTCAGGGCAGGACGAGTGGAGCTCTCGTCATTGCCAGTTAGCAGGCATATGTTCGTAGAGCTTGCTATGCTACTCTGATAAGGCACATTAACGTTGATACGGCACGTTAACTCTGATAAGGCACGCTAAACCTGCAGTAAAGGGAGCAAAAGGAGCTATCGAGCGTTACAACACATAATGTAGCACTGAAATTCTGTGAAAATTAATCTCTAATTAATAAAAATAAAACAAGTACTGGTTAGAGATGGCTCGAACCTCCGATTTTCGGTTCGCAAACCGCGAACTTCCACAAAAGTTCAGTTTGTGAGAACTTTCGCGAACCGCAATAGACTTCAATGGGGAGGCGAACTATGAAAACTAGAAACATTTATGCTGGCCACAACACCTGGAGGGTCTAACACCTAGAGGGGGGCATGTCAGAGTGGGATACTCCCCGGGAAAAATCAGGATTTGACACACAGCAGCGTGTAATTAGAGTACTGCTTCACACTGACACACCAAACTCACTGTGTAACACACCACAAACAGCTGTTTGTGTTGTGACAGCCGTGCTGGACTGGTGTGCACCATGGCCAGAGTGCAGGCGATGGCAGTTTTCAAGCCCATATGGTCGGGCTGAGGTAGCTGAATGACAGAACAACAGTGACTGAGTGTCCAGCTGATCGAATTTGGTCTTTCCACAATGAAGCAACGACCTTATTATCTTGGGTGTTGCCATGCCAGCTTGTTCTGCAAATGTCCACACTGCGTGCGCTCACGTAGGTAGGTGGGTGCACTGCAGTGAACAACAGGTAATAGGTATATGCAGTGATGGGTATTACAATGTGCACCTATCACACACAGACAGGTACCGGACAGGCACAGTGACACTGCGTGCGCTCACGTGGGCAGGTGGGTGCACTGAAGTGAACAACAGGTAGGTATATGCAGTGATGGGCATTATAATGTACACCTGTCACACACAGACAGGAACGGACAGGCACAGTGACACTGCATGCGCTCACGTAGGTAGGTGGGTGCACTGAAGTGAACAACAGGTAGGTATATGCAGTGATGGGTATTATAATGTACACCTGTCACACACAGACAGGAACGGACAGGCACAGTGACACTGCATGCGGTCACGTAGGTAGGTGGGTGCACTGAAGTGAACAACAGGTAGTTATATGCAGTGATGGGTATTACAAATCTGCACCTGGCACAGTAGTAATTACCACCAAGGGGCCAAAGGCCAGTTGCGACTGACTGAGAGGGCTGTATATAATGCAAGTGGGCCACACACAAAAAAAAAAAAAATAGATCACAAGACCAAGATTAGATCTCAAAAGAGCTGTTGAAGGGTGCGTTTTTAGCAATAAGAATCAGCAAGGAGCAAGCTAACAAGCCTACATGAGCCTAACTAAACATTCCCAATATCTCTCTCTGCAGCAGCTCTCCCTTCTCTAATTACTGCAGGCACACGAGTGAGTGTAAAGCCTGACGCTGCCTGCGTTTTATAAGGGGGGGGGCTCCAGGAGGGAGTGTAGCCTGATTGGCTACAATGTGCCTGCTGACTGTGATGTAGAGGGTCAAAGTTGACCCTCATGATGCACTATGGGGGCGAATCGAACTTCCGGTAAAGTTTGCGGTTCTCCGCAATCGCGAACCCCAGAAGTTTGCTGGCAAACCGTTCGGGCCATCTCTAGTACTGGTAGCTTATTTAATAAGTTAGGTATAACCAGCGGTATAGCTATAGAGCTATGGGGCTCACTCCTGGACACAGGGGAGAAGCCACAGAAGAAAAATCTTTTTCTAAGCGTATAAGGCTATTTTAACAAATATTTGCGAGGATTTCTGGCGTATGTACCAAGGGAGCAAAATGAGTACAGGTCCACTTGAACAGTCTTACAGCATATAAGAAGTATTCCAGCAGTCCAAAAAATATTGACAGATAGTTCTAGGACTACACTTTGCACTTGATTTAAAAAAAATTAATACTATTTGGGGTAATGATATTTCTAGTAATAATTATCTGACTCAACTCAAACAAATTCCCTTTAAAGGATACCTGACTCGAGACAAAACTACCTAAAGTAAGCACAGAGGTATGTTCATGCTGGATCCAAGTACCCCTGAGTTATGACTGTTCCTCTCCTCATTCCCTTGGTCTCTGTAATTACTCCTTGAAATATTTGACTTTTTGCTCAAGTTACATTTTCAGACAGGAAGAACCTATAACCCTCCCAATTTCTCCTCTTAAAGTATACTTGAGGTGGAGTAAAATAAAAAATGAGATACTTACCTAAGAAGAGAGAAGCCTCTGGATCCTCCTGGCCCGACCGTTGCCACACTCAGACCCCCGGAACATATCCAGCAAAAGCTTGTATGATATGATATTGTGGCCGTGCTCCACTTCATGTACTGCGTCTGCTCGAGTATGGCTGGCCTGCACATTAAGCTGAAGCCGCTCATGCACCAATAGGAGTGCAGGCGTGAACTTCCAGAGGGTCACAGGCACCAGCAGTGGTCTGGAGGAGAAAGTAGGAAGCCTCTAAATGATCCAGAGGCTTCCCTCGTCTTAGGCAAGTATCTCACATTTACTCCATCTCTGTTTCTCTGTAAGGGGTGTGAATGGGACAGGAAGGGATGGGAATGGCAGGGTGCTAGCAGGGCTGGCACTGCTATAGGGGCAATGGGGGCAATCGCCCTGCGGCCCCGACTTCTGCTGGGGCCCCCGCACCACGACTCTGCTGCATGCTGCCTGCCCTCTCCACTCAAACTGCACCCTCCTTCTCTATGACCCAGCGCATTATGTGTAAATGCGCCACGCAGGGTCATAGAGAAGGAGGGAGAAAGCGTGCCTCAGAGTGCAGCTGATGCCCACCCACCGAGCCTGATAGGCAATTTCACTTGCAGGGCCCGGAGAGCGTTGCGGCAATCACGGGGGCGGGGGCTTAGCTTTGCACAGGGGAGCCGTAATGCTACAGTTTGCCCCTTAAACCGGCCTTGGGTGCTACAAGGGAACATTGCAGCAAGCCTGCCTCTTCCTGTCTGAGAATTTGACCTCAGATTTTTCATGGGGGGATTACTGAGACCGAGGAAACGTTGAGATAGATGGACAATGCACTGAGGTATAGGTAGCTTTGACTCCGGTTAGGTGTGCTTTAAAACCGAGCTTTCAAAAAAAATGTGTACTTTAATTTTAAAAGTGAAATACTTTTGCCCATAATTCAACTTGTAAAGGTGAGTTACAAGAATGGTGACTACCCCAAGGAAATTACAAACAGACAGGTAAGGCTCAGCTTCCCCTCACAGAATTATCTCACTTGCTCCAAAAATCAACCTGCATTTCTTCTTGCCAAAAAATCTGAGCTTAATAAAAACACTTCAAAATCACTATTATTTACTACAAAGCAAATGAAAGCCTAATAATAACTCAAGCTAATTCTTAAAGCAATCATGCTGATCACTGCAAATTACAAGTACAGGCAGGACCATACATACAAACAGGTTCAATGTGTTTGTAACCTGAGTCCTGTGCTAAATATGGTGAAATATAGATCATTTTTTGGGGGAGAACTCTAGATTCGGACATATAGGGCTTGATTCACAAAGCGGTGCTAATTGTTAGCACGCCTGTGAAAACCCCCTTAGCACGTCTACAGTAGCTTTTCACGCGCAAAACTTTACACGCGCAAAACTTTATGCGCGTAAAACTTTACGTGCACACTGCACAGAGCGCAGGGCGCTCCGTGCGAAGTGACCATTAAAGCCTATGGGACTTAGCGCGCGCATAGGACTTTGCGCGCGGAAAACTTTGCGCGCGTAAACTTAGCGCGCGATCTGATTGAGAAATCCAGTGCTAAACTACTTAGCACCCTGGTTAGCACGTCTAAAGACTTTAGACGTGCTAAGTAGGTTAGCACTGCTTTGTGCATCAAGCCCATAGTGTACACTATGTTTTTGGTTGTTTTCAATGTGCTTTTAAAGTTTTTAACTACCTGTACAGTTTATACAATACTCAGGGCCGGATATGTACTTTTTACCACCCAAGGCCCACTATCACCGGCTGTCCCCCGGAATGACAGAATCCTAACCCCACCTTCTCCAACATGGCAGGGAATAGATCGTAGGCTCCTGAGGACAGTTAGGCTGTAAATTTGCTGCAATCGCAATTTTTCAAAAAATAGTGTTCGTGGCAATTTTATCACGATTTTAATGTAAGTCAATGGGAGATTTAAAAAAACACGCTCAGAAAGCGCTGGTGGTCACAAAAGCATGCAGAAAGGGCTTACATTATGTCTACAGCCGGGTTTAGATTGTAAGCTCCTTGACGCGTGGCACATTCGGTGAGTTAGGCAGTTCAGAGATCACTGTAAGTGCCCTTCGCCGCCCCTTCACTCCCCGAGTGTAAGTTATGGCAGTTGGTAGCTGCCCACTGCTATGTACAAACTCTGTGTAACGGGACAAATATTCAGCAGGCTAAGTGCTACTGCCACCCTGCTGCCCGCCCCTTACTTTTCTGGTGCCCGAGGCCTTGGCCTTTGTGGCCTTGCCAGAAATCCGGCCATGACAATACTGTAACATTTAACAACAAAAATGTGTAATACAAAAACAGTAAGGTATATTTTGTACATTAAGTCAACTTTGTTTGTATCTCTGAAACGCTGTAACTTGCGTTGTTTGTAAGTAGGGGACTGCCTGTATTAAGATGCGTACACACCTTTGATGGATGTCACCAGTCGGGGATCAGGATCTGATCCGTTTGGGCGACATCGCTGAGCCGGGCTGCACACACATGTCAGCTGTGAAGCTCATGATGCAATGTGTTGCTATGCAGGGGAGGGACGACGGATAGACAAGGAGCATCGCGTGCTTGACCTCATGCGATGACTGGGGGAGCACCGCAAACAATGGGATTGGCGGGGGATCGGCACTGCTTTGGTTGAGTACATCTCCCATGCAGATTGCTCATTGCTCGCCGGCTGCCGTACACAAGCCTGATTATTGCGTGTGTATGGGCCTTTACTATTGGAAATGCAAGGTGGTAACACAACTGATATTCCCTGACACATTTTCCATTAGCCAGTTAGCAGAATACCAAACAATATTTTTTATAAGAAACAGAGTTAGAGTTCTGCTGGATCACAGAGATTCTTCACCTTCTGTAAATCAATCTCTGTATCTTTAATATATAAATCAGTTTTTGCATCTGCTCGTATTTCATAATAACAGTCTGCATAATGCATCATGTGTTGCTTGTATACTGCAGCCGTACATTTCAGAAGCAATAATGGACATGCTGTTTGCTTCACGCATCAAGTGTGTCTTGACGCTTCATGATAATAATCCTTTTTTATATGTCTCCTGGCTGGAAAACAAAACACACTTTTCAGGCCTATTTCCTCAATTAGACTCAAGTAAGATAATCCATGTGAAGCTGGAGATATAGATGTTGTCCTGTCAGTCAGCTGAAGGAAACCCATTATATCAGCGTCCCAGAGTGCCCAGACAGGAAGAGGAGGAAATGCTCCTTTTTGACATTTGCAGATTGGCAGGTGATGTAAACCAGCTAAGGGTAATTTTTCTCTCCCACATTTTTCATGATTAATTCCCCCCCTCCCCCCTTTTAATTTTTGGTGCACGACAGAGCTGTCTTAAAGGCACATTCTTTCCTTTGATTAAGCTTCAGAGGGACTGATGAGTAACATTTTGGGACTCCATGTAACAATTTTACATCAGGAAGACTGATACAGTTTAAAGCTGTCAACACCCCATCACAGCCCGAGGCAGCGCTTGTCAGGAGCCTCACGGTGCATTCAAACTATGCATAATCTAATAAAGCTATTATGCGTGTATCAGAAATGATTGGACATGAACAGGAAAGCAAGAGCATCCTCACATTAACATGACGTTGTCATTCACTGAAAATATAATACGAGCTGTTTTTGAAGTTAATACTAGATGGGTGCAGAGAGGTCTGTAAGGGCCCCCTGATCTCCTGGCTAACTAACTGGGCTTGAGGATAAAAGACAAGATTGCTTGGGGGCTTCTGAGACTGAGAACAGTAGAAAAGCTGCTGCATAATCCCAACACCAAATTGCCAGAAACCGCATACATGCAAAAACAGCGCCGGGAAATTTGGGCGCAGGGTGAAGCTGAAAAACGGCTTACCCTGCTCCTGTAAAAGTCTTGGAAGTGTTAATTACTACTCCCCCTCCAGGCCGCTATGCACTCAGGGAAAGACGTAATTCAGCTGCCAGCTATTGGTGGCAGTTGAATTATGCTGTTTTTATAGTAATTTGGGTGCCCTTTTTTGATGGTGCCCAAAATACTATCTGAGCGCCGCGATAGCCATAATTCACATTACAGCCTATGGCGGCGCATGGTGCATCCACATTTCCGTGTGCTGTTTGTGTCTGTCTTGAAAAAAACTGGCAGGTCAGGACTACAAATTTAAGATATTTTCACTCACATGAATCCTAATGTTAATGGCAAGATGTTGAAGATAAACTGGTCTGGAACGTGGTTTTGTTATGCTGGTTTCAGTGTGTATCCCCCTCCCCCCAGCTTAATAATGCCCAGGTAAGAGGTGTCTCAGACCCCTAGACCTTTAACAATTAATATTTGAACATTGCATTAACTACCTAAAAAGTAATCCCAAGGTTAGAGTGGTGTGGAGGCTGCTGCATTTATTTATTTTTTTAAACAATACCAGTAGCCTTCCAGTCCTGATGACCTTCTGGCATTAGTAGTGTCTGAGTCATACATCTGGAACAAGCATGAGGCTAATGCAGTCAGATTTGAGTCAGAGCACCATATCTGCATGCTTGTTTAGGGTCTGTGGCTAGAGCAACACAAGTACCTTGCATTGTTTAAAAGGAAATAAATATAGCAGCCTCCATATCACTCTCACCGCGGTTTACCTTTAAAGCTGCAACAGATCTTTCTTTTTCATTAGGGAAGGAAACAGAGTGTTTGGCTTCCAGTCCAGGTGTGGAGTCCTCCTTGTGGGAAAATTTGTAGTTGTAAGCTGAGGTCCAACAGAGGGAAGCTGTTCATAATAAAAAAAATGTAAGTTTAACTAATTAGCAGCTTCAATAAAGTTGTCTCTATTGAGATGAGTTCACTGCATTTGTCCTCAGTGGGCATAACTTGTGCTGTAAATTCTTGGAATGCTTTGATTTCCCTCTACTAGCAGAAAATATAGAAACCGAAAGCAGAAGTCCTCTGTTATTGCCTCACACCGCCCTCTAGTGACAAGTGGCCATAAATACACATAACAGCAGTACTACAGTAAATAGACAGTTAATCGTTAAACAGTCATTAAAGGTATCACCTAAGCAGGACGTGTAAAAAAGAAGGAATAAAACAATAAGCTAAAATGAATTGGCCTGGAGCACTTGCAAGCCTCTAAATAAATTGGCTGCTAAAGGGTTATTGTGAAAAAAAACCTTATACAATCACATAATATTAATGTGGAAATTGTGGAGGATAATCATGTTGCTCATCAATGCATTGATTGCATCTTGTATGGGAGCCATGGGAAAACATTCCAAGACACAATACGCGTACAGTATTTCCCTGAATGCTTCTCATTCTTGTGTAACTTTGTATTTGCCCCTTAGCATCCCTTGATTATGATATTACCAAGTCACAAGTTTGCGGTGAGCAAACAAAACCCTTGAAGTTTTTATAACAACAAACTGTGTAGATTTTTACAGTTTTTTTCTAGGCGGCAAGCTCCTCAGATGAAAGAATATCTTCCCGTACGCACTGTAATTAAATGCAGTTGAACATGCCACTAGTGAGAGCTTCCAACATGCTTTGAACTGCTTTTAAATAAGGCAGAGGAGAAATATTATGCAGAGTGAACTCTGGTTTTGAATACAAAGGATATGGGGTCATCTAGAGATCAACAAGCAGTTTCTGTGCAGTATAAATAAATGTCCAACCCAACCCCCCAAAATAGCAATATTCCGTTTCAGGCGGATGCCTCCTCATCTGTGTTAACACACAAATTAAGTTTTTTTTTTTATTATCAACTGGTTCCCCAAGTAATGCATTCTTCTATTAGGATAAACCATAAAAATGCTTTATTAATGAGGAAATACTAATAAGTTTTTTTTCCTACAAAAATTCTGTTCTCATAACTCCATCAAGACTCGTCATATACTGTACATGGCAGATCAGTGCCCCCCGCCCCAACCATTAACAATGGTTTCTCGATCTTTAGGGTGACACAGCTGTGAATGACTGCTGTACAAAGATGGTGAGCTAGATTACCACCTCCATAGACTCCGGACGCTGCTCTTTGTCTTTGGGATCCCTCCCATTCCTTGTCCCCAGCCCTCTAAAGCTATGTATCCCCATTTTAATTTTTTTAACTGCATTTTTTTTTGCGGAATGAGTGATCATTTCCACAATCATGGTGTGATTAGGCAAACAATGTTTTACAATGCACAGGGATAACGACCGTCACAGGCAAATGTTTGATTTCACGAGGGCAGCCATCTTTTTGGTTGAAAGGAGGTGACAGGGAGAATGAGACACAGTTCCAACTGTCATGTGTGCTGATTACCTCTCCCAGTTGCTAGGCAAAGCGAACAGCAACATAGGAAATCCCATCATGCTTTGCACAGCATCAGGGGAAAAATGCCCGGGCAGTTTTCTTTGATGGGGCAGAGCTTAGCTTTTGTGCAGCTAAAAATAAGAATTATGTAAGAAAAACAAAGTTCTGATGCTTGAAAGAGACAAAAAAAGAAGAAAAAAATAGACCAAAAAGAAACCGAAAGCCCAATATAGTGTAGTATCTCTGTGACAATTGGTCAGATGTACAACAAGGCAATGGTTATACTCACAAACGTGGGTTAACAAAAGGCAACCACTGGATAGGCACGCGGGGAGAATTATGACCTGACCCCGCTCAGGTATAAGAAGTCGCTCTCTGTAGACAGGAAGGAATGGGGATACACCCCTCCACCAAGGGAGGACTAGACAATTGGTAGAGTAGTAACACAGAGGCGCCAAATAGAATAAAAGTGATTAAAAACCGTTTAAAAAGGGAGAAGTTGATGGACTCACCTCCCTCATGTAAAGACAAACCGGACAGTGGGACGTTACTCACAGTATAAAGTAACTTTTATTAAAAGCTCCAAAGTTGCAACGCATTTCACGGGTCACAATCCCACTTCATCAGGCAAAAAGATTGGAGGGTACAAAGTTGGGTGAAAAGCCTGGCTAAGCGTCTCTGTCAATAAATGCTTTATTAGATGGCAGATAGACAGAGGTCTTTTAAGAATATAAAGAGAATTGTTGAAAAAGATTATACTGTTGCAGTTCCATGTAAGCACTCACAGCAAGAACACATCTATGTTTTGATATTGTCCAGGTGAGAGTTGCAAATCTTTGCCAACTACTAACTGACTATTAAAAAAAAAAATCCAATCTTTCTTGAACCACTTATGTTCTTATGTTCTCTATGGTTGTCAACTGTGACCCCATTCTTGTTAAACCAACCTCAGTATCCATGTGCTGCATGCACACTCTGGAGTAAAAAATGTACCAGATTGTTTGGTAGCACATAATGGGGTGAAGCAGCGGTAATATTGCTGTGCGCAGACAGCACATGGCAAAATTACTGTAATTACTGCCAACAGTGTTCCGCATGTTGCGCAGTTAGAGTGACCTGCAGTACATGGGTTACACGGTCGTTACTCCAGGAACTCATGTTACGCTACTTGGGCAAGGCACTATATTGGCATGACAATCATACAACCCGTGTACCATACAACACAACATGGGGTACACTGCTGGTGGTAGTAACAGTAATATTGCCTTGTATTGTCTGCTTGCTCTGCACCGACTCCCTTCATGCGTTCCACCAGTATGTCTGCTTCGTCTTTTTGCATAATGATGCTGGATTCACACTAATCTTTGTCAACAGCCAATCAATTTTACAATTTGGTATGACAGAAACACTGCCAGGTGTCCAGTGCTTTCTCCTGTTGCTGATCCTGATTTTTCATACATTGACACCTAGAGCGCACTGGTCTATAGAGATTGAGATAATGTGATTTAGTGGTTCCCTTTGGTAACCACCGTTCGGCACCAGCAGTCAAATGACTGCACTTAACAGCTTGACGTTCTTACAGTACAGCCGCAGCAGATATCAATGTGGACCATAGACATCTCAAGCAGTTAAGGAAATTCTATTGGCTTCAATCAGAAATACAAGGTCCATATCGTCAGTATTCTTCATTATATCAGCAAAGAACAGAGTAGTAGCCTCTTTATTGCAAATCAGTACATTTCCATTGTAGCTTTGGCTAAATGTTTTTCTCATCCATGTTTTGCACAGCAGTATTACCGCTGCTTCGTGTATCAAACACTATGAGACTTGCAGAAGGAGGACCAATGAGGGAGAACCTCCAATAGGGTCAAATGAAGTAATAGTTGATGATGATGATTATTATTATTGTTTTTACATAAACTCCAGCTGGTTATGCATACTCTCAACACACATCCTTTAAACTGAAATCCAACACACATATCTTTAAAATGAAATCGTATGGTCATTTTCTACATATTGTTTCTAAATTCAAATGAGCCGAAAAGTGGTTTAAAGTTTTCTGAACATAAAAGTTTACTCCAGAAGTTACCAAATGCTCTTTTGGGACAATATCATTTTCTCATGGCTACAAGACGAGACATAAAACCATATTGATATACTCTATTGCCATGCTTTCTAGAGGATTGTTAGTGCTTAAACTGGTGCCTCGTTATTACTAATAAATCAAACACGTGGTTACACTTAACCACAGGACTCGCATTATAAAACTGCTGTTATGTTGTTAATGGTAAAAATCAATATTTTCCTACAGGTTTTTTTTTTTTAACTTCATTGCTGGGTTGAAAGACTATATAAAAGCCACATTTCGTTCCATTTTTATTACATATGATATTATCAGTAAGTAGCGCCCACAGGAGTATAAATAGGAATAAAATTGATGTCAGGAAGGGGCTTTGGGAACAATGTCTCCATTAACCCCCTCACGACCAGAGCTGAAGTGGCTACTTTAAACTCTGTGTTTTGTCACATGATTACTGGCTATCTGATGACCATAATCAAAATGGAGGACTTGCCAGGACTATAGCTTTCTAAACATTATGTGATCTTAGAACAAGGAGAACTAGAGTAAGTGGGGGAAGGGAGTAGCCAATTTATTTAGGGGTATGGGTTTGACATATGCGTCAATTTACAATTAACAGTGCTTCTGGGTTTCATGAAGGGGATCTTTTAAAACCACATATAGAGGTGAACATTACCACCATAGCACCAATAAAGACCTAATATTACTGTTAAAGGTGGGCCCCTCAGATCTAGTGGGCCCGGTGCAGTTGCAATGACTGCATCCCCTATTGCTGTGCCACTGCATGGTATGCAGGGATTTGTTTTTTCCAAGGCATATAGAGAAGAAGTCAGCAGTTCCCTATGCCCTCTCCTGGGGCAAGGCTACAAGACAGAAGGCATAGAAGACAATAAATGAAAAAAAAAAAGAACCATTTCCAATAGCCATTTTCTTTTTTTTTTGTCAATCCAGGTTTGCTTTAAAGGATACCCGAGGTGACACGTGACATGATGAGATAGACATGGGTATGTACAGTGCCAAGCACACAGATAACTATGCTGTGTTCCTTTTTTTCTTTCTCTGCCGGAAAGAGTTAAATATCAGGTATGTAAGTGGCTGACTCAGTCCTGACTCAGACAGGAAGTGACTACAGTGTGACCCTCACTGATAAGAAATTCCAACTATAAAACACTTTCCTAGCAGAAAATGGCTTCTGAAAGCAGGAAAGAGATAAAAAGGGTCAATAGTTCATAGATTTTAGCTCTGGCATACTTCAATAAATGTGTCGTTGAGCAAAAAAATAAAACAGTTAAAACTTAAAAAGTAGATTGAAACATAAAATGAAACTGGAATATCTTAAAAAGTAATTTTTAGGAGAAGGAAGATAGATACAATCGTTTATTTCATTAGTTTATTTTCGCCTCGGTGTCCTTTAAATAATGCTAAGGTGTTAATACAATAAAACTGCTTCTAAAGACCAAAAAGTGCTGTCATTTTCAGCTGATCTCTACGTTAATGAATATGACAGAATACCCAAGTAGATCAGAGTGACCCAAAACCACTAGGAAAGTAAAGGGGACCAAAAGAGACCGAAAAGCCCTCCTACTATCAATCTCTGTCATGAACTGATGAGGAACAAAAGTCTACATGTTGAGTTGATGTGGCACTGTAAAATGTACCGTATTTTTCGGACCATAAGACGCACTTTTTCTCCCCCAAAAGTGGAGGGGAAAAGTCTGTGCGTCTTATGGTCCGAATGTCAGAATTTTGTGTGCGAGTTTTGTGAGAAGCTCTCACTAGCTGGTGCGCTCCAGTCCCCCTCTTGCTCTAGGTAGCACTCGGGCTCCTCTGTATGGTCCCCTCTTCCAGCCAGCGGTCCAAGACCACAATATTGTTTCCCCTTCTGCCACTTACCAGCGGCCCAAGTCTGTCACGGTAATGTGCCCCCTCCTGCCAGCGGTCCGAGTCTGTCGCAGGAATGTGTCCCTTCCTGCCAGAAGTCCGAGTCCGCCGCGTAATGTGTCCCTTCCTGCCAGAGGTCCGGGTCCGCCGCGGTGATGTGTCCCCTCCTCCTAGCAGTCCGGGTCCGCCGCGGTGATGTGTCCCCTCCTCCAAGCAGTCCGGGTCCGCCGCGATGATGTGTCCCCTCCTGCCAGCAGTCCGGGTCCGCCGCGTAATGTGTCCCTTCCTGCCAGAAGTCCGGGTCCGCCGCGGTGATGTGTCCCCTTCTCCAAGCAGTCCGGGTCCGCCGCGGTGATGTGTCCCCTCCTGCCAACAGTCCGGGTCCGCCGCGGTGATGTGTCCCCTCCTCCAAGCAGTCCGGGTCCGCCGCGGTGATGTGTCCCCTCCTGCCAGCAGTCCGGGTTCGCCGCGGTGATGTGTCCCCTCCTGCCAGCGAGCCAAGTCCATGGTGTTGGGTCTCTTCCTGCTTCCGCCGACACTAGTACCCTCACTGTTCCTGCGTCGGGCCGGGCTGTGCGGGCGGAGGAAGTGTCTGTGCTGAGTGCCATGATGGAAGCCAGGTGTGTCAGCAGCCAAGGTGCTGGCCAAAGAGTGCAGGCCTGCACCGTGTGACATGGTGGAAGACGGGGATGTCAGAGGCCCTGGTGCTGACTGATGAATCCAGGAAGACGGAGTATGTGTCTGCACCGCATGGCCTAGTGGAAGATGGGGTGTCAGCGTCTGAGGTGCTACTTGAAGTGCAGGTAGTGCATGTTTGCACCGCATGACATGTTTGAAGCTGAGCATGTGAAGAGAGGACGAGCTCCGGAGTCCCAGCTTCAGAGCAGAGGAGCTCATCGACATGGAGGTGAGGTGGCTGCTGCTGTAATGCTTCTAGTTTTTCATTGTTGCAGCACACCTGTCCCGTTTGTCCCTTCACTGAGGTCATCAAGTGATGGTAGCGTTTGGTGTGTGTATTGGTTTCTTAGTGTGCTCAGGAGGTGCATTGTGCCCAGGAAGGTCCCCTAAAGTGACACTGTGCCCAGGAAGGGCCCCTCAAGTGACACTGTGCCCAGGAAGGGCCCCTCAGGTGACACTGTGCCCAGGAAGGGCCCCTCAGGTGACACTGTGCCCAGGAAGGGCCACTCAGGTGACATGGGACTGGGATCAGGACTTCAGTTGTCAGTGTAGCTAGTGGTGGCAGAGTGGGTTAGTGTACTGTGAGGGCAGCAGTGGTTAGTACAGCTAATGCATATTAGTCTAGCTGGTGGTGGCAGGGAGGGGGGTTACTTTAGCTGGAGAAGCAGCAGGGGTTGTATACTGCACTTAGGAGATGTAAACCGTTTGAGGGGAGAAGCTTGAAAAGCCACCTCTGCACCATGGACACACCAGGTTTAGAATATTTTTTTTCCGTAGTTTTTGTCCTCTAAACCTAGGTGCGTCTTATGGTCATGAGCGTCTTATGGTCCGAAAAATACGGTATAAGCTATAGGCTTGCTATACAGTAATAGCATATGTTAGAGAGCCCATCAATAAACATCATATCAGCACCACACAGGGAGGAGCTTGCAGTAGTTAATCATGTATCGCGTCCTCAAAAAGTTTCTACCAACGATCTCATATATGTTCATGCAAAATGTATTTATAGCCTTAGCTTGCACTGTGCAAACATTACCACTAAGTTCTATAAACAAACATACATCATTAAAATGGCCATCTTGTGTGGAGCTCTACTACATTTTGCCTTTACGGGGCATTTCAATAGATATATGCATGTGGCAATTGCCCAGCTGTTGCCTATGCAAAAGGCCAGTGCTGTCTATGACCTAGAGTCCCTCACTGGGTGTGGGGTGTTGGTGATGGAATGAGGGAATGAGCTGTCCTGCTGATCCTCTGCCTCTAATACTTTTAGCCATAGACCCTGAACAAGAATGCAGATCGGATGTCTCTGACAAGTTTAGCTACATGCTTGTTTCAGATGTTTGATTCAGATACTACTGCAGCCAAATAGATATATATACATACAAAATGCTTTTATTGAATACAGAATAATGTTTTATTTATCTTTTTTTTTTATTTTGTAGTTCAGTATTAAAATGCAAATATGATGAATGCAATATGTACATAACAAAGTGTAAATGGCTAATACACCCTCCAGCTTGAGGTTTACAGTTACAGTGCAAACAAAGAATCTTGCTGTTTATTCACTTTATTCTCTATAAATTGTTTTCCTAAGCCCCTAATTATTCCAGGTCTTCGTGTTTATGAGGTTCTGCAGAGCAAACAAATATGTTTGTTTCCAGGGAGACCTAACGCTGAGTAAGCTAGTACTAACAGAAATATCCAGCGATGTTTAAAAAAAAAGAAAAAAAGAAAAAAAGAGAAAGACAAAAAATGGAAAAGAAAGAAAAAAAAATTATAGGACATTAACCTGGAACCATACCGGTGGTTCCCATTACTTTAAAGAAACAGGCCATTGAAAGATCAATTGAATTTATAAAACAGTGGCAAGTGAAATAGCCAAGATTCGTTTACCTTAAAATTTTCCTAAATTGGTGCTGACTTTATTTTGCATGCTAATTCACATCCACAAAGTATAAATCTCACTAAAACATTCTGTTGGGGTTACTGAAGGGTTTCCTGTTTGGAAAGTCAGGAATAATTCTGCGTAAGAGCTTGTAGCACCTTCCCACTCTCTTTTGGACTTTTATATATTTCTTGAAGGAAGAAGCGGTCCAGAAAAAAAGAAAAGGGCAGAAGTGTATTTTGGAAATGGATGTGTAGCCTCACTCAACCATTTATGCACAAGGAAAACATTTCAATGCTTTGAGCTAATGAGTTGGATGAAGACTAACGTAGGATATGCCTAACACATAATTAATTTCCAGCTATAAGGGAGTAACGGAGGGAAAATGTATCCTGAAAAGTATGGTGCATCTACGCCAATCTATTTGTGAATGCACAGGAACAAAAATTCTCACGCTTTGAGGTACTGGGCAAATTTACTAACGCTTTAACAGGTTAAAATTTTTTGCAGAACTTAATCTGAATTAGCCTCATTCAATCACATTTATTTTTTAAATACATTTAACAGAACAGTATTTAAGTAAATTAATATAATATGTAGTTAGCCTTTTGGCAGAATAAAAAGTGAAAAAGATGGTGCGCTGTTACATACATCCTCTGTAACCTACAGAGGGCTACTCACTCCAAACTAGTCTGCAATACCCCCCTCTAAGTCCCACGGGCATGCAGGGTGGAGACTGACTGCTTGCTGTCTGAAGCCACACCTCCCCATTAATGCATTGCGGTATCAGGAAAATCATACGCATGTGGATCCAGGGCTGATGCAAAAGCGGAAATATTTAGTGTTTTTGCAGGGTTTTTCTTTTCTTTTTTTTCTAGCGTGGTTGGGGAGCCACTGATATTTAGCATTTGTTGCTTTTTTTCATGCAGAGGTGGTGGTTAAGTGTTAGGCATCAGGAGCGGGGTTTCTGTGCGTGTGTGGGTGGGTTGGTGGGGGGAATGGAGTGTTAGGCATCAGGACTGGGGTTTGTGGTAGGTGTAAGGACCATTGCTTGTGTGTGTGTGTGTGTGTGTATGTATGTTGGGGGGGGGGGGGGTAAGTGTCAGGAAGGGTGTTTGTGTGGTGGGGTGGTAAAGCTTAGGCATGGGGGGGCATCCTATGTGAGTGTGGGGTCAGGTTTAGCCATAGTAAAGACCAGACCAGAAGCAGAGCAGTACAGACTCAAAGTGGGAAGGCACGGTATGAATTTCTCTGAGCACACTGCAGCTTATAGCATAGACAGTCTGCTGTAATGGAAGGTGACCAGTGCCTGAGCTCCTAACCAGCCACTTTAAAAAATAATTTATTTGATATCCGCTTATAGACAGGAACAAGTAAGATTTGCAGCTCAGTGATTCAACAGATCTTAAAAAAAAAATCTACATGGACTTGGACTGTAACAAAAGTCAAGCTCTAGATTAATCCTTTACTATTTTAGATCTACAAAAACATGCAACTCATTGTCATTTTGTCACCGTGACATAAAATTTGCCACATTGAATGAACATCTTTATTTTATATACAGTTTCCAAAGAATTAGCACACGACAATAGATCTGATGTGTTTATCCGTAAATAACTCTTAAAGATGAACTGTCGGGCATAAAATCAAAAAAACTATTCTTTATTTTTATCTGGTAAATAAGTAATAAGGATGCTAACCAGGCAATCCAAAAGTTAAAACCACTATTACTTTTCTTGTTGATAAATGATCACTACCCAGTTTACCTGACTCTTATTTGGTACACACAAAGGAAGTTGCTGGGCATGCTGGGTTGTCCTTTTTTTGCTTCTGTACCTCAGACTTGACTAATGCAGCCTGATTGGCTGAAGCCTCTTTCCCTCCTGCTTTCCCCTCCCACACCTTTGTTCCTCTCTGATTGGTCAATATTTCTCATGCTGAGACAATGCACTTTCTATAGTGAAGAGTGGGCAAATCAGACAGAGTAGACTAAGGGAGGAAATTACATCAGAATTGCCTTCAAAAAGCTACACTTAAAATGTGAAATGCTAAGAAGGATTTCTCTTTTTTACTGTAGAAAAATCACTAAAATCAAAATGTGGACAGTACGATACATATGTTATGTAACTAAAGCAAGTATTTATCTACTTATGTATGTGTTTTTTTTTCCTTAGATAGTATGGCTGAGTCTGACAGCTCCTCTTTAAGGTGCCTATTAACGTTACATTTTTTCCTTCAAATTCGATCTATTGACTCAATTTGAACGATCATAACTAATTGAAAGGCAATTATCGATTGTTCCCATTAACAGAATGATTTAAGACATTTTTTCATTCCGATTCGATCATAAAATCCAACTTTTGGATGAATATTTTTTACTTTTTCAATCAACCAAAGAATCGTTTCTCATCGAGTTGCTTCACACACTGTGCAGTTTTTTATACAATTTGATCATAAAAACTGTGGTGAAAGATTGAATCTGAAGGAAAAAATTTACTGTTAATGGGCACCTTTAAAGAGACGGCGCACAGTGGATTTTTTCCCCAGTTTCTTTCACACACTGACTTTTAAAATTCATCTATTGTGTATTTTGCACCTGGTTTTGTAGTAGGTTTGAATGATAGCCAAGTGCTTTTCTTGTTCTGCATTTAGGATGGTGATTTATGAATAGGATTGAGTCAGCAGACCCACCTATCCCCAGTCACAATTCATCCATAAACCTGTAGTACTTGTCAGCACAGCCTTAAACGTTCAAAAAGGAACTGATTTAACAGGAGTGCTGTGATAGGAGCACATATAAAAAAGCACACTTTGTGTATGTGGTTTCCAGGAAACAGGGGGTTAAACCACTGAGTTCAGTTTTGTGGTCTTCACAAAACGCTCATTTTTTTATTGATTCATTTGTACTTTGCTGTCCAAATGTTGAAGGGGTGGGTGTAAGCTCTAAGCTACGGGAATTATCCACACTGCCATTTCTGAACTCCCAAAAACTGCAATTTGCCTTGTTTTCTTTTAGTTAAATACTTAAAGTGGATGCGAAGTTTCCTGGCAAACTAGCATTACAAATGCCATACTCCTCTGTTCAGTGAGAAAACACAGCATACATACCTTTCCTTACTTTTGAGGCTGGTTTCACATAATGGGCTTGATTCACTAAGACAAATGGCATGCCTTATCAAAGTTAGCAAGCCTTATCAACGTTAACACACCTTATCAGAGTAGCATAGAGAGCGCTATGAACTCGCGGGGGCTCAGGGCAGGGCAAGTGGAGCTCTCGTCATTGCCAATTAACAGGCATAAGTTAGTTATGCTACTCTGATAAGGTGTGTTAACTTTGATAAGGCGTGCTAACTTTGATAAGGCATGTTATTTGTCTTAGTGAATCAAGCCCATAATGTGGTGTGATTGTCCTCCCGCAGGAGGGCCTGGGGTAGGACAACTGCACCTCATAATTTCTCTTTGCGCATTACCCTGTGGCAGAGTGTGCCTACAAGGTAGTATGCATAGATGCCCCCCAAACAGTTATGTGCACCCTGCTTGACAGCAAGTACATCACTGTTTTTCCCCTGATCGAAACACGTGTCCCACACCGCCACTGCAACAATCTAAATAGGTTGTTGCGGTGCCATAAACGCCAATGTAAATACATGCCACGCGGTACCCTGTGTACTGTGTGACAATGCACTGCAGATTCTCCGACACCTCTGCGTCGCTGTGACCACGTCCGTTTAGTTGCACCATGGGTAGAGTGTCATGTCTCATTGAGAATAATGGCTCATACACATGTCCAACTTAATGCACAACCAACCGCACAACATGACCAACCAGACAACAAGTTGTTTACCTGACAAGTACATACACCGACGCCAACCAACTGAACAACCAACTCACTTAAAGGATACCCGAGGAGACATGTGACATGATGAGACAGACATGTGTATGTACAGTGCCTAGCACACAAATAACTATGCTGTGTTCCTTTTTTTTCTTTCTTTGCCTGAAATAGTTAAATATCAGGTATGTAAGTGGCAGTTCCTGTCTGAGTCTGGACTGAGTCAGACTACAGTGTGACCCTCACTGGTAAGAAATTACAACTATAAAACACTTTCCTAGCAGAAAATAGCTTTCAAGAGCAGGAAAGAAATAAAAGAGGTCAACAGTTCATAGATTTTAGCTCTGGCATACTTCAATGAATGTGTCATTGAGCAAACACAATAAAACAGTAAAACATTACAAAAGTAGATTTAAATATAAAATAAAACTGTGGAATATCTTAAAAGGTCATTTTTAGGAGAAGGAGGATTGATACAATTGTTTATTTCATTAGTTTATTTTCACCTCTGGTGTCCTTTAAACACTATGCATGCAAGCTACTGTAAATGCAAAAACTGCAAAACATGTCTGCATTCAAACACAACAAAGTTGTTCAAACGACTTGTACGCACATTCCAACCTGCATGATAGTTGGTCAGATTAATCTACCAGTTGGATCTGGCAAACATCCTGTTATCAGTTGGTCATCTGGTTATTTGCCAGCTGCACATACACCCAACTTATCTTCCAACAGACAAGTTTGGAAGATAGTTGGACAGATTGTTGATACGTGTGAATAAGCCTTAATGTCCAATGCGACGGGGGAGCTTACCGCGATGCAATGCGATGCTATATGTGTGAAAGGGGCTTAAAGTGAACCCGAGGCAGAATACTGAAATCTTAATGGGACCCAGAGGCATTTTATGTGCACAATGACATGCCTCTGTGTCCTTCTATCGCCGCTGCTAGTCCCCCCCCCCCTCCCTGCGCTCTGCTGTCCCCCCTGAAAATTTCGCCAGGCTAGCGACAATCTGCTTATCGCTAGCCTGATGTTTACCTTGCAGTCTGTCAATAATTTTTCCAGCATCATCTCCCCCATAATGTAGCTCCCCGCCGCTCTCCGACTCAATTGCTTCCTCCAATCAGAAGCTAAGCCGCGACCCAGGAAGTACTTCTCATTCATGAACAGCTCCCTTGGGTATCAGCTTCCCACTTTCTGTTGCTGCCCATTTTCAGCCTCCTCTTTTATATGTAGCACTCCCTCTTTCATGTCCAGGTGCCTCCTTGGGCATCAGCAGCCCAATGCCTGGGCCTTTGTGGCCTTTCCAGAAATCCATCCCTGCTTTTTTGCCCCCTAGTGTTCTTGCAACCCCAGCGACGACACCCTTTCCATGGACTAATTCGGACTTGAATTGCTGGGTCTCTGTAAAATCACATGATCATGCATCTTATACCGTTTCCATGTATAACCTTGTGCTTGTTGTGTAACTGATTGCTACCTTTCTGTCTGTCACCCCTTGTTTACATTGTATGTATCCCTATTTATTGTCCAACTCTACGTAATATGTTGCCGCGTCATAATAATAATAATTGTCCTCTGAGCAGGATGCACCAGCATCTCGCCTAGTCACTGTGGCCACTTTCGAAAGATGAAAATAAAGGATCCCAATTTGCAGTTCTTCAGCACAGTGAAACAGACCCTTTCAGTAAATTCTCTGTTGTGAAATGGTTACCAGATTCATAGACTGTGCCACTGCTACAAGTCTAGTATAGAGCTAGTTTGCGTACATATAAAATTATAGCATGCATAAGACGGAAGGCTGAAGCTGTATTTTGGAGTTCAGAGCTAGCCCAGCGATGGAATAAATCGCCCAGGTCTTGAGCAAGCGCACAAGTTTACACCGTTTTGGCGACTGGCTTGCAACTCTCTTATACGCTCAATATTCTGTATTTTCTTGCCATACACACCCATTAAAACAGTGGCTTATAATTGAATTTTCTAAAAAGCATAAAAAAACCTGTTTCAGCACAGAGCGCTATTTTCATGTCACTGCCGTGGGCAGTCTTACTTCAATAAATGTTTTGTGAACGTCCATTTACAGAACTTCAAGTCATAAGCGTATTCTTGACACAGCGCAGAAAATTTCCATGAATAAAAGCTGCAGCCCCAGAGCACTTGGAGATCTCAGTCAGGCAGCTGATCCTTAGCAGACTTTATGAGAGGTAATTAGACTTACTGTACTTTCTCCGCTTTGATTAGGCCTTTTTAGGTTGGATCTGTTGTAAATTATGAGGGCTGTCCAATTAAGTTAATATATTAGCAAAAGCATACAGAAATGAAGGTCCAAACAGTGACCTATTCTTGCTCACATTACAGAGGTTGTCAATTAGGCAGTAAAAGTAAGTCTTAAATGCATATATTTAAAGTTGGAATCACTAAAATAAAGCTAAAAATAAACTGAAAGCACAAACATACTTTATATTATATAGTAGCTCAATGAGGTGTATGTTTCTATCTCTAAACAGCCTTTCCGTCTCCGGCTCCTGGACAGAAATCCAAGGGAAAAATGCATAAAGCTTGCACAGGTTAAATACAACCTGTACAGAGAGGAATAGGGAGACTGCCATCTGTGCTCCATTTTTAAAAAGTATAATTTGCATAACTGTCATGCTGATCCTTTTGCTTAAAGAGGAACTTCAGCCTAAACAAACATACCATCATTAAGTTACATTAGTTATGTTAATTAAAATAGATAGGTAATATAATCTCTTACCCACCCTGTTTTAAGAGAACAGGCAAATGTTTGATTTCATAATGGCAGCCATCTTTTTGTTTGAAAGGAGGTGAAAGGGAGCCTGAGACACAGTTCCAACTGTCCTGTGTGCTGATCACCCCTGACAGTTGCTAGGCAACGTGAATAACAACACAGGAAATCCCATCATGCTTTGCACAGCATCAGGGAAAACAAGACTGGGCAGTTTTCTTTGATGGGTGGAGCTTAGCTGAAAATGCAGCTAAAAATGATGCTTTGGTAAGAAAAACAAAGTTCTGATGCTGTGAAACTGTTAAAGAAACACCAAGCCTTTTCATTTCTGCTGAGTAGATTTTTAGTCCGGAGGTTCACTTTAAGGCCCACTCCAATGAAAAAGTAAGCAGTTAAAATCTGTCAGAACCAACAGGTTGTGGACTAGACCACCTCCTTATGGGGGATGCAAAGGTTGGCTGGTATCTTACTATTTTGGAAGTTAAACTCCAGTTCAGCAAATGCCTTTGAGAAGAAAGAAAATAATGAGAATGCCCCATGAGGAGATGGACTAGTTCAAAACCTGTCAGTTCTGTCAGATTCTAATTCCTTACATTTTTTACTGGAGTAGCACGAGACAAGGGTGAATGTTCAATTCTGATTCTTCTTCACTTGTCTGCAACTTTAGATACTGTGGATCATGGAATATTAACCAGCTGAGCGGTCTGGACGAGCTCAGCTCGTCCAACACCGCCAGCGGCTGCCGCTCAGGCCCTGCTGGGCCGATTTCAATGAAATAAAAAGCAGCACACGCAGCCGGCACTTTGCCAGCCGCGTGTGCTGCCTGATCGCCGCCGCTCTGCGGCGATTCGCCGCGAGCAGCGGCGAAAGAGGGTCCCCCCAGCCGCCTGAGCCCAGCGTAGCCGGAACAAAAAGTTCCGGCCAGCGCTAAGGGCTGGATCGGAGGCGGCTGACGTCACGACGTCGGCTGACGTCGATGACGTCACTCCGCTCGTCGCTATGGCGACGATATAAGCAAAACAAGGAAGGCCGCTCATTGCGGCCTTCCTTGTTTATTCTGGGCGCCGGAGGGTGGTTAATCCAGTAATTTAAGTAATATTGTAGCCTAATGGTGCCCATACACAGTACAATAAAAACGTTTAATTTTCCCTTTTATTTGATTAAAATGATCAAAGCTAATGAAAATCAAAAATAATATTTATTTTTTATCAAGAATAAGGAACAATTATCCAGTTTTTTTTAATAAAAATCTAATCGGACGTGTTGGAAAAATCTTTATATTCGATCTAATGTAATAATCGTACAAAATTATCAAATCGGAAAAAATGAAAAAATTGTACCATGTATGGGCACCATAAGCAGGTGTCATGGAAGTCCTACTTAATCATAACACCTAATGTAGGTACTCATTCTAAATCAGTGACTCTAATGCTTTTAGAGACAGATGATAAGGACAACTGTCTCTGTGTAAAAAAAAACACAAAAAAAACCCCAAACAAAGATGGCAACCTCCATATCTGCTTCATATCCACAGAAACAATATATAGGGATATAGGAAGTAAAGGTAAATTTCTCCATCAGAGAGAACCTGTCAGAGGTTCCAATTCTTCCATGTTACATTAAAACTAGAAGTTGAACATGTAGTTTATTAAAGGACCACTATAGCAAAAAAAAGTAAGCAGTTCCAATCTGACAGAACCGACAGGTTTGGGACTAGTCCATCTCCACATGGGGATTCTTAGGGTTTTATTTGTTTTCAAAAGCATTCTCTGAATGGCAGTTGCTACATCTAAATGCCAAAATCGTTTGCAAGCGAGTAGGGAGGCTGATTTGAACTGCTTTCTTTTTTTTTTAGTGGTCCTTTAACAGAAAAAAGACTCAGGCTGCAGATGAAAAGCATCAGTAATGTTTTCATTTTCCCAGTATACAAGTTTCTGGGGGCTATGCAGGCAGGGAAGGGGTTACATTCTGGGTGGCTGTACCAGCATAGAAGGGGTTACATTTTGGGAGGCCGTACCAGGGCAGGAAGAAAAGAGACTAGATTGTAGGTGGTTGTGCCAGCAACAAAGTACCAGTAGTTTAGTTGTGGGTGACTCTACCAACAGGTTAGGGGCAGGGGTTAAGTGCAGGTAGGAGAGATACAAAGTTGTGGGTGACTGTGACAGCAGGGAAAAAGTTCAAAATGGCCATGCAGGTTGGGAAGAAACTAAATTTTGAGTGGTGTTGGTGGCATTACTGCGGTGGCATTACTACCGTAACAAAATACATTATTATCAGCACTTCGTTGAGTGTGGATGTTCATTCCCTGCCTACCGCTGAAAGACTAGCGCTGGCAACTTACACCATTCAGCAGACACAAGAAGGGGTGCACAATTTAATGGTGCTTCCTTTGATTTCAATGAGACGAGTTATTTTTGGCATTACAAATGTAACATGCGTAGGAAGAGTATGTGGGATGCCAAAACTAAGTTTTAGTTCCATCTTAAAGGCAGGTCTTTGAAACTTTGTTATTTGTACCAACAGAAGGCATATCCTTTGTATATTGTATCCTAATTTCCATGATATTTTATACAAGCTTTCTGTAAAAACATTGAGGGGCTTGTGGTACCAAAGATGGTCAACTTGAATAACCACTGATGCCACTGAATATGTATCACTTTTATGGGGAGGACAGGATATCTTATATCCATAGAGCAGGTACATAGCTGCAAGGCATGTTGGCACCCAAACACTGTTCATTTCAGACTCTTTGTGTAAACACAGAGGATGCTGTGTCATTATGGCTTTAATAAATTCAGTAAACCTGTAGGGTGAAAAAAAAAGCACACTTACGTTAGTAGTTAGTAGTAGTAAGCTTCTAGATGCTCCAGAGGCTTTCCCCGATGTCTATGGCCCCTCCGCTGCTGGTCTGGTCCTCTTCCCTTTTGTGGGAAATTGTGCCTGTGCAGTAGTACAGAGCTGCTTGTTCACAGAGAAAAGGTCAGTGTGACCGCGAGTAATCTTTGACATTAGTGTCAAAGATTGCTTAGAGCAGGGGTCCCCAACCTTTTCCGGCCCAGGGACCACTTTCTGACCAAATTTTTCTCTGGGGAAAAGGGCGGCCTAGTGGACAGTGTGGTGTGCAGCGGGTTACGGGGGGGGGGGGGGGAGAGCATAGGGGTGCAGTGGCATAGCTAGCATAGTTGCCCCAGTACAGGGAGTTTAGTTGCCCCAGTATGGCTAGTATAGTTACCCCAGTATAGGTAATATAGTGCCCAGTATGGGTAGGTAGTGCCCCAGTATAGCTAGTAAAGTGCCCAGTATAGCTAGTATAGTGCCCAGTGTGGGTAGGTAGTGCCCTAGTATAGCTAGTATAGAGCCCAGTATAGGTAGTATAGTGCCCAGTATAGTGCCCTAGTATGGGTAGGTAGTGCCCCAGTATAGCTAGTATAGTGCCCAGTATAGCTAGTATAGTGCCCAGTATAGCTAGTATAGTGCCCAGTGTGGGTAGGTAGTGCCCCAGTATAGCTAGTATAGTGCCCAGTATAGGTAGTATAGTGCCCAGTATAGTGCCCTAGTATGGGTAGGTAGTGCCCCAGTATAGCCGCCCCCCCCCCTCCCCGCGCGCGCAGCCGCCGCTGCTGTTACCTTAGCCAGCAGTGGGCCGCGGACCGGTGGTTGGGGACCCCGGGCTTAGAGGGTCCAAGTGCCAGCTCAGAGGGGGCATAGGAAGATCAGGGAGGTCTTTGGACCAATCAGAGGCTTCCCCCTACTGAGGTAATCTAACTTTTTCTTGGGAGGGGGCTTCAGGTACCCTTTAACCAGGGCCGGTTCTAGTAACAAATGGGCCCACAGGCAAGATTAACCTGGGGGCTCCCCGACAGACAAGCCCCTGACCAAAAAGTGGCATTAGGGGCCTTTGTTGCAGCCACATTTCCCCCCAGGGCTCCTGAGCTGGCTAACCCCCTCCCCCAAGATCACACCCCAACTTAAGTGTTCCCTCAGGGCCCTGCAATGTCTTTGGCAGAATATCATCTTGCCTTTCTCAGCAGGCACACTCCTCTGTCAGCGGTTCATTCCAGGATTCCTGGAAAGCTCAGGTAAGTTGAGGGGGAGACACCTTGAGGGGCCCCAACAGGCTCTGGGGGCCTGAGGCAATTGCCCACTGTGCCTGTATGGACACCCCCCCTGCCCTGCCTTTAAGAAGCCATGTCAGATTAGGTGGATTCAGCATGATGGGATTGGATAGTAGCACTTGGCTACAGCTCTATCTTCAGCCAGAGAGCAAAGTTTTGGTGTGTAGTGATTAGAAGATAAAAAAGACTTTGGTGGAGGATGGGAGGGTTAGGCTTTGGATGTCCGACTTAGGACACTAAAATGGCCAGAAATGCCCTCCATAGCTGAAACACAAGACACTCTGCAAATATACTGCCAGAACCCATTTCACCTGTTCCAAAACCAAATATAATGACCAACGGTATGAACCCTGGAAAGCCAACTAACACGCTCTTCCTGCAGCTACAGATAGCTTTACCAAGTAGCTCTTTTGCTAAGAAAAACTAAGCATAAGCTAAGCATAAGCATAGAAAAGAAGTGATGTATTTTGGATGTGCTTCTTGCTGATGACCTCACTAATACATTTCGCTCACACCTTATCTGATGTCTAGAGGTTTCTGAGAATACTGAATGTCCCTATCAGATAAACAGTATCTATAGAAACAAAGCTAGTGGCACAGTGTATCACTGCACAGCCAGATCTCCTGAGCATTTCAAGGGTAATAAAAGTGACAAGCACTTCAGACTTTCAGCAACTTATTTATATAAAAGCACACTGATTAGGCCTTGTCCCCCTTATTGAAGACCACACTGTGTGGGCTTCCTTAGAGTACAATGTCACAGAAATGTGCTCAAAATCTGAACAGTTGAAAATGTATCACGTGAAGGCATCCTCCCTTATCACATTTTTCCAGAGAACATAGGAACTAAACCAACAAAAAAGAGGCTACATCTGCCAGCTATGACCCAAAGTGTGAAGGTACATACAACCTAAAATTTGATTGGCTGTTTGCTGGCCTCAAAAAATCTTTTATGAAAAGAAGACTTGGAAATCTAATGTGTGTACATGAACCTGGTGCCACCCTGATGCCATTGACTCCATCATTAGTGATTCGTCATGAGTAATAGGCGGAGGGACACACATCTTATGGGAGGGGGAATGAGGGGGGGGGGATAAGGCTAATACTGCTATCTGCTTTGTGTCTGCTCCCCTTCCTGGATAGCAGTAATAGGTATTAGGTAGACTCAGCCTGGATAGCAGAGCGTACCTAATACTGCTATAAAGGAAGGGGGGAGGCACAAAGCAGAGGCTACCTATTACTTCTATCCAGGAGGGAAGGGGAGGCACAGAGCAGAGGCTACCTATTACTGATATCCAAGGAAGGAAGGGGGTGGCACAGAGCAAAGGCTACCTGTTACTTGCTGATTTGGTGTGGTTTGCACCTGGTAGGTTGTCCTGGGCTCTAGGTTATGGCCTGGGGTGTTTGTCCACAATACCAAAAAGGATGCACTGATGAAAGTGAATAAAAGGTCAGGATTGTTAGCAGCAGTTACAATTTGGCCAAATCACAATCGTGGGTCCTGCAGTAATTTTGGAGCAATTGTATTGGAGCACTGCAAAATCGCTTTTGAACCTTTTTTCAAAAGTGATTTTCAGCAACTTTGTGGGAGATTTTTAGGTCTGAAAAAGATTTAACCTACTTGCTGGGTCTCCCAATGTCCAGCTTCCAGCTTGTAGCCCCACCCCCAGCACAAGAGGTCACAGTCCCTTCTGTATTTGGAGATAGAGAAGTGACAGAGAAGCACCCATGACCTCTTGTGTTAGGAGGCAGAAGCAGGGCCGGGCCGAGGCATAGGCTGGAGAGGCTCCAGCCTCAGGGTGCAGTGTAGGAGGGGGCGCAGAATTCATTCAGCTGTCATTCCTAATTGTGTTTGAAGCAGAAAGAAATAAGAAAAGGGGTTACATGGCAGTGATTGCAAGCCAGATAACTAGATATTAAGGTGTTGGGGAGGTTGTGGGCCCTGTGGCGCCTTTTAGTCTAATAGCAATCAGTGTGTGATGGCTGGGGTGGTAGGGATGGAGGGGCGCACTTTGGTGTCTCAGCCTTGGGTGCTGGAGGACCTTGTCCCGGCTCTGGGCAGAAGTAATCGGTAATTTACATCGGGAGGCCCAGTAAGTATTTGAAACTTTATTTCCACAGGATACAAACAACAAGCGCACACAAATCATAAGTGCTGTACAAACGCCATCAGCAGATGCTGTGGGAAACACTATTAAAACTGCTGAGCATATGCTACAGCAATTGACGATCTGTAGTGGGTTTCAGGCCTCAGAGTGTTTCATGGCAAATATGGTTCATGTTGGTGAACACTTAACCATCACTGACTACACTCACCTGCCTATAGCTTGTTCTAGACAGAGAGAAGAAGACATGAGGTGAGGGAAACTGATGTTTTACATCAGTTTTTGTTAACACATTGAAACTATAAACAGAAGAAAGTTGCATGTCTAAGGATGACCGAATGGAGGAGACAAGCATGTTTTAAACTTATCTGAACAGTTATCTGCTTGACTGGAGATACCTTGCATGTTGTGCTTTGATTTTTAGTGCAGAAACATTCTAACACAGCTGATAAGTACGCGGCACTCTGCATACTTTTTGGGTGACACACATCTCTAAGATATCACCATTTACTTTGCATAAGAACCATATAAAGCATTCTCTCATCCGCTGTGTGGGCATTTCAGGGCTTGCCATCACCTGCCCATGATGTCATCTGCGAATATGTCATCCGGCCCCAGGCTATTGTATGTGAGATTACATCACAGGTAAAGAAATGAATATTCTTATCAAGGAAGCTGCATGTATTCAGCAGACATTACCTACATTAGCTAATAGTTTCAGGGGCGGTTTGAAGGTGGAGTATCCTGGGACATAATCTAACGTAGTTTTTAAATCAAGGATACACAATAGATTAAATATGAACATGCTGCAGGAATATATATATATACTTGTTGACCTAAGCCTGTTTAAAAACGGGCTCTAGGTCTTTTCACGCTGCCACAGCCGCTGCCAGTCAGTGCGCTCACGCACCCGTCCGTCACACGCGCACCTGGCCAGCGCGCGCACATATATACATATATATATATTTTTTTTTTTTTAAACAATTCCAATGTTCAGGGCCAGCGCTTCCAATGGGGCAAAGGGTGCAATAGCCCCAGGGCCCCGACCGCTGGACCCCCCCAGGTGATCTTTCACTGACTCACTGCCCCTGTGGCCCCTGTATGTTCTGTAGCTCAGCTGTTTTGTAACAACTCCCCTGTCCCGGGAGCTGCTCCTTTTTCGATCTCTGTCTTCAGCCATGCTCTCCACATCTTCTGTATGCCCGCCGAATGTTATATGTAAATAACATGTGCCAGGCATACAGACACAGTCACCAAAGCTAAATCATGGTGGTCAGTACCACTACTGTCAACATTTTCCACTCAGGCCATTAAAACAAGAATTTAAAAAAGACCTTTCATTGCCACAGCCAGCTGGTTTTCTCACACTTCTAAAGTATCTAAAGTCTTAGACTGACCTTTCATAATGATAGTATCAATAAATCATAAAAACAGCAATATTCAGAAGAGGATTGGCTGACTGACTGATAAGCACTGGCTTCACTATTTTCACTGAGGTAAAGTCAATGTTGAGCAACGAATGCAACAAAAAGATTTCTCAACAGCTGGAAGCCCTGACAAGCAATGCATGTAAACAATGTATAGTTTTTCCTTATCACTTCAAAAACAGCACAATACGGCAAAATGTCACAAAACAGCAAATAGTACTGCACTGTTTTATCACCGTTTTATGAATAGGCCCCATACTGTGCTGCAATGCCTCTAGTAAGAAGACACAGGTTTCTACTGCTTCTGAGCTCAGAGATGCACCTTCAACACTAAAACACAAGAAGAACAACGCTGCCTCCTGTGGATGCTAAACAGGTCCTCGTTCATCAAAATGGATCATTTGTATACCTGATCGTTTTTAAACTTCTGTCCCCGATTTTAATTTATATATTGATCATTAACAACATGAACAGTGTCTGTTATCAATGATCATTGATCTATTGGTTTCATCAAAGAGATTAAAAATCTAGCATCACTTTCCATGTCTAGTACCTGCTGTGATGTATATTCTATTATAGTTGTCATCATCAGCTTCACTTCTGTCCTAATGCTCCAAATACGGTAAATCTAAATGTCTTTTTCTACCCGTAAATTGTTACACCCCCTGTTTTTGATATGGGGCATATCAACGCATAAAAGAAAACATATTCCCTTCCAATATTTTCATCTGTATGTCTGTTTATGGAAACAAAAGGAGTTATGTGTGTAAAGTCAACACAGGGGGCCATATGCAATTCAGTTTTTCACCTGAGTTTTCTCCTAGGAGAAAAATGTTCATCTTTGATTTAAAATAACTCTTTAGCACTTTGCAATGGAAAAAAGTATCAAAAAGTAGGTAAAAAGTACAATCAAAATGATTTTGAGTATTTTTTTGCTTGCTGGTGGTTTAAAAGGCGTTTTATTGACAAGTTATAAAATATCACCTAGGAGAAAACTCAGGTTCTTTTCTTCTGAGTTTTCTCCAAGTTGATATTTTCCCACCTCGTCATAAAATGCCTTTTAAACCACCAGCAAGCAATAAAATACTCACAATAATTTTGATAGTACCTTTTCACCAACCTTAATGTTTTTTCAATTGTACAATGCTTAAAAGTTATTTTAAAGAGCATGTGAAAATTTGCTCCTAGGAGATAACTCAGGAGAAAAAATTGAATTGAATATGGGCCAGAGCATTTTCTCTGTTTTTCGAGAAGCAAGACATAAAAGGTTCATATAACACTCTTTGAGAAACGAACACGTCAGTGCCAATTGCTGTTTAGGTAAACTCTGATTGACTGTATTAAATTATGATTTTATAAAGGATGGTTGTAATACTAATGTGATCAGCGGTACATTTTGCTGGTAGTTGTGAGAGAGATTAACTACTAACTCTAATTTTACTGAGGACTAAGCATGTTTAACCCGTTAGCATCTTCAAACTAAATATTTAGTTTGAAGATGCTGCACCCACCCGTTGTTCTGCCTACTGAGGTCATGCAGAGCGGCGCAGGGAGCGGTTTTTATGGTTACCTGTTCCGGACGCTGGACCAACTTCTCTTCTTCCTCCACACACGGCAATACACTCCCTACATTCTCTTCTGACTTCTGAGAACAATATTACAGAAGATAGTGCAACGCCACCTGGTGGTGGTAAAGGGGTGATGGAAGAGTCTCTTCCACCCCCGGGAGGAGCTGTACCTTACACTACCCTCTGCGCCCCAATCACATGTAATAACGTGATCAGAATTCAGAAGAATATGCTGGGAGTGCAGTGCCGCGGGTGGATGAAGAGAGGAAGCTGGTTCAGTGTCCAGAACAGGTAACTATAACAGTTTCCTGCGCCGCTTTGCAGACCCTGCTAGCCTGCCAGACACACTTCCCCAGCAGCAGGAAAAATTCATTCCTGCAGCCAAATAAGCTAAACTGTTAATTACAACATCTACAGTATCAGCCATGCTTGAAATACAGGACATTCTCTGTTGAGGTTCCTTTGTGTACCAACTTCTCTTCTTGTATGTGCACCTGTCATTGCTCGTGTTGAAACAGCAACAGCGCCAAACTGGTAAATGTAATGCAAGACATATGGAAATTCACGTAATCTGGCAGCCATTGAAAGAACAGAGAGGCACAAGGGCCCTTATACAATTCACTTTTGCATCTATTTTTTTCTCCTAGGAGATAAGATTTCATCTTCTGTTTAAAATAACTTTTCAGCACTCTGCAATTGAGAAAGTACCCAAAAGTAGATAAAAAAGTACAGTCAAAATTAAGTGAATTAAATAAAGGCCAAAGAGTCTTATACACTATAACAGGCTGGTCTAATACATACATATAAAACACTTCTAAAACAATACGTTATACCAAATTTTGTATTCTATTCTCTACAAACCATTTCTATGTAACCTTTAGCTGTTGTTTGCAAAAGGAGAAGGAAAAGAACTTGTAATTGGCTACTAGCTGTTAATGCACAACAATATTCTTTGTACCATGTTATTACCTAAAGCCATTTATGTGATAAGCATTTCAATCTCATACGGAATCGTATTAATGAAAAACGTTTAACAATAACAACAGAAAATCCACATCAAGCTAGAGCTTCACTGCGGGGATTTAGCTGGCTTGTAAATGTCGTCTAGGCGCCTGTTAGCTACATGTTTTGAGCTGCGCACAGTCAACAAGGAGTTGAAAAACTAGCATAGCATGAATTTCCGTTAAACAGCCCAGCATGTGGCTAATCACCCTTGCTTCATACAAAAATATAGACGTGAAACTCACATTTTTTTGAGAGGATCGTAGGTAACAAAGAAACATGAAACACATTATTTATCCACTGTAACAATAGTGGTGTGTTTTACTTAACATGCGGACAAAAAAAGTTCTTGCGGAAATCCTGTTGTGCCCAAAGATTAGGGTATCTGCCCCCTGCGGGTCTTTGAAGTCCTTCTATAAACATGTAATTATGTCTGCACTGGAGAATGAGCCACTACTTGGTGCAAGCCCAATGACAGGTCATTCTCTGACATTAAATTTATTGCTTGGTTATCCTAGGAGATTTTATATCACCATTAATGTTTCCTTTTGAAAACTTAAGCATACATTAAATTTTCGTCGAAGGTTTCCTTGTGTTTTCCTTGGAAAACCACTTTCTGCGGTATTTTATATTATACAAATCCCTCTACACTCCCCTCGACTCATTTAATACCTTGGGCACTGGGGTACGTGCAATGTTTCAACTGAAAAGACCCTTCCATCCGTTCTTAAATATTTTTCTTTCTAGTTGTCGATGGGATTACCTATTACCCTTAGGCATCCATGCAATATAAAGTGAAATAAAACGTCCATTAAAAAAAAAAAAGCTTCTTACTGTTAGAGACACTTGCTGACCTGGCAAGAACGGACAGAGAAACGGCTAGTCTAAACAGTAAGGTTAAATGTTACTGTTTGGTTGAGAGGCATTCATACTTTACTTTACATATCAGAAGAGGAAAGTTCCAGAAATGCAAAATTCCTGCATAATGTAATTTGGAGATGTAGTTAATGTGAGCCAGATATGTCATAGGTTTGTAATGTGACTTAAATCCGCAGGCTGAAGGTATAAAAATTGATTGTTATAAAACCTGTGAGTCTGTGCTTAAAGTCTTGAAAATTGAAAAGCTATTGAGCCGTGTACATCATTTGTTATCGAGTAATCATGAATGGAGTTTGCCAAATTATGAGTTAGAAAAGCTAACTTGCACTTTGCAGGAAGATCAGATTGATGTAGGATCTCAATACCTTCTAGCATGGTCAAGATGGTATGCCAATATGGGCAGAAGTCAAGAGAAAGCCACGACTAAGTCACACTAATGCAATATGGTTTCTGATTGGCTGTGATCTCACGTAATTGTTTATTGTACTATGCTATATAAAGTATAATAAAATTAAATTTTGTAATAAAGTTTTCAAATTTAGTCTAAAATGTTTCAGAAATACAGTCAGTCTCAGTCTGCATGAGCGGCATTTTTATAAACCATTATAACTGACATAAAAGTGAACTTGTATCAAAAATGTGTCCAGTGAGATAAAAGTATGTATAGCTATGATAAGCAATAAAGGAGTTTATTTACAAAATGTATCTTAAGAATGATCTCACTTTACTTATTATCTCACAATGGGCTTGATTCACAAAAGCTTTGCACGCAAAAACTAGGGTGCTAAGTAGTTTGCACGGGTAAAGCTGTTACTGATCGCGCGCTATTTGGTGCACGTGAAATGTTGCACCGGTGCGCGCGAAACGTTGCACCGTCTGCGTGCAAAGTACGCTTATCAGGCTATTTTGCACGAGAACGGTGCAACGTTTCACGCGCACCGTGAAGTGCTAAACTTTGTACGTGCTAAGGGGCTTTTCACTAGCATGCTAACACTTAGCGCGCTTTAGTAAATCAAGCCCAATGTATCTCTCCTTATCAAACTTAACTCATGGTTTATCTATCCTTATCAAACTTAACTCATGTAAAGCACAGTAATGTAGCCGGAGTGAGCGTTAACAGTGCTCTGTTGGGATTTAAGTGTCAAGTCAGTCTCTTCTTGGTGCTTTTCAATCTCCTCAAATATTTTAGTCACGTGGCTGAAATCCTTTCTGAATTCCACCATTTCTTGTTTATGACTGTTCATTATCCTAGTGACACAGTTTTCAAGATCTTGTTTAGTTGGAAGGGATCTGATATATTCAATATATTCATTGAGGTCCACCTCTATGTATGAATCTGCACCATCAGATAAGTGGGGAGAAGTAAGGCCCATGAGCTGTCTGGATGGGGAGGAAAAGCCCTGGAGAGGAGTTGCTCAGACAGGGGTACTTTCCTCAGGTTTTTTAGCTTGTAGGGACCGCATGGTGTGGGCTGGAGAGTTGTGAGGCCCGTTTTCTATGGCCCCTGGTGCATGGCTTTATTATTCAGATTATGCTAAGGCTGGGTATGCTGTGTAGTGGTGTCATGGACGCCCGATGTGAGTGAGGCAGGGGACTCAGCGGGAGAGCCGTGATAGATCTAGGGCTGCCACTCAGCCTAGTAAGTGTGTCCATAGGTGAGGAAGGGGCATGAGTCGCAGGCTGACTGAGAGAGGCACCAGCGTTGTGTGGCGATGAGGTGAGGACATCATCACTATAGCGGTTTGCGCGGGGAAACTGGGCCATACCTTGTACTTTGTTGTTCCCACTTTTAAGAGTCCACTTTCTGGCTTTCTTGTCCGGAGGGCTCTGGGACTGATCAGTTAGGGAATTGCAGGTTTCTGGAGCCGCCAATCCCGCCATTGGGTCCTTGTCCCGAGCCTCCGAGAGGTTGTGGTCTGTTCCCCCACGTGGAGATTCCGCCATGTCTCCGGGCTGCAGCTCACGCAAGCCTTCCTTCTAGCGGGCGGAGGAATCGCCTGATCTGCGACTGAGAGATCTTAGTCTTCTTGGCTCTACCTCCTTTCTTTTTGCTGCTGCCCATGGATCGTTTTAGTGTCAGGGAAAGTTGTTTCTGATTGTTATTCGGTTAAGGCTGTGGGAGCTCAGGGAAGAAGCAACCTCACACGGCCATTGGCAAGCCAAGCCCCCCATCAAACTTAACTCATGATTTATCTCTCCTTAACTGACTTGACTCATGGTTTATCTTTCCATATTTGACTTAACTCATGATTTATCTCCCCTTGTCTGTTTATCTCACAAATTATCTCTCCTGGGCCTGCTCCAATTCACTTTTTCTCTGAATGCCTGGTACCAGGGCCGGCCCTAGACTTTTTGCCGCCTGAGGCGCTCTGGGGGGGCCGCCGAGCTGGAGGGGTAGCTGGCAGGACGGGGGTATTGGGCCTAGCGGCGGGGAGGGGGTCGTACCCCCCCTCCCTCGCCTGGGTCCCCCGAACTGCGCTCCCCTTCAGCCTTACATAGAAGAAGCAGCCGCTATTTGTAAGACGCACGGGCGGGGAGGACTCACCTCTTCCCAGCGTGCGCTCCACTGACATCACTTCCTGCAGCGTTGCAGGAAGTGACGTCAGTGGAGCGCACGCTGGATCGAGGAAGAGGTGAGTCCTCCCCGCCCGTGCCTCTTACAAATAGGGGCTGCTTCTATGTAAGGCTGGAGGGGAGCGGAGGACGGGGGACCCAGGCGAGGGAGGGGGGTACGACCCCCCTCCCTGCCGCTGGCCCAATACCCCAGTCCTGCCAGCTACCCCTCCAGCTCGGCGGCCGGCTCCCCGCACGGACGGGCGGATGCCGCCCCTGGAAATTTGCCGCCTGAGGCAAAAGTTTCACCCCGCCTCATGAGCGGGCCGGCCCTGCCTGGTACACACCATGCCTTTTTTCATCAGATAGACAGATCGATTAGATAATTGCCGACAGGTCCGATCTGATTTCCAATTTTGTAGAGAAGTAATCGGAAAATTGATCAGAAAAATGATTGGAAATCAGATTGGACTTGCCAGAAATGATCTATTTGACCGGTCTATCTAACAGGAAAATTGCATGATGTGTACCAGGCATAAGTTGTCTCCTAGGTGAATTTCCACATCTTATCAATAATATGCCATTTAAGCCACCAGCAAGCAAGAAAATAGTCAGAATAATTTTGGTAGTACTTCTTCACCAACGTTTTAGTACTTTTTCAATTGCAGAGTGCAGAAAAGTTATTTAAACAGAAGATGAAAAATTATATCTTAGGAGAAAATTTAGGAGAAAAAGTGAATTGGATTGGACCCCTTATCTGTTAATCCCATCAATTAGCTTTTCCTACTGGTAAGGTGAAAAATATGTAAGGTGAGATAATTCATGAGAAAAGCTTTCGGCCCCAGTAATGCTGGGAACACACAGCTCATTTTTGCGGCAGATAGATGGTTAGATAGATAATTTCCGACATGTCCGATCTCTATTTCGATCGTTTTGTTTTGCTCGATTCCTGATAGAGGTGAATGGAAAAAGATAAGAAAAACGAGCGGAAGATAAGAGAATCGAGTGGAGGATCGAGCAGCAAAATCGATCGGGCGGAAAAAAATGACCCGTGTATTCCCAGCATAAGACTTACCGTCTGTCCATTTTTATACTTTATTTTGTGTGAGACCCGTAAACCTGTAAATTGATGTTTGAAATCTCTGACTTCTGAAGTGTCCCACAGGAAGTGGAAGTGTGTTTTGTTTTGTCTCAGAATTTATCTTCCTCAGTTTGAGATTTTTTTTTTTTATTATTTTACTTTTTGGTCTGTCAGAAATTCTGTTTCTCTTGTTTTCTTTGTATGATCTTTTTGCCTCTGCAGTTATATTTTCATAAACTTTTTATAAGAAACAATGGCCCTGATCCACAAGTTAATTTTACTGACAGTTCGTAAATCCGGGCCAAAATAATAGCAAAACAAAAGTTCCGAATGGGGGACAAATCAACATCAATACATAAGTGAAAAATATAATTTTACTTGGCAGTTCCCTTCAAAATTACCCAACAAGGAAAAAAAGGCTCAAGATCATCTCATATCCAAAATATCTGTAAGAATTATTTATTAAATTATTACCCCTTTTAACTCAAGTCACTCTTCAAGTTATGAACAGCACAAGCGAAATGTTCCCCATGACTCCATGACACTAGCCTTGGTTGGGATCTTTACACCCTTTGAGCTCCTAGTACTGTTTAATCAGGCCCAAGACAGAAACACAGCATAATGTATATAAACGAGAAACAGTTAGAAAACACTGCAGTCCTGCCAACGACGTGTGCTGCATTTCATAGCTATAGATGTAGGCGAACAGTTCAGTAGTATGCATGCCCTGGCCCAGCAGTGCGCATCCTTGATTGCGCCTCTGTGGCCAGGCCAGGCAAGCTTCGGACATGCACCGCCGGACCAGGGCATGCATGCTACTCAGAGAGGGTGACCCGGAAGTAGTACAGGCCCATAGCTGTTCGCAGGCGAGCTGTTGGCCTACATCTCTATTCAGAGCTTATATTAGTAAAGGACCAATACAGTGAAAAAAGTAAGCAATTCAAATCTGTCAGGAGTGAGATATTGTGGGCTAGTCCATCTCCGTCTCAGGGTATTCTTTGCTTTTAAAAGCATTTCCTGAACAGCAGTTGCTAAGTCTACCTGCCAAAATAGTGTGCAAGTGAGTAGGGAGGCTAGTTCATATCCTACTATTTCGTCAGTTAGACTTCTCAACTATCGTTCAGGAGATGCTTTTGAAAAAAAAAGATCTACATCTCGCTTTTCTTCTTTCAGTCAGAGTTCCGGTTTCCTGCCACTGCAATTGGGATAGGAAATTAGAAATTCTTCTCAATTGGGAAACACGCAGCAATAGATTCCTGAAAGATGTTCTAATACTTCCCTGCAGTGTTATTACTTCTGTTTATGGCCCAGTTGGAGGGATTTTTATCTCCTTCTTTAAATATGAAATTACGAAAAATATTTTCCATGAAAAACCAGATGACAGTAAAAACATCACCAAGATTTTCACCCTTCAAGTCTCTAATAAAAGACACAATATAGCATTGTGTTACATTTCTATATCCAGAATGCAGGATCCTCATTCTTTTGTAATCATCTGTCTTTATTGTTGCCTTGCATATGTTTTACATTTTCCCAATATCTGGTAAGAATTTGGTAAACAGCTATTACGCCGCATGGATAGCATTTCTGTTCACATTAGCACTGCAACTCATATAGCAGAAATGCATCTACCATTTGACCACATGTGTACTTGACATCAGGCACTTTGCAACTGCCATTCTCTGTCCAAGGTGCTGAAAGATAAATAGCAAAGTCATTGTATAGCATGGGTGGGCGTTGGGAGAACATCCATGTATGTTTCTTTACCTTAGACTAAAATAGGCATATCAGATAATGACTGACTATGGCAGGGATTACATTGCGGTGAGCCCCTCTACATTAAGAGGAACTTTACCGAAAGATAGTAGTAGGGGGGGAAAACAAATCAAGACATTGCAAAGTAAGAAGTTAAAGATAGATCAAGAAATGATTGATACTTGCCATGTAATTTGTTCAGGTTGTTTGATCCACCATGAGCCTGCAGGTCAGCATCATTACTGATGGCAGGCATGAAAAAAAGGCAGCACAAACTGTCCTTATCAATAAACACACCCTTCAACAATGATGTGATAGGCTAAGCGGTATCGGCTACTGATTGGGAAGAAGTTCAATCCTAGGTTAACCACTTCAGAACCATAGGCTTACACCTCCCTAGTGACCAGGCTATTTTTTACAATTCAGGCCACTGCAGATTTAAAGAGAAACTCCAACCTAGAATTGAACTTTATCCCAATCAGTAGCTGATACCCCTTTTACATGAGAAATATAATGATTTTCACAAACAGACCATCAGGGGGTGCTGTATGACTGATTTTGTGCTGAAACCCCTCCCACAAGAAGCTCTGGGACCGCGGTACTCTGGGCAAAGTACCACAATGTAACAGTGTTCACAGACAGGAATTAGCTGTTTACAGCTGTCTCTAACAGCCAAAACAGCTAGCAGCAGCTACATAACCTGCCCACAGTAAAAATGTCCCCATGTAATAAATGTCAGAATGCAAATCGGGGAGAGGAAAGATTTTACAATGAGCAAACACTGACTAAATCATTTATACATAATTATGGTAAAAAATGAAGCACTTTTTTTTACTACATTATTTTCACTGGAGTTCCTCTTTAAAGGCTCGCAGCAGGGTCTTACAACTCAGCACACAAGTGATTCCACCCCCCCCCCCTTCCCTTTCTGCTCACCAACAGCGCTTTCTGTTGGTGGGCTCTGATCGCGGCTTTGCTGTTGGGATGTTTGTTTATTTATTTATGTATTTTTTAATCAATTAGCCTATTTTTTAATTTATTTTTATTAAGACCCTCCCTCCCCCACCAGCCAATCCCAGCGATCAGCTCTCATAGGCATCAGTCCATGAGAGCCAATCGCTCTGTGTGCCTCCCAAGGGGACAGCCAAGTGACACGACTGTCCCCAGTACAGAGGAGAGCTCCCGTAGATCGCAGCACTGTACAATGTACATAGGTTTCACAGTCTAACAGTCTCCCAGTGGCGATCGCCGATGGAAGATTGATGACGGAGCGGAGATCTGTCATTCAAGCGGGGATGCTGGCACATCGGTGCTCGTGAACCCCTGCAAAACCCTGTTCCAGGACTTGACGCCAATTGGCGTTACGCGGTCCTGGGGCTGCCACCTTGTCACCACCAATTGGTGTTAGGCAGTCGCAAGGAGGTTAAGTTTCTCTTTAGTGACAGGACTATATACCCTTTGTAAAGCACTGTAAAAGACATCAGAGCTATATAAATAAATAATAATAATAATATTTATAGTTTACCATGTAAAATATCTATTGTTCTACAATAACTGCATATCTTTGTTCTCTCCAAACATGTACCTGTAGAGTCCATATTAAAATGCTGAAAGCACATATTACAGTGACAACATGAACATCACAATTATCTGGTCAATGTGTGATTCAAGCTTCCCTTTGTCTTTCTGACATCAGTCTTAGATGCTCTGTTTTCCACACGGCATAATGTGATTATGTTGAAGGAAGCTTCTTATTTTGCTTACTGTAGCTTTTGCTTATGATCAGAAAGCCATGTTTTGATACAGCAAATGCCTGAAAACATCTGGCCCATGCTATTATCTGTACGAAGCCTTCTAAGACATGTTTGTTACAGCGCTCACAATCTGACCTCTCCTGAGGTAAACCCCGCTGCACTCTATCGAAGTCCTCCGAAATAAGAAGCAGATGCTGAGGCTCAATAATCTTGTTAAATCTACTGAGTTATATATTTTGGAAAAAAGGCTCTGTGCATTTTCCTTTATGCAACTTCAAAAATTATTTGAAAAACTTTAAGTTAGAACATAATGTAGAGTTTGAGGTACCAACGTCTTACTGTACTCTTGAATCAAGCTTGTTGTAAAATACCGGTATATTAAATATATAAATCCTCAATGAAACTCAAGTAATTTTTTTTTTTTAAAGTAACGTTTTTGAAGAAAAAAAAAGAAAAGGTATAGTTCTTGATGGTTACTACAATTGGGGTTCTACTGGCAAAATATAATATTGGAGCTATGATGACTGTATAATGTCCCTTCACAGTCTCTGGGAGCCTGGTACTGGGACCACACACCCCTTGCTGTCAGAGCCCGCCCACTAGTCACTGAAATGGGAGGGGGTGGAGACCATTTGTCCACTCCCCTTCTGCATTTTGTGCTACAGCGCTGCTATTTTCCAATTTTATTTCCAAGATAATTCAACTGTAGCTTCATTTCTTCCTCCTTCACACAGGTAAAAAAAAGGTTCAAGAATGCCAGTTTAAATAAGATAATATTAGTTTTTTTGTTGTTGTGGCTCACTTCCGTTGACTACAATGCATGCTGTATACCAGACATTTGGGTCTGGATAGATTTTAAAGAGTCTGACATATTCAAATGCCTTCTTGGCTGACAACTGTCTGTTCATCCTCGTATCTAGGTCCATAGCACAATGGGTATGGCCTTACATCTTCCACTCCATATTTGGCTTAATGTTATTAAGATTCCACTCATAGGTATTTATATATAATGCTTAATTCATACAATACGCTTTCTCTCCTGGGGGGGAGGAAGTTACCGCTGCCAGCTGTTTTTGTTGACTTTTAGTCTGTCAAAATGTTCATTCTCTTCTTCTCTCCCTTCTCTTCTGTCCTTTTCCATTTCATTTTTCAGTTTCTTATCCTTTTTTTCATTTCTATTTTTATACTTATTCTGTAATGATCTGCACTGCAATTAAGTATTGTACAGCTAAACCCATATATATATACCCCAGTTCCATGACGTGTTTTATGTCTTGCATAGTTGCGATTGTAAGTAAGCCGACCTCAATACTTTGTTGTTTCTTTGGATATTACTTTTCTTCTTCGACTGCATTTTATGTTCTCTCTTTTTCATAATGAAAAGGTTAAACCAGAGATAAGGAATTGGGCTGTTTTCTTTACGTAAATGCAATGACTACCAAACACTAAATCACTGCCGCCCAATGGACTCCAGCATCACCACAGATTTCTATAGGTAACATTTACCTAGATTTTTCCCCAAATAGGTGCCACCACAAGCATGCCCAATTGACAGTTTGACTAATTTTGGTCCACAATTGGTCGAATGTATTGATCGGATGTGCTGCAAGATTTCGTGCCAATGTGGTCAATCGAGTGTGAAGCGGTAATGCGTGTGATATTGCAACGAACATGACGCAACCGCCAGCGCTGTTTCCACTAATGTGAATGTGCCCCACGCCCATGCATTTAATACTTTACCTGTCCACTGTCTCTCGCTGTGGTCTACATGCATCGGTTGCATTGCCACTGGGCTTCCATAAAGCAGGCGTCACTTGTGTAACACACACGCGTCACGTGCTTAACGTTGGAACCCCGCCTGCAAATCAGAAGATGCATGGGGACCACAGAGGGAAACAACGGACAGGTAAAGTATTAAATGCACAGGGGGGGGGGGGGTCACATTCACATTAAGGGGCAGCAATGGAGGCGGCAAATGCACCGTTACAAGGCTATTCCCCAGAGAGTTCATGCTGATGTCTGCTGGTGTATGGGCAGGCATCAGATCTCTCTCTGATCAGATTCACTCAGAAAGAGATCTGTCTTGGTCGATCTGCCCATACATCGTCTGACGTATGGACACCTTTACTTGCATGAATTTCAAGCAATAATTAGAATAAAATTAAATTAATATTAGGGTATTCATTTTCATTAGCTGAATGAACAGACAGCTAATAGGAGTGAAGGAGGTCTCACGTGAAGGTAACTGTTCCTCGGTGCTCACCATGCTGTTTGAGTTCCATCAAGTAAATTAATCTTACAAAGCCAGACACTCGGGCAGCTCTGAAAATGTGTGTCCTAAAAGATTTATTGGAGAGGTCAAAAGGGGGCAACATTTAGTAATTGACAAGATGAGTTACAGCAAAGTGCAGCAGCAAGGGAGGAAAATAGCACCAAAGTCTCCTGTTTATAATGATACTGGCAGCAGTTCCGCTATGCGTCCAGAACAAAGCTGACAATTAGCGCCTGTGATCAGTGATGTCTGTCACCCAGGTCAGAGATTACTGGTGGATGACAGCTTCTGGCTATGCCTTGCTGCCAGAATTTCACTCCCTTCCAAACCTACTGCATAATGCTAACAATAATTCTGCATTATTATAGCAACGATAAACACATTAAACTTGGATGCTGCTATCAATTTGTCGAGGTAATAAAAGATTCTTGCAAAGATTTAAAGAAAGTGTAAAAGTAAATTTAAAATGTAAAAGACTATCGATGAAAGGTCCAAGCTTTTATGGGTACAATCAAGTCAGTGTATCGATTGAATTCATGCTATGCAGCTGCTGTCTTGTCACAGTTTCTGGTATAATTTATAGTTAAATGACTATGAATTTGAAACTGCAAAAATACATGCTTTTGTCATTTTCAAATAGACAAGTTGCTTTGAAAGAGGCTCCTGTGACATCTGGACAAGTACGGTAATATGCAAGGTCTTGGTGCAATGGTTTACATAGACTTTCACCTTCATTTATAGCAATGGCCATGACATGGCTAAGTGGTACGAACGTCATTTTGTCCTTAAACAACAAACCTGTGAATTTATTAATGAATAAAAAAAAACAACAAGAAATATAGATAGATAGATAGATAGATAGATAGATATATCACTACCTTAAAGGGACTCCGAGCTCAGAAAAAAAAGGAAAGTTGTACTCACCAGGGGCTTTTTCCAGCCCAGTGCTGGTCGGGAGGTCCCACGCCGGCGTCCTGGCTCCTCTTCTTCACCCCGCTCCGGAATGGCTGACAGGCCGCAGCCCGGGCGACACTCTCCCGAGTGTCGGGCTGCTCCTTCCGCATATGACGCGGATTACGTCACACGCCGGCCGCCTCGCGTCATCACGGCGGCCGGCGTGAAAGTACTGCGCATGCGCGCTTTGTTCGCGCATGCGCAGTACTTTCACGCCGGCCGCCGTGATGACGCGAGGCGGCCGGCGTGTGACGTAATCCGCGTCATATGCGGAAGAAGCAGCCCGACACTCGGGAGAGTGTCGCCCGGGCTGCGGCCTGCCAGCCATTCCGGAGCGGGGAGAAGGAGAGGAGCCAGGACGCCGGCGTGGGACCTCCCGACCAGCACGGGGCTGGAAAAAGCCCCTGGTGAGTACAACTTTCCTTTTTTTTCTGAGCTCAGAGTCCCTTTAATCCTTGAGTCCTTCTGACTCAGTCCTTGCTGTTTTCTCCACTACCGTCACGATCTTCATCGGTAAAATCCCGTTTGAATATGTAATCTTCCCAGCAAAGATAGCCAAGACACTGGAACTACTACTGGGGCACCATAGCGTCAGCTGCTGTGGCGGTCACACCAGCGCTCTTTGGCTCAAACACAAGTACTGAGCAAAGGCACGTTGTGGTCACAGGGGAGAGATTGGAATGTGGCTGCATAGGGCATCCCCATTGCAGCTGGTGCCTCCCCTTCCTGTTTGCCTGTTGGCAAGCTATCAAGAAGCTAGGATTAATGGGGCACAGCAGACACTGGGGGCACCTATAGACGATAGAACCAGGGCTGACAGCATCAGCAGGCATCAATCAACAAGGCATCAGCAAGAAAACAAGAGCTTAAAATTTCTTTAGGTAGCCTTTAAATATTGGTCTCGAGGATGGTTTCTTTTTTATCCACAAAAACGGAATATTACTTTAACCATTTACCGCCATCCTAACGTATTAAAACATCATGCTTACCTCTATTAACGGCAACATGACGTTTTAATACGTCGCGCATTCCCGCCGCTGCTACGGCCGTGTCCGCGCCGCTACCGCCGCTGTTTACGTCGGGATCCCGTGCTGGGTGATTGGGGAAGAAGACTGAACGGTCCTCTACCCAATCGCAGTGCCTGGAGTGAATGGACGTGACCGAGAACAGCGGCTACGTCCATTCACATAAACAGGAAATGTAACAATTAAATAAAGTGTGTAAAAAAAAAAAGTGAACACTTCCTATAACGAGTGTTCACTAGCCAAAAGTATATTAGATCTACAAAATACATACATTTTCAAGTACATTCACTTCATTAATAAAATTACACCTCCAACCCCCCCAAAAAAAAAACACTTGTAAAAAAAAAATCAGCTTAAAAAAAAAATTGTTGCCTTAGGGACTCAGCTTTTTTAATCTATATTTTATGGGGGAAAATTAATTTTAATTTATTACATAGGGGCTTGTAATTATGGCCAGAACAAAAAAAACAGAACAGAAAAATAACACTTATATTTAAAAATAATATACTGTCGCCATACATTGTGATAGGGACATAATTTAAACGGTTTAATAATCGGGAAAACTGGGCAAATAAAACGTGTTTGTTTTATCCACAGGAGAATGTTTAATTTTAAAACTATAATGGCTTAAAACTGAGAAATAATGATTTTTTTTCTTTTTTTTCTGTTTTTCTCATTAAAACTCATTTAGAATAAAAAAATTCTTAGCAAACTGTACTATCCACAAAAAGCCTAATTGGTGGCGAAAAAAACGAGGTATAGATCATTTTCTTGTGATAAGTAATAATAAAGTTATTAGGGAATAAAAAGGGAGGAGCACTGACAACTGAAAATTGCTCTGGTCCGTTAGGATAAAAACCCTTGGGGGTGAACTGGTTAAAACTCTAATAAATATTGGTAGCAAAATCACTGCCAAGGGTGTCTCCGTGTTGCTCCTCAAAATAAAGCAAGTCTAAACTATAGGCCAGTGTAGAAATGAATGTTGTGGAAGTGGGCAGAGAGCCATTTCCACCTGGCTCGCAGCAATCCTCAGCAACAGTATTAATTTACATTTACATAGCATCTCCTGGTCATTCTCTGTAACAAAAATCATTCTGTTGTTCAGTGACCTTTAATTATATATTGTATCATTAATTCCTGTTTATATTGCTTGCAGTTACTTCAAGGTCACTTTAAAGCACCAGAATCCTTGGGGAAAAAAGGCATGACAAACATGATGGTCAACCAGAAAGTAACAGCAGCTTGGTTTTATCTGCTACACAAGGAATTATTTCTGTGCAATCTAACTTGCATCTGCAACATTAACATGACACCCCCCTTACCCCCGTGAGCTCCTCCTACCTAAATAGTAATAGCCATTTGCTTTTATCTGCCCTACAATGTATTATTTCTGTGTAATTTAACTTACACCTGTCAGCAGGGGCTTAACTATGCACCACTGGGCCTTCCTGCAAATCCTTTAGGGTGCACCCCCTTCCTACATTCAGACTGCCCACCTGGTGCCAGGCAGGGAGGAGAAACACAGACTTCTTTCTTCTTCCTCCTCTTCCTCCCCTGGGCCACTCTCCCAGGGGTACTCCCTTAGGTTGTGTCCATTCATTTAGACCCACAGATCAGCACAGTGGCAGTGCTGGGTGAGGCTTACATCTCTCTGGGGCTTCCGCTGTAGCCACTAGGTGTTGTCTGGTTTCTCCTCGCATTGTCAAGTATCTGCAAAAAGCTGGCAACTGTTTAGGAGCATTAACATGAACCCCATCAGCTCCTCCTGACCAGAAAATAATGGTTGCTTGCTTACATGTGCCAAACGAAGTGTTCTTTCTGTGTAATTGAACTTGCATCTGTCAAAGTAACCTCTTCTTTTCTACTTTTCCTGCACTGGCTGACATGACTGCAGAATGCTGGTAACTGTTCATTCAGTAGTATTAATATGAACCCCCCCAAATCATCCTACCAAAAGGCAGGAGTGTGAAGCTACTACAAAACCTTGTAAAAAGATGTCATAATTGTACAAATTAAGGAGGTGATGATGTAGAGAAATAACCATACGGTATGTTTAAAATAAAATGATTAAAAAGTTGAAGATGGCTGTTACTTTGAGGATGACCCTAGTATTTCATTCGCAAATTCAAACATCTACATTCTGCTATAAGTAAGCTTTTAGGACTATAACCTGTAAGACGTCAGAGTTTCCCTGTAAGGATAAATTCTGTAATTATAGCTGTGCTGTGATGTTTGGGAGACTGAAGTGCAGAGTTTCGCTGCACCTGTATGGGAGTCCATTGACTGGAGGAGACCACTCTGTGTTGTTTCAGCTTTTACACACTACATTAGCTCTCAATGCTCCAGGCAATGAACCTGCATCGAAGCCAGAAAAGAAACAAACCTAAAATTATTTACACTGGGAGAAAGTTTATATCTCCCCTTTACTGGCTTTTTGTTGGCAGGGAGCATTATGATTTGCAGCATATATAACTGGGACTGAAATGTGTTTCTTTCCTGAGCCTGCAAGGAGGATTTTTCATTAGACCTTCCGTTAAATACGAAAGTGCTGCAGGCTATTGATTCACCCGGTGCGACGGTGTTGTCTTCATCTAGTTTATTAAAATCACAGGAGTAATAATTAAACTTACTTCACCAATGCAAGTTAAATAAGGCTACGATAACAATCCAAAATAGCGATGAGTCACACGAATCATGAGAAACGTACATCCAGTGCGCTCACATCATCCTGAGACGGAGCACAACAGGTTCCCTGTGTCCCGGGAAGGGAATAAGGATATGTTAGAATACAAAGAAGAATCCACAAGACTTTAAAAGCTGAGAGACCACTGAAATGATCGGGCTCTATAAAATGACACATTAAAGGGAACCTGAACTGAGTAAAATGATTTAAAATAAACACATGATATACCTGCAAATATTACATACTTATCTTGTCATCAGTCCTTCTCAGAAGGTCACCATTTTCATCTTACAACAATTCCTTCCAGTTCTGACATGATTTTGTCAGAACCGAAATATATCAATTGATGTCAGTTATATTTAAGTTTCTGTCAGTTATAACTAAAAGGACAACTGATGTGCAAGGTAATGTTTATGTTTCCCTATGGCTCAAATGGGCGATATTACAGTTTTACAGTGTGCTGACCCGGAAGCTGTTACAGCGTCATTGCAATTTTTAAAAAGGAGGATGAAGAATTCCATTGATCACAGTGGACAAACAGGACACGAGAGAGGAGAAGGAGATTAATGAGTAGACTATGCGGGAGGTAAGTATGACCTGTGTATTTTTATTTTGACTTTTCATTTTCAGTTCAGGTTTGCTTTAAAGAATCACTAAAAATCACTATTCTGTTTTTACCCTTTGCTATCTTTGGGCAGTTATTGCTTAAAGTGAAATGACACTCTCTCTAAAAACAGCGTACGTACAAAAAGGGCGCCCGGACAAAAAGGGCGCGGGGTGTAAACTCTAAATCATAATTAATCATTAATAGGGTTTATAAAAATAGTGTGCTATATTTCATTTACAAATAAGGTTTAACAAAATTATAAATCATTAAATAATGTTTATGAAGTCGGAAATTGTGAAAACGTTAATCTTCCCTGTTTCTAAAGTTAAACTTATAATTACGTTTATGAAAAAAACAATAATATATGTTTAATTGTTATAATTCTATATTATTGTGAATAACCTTCATTTACGGTTTGTTCTTATAATAAAATCTGAAAATATTCTTTATAACGATGATATAAATATAACTACGTTCGTAATAAGTGTTGTAAAACATTAGTAATTATTACTAAAATTTTATGAAAACTTTACCTAAGCCTACTCTTACACAGAACCCTCCCTGTACCTATCCCTAACCCCTAGACCCCCCTGTTGGTGCCTAAACCTAAGACCCCCCTGTTGGTGCCTAAACCTAAGACCCCCCTGTTGGTGCCTAAACCTAAGACCCCCTGTTGGTGCCTAAACCTAAGACCCCCTGTTGGTGCCTAAACCTAAGACCCCCCTGTTGGTGCCTAAACTTAAGACCCCCCTGTTGGTGCCTAAACCTAAGACCCCCCTGTTGGTGCCTAAACCTAAGACCCCCTGTTGGTGCCTAAACCTAAGACCCCCCTGTTGGTGCCTAAACCTAAGACCCCCCTGTTGGTGCCTAAACCTAAGATCCCCCTGTTGGTGCCTAAACCTAAGACCCCCTGTTGGTGCCTAAACCTAAGACCCCCCTGTTGGTGCCTAAACCTAAGACCCCCCTGTTGGTGCCTAAACCTAAGACCCCCCTGTTGGTGCCTAAACCTAAGACCCCCCTGGTGGTGCCTAAACCTAAGACCCCCTGTTGGTGCCTAAACCTAAGACCCCCCTGTTGGTGCCTAAACCTAAGACCCCCCTGTTGGTGCCTAAACCTAAGACCCCCCCCTGTTGGTGCCTAAACCTAAGACCCCCCTGTTGGTGCCTAAACCTAAGACCCCCCTGTTGGTGCCTAAACCTAAGACCCCCCTGTTGGTGCCTAAACCTAAGACCCCCCTGGTGGTGCCTAAACCTAAGACCCCCCTTTATTATGTGGATAATAATGTTTTACTAATTGTGGATGCAAAAAATATTTTGCAATTTACGTTCTGATCGCTTTATTTTGTGAATAATAATGTTTTACAAACAGTATGGGATAAAACTTTAAATAATGTTTTAATTAGTTAAATAAGATAAATATGTTTAGTATTTTTATAAACGTTATTCGGCACGGGTGCATTTTATAAACGTAAATCACCACAAGCACACTTATAAATCATTAAAAATCTCCTGGTGCCAGTTGTAAACGTTATTTATGTCCTGCGCCCTTTTTTCCTGCTCGGCGCCCATTAAACGCTATTTATTATGAGAGTGAATGGCGGCGCCCTTTTTGTCCACTAGCGGCATGCGCCCTTTTTTCCCGCTTCCCTAAAAACAAACTGTAATCATTTATTAATGCTGCAGACTTTTTCATATAATGTAATTAAAATGTCCATTTCCATTTACAAATGGCTGTGATTTTTCCAAACGTGACAATAAGGCTGTGTTGACACTGTATCATAATAAAGGAGTTTTATTTACACGCAGATTGCTGCGCCAATTTATTACTGAAATGAATCTGTACTTTGTGTTGCACTGGTTATCAGTGCAGTTAGCCCAATTACATTCCCCTTTCTGCAAGAGTAACTTTCTGCAAAAAGCAGGAATAATTGTCACTTGTTTTCTACACTTGCCCTAACTGAGTTACTGGCAGGAAGTTCTGACATTCTCAATCTTAACAGACTTCATTCTGGTCTATGTTGAATATATACATATATAGGCAATCATGAATAATGTGTGTCAAATAACATGATTTATAGGCCTAGTTCAGGCGGGTATTTTTTTGGAAGCAGGAAAATCTGGTGCATAGCTCCGCAGCTACTTTCTGGCGCGCCATTCAAATGTATGGAAAACGTAATTTACCGTTTTCAGGTGGCATCGTTGCTGGATGGCTGCCTGTGGTGTGGTGGAGTGGGAGAGTGCATTGCCCGGCTGCCTGCGGTGGGGCGGAAGGAGGCAATAGCTGCTCCGGGAAAAGTGTAGCAGATGTGCGCAAGGAGTGGGGGCCAACTCCTACCCTCTGTTCCTCACCTCGGGAGCCCCCTCCTTTTAATGACAGTCAGCTAGCGGAAGATACAGCTGATCAATCACCTCCCCACTTACACTGAATCAGGAAGTAGTGTAATCAGCATTGCAGAGAGAAGAAACAGCGTAGACCTGCAGCTCTAACGTTTGCTGAAGACCGGAGCCTGGGGAGGTGATTGATTAGCTGTATCTTCCGCTGCGCTGACTGTCATTAAAAGTAGGGGGCTCCCGAGGTGAGGAACAGAGGGTAGGAGTTGGCCCCCACTCCTTGCGCACATCTGCTACACTTTTCCCCGGGCAGCTATTGCCTCCTCCCGCCCCACCGCAGGCAGCCGGGCAATGCACTCTCCCACTCCACCACACCACAGGCAGACTGGGGAGACTGTCGCTGTATCTTCTTCTGCAAAAAAACTTTTTAAGCAAAACTCAAAATGAAAAATTGCGTTTGGAACACAATCACCTTAAATCGCTAAATATCGTTTTAGCAGCATTATGCTTCAGAATCATGCGCCATTTTTTCCCCTGGCGTCGTTTTTTACTGTATGCATTTTTAATGCAAATTATGTGTAATATATCATAACCATTTTTGCATTATTCGATTTTTATTACTTAGCTAGCTGAGTTGGCTGTCTTTTGGTACCAATATCAGAAGAAACTTGGCTGGGCAAACAACAAGTCTGTGACCCATCAAAACTCCTCCCGTTATTATGCAATCATCACTCTATTGAGGTAGTCAGAAAGGAGGCAAACTTTTCCTCTAAGCAAAGAGCTGACCCACCTCCTCGCTCCGTACCACAAGCGGGAACAAAGAGAGGAAGTGAGGTCAAGTGATGCCTGTGTTAGGCAGTCACTCCCCTTCTCCCCTCAGCTCCATACTTTGCACACAGATAGGTGGATCGCTTAACTTTATTTTTATTTTTTTATTTCCAAATGGAATTTCTCTGCATCATATATAAAAATTGTGTGTGTGTGTGTGTGTGTGTGTGAAGGCGCAGTCAGTTTCCTGTTCGCCAAACAATGAAAAATCTGGGAGCGTGAACAAGAGTTTTAAAGGACCACAAATCACAGAAAATTTAAAAATTTAAAATGCATATGCCTCAGATGTATATTTGATCCAGTAAAATGAACTATATATTTCTTATTTCCTATATTGCTGTCACTTACAGTAGGTTGTTAAAATCAGACAGATTTGATAGGTTTTGGAATAGTCCCTCTCCTCATGGGGGATTCTCCGGGTTTTTGTTTATTTTCCAAGCCGCTTAGTGAATGGCAGTTGCTTAGCCGAACTGCAGAAATAGTGTGCAAGTGAGCAAGGTGGCCAGCCACCATATTTGCATAGATCCTTTCCATCGAGAGCTTTTGGAAAGAATAGAAGGAAATACTGAGAATCCTCCATGAGGAGAGGGACTAGACGAAAACCTTTCAGATCTGTCATAGCTTAACTGTTTACTGTAAGCGACAGCAACATAGGAATCAAGTAACTCCTAATGTATTTTACTCTGGGAGACATGAACATCTTATTCGTATGGTTTTTAAATTTGAAAGCTTTTCGCAATAGTGGTCCTTAAAGTAAACATAAACGACAACTAGATAATGTGGAACATAACAGAAGAATAGAGCAGTGCAGTGTTTAGTGGCAATCGGGGCCTCCTGTCCCTGGGCCCATTAGAAGCTGCCACATCTACTATGGCTGTAATAACAACACTGGGTGTGAATGTCCTAGGAAGGGGTTTTCAAATGCAAAATATGTAGACCCCTTTGCAATCCCGTCTAACAGGGCATTGACTACCTGGGGTCTAACAGTTCCGCATGAAAACTGATCCATATTATCAGTGTAGCGTTTACACTGAATGATAAACTGCTGAATGCAAGCTTTGATAGTAGGAGTGCTGAAAACAGCATGGTGCTTGTGCTGCAGCATGCACAGCATTATAGCCACATCCACAAGGGAAAGCATGTAACTGACAAGCATAAAGAAATGCCCCAGTATGAATGGACCCACTGCTGCTCACAGGTGTACACAGCTCAAGCATGGACTCAGTCTTGTTGTAAATAGAGTACTTTGAACCCAATATGGAATGTACCTGGCAAAGTACTTAACACATATTTTATTCCCTACTGTTCTGTGCTAACCTATGTGCAATACCCAGGGCTTCCCATGAAAAATTCTATGAATGCTATCAAAGTAACTTAATAAAAATGCACAGTTGGAAGTATCGCTTTACAATGTAACGGTTCAATAAACACGGTTAAAAGCTTAGAGAAAATGAATTAAATTTGCATTGCTCAGAAATGATTTAATATCAGGACTAGTGAAAAGCCTGTGAATTCTCCAAAAAGCTAGCCCAAGTCATTAGCTGACAATCAATGTGAAATAGAAATATGCAAAGTTCACTAATAAAAGATAAAAAAGCAGGATTCTAAAAATAACGCTGCTAAAACACAGAAATCTTGCTTCAACAGCACTGACTGTTTACAGATAGCTAAAGCTGTTTTATAGTGTATAGAAGGGCCTCTTCTTTTTATTGTTGTCTTTGTCCCTGTCAGGCATACATATGAAATCGCCGCCAGGAGACTTGGGCGCAGGATACAGCCGATATACAGCTTATCCTGCTGCTGCACAAATCCCGGCGCCGTTAATTACTACTCCCCCTTGTGGATGGTGGGGAATGATGTAATTCAGCTTCCAGCTATTGCTGGAGGCCAAATTACAGTGTTTTCAAAGTAACTCAGCCCCGTCAAAGTTACTTACTGTGCACCGCTATAGCCGTAATTCCTATTACGGTCTATGGTGGCGCCAGCTGCACCCAAATCTCCTGCACTGTTATTACAGCGCTCGCCTGTCACAGCTAGTTGATATTGGGGTGCTTTGGGGTCGGCGGCGGTCAGCAAAGTTCTGAAACAATGTATCCCTATGGCCTGAGACACACTGTAGAGCGCTTCATGATCTAAGACAATGCTCCCATTGACTTTCAAAAAATTGGGATCACTGCGATTTTTATGCAGGTCAATGGGAGCGATTTTTATACAAGTCAAATGCAGCGCTGATGGATCAAAAAGCGCTCTGCAGTGTGTTTCAGGCCTATAGGGCGATGAGAGCAATTTTGCTACCCTACTTAAAAGTGGAATGATTTCCAGAGCGATTTATAGGAAAGCAATTTTGGGCCCCATTTTGCCCTATTAAGTCGCTCTGAAAATGCTGCAGGACCCATGATTGCAATTTTGGCAAAGCACAATTGCTCCTGTGGGCTCAACTCCATTAACTTTCCTTAGCTTAGCATTTTCAGAATCTCTGGCGATTCCAAAGCACGGCTGAAAGCACTCTAGTCGGCCATAGCCCTTAGGGAGATTTTTCTTGCCATCCTTTTATATTTACAGGTGTAATACAGCACAGAAATGTTAACCCTCACCTGGGTCCCAGCAGACCATAGCTGTGTGAAGGCATCTTCATCTTGTGCTGGATTTTCTTTTATAAAACCTCTTGTTGTGGATGTGTGCATGCTACTGCTATTGCCGAATAACTGTGATGTGAATAGCAGAGTGGTTGCAGCAAGCACATATACTTCCTGCCAGCCCCGTTTCTATATACGGACGGGCCAGGGGACCGCCCGGGGCACTATGAGGGAGGGGGCCCTGTGAGAGAGGGGGAGCAGCGGCAGCACATAGTACTCAGCCCCAGGGATAGGGACCCGACTCCTCCCTCCCTCTCCTCGGGTCCCCTCCATGCTCCTCCCTCCATTGAGGATAAGTGCGGGAGTTGACAATTACTCACCTTCCAGGCTTCAGGCATGTCCATGTGTCACCGGGCTGCTCTCTTTCTGAACATCGCCCCTGTTCACAGGAAGTAAGAAGTACACTTGTCATCAATGTAAGGGGGAGCACGGAGGGAACCTGAGGAGAAGTAGGGAGGAGTTGGGTCCCTCTCCCTGCGGTTGAGTCCTATGTGCTGCTGCTGCTGCTCCCCCGTCCTGCTCTGTACAGCCTGTGGGGGGAAGTGGGACACCTATACTGAAGCCACCTATGGCTGGCTAACCTATACAGGAGGCACTTATGGCTGGCTAATCTATACAGGAGCACATATGGCTGGCTAACCTATACAGGAGGCACCTATGGCAGGCTAACCTACACTGAAGGCACCTATAGCTGGCTAACCTATACAGGAGGAACCTATGGCTGGCTAACCTATACAGGAGGCACCTATGTCTGGGTTACCTATACAGGATCACCTATGTCTGGCTAACCTATATAGGAGGCACCTATGGCTGGCTAAACTATACAGGAGCACCTATGGCTGGCTAACCTATACAGGAGGCACCTTTGGCTGGCTAACCTATACAGGAGGCAACTATGGTTGACTAACCTATACTGGGGGCACCTATGGCTGCCTAACCTATACTGGAGGCATCTATGGCTGGCTAACATATACAGGAGGAACCTATAGCTGGCTAACAGATTACCAAGATGTTTCCCCATGTGATTTGAAGCAGCTCAAGTGAAAGAGTTAATAGCTTATTTTGCACACAGGTCTTCATCAGCTTCACTATGTATGTCCTTGCTGTTCAGTCTACAAAGGGCTGGGGCGGTGCATAAACTGACCGCCATAAAAAGATTAAAACCTGTAGCTCTGGTGCCACAGAAAGAGTGTAGTAAGGGGCTTCTGATCAAATAACTGATTTATTTAACGTAACTATTGAACCTCTACAGAGAAAGAAACATCCCTGCTACTGAGTGCCAACACATTCATGGCTGAAGCTGGGCTATAAACCATACCAGTTGTTGCTCACATTATATATAGTTGGACAGAGAAGTAAAGCAGTAAATAATACAAACCTCATGCAGACTATAAACCATTTTTGATGTATTCATCGCCCCACTTTTAAAAGCTCATTCACAAACACAGTCTATGTCTGAGATGCTACATTAATCCCGAAATTGAAGGTGCAACGCAAAACCATAAACAGGGTAAGAAAGAAGCGAAAAAAAAAAAAAAAGGCGAGCGCTCCAGTCAATGCAACTAAACTGTGCTATAACAATGTCATACACTATATACAGTGTCAGCAGCACAGTTAAGCCATTCATGCCCAGTACGGTGTGTAAAGCATGTACCAATCTTTTCAAGGGTGTTAAGAAAAATGGTGTTATACGCATATGAAGCACATATGTGCAATAAAAATTTTATTTACTTGGCCGATGAGGAAAAGTAGAGCAATAATCACCATTTTATTCCATTAAGTACTGAAATAGGCGTTTTCATCCCTGTTTACAGAAATCGTTTCTTGATTCTCGGGTTCTGAAGATTGCTTTATTTATGTATCGAAAATGGCATTTAAACGGCGTCTCCTTTAATAAGCTCATGGGATAGAATTGGGAACGTTCTCTAACAGAAGTGGGGAAAGTGTTGCCTTTCAAAGGACTTTAGCTTCAGTAACACAGATCTAAACAGTGCAAGACTTCAAAATGTGGGTGCATAGCAAAGACACACACTGCAGTGCACACACCTAGTCAGATATACATACACTAGATTATCATTAGTTGTATTCAAATTCTTTATATTATCAGTAAGTGTGCCAGACCCCATTGCCTTGCATTGCCATTGCGTTACCCTGCGATAAAACAAGGTAACACAACAAAGGTTTTCAATGTAAGTATAAAAAGGGCTTCATGTTGACTGCAATCAGTTTTATTCAGAAACATAAAAATAAACCCTAGCCTGCCCGGCTCTAACTGACATTCATCAGCTTTCTCTTTATGTAGCAGAGAGGACCTAGCATCCAACTCTACAAAAATAATAATATGTATTTGGTTACTCACTGTGTCTGGCGTTACTCACTGTGTCTGGCGTTACTGTGTCTGTGTCTTCTCGTGCAGGTAGGCAGGGCCAGCGCTGCCACTGAGGTAAAGGGGGCAATTACCCCAGGGCCCCAACCGCTCCAGGTGGCCTCCCCTGACTGCTCCTCACGCCTCTGCCTATTTTGTAGTTCAGTTGGCTTGAAATATCTCACCTGTCCTGGCAGCTGGTCCATGTCCGAAATTCTGTCTTCAGCCACATGCGCCAGATGGAGAAGACACAGGCAACTGGGCTGAAGATGGAGATCCGAATGGAGCAGTCGGGACAGGTGAGATATTTCAAGGCAGCTAAACTACCAAACATATGGGGCCTCGGGGAGCAGTCAGAGAGAGGCCACCTGGGGGGTCCAGCAGCATGGGGTCCCCGGGAGCTAACTTTGATGGGGGAGGGTAGGGCCCCCTAGTTACTTTTGCCCCAGGGCCCCGGGGGGGAGGGGCTTAAACCGGCCTTGCGGTTCCCCAGGAGGAAAGAATGAGTGACTCTGGAGACATCATATTTCAAGAGTTTCCCCTGAAGCCTAATGAGTCTATTAATTAGCCAGGCTTCACCAACACCTGGTTAGCCTAGTGAATGGGAGTGCCACCCGCTCACTTCCACTCACTCCAGGGCCCCCCTTTTTCAAAAGCCAAATGTAGTGTAGTTCACTGCTGAAATGCTCGCCTTGGAGCCTAATACGTATAAGAGAGAAATCTGGGAAAAATATAAACAACTTCCACCTCTATCCCAGCATGAATCTCACAGAAGTCATCTACAGGCAGGCAATATAATCAATGTAGCCTTGCTAGCTTTGTACTACTTAACATACTGAGCTTACATTAACAAAAAATATTATATTAACAAAAAATATTAATTTAAAGGGACCCTGAACAGTCATTAAAAATTAAATTGTGACTCACCTGGGGCTTCCTCCATCCCACTGTAAGCCACAAGGTCCCCCGGCATCCTCCTGGCACCTCTCCCGGTCCCGGCTGGTGGCTCTGTTGTTGTACAACTTCGGTCTGAAGTCGTCAGGGCTGCTTCCCGCTTTGCCTATATGCGTCATCACGTCGGCCAGCATAAGAGTCCTGCGCATGAGCGGCACTCTAATATTGATTAGTGCATGCGTAGGACTCTCACGCCGGCATGCGTGATGACGCGTCGCCAGCCGGCGGGATGACGCATATCAGCAAAGTGGGAAGCAGCCCTGACAACTTCAGGCCAAAGTCATACTGACTAATAACAGCCAGGACCGGGAGAGGAGCCAGGAGGACGCCGGGGGACCTTGCGGCCTACGGTGAGCTGGAGAAAGCCCCAGGTAAGTCACAATTTCATTTTTTAAGACTGCTCAGGGTCCCTTTAAATTAGTTATTATTTTCAATTAATTCGGCAGCATGTTCGTGGTAGTGGATTGAATCCCAGCCAGGGCACTATGTGAGGAGGCTTTATAGGACATAACTTTGGCAATTGGCAATACCTCCATCAAGAGAAACTGTGAAAAGTGAACCTGAGGTGAAAATAAACTGATGAGATAAGAAATTCGATCTATCCTCCTGTTTCTAAAAATCCCCTTTTTAGGGATCCCACTGTTTTATTTTATGTTTAAAATTTAAAATGTACATTTAATGTTTTATTGTCTCTGCTCAATGACACAGTCATTCCATGCCCCAGAGCTAAAATATATGAACTATTTTTTTGGCAAAAAAAAAATAATTTTATATATATATATATATATATATATATATATATATATACATTTTTAGCAATTAGAAACTGACCAGGAGACAGTTTTTTGGCTGTAATTCATTATCAGTGGGGGTTGCACAATGATTCAACAAGGATCCGATAAGAGAAGCAATCACATGGATATCTCAATGTTAACTCTTTCAGGCAGAAAAACAAAAAAAGGAACCCAGCTTAGTTATTTGCATGCTTGGCACTGTACATATATATGTATGTCTCATCATGTCACAAGTCACCTCAGGTACACTTTATGCTAAGCACACACTATATGATATTGACAGAGGAGGCCATTAAGGACCATCTCAGCCGGGAATCTAGTGTGTGCACATGAGCCTCCTGATGTTGTGGATCTTTAATGCAACCCCTGACTGACCTCAGACTGCCCTGTTCTGCCCTTCACCCCACCCGCCAGAAGCCCCTACATCATGTGCCATGTGTCTTTCCCCCTCTACCCCTCCATAGCAACAGACATGTTGATAGCCTCTAGGATAGCAACATATCTATACAACCCTCAGCCCTGAACTGTCACCCAAGGGATCAAGTTGGATCTCTGGGGACAACAGTGATTGAGCCTGTGTGGCCAGCTTTCGTTTTTCTGCAAAGAATCATGCAAAACTCACATTAAATTCAAACTGAGTGGAATTTTAGTACATAAAGTTCTAATCTTTGCTGGACAGTATTACATGTTTGCAGCGCTGATTGATTCTGGTTGCTGTTTGGTGATGCTCTCTAACCTCATTTTATTACATCTCATATGGCTGAAATAATGAACTATGGACTAATCAGGGAGTTGAGTGATTTCTTATATTTACAGTCATGATGCCGGCACTGGTGGAAGTCTCATGTTCCCTCGGCATCTTGTAATCTTTTCATCCCTCAGAGTCCAGTAATCTGAGCTCCAATATTTAATTAGCAATAATTACTGTAGTTATGTATTAATTGCACTTACATCCTTTTTGGATCTACACAGAAATAAGCAAGCTGTTCCACAAATATGATTCACCGTGCATTTTCTGAACAGTGCAATTACACAGAGCCACAATCAGCATTTTAACAAGATCATGCTTAGATTATTAGACACTGAGATATACTAAAGTGCAATGCCTGACAAAACTTTACAGTTTTGTACAGACTGGGGAAGGATATGAAATTACATTGTAAGGGTCCTATTCAGCAAGGCTGGTCCAGTGATAGGACCCCCAAAGCGCGGCCACACTGTGATTGCACAGTAGCATGGACCTGTTCAAGCTTTGAGGGTAGGTGCGTGCACACATAACATAACATGAAAGGCTGCGTTTTATGTCATGTGCATATTTTTTTGTGTGCGTTTTTGGTGCGTTTGCATTAGTGGTTTTTTTTTTTTTCAGCAGATGCGTTTTTCAAGTGTTTTGCGTGCGTTTAATGTGTTTGCGGTTTGCATATCCAAAAAAGCATATGCGGTTTGTATGCATTTTCCTGCATTCTACAATTGCCTTTTATGCAAATAACTAGGAAGACAACAGGAAGCAGAAATACATCACAACACATAATACATTACAAAAACATATAAAACGCATGGAGAATGCATGAAAAACGCATACCATTGCGTTTCCATTGACATTCATTATGTGCGTTTTGGATGCGTTCTATGCAACAAAACCAGCGTTTTTGAAAACGCATGTATATAATATGCAAATGTGTTTTTTTATGCCTTTTTCCTGCGGCCCATAGACTTCCATTAGCGGCAAAAACGCAGCATTTTCCGCAACGCTAGCGTTTATGCTAAGCTTGCAACTAGCCTGACGTAAAAAGACAAACCAAGCCCAATCGGGTCCGTGCTACTGTGCAGGCGCAGTGACACAGACCTGATCGTGCTCAGCTTTTTCTGCCAGAGTCCGATCGGGTCCGTGTTACTGAACGAGCCATCGACAAGTGTCAACAAGCATTGTTCAAGGTTCTCGGTAGTGGAGGAGGACAGGGGAAGCCTTTGGAGGACTCAGAGGCTTCCCCCTTCCTGAGGTGGGCACCCTGGAGGGACACTCCTTTCTCTACAGGTGCACTTTAATATATAATAATAATTTCCAAGCCATTAGATGCATTTGTGTGCGTCCATCTGCCCCGCTGTGTTTGGCTGCAGCGCTAATTGGATGGCACGCATGAGTGCAACGTCCAAAGAGATGGTGCGCGCTCTCCAGCCCCATGCAGCATAGTGCGCTACCAGCTAGTCTAAAATAATCAATTATTTAGTTGTATAGGTTCATTATTGTTCTTGAAATGGCTATATACTGTATATTAACGTATATCATTCTATCATTGTATGTGTTACAATTAGTAAAAATCCCTAATAAAACTTGCTTATTCGAAAAAAAAAAAAAATATTTTCAACCAAATCCACACAAAATCTGGGCTTTAACAGGCTTTTTTGATTTGCTGCCCTTGCTTGCTTGGGGGCATATACTCTGCAGATACCATCAAAAATGATCCCCTAAAACTCCTCCTGTGTGTGCTCACACATTGCCATGACTGCTCCTTTAAAACCGGAGCATTTTAAGGGCATTTATACTCCTGATTAATGTCTGTGCACACTAGGCCTTATACTCATAACCTGAGGATGATATTACAAGTAGGAAACTCCAAATGTCATTTAAGAGTTAACAGTAATGTCTTTTTAAATGATGGTGCCTAATCCATCTCTTATGAGTAAAAAAACGTCTTCAGTGAGTCCGTCAGTCACCTGGGGCCGATTGGATTACAAAGGCCTAGAAAAATGCTTCTAATCTTCCATCATTTACCACAAAAAATTAAGCAGCCTATGTGTTGAAGATGTAGATGGTTTGAAACTGAGCAGATCACCACCAGCAGCAGCAGCAGAGTCCAGCAATGCACAGCCTGTGGGCTGCGTGTCAGAAGAAATTACCTTGCACAGAGTAGCAACGTGCTATAAAAACAATGATTCTCAAAGGAAATTAACCCCTTCAGTGTGTGTGTGTGTGTGTGTGTGTGTGTATGTATATACTATATATATATATATATATATATATATATATATATATATATATATATATACACATATATACCCCTATATATATATATATATATATATATATATATTGACTGCATTGACCACGTGCTAACGGAATGGAGGGTCATGGATGAAACACTGATGCTCAATAAAAACATGTCTGTTTGTTGGATACGTTTTTACACAGATCAGTTTTTTGTTCCATGCAGTGTGAACCAACCCTAGCCCCTTTCTATTAAAAAAAAATATACAGTATAAATATGTAATAATTGGTTAAAGCTCAATGTCAGAAAAATGCAAGTGAAAAAGGTTTACAACTTCTTTATGGAGTTTAGTGAGGAGTTGTCCCTAGGATCTCTGTGTCTTTCTAGCAAGCCTATAGAGGTTTGCATGACAGTAAACAAGGTGGCATTGGTATATTATACAGCTTTGAAACCTCAGCAGCAGAAGCTGCTGCAATAATTAGAGAGGCGCTCACCTCCATGATATATACTGCTTTGAAAGGCACTTTTGTATTGACCTGAAGAAGCGAGAAAGCTCCTGTGAAACAAGTTAAGTAAAAAGTCTTATGTTCATAAATAAAAAGTATACTGATCTTTGTGATTTGTCATTGAGGAGGTAAGATCTATATACTCCTAGATATACACAGTTGTAATGAGTTTTTTAGGGTGCCTCCAACAAAGTATTTAGACTGCCACAAAATAGGCTCTGCTGAGCCTCAGTGAGTCACAATCCCCCGCTAGACTTCCTGGTTTGAAAACCAAGCTCATGCCACACCCCCTTCTCAGCCTCCCGGTAATGTCGTTGCCTGATCTCTGCCCAGTGCAAATACCAGGCAATGGGTGGAAGAAAGAGATAGTTCTAAAACACGCCTACTTAGTGACATCCCTCACCAGTCATTTTCCTAATGTTGGTCATTACAAGGTGAAGTTGTGTGGAAAATTATGTCTCAAATTAGGTGTATCTTGAAGACCAGGCATAAGACAGGCATCCCAGTTAAAGTCAACATGACTGTTCTGAGAGTTTGGTGGGTTTTTAAAAGATGGGGTTAGAGTGCAATACGAATAGGATAAAAAACAAAATCAGGTGGTTTCTGACTGCAATTCTCATTATACATGGTCAGCTTCACTTTAATATTTTTGATCCAATTTGATCAAATTTCAAGTTGCCTTTAACCATCTGGGGTTCCCTGGTACATGAATCAAGGCTGAATCTGGATCAAAAAGGTGTATACACATGGACAAAAAATGTCACTTAATCTCTTAGGCAACCATTCGGGATCAAGTGCTTCATAGCCACACGGCGTGTTCTGTTGCTATGAAGAGGGGAGGAGGGACAATGAAACAGCACCCAATGAAGTGGTTGCAAGTGGGAGCAGTAAGGAGAACTTGGTCACATATTGGGGAGGCTTAACACATGCTGGACTCCCAGCAGAGATGTTCCTCAACTATCTACCTTGACCAAGAATTAGGACAGGAAGTGAGATAATTCTCTTAAGACAGATGTCTGGACTGGAATTGTACTTCAACTGTACACACAGGAGTGTGAAATGTCTACATCATTGCTGTAAGCAGTGTTCAATCAAGAATATGGCGCATTCTTTGCACTACATGCTTTAAAATGCGTACATGAAAAAGAGGCATGGGGAAATTTGGCGTAAATGTACCCATATTCTATGTTTTGAAAGTTTAAATTACAGTAGTAAAATATTGGTCAATAATACCAATATTTTACTACAACTAAATCTCATACTGAACGCTCCAACTCCCAATGCCTAACCTTAATCAACCTCCCACAGATAACCACCCTTCCCAATGGCTACATTCCCCATGCCAAATTTTAAAACCCCATGGTCCCTGCTGCAAACCTGCCATTCCTCCCGCAGATGCAATAATGAACAAATTATAATTTACGGCACTGGGGTCGCCTGCTATTTGCCACAGATTTCATAGCAGGTGGCCCACGCGCCTGTTATTTATCACCCGCCTTAGGCACCCCAATTTCACACATGAACAATAGTTTGTATGGGCCCAAATTTCCTGCTTCCCTTCAAAACATTCTTTTTACTCAGCAACAATATTGCCTCATAGAGACGACTAGAGCACAATATGCACAATGTCTTGCAACAAAAGGGGTTAAAGTATGTGACTCAGCAATGAAAACACTCCACAAATGTCCTGGTGGAATGTTCCAAAGCTCCCCACTGTCAATCAGTGCTGGGAAATGTACAGTCATTCATATCTAATGTAATGGTTACCATATGCTTAATCTCATGCATTTTGGAAACAAATGTGCAACATGAGGTGTAAATGACATTAAATACACTCCACCATCCTAACTACATACTGAAAGCTAAACACAGCTAACTCAATAGCAAGGGACACCAATATCATTTAAGCCCATTTTCAAGCCAGCAAGATTAGAAACAGACTCAGTATTGTTGAAATGTTGTTAGTAATCATATTAAATTAATACAAATAGATTTAGCACATGTTGTACAATCAACATAAATATTAAACTTGGCTGGCTAATGAGTTCTGACATTTTGTTAAAAAATACACATATTTCATGCACAAGATAATTTCTAATTTAGAAAAATACTTTTCAGTTTATATCTTCGGTTGGACAAAGTTTTACAAAACTGGCAAAGCTTTCTTTTTTTTCATCCATGGCAGCCATATTCAGTTTGTGCAGAAGATTTCTCAGGATCCTATCCTCTTGCTCTTGGAATTGACCCACTGCTTTTCCCAGAAATCGTCACGGAAGTGAAATGCCACAAAATATGTGTTTCCAGAATAAAAGATATGTACACACATGTGATTATTGTCACCCTTCAGGGATTGGGAAACAATCTCTAGGGCGACAAATAAATGACTGATGCTGTACAAATGTATAGCTTACTTTCTCATAAAGACAGCTACCTGTACAAGGGATAACTTTAGAGTGAGTGAGTGAGTGAGTGAGAGAGTGAGAGTGTGTGTGTGTGTGTGTGTGTGTGTGTCTGTGTGTGTGTGTGTATAGTGTGTGTGTGTGTGTGTGTGTGTGTGTGTGTCTGTGTGTGTGTGTGTGTGTGTGTGTGTGTGTGTGTGTGTCTGTGTGTGTGTGTGTGTGTCTGTGTGTGTGTGTGTGTGTGTTAATTTCTGCATTCCAATGTCAACCTACTGACATGTGCATGATTGGCACTTAGAAGTATTAACCCTCCTGGCGGTTTGCTAAAAAATCGCCAGGGGGCAGCAAATCTTTTTTTTTAATTTTTTTTTTTTCATGTAGCGAGACAAAGTCTCGCTACATGATAGCCGCTGCTCAGCGGCATCCCCCCAGCCCCTCCGATCGCCGCCGGCGATCGGCGATCAGGAGATCCCGTTCAAAGAACGGGATCTCCTGGAGGGCTTCCCCCGTCGCCATGGCGACGGGGCGGGATGACGTCACCGACGTCATCGACGTCGTGACGTCAAAGGGGATTCCTATCCACCCCATACAGCTGCCTGGCACTGATTGGCCAGGCAGCGCACGGGGTCTGGGGGGGGGGGGGGGGGCGGCTGTGGCGCGACGGATAGCGGCGGATCGGCGGGTAGCGGCAAATCGACCCAGCGGGGCCTGAGCGGTGCCTTCCGGCGGCATAGCCAGAGCTCAGCTCGGGCTTACCGCCAGGAAGGTTAAGGGGATAAAGACTATTTATGCACGAGCAGCATCAGCAAATTCTATACTTTTCAACCACCCTTCCCACTGCACAAGTTGGAAGTGGCAGGGTGGATTGCCAGTATTTGACAGGCGCAGAAGTCTAGGCTTATTTACATACATATAATAGAGGAAACACATGTTTTGCAAAGGGACATGGGGTTCTGTTGACAGGCATGGCTAAAGATTTGTCTACAGCAACCGATCATATTGTTTTGTTTTTTTATAAAAAAAAAATGCAAAATGAAAAGAAAAACAGAAAAAAAAATCGATAGCTCTTCATGTGTGAATTGTGTTTCTTCAAATTAGCCCTTAAAGAGGAACTCCAGTGAAAATAATGTAATAAAAAAAGTGCTTCATTTTTACAATAATGATTTAGTCAGTGTTTGCCCATTGTAAAATCTTTTAAATCCCTGATTTACATTATGACATTTATTACATGGTGACATTGTTACTGTTGGCAGGTGATGTAGCTGCTGCATGCTTTTTTTGGCAGTTGGAAACAGCTGTAAACAGCTATTTCCCACAATGCAACAAGGTTCACAGACAGGAAACTGCCAGGAGTACCACGGTCCTCAGAGTTTCTTGTGGGAGGGGTTTCACCACAATATCAGTCATACAGCGCCCCCTGATGGTCTGTTTGTAAAAAGGAATAGATTTCTCATGTAAAAGGGGGTATCAGCTACTGATTGGGATAAAGTTCAATTCTTGGTCGAAGTTTCTCTTTAAAGCAGACCTAAACTCAGAACTGCTCATCTGCTCTAAAAGATACGCAACAGCATAATAACATTTAAAGAAAAACATTTATATGCTGCGGTTCATACAAATCCTGAAAAAAATCTGCTCTGCTTCTACTTCCTGCTTTCATGGAAGCAGACATAGAGTTAACATCCTGTGCTTTCAGATGAGCTTATCTGCCGTGGCAGTCAGGTGACACGGGAGAGATTAAATTACAATTTGTGATTAGACACGGATGAAGGGGAATCAGACAGGCTAAACTGTCTAAATACATACAGGATGCATTTCTCTCTGTTTTCCTTTTGTCCTGTGCAAGAGTACAGGTTTACTGTTGCAGTTCTAAGTAAAAAATAAACAAAAAATCCCTCCTGTACAGGCTGCTCTGGGGAAAAAGTGAGGGAATCTAGCTTACTTTTAATATGTTAAGGAAAGGTGAGGGGGAAAGCTGCTCCCGAGGTTTTAAATTTAGGTTAGGTCACTTGCCCGGAGGTCTGCCTCACCGTGGCGCAAGTGTCTAGTATAATATACTTTGCATGCAAACCATATTGGAAGCTAAAGTACCTCCTAGTTTAATAAATGTTAGCACTTGTCTTGGATGCAGGGCATGCATTTTTCAGTCTGGCAGAGGCGGTGTATGCCTGTGCGATTAACCATTCAATTGCAGCATGTGTTTAGGGATGCGCAGCCTTTCCCCCCCACCTTTCCTTAACTTTGTAACTATGTAACTGTCAGGTTAGCTGCTCCCAGCCCCTCCTCCTGAGTTTCCTGTTTGCATGATAAGTAGTAGCAGATTTGCATATGATTTGCATCTGAATTGAATGCGAAGTATGTAGAAAGTCTATATAGGTGCTACACACTGAGCTGGTGGTCATTTCAGATGCAGCCTTAGTGGTATGCGCTGGCGTTCTCCTCGCTTACTTTTAATATGTGTTTTCCATAAATACTATGTTCAATAGAATGGCAGCTCGTTGGTCTTGGAGTATGTATTATGTATGTATTATGTCAGTATTCCGACTGTAGCTGCTTTGTGCATTCCACATCAGCTCCGCACTGGATACTGTACAGCACAATTTCATAAAATGCGTTTTGATAGCTGGGCACATGGCTGGCCGCGCATGTAACGTCTGGAAAGTTACTGTTCCTTCTCCACTTAGTCTGAAATACAAAATATTCTCTCTACATGCAAAAATGCATATTCCATTTAGTAGACACTGAATGCAGTGTATGGATGGATTTTTTTAACTTAATATCTGGAGGGAAGACATTCAAGTTGCAATATATTTATAAAGCCCTTAAAGGACTGCTATCGCTACGAATGGTCATATTTAAGATGTGTGTGAGCTATGGCACTCCCTGCGTGGTTCCCACAATGCCCACTCTTTACTCTTTCTCCCTTTTAGAATAAATCCAGACTCCCCTCCCACGACTACCGGTAGTTCCAGAGTCTTTACGATTTGGCATGGGGCTGGATTGAAATCCATTAGGGACTGCCTTGATCTATCTGCTCACTTCTTCTTGTCCACCAATCTCCTATTGGAATGATATCTAGTTGTGAGATTGTCTCCTTTGGAGATCATCCATCTGAGATTGTATGCCACCCTGAACAATCATTTAAAATGTGGGGAGGTGTGTAGTCCAGAGGAGTCCCAAGACCTCCTACGGATACAAGAAAAGCACAGAGAGAGACCAGGAGCCCCTTATGGTGTAGTATATTAATAAAAAGTTCTGGATAAATACTAAGTGATGAGGTACTCACAAAGGAGGGTTGCAAGACCAGCAACCACAGTATAAAAACCAGTGAGGAAATCCCGTCCCCACTCGGGTTCTTTGTCTTGAAATGTATGGATCGCACTCCAGAAAAAATGATTTGGGTACACAAAGAAAACAATTGACAGCAACCTCTAATAGCTAGGGGGCTGTAAACAATATAACTGGGAGGGAGAAGCGTCCCAAAAAAATAACCATGTATGTAATAAATATGAAATGGCTTACCTCTACGAAGAAGAGGCAATGCCAATATAAGAAGGAAATTTTAATAATTAGACACAAAAACAATAACGTTTTTCACGGAGCACAGTCCACTTCCTCAGATCAAATAAAGAGGTGTCTGAGTAGCCAAGGTGCAGAGTTTGGAGTGCCTAAAAACATTTTTAATGCTTTTTAGGTGATCCAAGCTCTACACCTGGGCTACCCAGACACTGCTTTATCCCCTTATCGTTTTTGTGTCTGATTATTAAAATTTCTTTCCTATATTGGCGTTGCCTCCTTCTTCTTCGAGGTAAGAAAATCCATTCCTGCAAAATGCATTCATAGTATATGAGATCTGCAGATCCTCATACACACCTGGTTTAACAGACTTCATCTGCACATCTGGCAATCATCTGCAGATCTGAAAATCCATCCTGGTGGATCTGATTTGCAGATGATCTGCAGATGATTGTCTGTTAAACCAAGTGTGTATGAGGATCTGCAGATCTCATAGACTATGAATGCATTTTGCAGGAATGGATCTTTTGCAGGAACAGTTCTTTTGCAGATAATGATCTTTTGAGTGTGTACGGGCATCTTTGTGTGCAGCATCTTGCAAAGATTTTATCTGATGGGGAGTGCAGCTCCATAGAATAGACTGTGTAGAGTATGGCTCTCATACCACATGGAAGGGGGTAAGATTGGTCTGTGATCTTGCATTTTCCAAAGACTTTTATCTCAAGTGTGTATGAAGCATTAGAGTCAGAGGATCAGCAGGATAGCCCGGCAACTGTATTGTTTAAAATGAAATAACAATGTCTGCCTCCACATCCCTCACACTTCAGGGTCCTTTTAAGCAAAGGAGCAAAGAACACACACATATGGATACGTATAAAAGTAATCAACAGCTTACCCTGAAAACTCATTGGACCGGCTTTATTAAAGAGACTCTGTAACAAAATTTTCAGCCTTATTTCTTCTATCCTTTAACCACTTGCCGACCGCACGCTTATACCGTGCGTCGGCAAAGTGGCAGCTGCAGGACCAGCGACGCAGTACTGCGTCGCCAGCTGCAGGCTGATTAATCAGGAAGCAGCCGCTCGCGCGAGCGGCTGCTTCCTGTCAAATCACGGCGGGGGGCTCCGTGAATAGCCTGCGGGCCGCCGATGGCGGCTCGCAGGCTAAATGTAAACACAAGCGGAAATAATCCGCTTTGTTTACATTGTACGGCGCTGCTGCGCAGCAGCGCCGTAAGGCAGATCGGCGATCCCCGGCCAATCAGCGGCCAGGGATCGCCGCCATGTGACAGGGGACGTCCTGTCACAGGCTGCACAGGATGGATAGCGTCCTGTGCAGCCCCGATCACCGGGGGGACAGGTAGGAGAGGGAGGGGGGTGAATGTCGCCGCGGAGGGGGGCTTTGAGGTGCCCCCCCCGCCAGCCACACGCAGGCAGGAGAGATCGGACCCCCCCCAGCACATCATCCCCCTAGTGGGGAAAAAAGGGGGGTGATCTGATCTCTCTGCCTGCACCCTGATCTGTGCTGGGGGCTGTAGAGCCCACCCAGCACAGATCACATAATTCAATGCTGGTCCTTAAGGGGGGGTAAAGGGTGGGTCCTCAAGTGGTTAAGTTCCTATGTCTGTTCTAATGTGGTCTGGCTTACTTAAGCCTTTCCTACTTGCACAGTGGCTGCTTTATCTCTGTTATATGATCTAATCTTTTCTCCTCTGTCGGCTCTGTCGGGCTGAGACACTCCGACCAGAATGTGCAGGGCTGCTTGTGATTGGCTAGAAGCTAGACACACTCTCTCCAGACCCCCTGCAGGCTCTGTATGACTCTCACACTCTGCTTATGTGAGTCTATCACAAGCTGGTTAGTTTGTTTGTAAACACTGCCTAAAACTGGCAATTACAAGCCAGGTTTGCAGCAGAGAGTGGCAGAAACAGTACAGAGGGGCCCAGGAGAACATAATGAATAGAATGGTATGCTTTTTGTTGCAAGAATTTTAGAGTACAGATTCTCGTTAAGGTTCTCAAGGCTGAAGACTATTGGAAAGTTTAAGTGATCTTGCATACCTGTCCGTACATTTATTGAAAATTCAGATATTGGTAAGTTATGCTGTTTTGTGCAGTGTTATTGTAGAAAAAAAATAATTGCACTCGCAGGAATGGCAACAAGAAACACACAGACCCTGGTAAAGTAGAACTTGGGAGTTCTAACGAGTCCTAAAGATGGTTCCATGGCCTTGCCTCAGGTGTGACTTTCTCACCCAGCAGCTCTAAGCACAGGCATCTGTCAGCTGTCACAGAGGCCTCATCAGGATGGGGCAGGTGTTGAGGTAGTAATGAGGTGAAAAACCACATTTTTCGTTCTAGATATTATGGCTGCAGCTTACATATGAGCATAGATCTGCTCCTGTCATACTGGTGTCATAGTATTTATAGTCTAAAATACTTCTCCCAGGTGAACTGCGGGCCATGAGTAAATGAATCAATAAGCCTAGCGGAGCAGGCAATGAACGCAGCCATGGAAAGATGATCTCCAGCTCTTTAAGACGCACTGCCCGCGATTACATGTGCAGCCTGTCACAAGGGTTTCTTACCCACCTGTTCCTGCCCTGCTCTGCAGACCTCGGATCTCAGTATCCTGTGCCCAGTGTAGTATCTCCTGGCACATTAGTTTGCACCCTATGCACCTGTATGCCGTTCCATTGTATTCAGTACTAGTTGTTGCGTTTTATACTTTTTGAGACTTATAATTGTTGGTGTTATTTAAATGTTTCATATACTTGTTATTCACTAATTTTGCATTCAATAATATGAATTTATGTTCTATAGCAATAATACAAGCACTTTATTGAACCTAGGTTGAGTACTAGGGGGGTTCAATATTGAATCTATCCAAAGTACATCATTATATAGAGGTCCTTACTTGCTAATAAGTTACACAACTTATATATCAGGGGAGGATATGGTTTATCATCATTTTAAGTGGTTTTATACAGGGGTTGGACAAAATAATGGAAACACCTTGAAAATCAACAAACTATATTTTGGTATATGGTTGATTTTGTAGCCCTAATAAATATTGTTTTACATTAAGTCCGTGCTGATGAGCCATTCTTTTCTCTTTTTGATTTCGATGGAAAGATTATTCATTTCTTCCATGTAAAGGTGCTCACACTCATGGCTAAAAGCTATTCAAGTACTTTTATTGACCTGAGGAAGCAGGCTTAGACCTGTGAAATGCTTTGTATATTGTGCATTAATAAACATACCTTTTCATTAACTATTGGTTTGTCCTGCTGAGAAGGTAAGATGTTACACTTCTCAGCTGTATAATAGTTCAGAGTTGTTAACTGCTAAGGGTGCCTCCACCAGTGCTTTCAGCTTAGTTCACAGCCCTAGGGAGATATAGCCACGAGGATCCTGCAGTCCTCACAACTATAAAAGGAGAGCGACCAACCAGCATCTGCACCAACAGATCTGGCACACCGAACGGGGCAGTTATATTCCTGCAGGCTCAGATGGCGATTACAAGTTTTTGCAGCCCACCCTTGTGAGTATATTACTTATACGCGTTCCTTTATATACCAACTTCTCCAACAATACTGCACCATTGGGCTCCTGGTCTCTGTCATTCTACAGACTTGGAGGTTATGGGTAACCATCAAGGATCAAAATATTCCTTCTTTATTGTAAATATCTCTCTCTCTCTCTGACTTTTTCTCAATCATCTTTGTCAGTGTTAGGAACTTATTAAGGCAGATGTTGCAAATTTTCTTGTGTAGCTTACTTTTTTGATTTTGTGAGCTTTTTTTGTGGAGTTACGGACTACCAAAATCCAAACTAAAAACTTAGAGAAAGTTTTTTATAGATTCTGAAAAATAAATTATGGCAAACATTGTTAAAGTAGCTTGCTAGACCAGTGTCTAAATTTTCCCCAAATTACAATTTCTCTACTGAAATTTAAAAAGTTGTAATGCAGTCTCGTAAAACAGATGTGTAAGAGGTTAAAATGGTGAACTTTTACAGATAAAATGGAAAGAATGAGGAAAATAGCCATTCTGACTAACTTGTCCAATATATTGGATATACACCAGTCCTGTCCCAAGTCTTGTGGAGGTTAGATTTTTCCACCACAGCTTTACAAATGCACTCTCTCAGGGGTCTAACCATATACCTTATCAGCTTTGTTTATGGGACTGCTTTTTGGCCTAGATCCAAGGTTCTCATAATGCGGTATGTGTACCTCAGGGAGTAGTTCTGTTGGTCTCGTGGGGTACTTGAACTTGTCACAGTCAATCTATTATAGTAAGTGTTGAGATAAAAATGATAAATCATATATATACAAACCTGAAGTATGTTTCAGTTCATTAAAGCATATGGCGATGTTTGAAAGAAATGTATAATGCCGAGGAACACCAGCATAGGACATGCTCATGTCAGTCAGGTCCATTTCTGCAGATCCAAGCTCAGACCCCACTTCTGAATCTAAATGACTTGCCAAGTTTGTTCCCAATAGACAGCTAAAGACGGCAAAGACTTATCTTCCTACTGGCTGACAATGAATGTCAGTCTCTGGTACAGAAGAAAGGGTAAATGTTTGTAAACATGCTGGGTGAAACACACCATAGGCAGCTGATGATAATAACCACCTAGAGAGTGTACAGCTGCCTCCAGAAGCCTCGGACAGCTATCAGCCGGGCACATCGATTCGCCCGATCGCCAGTCAAGAACTTTGTTCTCCCCACTCACCCCATCCGCCACACAAGCATCTTCTGTCCCGCATAGCAACAGAAGATGCTGCATGCCTCTGTACAGTGTCAGCCCTGCAATGTCGCCCGAGTAAGTGGGCACTGATCCACACCCAGCCACATTCCTCGTATGTGTGTATGAGGCTTAAATCCTGCCCTGTACCAGTGTGGGCCCCCACATGACCTAGGAGCAGCTCTGATGGCTTAGAGGGAAAAGGTAGTGAAAAGGCTTTAGTCAGAGACAAAAAAGGAGATCTATCTGAGCTTCTTTGGTTTCTTGTGTGTGCTGCTCTTGGCTGCTATTGCTGAATGAGCCACACAAATCAGCTGTTTGACCTTCTGCTATTGCTCCAGCTAACTAACTATCCCGCTGCCATTTACAGTTTACCTTTTGGTTGCTGCCTGCCCTGAACTCTGATTGTCCTGTCTACAACAATCCGTCAGCCAACTGACTGCAATGTATACATTGGTCTTGGTGCCATCAGCTGTCACCCAGAACATGAATACCAACTGGGTTTACCATATTGCATGATCCATGTCTCCTTCAATGCTAATCTGTGTGTATATATGTGAATGCCTACATTTTGGTTGTTTTGGGGTACACGCACATAAGGTTGATTCCCCAACCTACCTCCCCCCTTTGGACAGAGACCTCCCCCGTGTGTTTCCTACTCAATCATGCACCTACCCTATTGTGTGACTCAAATGACTTCATGAACCAAGAGTCGCACGTAAACCTTCCTCGAAAATGCGTGATCATGTATTCATGTATTTACGATATGTGTTCGGTTTTGTTGTCTGTAAGCATATTTACTGTCTAGTGCTGCATAATAAGTTTGCGCTTTATAAATAATACATAAGGGATGAGATGCAAATAATTTATCTTTGCATTCAAATTTTATGTAAATTATATGCAGCTTGAAATTAGACCAATCAGAGTAACTTCCTATCAATTTTTGTTGGTCCAAGTTCAAACTGCATAATGTTTACATGAAATTTGAATACAAGGAGAAATGATTTGCATCTCAGTGATCGTCCCTAGAATAGTGCACACTAACTGCACAGCTATGGGAGCTATTTTAAATTCTGATTGCTGCCAGGTTGTTCAAACGCTTCAAAGCTATAATGGTGATATCCCCATTACACCTGCTAAATTAATGAACTTCTTTTTATTGCTTACACCCACTACTTCTGCCTAAGTTGAATTGCCAATAGTGGGGGATGACTGGGTATTACAGGTAAAACTTGAAAAATTAGAATGTTATGCAAAAGTCCATTTATTCCAGTAATCCAACTTAAGAGGTGAAACTGATGCAGCTAGTCCCCGGTTAACTGACAAGATTGGCACTGTAGGTTCATTCTTAACCTGATTCCGTTCTTAAGTTAGAGCGCCATGCCATCTCTGTCCCCTGTACCTCCTCTGTGCCCACCTGTACCTCCAGTACCCCCTCTGTGTCACCTTTGTTTCCTTGTGCCTTCATTGTCCCCCTCTGTACCACCTCTGTCTCCTCCTACCACTGTCATCTTTGTCCCTGTTCCCTCAGTGTCTCCACCTGTGCCACCACCCTGTACCTCTTCCTCCACTTTGACCTCCTGTACCACCTCTGATCCCTGCCCCTTTGTACCTCCTTCTGTGTCCTTTTATAAAGGGCTGGAACTAAGGTTTGCTTTAAAATGTGTAAAATGTGTATGCAGAACTTGGAACTCTCTATATAGTATAGTGTACCACACAAAATGTAATTTTACTGAGTTTTAAAAAAAAAATTATTTGAAATTTGTTTAATTGCTTTCCTCAAAAATAATGGAGTCTATTTGTTTTTTTTTTTACTTGTTCCCATTTTCGTGCCGTTCGTAAGTTGGATGTTTGTAAATTGGGGACTACCTGTACAGTATATGAAATAGACTCATTACATGCAAAGCGAGATATTTCACGTCTTTATTTGGTATAATTTTGATGATTAAAGCTTACAGCTTATGAAAACCCCCTAAATCAAAATCTCAGACCATTAGAATATTGTGGAATAGTTCAATATTCTAGGCTCAAAGTGCCAGACTCTAATCAGCTAATTAATACAAAACACCTGCAAAGAGTTCCGATTTCATATCTTAGTTTCACCTTTTAAGTTGAATTACTGAAAAAATGGACTTTTGCACAATGTTTTAAGTTTTTGAGTTTCACCTGTAGTATAGAGAGCTGAACAAAGACCACAGTAAGGAAAGGGTGCCTATGAGATTTATAATAAGCTGGAAGGTAATCAAACCCTCTGCAGCCCATCCTTCCAAACGACAAGGTTGTATATTTTATGCAAGTTTATTATAAACATAGGATCTGGTGACACACAGCAGCTATACTTCTAGCTTGGTACTCATTATTACATCAGACTGAAGAAAAGGAAAACCTTCTACAGGTAAATCCGTGGGCCCCCGAACACGAGAAATGTAATTCCACATTGAAATCAACCTCATGTGTTTCATATTTGGGAAAGTTACATTTGGTTGCCTGTGCAGCTTTTATTTGGTAATCTGTAATATGGAACATGTGAACCACAGAAACACTTTCAACAGTGGAAGGAGCTCAAATAACACAGAAACTCTGTGACAATAAAGCCAATAGGAGGACTGATACTGAGTTTTTTAAAGTTTCTCCTTTTGTAGGATAATTTGTTCTGGGTTTCTGAACACGGTAACATATACATGGCCCGGGGCATAGAGCAATCATCCTAAAGGGATGGATTTCGCTGTTTGCGGTCATAGTGTGCCCAGTTCAGTGTAAAGGCTAAATACAAATACAGATGCAAAGCATGATAATTAACTCCATCTAATTTAGTGAACATGACTTGAAAATTAGGAAAAGCTCAGAGCCACTCAGTAAACTCCATTGTTCAGATATGAACAATGCCAGCTTGCTGCTCTAGGACCCTCCAGTCTCCACTCTTCCTGTTTTATTATTATTTAGCATTTATATTGCACTGACATCTTCCGCAGCGATGTGCAGAGTGCATAGTCATGTCACTTAACCCCCTTGGCGGTATGAAAAATACCGCCAGGGGGCAGCGCAGCAGTTTTCTTTTTATTATTTTTTTTTTAAATCATGTAGCGAGCCGAGGGCTCGCTACATGATAGCCGCTGCTCAGCGGCATCCCCCCAGCCCCGCCGATCGCCTCCGGCGATAGGCGATCAGGAAATCCCGTTCAAAGAACGGGATTTCCTGGAGGGCTTCCCCCGTCGCCATGGCGACGGGGCGGAATGACGTCACCGACGTCAGCGACGTCGGGACGTCATTGGGAGACCCGATCCACCCCTCGGCGCTGCCTGGCACTGATTGGCCAGGCAGCGCTCGGGGTCTGGGGGGGGGGGGGCCGCGCGCCGCACCGGATAGCGGCGATCGGGCGCGCGGCGGCGGCGATCGGGGTGCTGGCGCAGCTAGCAAAGTGCTAGCTGCGTCCAGCAAAAAAAAAATGAAGTAAATCGGCCCAGCAGGGCCTGAGCGGCACCCTCCGGCGGCTTACCCCGTGTCACACACGGGGTTACCGCCAAGGAGGTTAACTGTCCCTCATAGGGGCTCACAATCTATGTATGTATCATGTAGTGTATGCATCTAGAGACAATTTAGGGGGAAGACAACTAACGTATCTGTGTGGTTTTGGGATGTGGGAGGAAACTGGAGACATAGGGAGAACATACAAAATCCTTGCAGATAGTGCCTTGGCTGGGATGTGAACTGGGGACCCAGTGCTGCAAGGCGAGAGAGCTAAGCCCTTGCCACCGTGCTGCCCGTTTTTGTAAATTCTCTTTACATCCTCTCCAAAGGCCCAGAAGAATGGAAGGCACTAGAAAGCCAGGAATCACCTCTTTGTAAAGTCTATCTATGCCGAAAGTGGCAAACATTCTCCATTGAAGCCAGTAGCACTGTCCCCTTTTTAAAATGGCAATGTTATTTGGTCACTATATTGTTGTCTATTTGCCTTTTTTTTTTTAAATGGTGATCATCATTCGTATCTGGTGATCATCAAAGAAAAGTGGAAATCAATCCCAGATAAATGGCGATCCCTTATAACACGGGCAGTAGTATAAGCAGATGCCAACTTTTATAAATATTGCACTCTGAAATGTCTACTGAAGTAACACGCCCACAATTAGCTGATCTCAGTCTTAATACATACATTTCAGATTCCAGAATGGTAGTTCTCAAGAGAAATCAAAATAAATAAACAGGACAAACAGCTGTGCCTGATTTATTAAGCCTCATTCTAATAAAATATTAAAGTGGAACTAAACTCAGAACTTTCTCTCTTTAATCGCGCATGCGCAGTACTTTCACGCCGGCCGCCGTGATGACGCGAGGCGGCCGGCGTGTGACGTAATTCGCGTCATATGCGGAAGGAGCAGCCCGACACTCGGGAGAGTGTTGCCCGGGCTGCGGCCTGTCAGCCATTCCGAAGCGGGGAGAAGGAGAGGAGCCAGGACGCCGGCGTGGGACCTCCCGACCAGCACTGGGCTGGAGAAAGCCCCTGGTGAGTACAACTTTTATTTTTTAGATGAGCTTGGAGTCCCTTTAAGCTTCATTTTAAGTCTCAGTGGAGAGGCAGAACTAATGAGAAAGTTCGATCTGGTTAAACAAATGCAGAAGAACGAGCAGTGAATTTCTTCAGCAGCTTTATGTGGAATAAAGACTATTCATAGTGCGCCGCACAAGAGTTTGTGGCTGCTTTAAAAGCTGTTATTATAAATGGATGGACGTTAAATGGATTTGAAGGAATGTCAAATCCATTAACGTTAATATAAAGATGTTTAGAGTTTGTAAAATATCTGAAAATAATTTTCTAAATGCTATTTACTGCCCTGAACAGCAACTCAGAGCATTAAGGATATATATTGTGTTCCCTTATGACCGTTGACTATGACTTTCCTTCAGACAAACTCCCTGCGATGTGCAAGGGATCCCCCACTGATTATTATAAAACATTACAGGGAAACAGGGGCAGAAACAGCACAAAGACAACACGGAAGATAAGGCAGTGTAGTTTTTGGCAAAACATTCCACTTTATTTCAAAGGATGTGCAGGGAAGTAACAAAACTATTTATTCTCAACATCTTGACCTGGCAAAATTACTTTTTACAAGCCTGGGGAAACGCGTAAGATATTTCCCTTAAAACCTCCCCACGGAATTATAAATGCCTTGAATTATATGCAATCGGAATGTGAAAATTAACAAAATGCACCTGAAACCTCCGCTATAAATGACCCAGTTATTTACACTCTAAGTTTTCAGAGTTGTCTCATTCATCTCCATACATTCGTAAAGTTCCCCGCAGCTACTAAAAATATGCTTTATATGACGATTTTATTACGGTTAGATTGTTTTTTCCTCTTGGTGTATCCATTGACTGAGCTGGCTGCTGTGTTTGGAGTCCCGCAGAAGTAAGCTGTGAGAAATCAGCAACGCTTTCAAAACAGAGGAACTTAACCCGAGTTGATTGCAAGTTCATTCTCTTTTTATAACCCTCTGGCCACATGTGTGCAGTCAAGGACGGATTTCAAACCTGTACTGTACCATGAACCCTAGGAAAATAAACCACATGAAACAAGCAGAAATTGTCTCCATTACCCAGGAGATTGTAAGGGAAATTGACCCAAATTTGATCTTGTTTTTATAAATTTCATTTTTTCTCGGGCTGCATTCACGACCTATGTATATCCAGTGGAAATGTATTTATGCTTTTTACTTTCAGACTGTGATATTAAAATAAATAGTTAAAGAAAAATAATTACAGAGGATTGGCAAGCAGATTGAAACATGAAGGCAAGAGAAAGTTTTAAACATTTAACAAAAGCCTATTAGGAACTTTTTTCATTACATTTTGTTTTGTATGTTTTTATTTTTTAAAATAAACATTTTAAAATAAAATTAATAACACAAAAAAAATTGCCGAAATAGGTAGTAAAAGCTAATGTAATGGCAACACAGCTTTAAGAGGTTATTTGGTGAAAGAAAACAAACTGTGATGTATAGGCAAGTATGCCGCATGTAAGATCTCTCTCACATACTCCATACTGGTAAAGCTCTATTTTCTCTGTGTGGCATTATTTTAGGCACTTTTGGAGTCAGTGCAGTATGTATAGTCAGGAGAAGCTTTGGCTGGTGTTAAGAGTCATGATGAACAGGGATTTTATAGGGCAGAATTACAAGGTTAGGTTTAGGAATATCGCCTAGAGACCACTACTTGAAGAAGTAAGATTAGGGTTTGGGTAAGGTGAACAAATTGGGGCCAGTGCTCAATGAAATGATTAGTAGGACTATTAAAGTGAACCAAGCACCAATTTTTAGCACCCAGGCCACCTCAATAGCACATTAACCATGCATGCCAACAATGTGGCTAATTATTTTTTAAAAAAAAATTTTACCTCTTCTTTTTACATTTAAAATGTCATATCAGCCATAAAGACCCCCTCTTTGATGGTCTGTTCTAGAAAAGGTAAATATTTCTCATGGGAAAAGGGGTATCAGCTCTGGGTTGGGCCGAAGTTCAATCCTTGGTTACAGTTCCTCTTTCATTCTCTTAGCAGATAAGAAAGTTTGTATACATATTAACCATTAGTATTTATCTAAGGGCTGATTCACACTACAAGAGCTTTTTAAATGCCGGATATTTTAAAAGCTCTTGCTAATGCAATGCTATGGGGGATTTGTAAAAAATCACATCGCTCCAGTGAGAATACACACATAGGATAACATTAGCAAGAGCTTTTACACTCAATAAGTACTTAGAAAAGCTCTTGTAGTGTGAATAAGCTCTTAATCTTGTTACTTCAAGCTCCCCTAAACAGAACGGAGACTCTATAGCACATTTCAAATGGTTGGGATCCAGTAGAGATAGAAAATCGCTTTTCAAAAAATTTCAGGGAATGCGAATTTAAAACCTGAACTCTCTGAATGAAATCGCTCTGAAAATGAGAAGCAAATCATTCCAAGCCAATGCAATAAATACAGCATTTTTATTCAAATGTATGCAGCTTGAAAATGGAGCAATGGGATGAAGCTAATATGGGATTTGAATTTGTCTTTTTTCAAAATGCAAATATTTGCATAAAAAATAGGATAATCCTGCATCAACTTTATTGCATAACATTATTTGCATCTAATGGGTCATCCCTAATACATGTATATTTCAATTCTAGTTAAAAAAAGAGATATTTAGTAGTTATAATGACCAAAATCTACTAGAATAATCGGGTCTAATGTATTAAGCCATCTACCAACAGTCACTCTACATTTCCCCCTGCAAAAAAGTTAAAATCTATTAACCATTCGCACTCTCGCATGCAAATGTTCAAACAAATGCATTCACGGATTCACTCATCCAGGCACCACTGTTATCCCTATAGCTAAATTAAAAGCCGGGGTCTTAGTTCACAGAAGAATGCATTCTTATGCTTAGTCACCTATACTGTGCAGAAGTACCCAGGTAAACATAGGTGTCCTAACTCTGGCCCTGTAACATGCATAGTGCAGACATGCAAAATTTTTTGGTCAGCATGCACACAGCTTATGCTGGTGTATGTGCATGGTGCGCATGGATACATTACGTTAGCTCCCTTGTGCGATTGGTAAGATGCACTATCTGTCCCAGGAGAGGACGTCAGGATGTGTGTTCCTAATCCATTGATAGGTTTGATGCAATGAATGTGTTTTCATGTCTGCACTATGCATGTTACAGGGCCAGAGTTAGGACACCTATGTTTACCTGGGTACTTCTGCGCAGTATAGGTGACTAAGCATAAGAATGCATTCTTCTGTGAACTAAGACCCCAGCTTTTAACTTAGCTATAGGAATAACAGTGGTGCCTGGATGAGTGAATCTGTGAATGCATTTGTTTGAACATTTGCATGTGAGAGTGCAAAGGGTTAATAGATTTTTGCTGTTTACTGGTCACACCCCCTTCAGTATCTCCCTTTCCTTAATAACTTATCTAATGTCCTAACCAGAGGCGATGTGCCTGGATATATATGTTTTTTTTTCCTGCAAAAAAGTATACTGTCAGATAGGACAGCAGCTGATTCATCACACAATAAACTGCTGATCCATTCCAAGGACAGCAGCTCAGTGCTGCCTATGGCTGTGAAGACACAAAGGGAAACACTATCACTCCACCAACTGAATAGGTTTAGTAAAGTTGTGCAGAGGCAGCAGCCAAAGCGAGTGTTGTGCCGAAGGCCTCAGGTGAGGGTCCTGATGAGCAATGTCCTGATGTGCACTGAGCTGCCATCCCTAGAATAGATCAGCGGTTTGTTATTGGACGAATCATCTGCTATCTTGAATTAATAATAATCCAAACATTTCTATAGTGCTTTTCTCCTCTTGGACTCAAAGCGCTCAAGAGCTGCAACCACTAGGGGCACGCTCAAGGGGCCACCCTGCAGCATTACAAAGTCTTGCCAAAGGACTTCTTACTGAATAGGTACTGACCCCAGGCAGAGCCCTTAACCAGTACACTATCCAGCCAGGCTTGTCTAACAGTAGACTTTTCTGTAGGGGAAATACAGAGTTGCCATTGGTCTAATACATAAGTATGGAAAAACTGAATACTTTTCTGTACAGATAGTAGATGGGTCTGTCTGTCAGTGTTCCTTAGATGTACCGGGCAAAAAAAGACGAGTACACTATCCAGCCAGGCTTGTCTAACAGTAGACTTTTCTGAAGGGGAAATACAGAGTTGCCATTGGTCTAATACATAAGTACGGAAAAACTGAATACTTTTCTATACAGATAGTAGATGGGTCTGTCTGTCAGTGTTCCTTAGATGTACCGGGCAAAAAAAGAGAAGCCCAAAGCTAGTTGTGTATGGTATGCTTCAAAACACTTGCTGAGCAAGAATGTCACCTCTGTCTTTACTTTAGGTTCTTAAATATGGAATGTTGTGCCATAGGAGAATAACCACCAGCACTAAGATAATCCTGCCCTTGAGTCAGGTAAACTTATAACAGCGTATCAGTCATTTGCCTTGGATACAATAGCATCACCCTAGGTAGGGTACATGGAATAGAGCAATGAAAGACCCTTGAGTACAACTTCTCAGGTATTCAAAATCCATAACTAAAACAAGCAACAAAGCTTTCACTTCCATATGTCCCATCCTGGTGAAGCTTACCTAATGCCTAACCTTAACCCCACAAAAAATGATTAAATATCAGTGGGAAAACCAGTGATAGTTGTAGCCGATCGGCTACCACCATTACATTCTATGTAGTAAACGATCAGTTACTGGGCGTCCTGTTGCCGATATTGAACATAGGAGTCTATGAGACACTTGTCGTTCGCGGTGCTGAAATGACTTGATCCGTGAAACACCTGCCTTTGGCTACAATTCCTGAATGTCACACATAAAATACAAAATAAAGCAAAACAAAACAAAGGAATGCATGTAAAATCACTGATGTAAACATTGCCTAGGTTAGCATCCTGTAAAACAGGATACCTAAAATCTTTGATCTACAACAGTTTTCCATTGTACGTTCTATTTGAAGAAAGTTTATATTGCATCACATCATTCTGTAATGAAAGGGGATGATCCGATCCTTCTGGTTTTACTTTACGGACGGATTTGGCATCTTCCAGAGTTGTGTTGTTGCTATACTGTTGAGAGTTTACACTTGATGCACTGCTAAACATGCTCTGAATCAAAACATTTGTTAGAATAGCACAAACAGCTCAGAGTTTTTCATTAAAATCCCTCTAGATTTTGAAGCCTGCCAAATCCAAGCTGTCTTCTTCGGCCAAACAATCTGACTGAAACACCTGCTGAATCAAACACGTAAGCACAGTACAAAACACCACCACGCAATACAGTACTGTGCAGCTATTAGACAGCTCCTAGCACCAAGCTGCATGTCTGTGTACGTTCTACCATTTTACGGACATTAGTGATGGTTGCTATGTGTCACCAAAGCCTTACAGCAACATGCAAACCAGTTACCTTAACAAAAAGATTTCAGCTTTAATTTGCTATTTTAAATACTCTCCAAGGAATAGTGAAGGATTTTCAAGGGAAGAATTTCAAGGAAATCTTTTGGCAAATGAAGCAGTGCTGAACGCCAATCTAATTATCATTCATACAAAATATGCTTTCTCGCAGCGTCCCCTTGGATTACAGCTTTCCAAGAGCAAGTTTTACTGACAGAGAAATGCATATAAATTAACAAAGAAGTATCTGCTTAAACAGCAAGAGCTAGTGGACACTGATGTGTAAACTAACGCTATGGAATATACAATACTGAAGGCTTCTTAGGGTTCATTCACACTACAAGGCATGCCAAGTGATGTACCGTGCTTTGCCACACCCCTAAACTGCTGCATCGCCGCACCCCTAAACCCCTGCTTTGTCACACCCCTAAACTGCTGCTGGTTGGGCTTTCCTGTTGAAACTTATTGTACGCATTCATACTACTGCTACTGGTAAGAAAAAAGTCTGGGACTTTGTCATACCATCTTCATCACACTACTCACTTATTGAATAAATGCATCGAATGCTAACCTGATGTAAAGATGAAGACTAAACTGCACACAGTCAGTTGTCCTTGTGGCTGTGCTGTAATATGGGGCACATGGAATGGCTTATGTACAGCCCTGTTACCCATTCTTTTTTACATTTACTTAGTTCATTTTTTCAGCATATTTTTTTTTCGGTGTTTATCGGCATGCAGTGGGTATGAGTTAGGACAGTGGCCTCTTTTAAGGGGTGGGGTTTAAAGAGAACCTGTACTGAGTAAAATTATTTAAAATAAACACATGAGGTAACTTTAAATGAACATTACATAGTTACCTTGCCATCAGTTCCTCTCAGAATCTCACCATTTTCTTCTGACAATAGTCCCTTCCAGTTCTGACAACATTTTGTCAGAACTGAAGTATATCAGTTGCTGTCAGTTATATATCAGTTGCTGTCAGTTACAGCTGAGAGGAGAACTGATGTGTCCATGTTTCCCTATGACTCGAGTGGGCGATATTACAGTTTAACTGTGTGCTGACCAGGAAGCTGTTATGGGGTAATGGCCATTTTCAAAATGGAGGACAGAGAATTCCATTGATCACAGTGGACAAACAGGACACAGGAGAGGAGAAAAAGATTGATGAATAGACTACACAGCAGGTAAGTATGACTTGTGTATGGTTATTTTGACTTTTAATTTTCAGTACAGGTTTTCTTTAAGGTGTCAAGCCTTCTTTGCCTGGCTTTTGGGATTTAATCCTGGGCCTGGCCACACCCTACCTCCCATCATAATGTCCAGAGAGGGTCAAACATTGTGCACAGTGTACAGTGTAGTGTAAATAACTATGTGCATATTAAAAGGCAAGAACACCGGAGCCATTATTCTTCTTAAGAATATTGCTTGTAGATTGAAATAAACATTGCACCAATTAATCACTGCAATATTTTCAGTTTATGTTAATATACTGTTTTCACTGCTAAGGTGTTCGTGTTTATTTGAAGAATCATGATCAGTCGGAAGCTTATCATCCATTTATGCACTTAATTAAGTTACAATCACATCTTTTAGTTTTGTCACCCGCAAGGACTGGTCATAATCTATGATGTTCTGTTGTTGTGGCAAAGCTGTCAGTATTACTGTCACATAAGGCAGTTGCTATTTTTCTTGTCATACTTACACATAATACAATGTATGCCTTTAAAGAGGGATTGTTAGCCACAAAATCAAATTCCATTTGCCCACTGTTCTGTGTTCATTGTGCAGGCTGGAACCTCACCCTGCAGTGCAAACTTTCCAATCTATTCAGAAATGTTTCTGCTGTAATAAATCTTTATCTCAGTCAGCCTGGCTTTATTTTTGCCATTGCCAATGCGAAGGAAGCTTGTCGTCAACCCTCCCACATTCCTGCTCCTCACTGATTGGCTGAGTGCAGTTCAGTGTGAAGCTGAAATACGATCCATGCTTGTGCTCTCGTGTGTTTACACAGCAATCTAGCTAAGACAGTGCAGATTCTAAGGGAAAAAAGTAAGGGAGTAAATTACTTCAGTCTGAGGGAACCAAGATGGAAAATGCCTGAAAGAGAAAGCTCTTTATTTACTATATAAAATTCAATGGACAGTACAATATAAATACATCTGTTATGTAGAACAAGTAGTTATCTACTTATATATATGTTTTTTCCTGTCATAGTAGGGCTGACCTTGCTGATTGAGGATGTCATACTTTACGAGTGCCTAAACCAGAGCACATGTCCTTTTTTTTATTCCACTCAGCAGTGGTTTGCTTTGTAAAGTTTTCCTGATTCTCTGATTCTTTATCCTGACCATTATTTTCTGTCTTTCTATCTTCAAGAATCTTCTTTGCTACATATGGATTTAAGTCTCTCTGAGTCCATGGATCTCTGCTGCATGTCCAGTCAGTGAGGTATAAGTTAAATTATAAACTGCAAATCTGGTTATCTTTTTTCAAAAAAGGCAAAAGGCAGACATTGAAGAGCCATCAGGCTACATTAATTCTGCTATGTTTTTTCTCTTTAACATGCTCAATTCCACTTATTTAAATGTATCTACCTGGTCAATCAAGGAAAATTAGACATGAACGCAAATGTTAAAATTTTTTTCATGTTTCAATATTCCTAATTTTTACATGACAAGAGCCACAGTTTTAAAACACCTAAAATACATTATTTGGCTCATCCCGATTTAAATGATACCATATATGCTATATTTCATCACTAGTTGGACACAAAGCGTACCATTATTGCCAGCCTGTGCGTCTGTAGTGATTGCATGCGATTGTTAGGACGCACAGTCTGGGGACTCCAACGCTGTATAGATGCATTGCTAGGCAACAACATAGCAATGCATATATACAGGGTTCGGTCCCTGAGCTGTTGCTCTAGTGATCACATCCAATCGCTATGGGCGACAGCCATTACAGGTGTCTATGAGTCTTAAAGTCAGATAAAGGTGACACACAAGGGATTCATTAATCTGGTAGGGATTAAAATTTAACACACAAAAATTTTTTTTTTTAATATGACACTGTCACTTCAAATTATAAAAAAAAAAAACGTTTAAAACTTTTTTTTTTTGTTTATTTCTTGAAACTTTATGTGAATGATTGCTGCTATGGCCGCAATTGTTCACTATTGAATGGGGGTACGTGTGTAAATGAGCGTGTGCACGATCACGGCAGATTTTTGTGCTGGACGTGAGTAGCTAATGTGGACGTGAGACTTATGTCATGGAACAAAAAGCGGTTAATTTCCATATTTAAGCTGTTATCTTCCATTCGTTTATCATTTGTAACTAAAAACGCCTCCACTTTCTCCTCATATGTCTACTTTCAAAACTCACGAAGTGTACTCTATCCAGCCGAATGTCTCAGGCACTCAAACCCCTCTAGGGCCTTTTAGAATTCCCAGATTTTTGATTGAAGGCGTGTTACTGGGTAACTATATAAATGTGAATATATTAGATAATCCCATTAACAAGAGAAGTATGTGGATTAGATATTTTTACAAGTGCAGCACATTAAAAGTAACACTAAATTGAAGCATGTGCTGTTTGCACAGTCTAATTTATAACAGCACGGACTGTCTACAATTGTGGTGCTCTATATTTTGTCAAGGTCTGCCTCATTGTTTTCTGTAGGGGTTATAAACGATAACTACAATAACTAAATTTATGAGGTAATTAGACCAATAAATAAGAAATTTAAAAAAAAAATCGAACGCAGTCAGTTTCTGACGCTATCATACAGCACTGCAAATACACTTAATAATTCTAAATTCTGGCTATATATGTGTCTGGCTGTGTGTGTGTGTGTGTGTGTGTGTGTGTGTGTGTGTTCTGGCTGTGTGTGTGTGTGTGTGTGTGTGTGTGTGTGTGTGTGTGTGTGTGTGTGTGTGTGTGTGTGTGTGTGTGTGTGTGTGTGTGTGTGTGTGTGTGTGTGTACTGACACACAGGCTTTTGATGATTGACACTTGTGCAAAAAATAAACTTGATGAGCAGATGACATAGCTATTTAATTGCATCCCACCCTTACCACTGCCACAAGGGCCCTATTATTCGAGCACACTGGCATGCCATTTATGGTGGAAAGAACTACACTATTGTATTATGCAAACATAAGATTATAGATTGAATAATTCTGGAACTTGTCAGTCATTTTGCCAAGAAAATTACTAACCATTTTCCAGCCAAGGTTCCAGCCAGGATCTCCACATTAAAATACCAAAAGTTATTTGGGGCCAGCGTGAAAACACTCATTGAAAGGGAATGGGAGAATTGCTCTGATTGTGGCACGGAAGCCATTTTTTTTACTGACAGTTACACAGATGCACCATTAGGTTTAAAGAAATCGTTAATGTTTAGGAGATGTGAATTATATGTGGACACATCAGCATACTTGAAGTATTTTAAGGGTGCAAATTTTCGCATCCGATTTTTGTTCTCCATAGCAACTTGACATCAATGTGACTACACAGGAAACAGGAAGATGCATGTTAGATGGGAAAAATGGATGCATCAAAAACACGAAAATTGACGTTCGCATGCGGGAGCATTACCTTGCAGTAAATGTAAATCACATGCGGAATGATTCCAGGTGCGAGAATCTACAGCATGCAGTCCATAGTTTTTTCTGCATCGGAACGCATTTTAAAAAAAAAAGCATTCAATGGAAATGACTCAGTTGAACTGCATTGGTTTTAGTGTTAATGCAAATATTTTCATTGTGATTTCACACTCAGTGGAAATAGGCCCTTTAACATTAACATTCGTTAACTTGACGTACAACATGCTTCTAATCAGTTTTCTCACCTTTGACCTGTCACATCATAGGAAATACTCTCTATCACATTTATGTAAAAATTCATAGCTATACTTTCGAAGTTACAATCAAGAAGAGGTGGCGCTCACAGTGGATTAACAACACATTCCTTTCCCAAAGACTGTCATAAAAAACACATGAAAATACACGATAAAAGTCCACTATGTAAAAGATCTTCATAGACAGATGCTGTTTCCTGCTATTCCTCACAGAAGGATAGATCACCACCAGCACCCTTTGTGTGCCACTCACTGCAATATTAGACCAGCTAAGTGGTCCAAATAAGCCTTGGGACCGTTCCCGGGTCGTCCCCCACCTCTCTGGCAACCAATATCACAGTTTCCTTCCTCCAACAAGTCTCCTGCTTCCTTTGTGATTGAGCATCAACCTCAATAGAAAAACTCCATATAGTGCAATATCGCTTTAAAATGTTTATTGCTAAAATTTGAATACACTCACATGCTCCACGATAAAATAGCGCGCAGTTTAAGAAATTACTCTGCGCGCTATTTTATCGTGGAGCATGTGAGTGTATTCAAATTTTAGCAATAAACATTTTAAAGCGACATTGCACTATATGGAGTTTTTCTATTGAGGTTGATGCTCAATCACAAAGGAAGCAGGAGACTTGTTGGAGGAAGGAAACTGTGATATTGGTTGCCAGAGAGGTGGGGGACGACCCGGGAACGGTCCCAAGGCTTATTTGGACCACTTAGCTGGTCTAATATTGCGGTGAGTGGCACACAAAGGGTGCTGGTGGTGGTCTATCCTTCTGTGAGGAATAGCAGGAAACAGCATCTGTCTATGAAGATCTTTTACATAGTGGACATTCATGTGTTTTTTATGACAGTCTTTGGGAAAGGAATGTGTTGTTAATCCACTGTGAGCGCCACCTCTTCTTGATTGTAACTTCGTATGTGGAGGAGGCGAACCAGCGGTTATACTTTTAGTAGGAGGATACTGTGGTGTCCCCAATTTTTATGCTGAGAGCGCAAACCTCTTGTGATTGATGCTTTCGAAGTTGCCTAGAGTTATGCTCTTTAAAATAAAGCAGTCACAATGTGGTTAGTAGATGGCAGAAGAGGCACCACTCATATGCAATTTGGATTTATTGTAGGCAAGAAAGCTACACCAAAGTGTACAGGTAAAAAGACACCGGCCTTACAGCTGTTTAATGGGAATCCTGTTTCTTTAGAGACCAAAGTGGTACACTTTGGTCTCTGAAGAAGCGGGATTCCTGCAAAACGTCTGTAAGGCCAGTGTCTTTGTACCTTTGTACATTTTGTGCTTTGGTGTTCCTTCCTTGTTGAGCCTACAATAAATCCAATTTGCATATGAATGGTGCCTCGACTGCCATCTATTAACCACATTACTATACTTATTACGAGTGCACACCTGTGGGAGTGGGCCGCAGGCTGGTCCTGCCGGCCAGGCATTTGGTTCCGACCTCATCTCTATATACACCTACTAAAGCAGTCACAAGTTAGCAAGGATATACGAGAAATGCACAGAGTGTATTGCTATCAAGCTTTCAGGGAGATCTGGGACTCCTCCAAACATATACACCAAGCATGGCCTTTATCCCACTACATCACAATACAGTATTGAGCATTTACAAGTACAGTATCATCCAAACTACATCCTGAGATGCATCTATGAGCCTGAACACACTCACCAATTTGTAGCTAAACAATTAAGCAGGTCCCACTAATTATCACACTTAGCACTTTTGAGCATTTGCTATTATTTTCTGTCATCCTGTCATCCTGATTTTATATATCCAACTTACGTAGCAGCTGCCATCTGAATGGCCCACTGCTCCCTGGTTCAGGTCTGCTGGCCTGTCACTGACACCAGTATGTATCATGTCCCTGCTCCCCCCTCTGACCTCACCTCCTGCTCTATATCTAGCTTACTAGCTCTTATCTTCTTCTTCTGCACCTAGCACTAATTGTAACTATCTCTTACAGCTCCTCCACACTTTAACCATGTGCATCACCCTACCATTTGCCTCCTACATGTCTAAGCCCTTTACATGATTCTGAACTCTAACCCTTGCCCAGTACCTCAATAACCCCAAGTCTAATCTTTAACTTACCTCTGCTTTTGATTTGTCCAATTAAAATCTGCATATAATTTACATGTAAGATGGAAAAAATGGCATCTCATTGACCATCTCTACCTAATATTGCAAGTTGTGATAATTAAAACCACCTGAGTGGTATGGGCGAGCTCAGCTCGTCCATACCGCCGCAGGGAATCGCATGGCCCCGGGTGTTTTTGAAAAAAATAAAAATAGTTTTATATCATGTAGCTAGCACTTGGCTAGCTACATGTGTCCCCCGATCGCCACCGGCACCCTCTGATCCCCCGATCGCTGCCCTTATACATACCTCCCCCTGAAACCCGTGATAATGCAGCCTTTCCAATAGCCTCCAGGCGTCGCTATGGGGTGGGTCGGAACTGCACATGACGTCATGACGTCGATGACGTCAGATGTCATGTCCGATCGTCGCCATGGCGACGACAGAAGCTGTTCGGGGAAGTTGCGGTTCTTGCAGGATTGCAGCTAGGTAAATATAGCCGGCGGCGATCGGGGTGATCAGATCGGTGCTGGGGGACTTGGGGCACATGTGTAGCTAGCCTAGTGCTAGCTACACTACATAAAACAAATTTAAAACACAAATTTCCCTCCCTCGGACGCATGCCCACAAAAATTGAACGCCAGGGAGGTTAAGGATGGAATTTGCCTGGACATGGGTTAGATCCCATAATGTCCAGCATGACCCCAGCTGGCCTATAGGGATGGAGTTTGTTGCAGTGACCACATTTGTGCCCCTGCATTCCAGTTGAGAGATACAGTTTCATGAACCGCCACTAGCCAGTTAGTAACTGGTCGCGCTGGACATTATGGGATGGAAGTTTGCAGCTGTTAACCAATGCCATGGTGAATTCCTTCCCTAGTGATAATTATTTCAACAAAAAGGAGATTCTTAGTACATGCTTCAAAGTCAGAGCCACTTCATCCCAAGCCACCCTTTTCCTGGAGTTAAGGTGCCCATACATCAGACGATGTATGGCCAGTTCAACCAAGAGACAGATCTCTCTCTGATCAAATCTGATCGGAGAGAGATCCGTTGCCTGCCCATACACCAGTGCGTTCATTGATGGAGAACAGTGACTGGAGCCAGCCCAGAGGAAGCAGCAGATGCTAACAGGTAATATATAGTGCACTGGGCTCTGAGAGGGGGGGGGCACACTGACCATTAGGGGGGACAGCGTCAGGGATTTTATTATGTTTGTGGCTTGTCCCGATATCGCTCGCTTTTACTGCCGAGCACCACACTGACCACGATGGCCCGACATCTTGCAGCATCTTTGACCGATTCATGCGACCAATGTCGGACGGAAATTGGTCACATCACCAATCGGGCATGCACTTGGCGGCAGTGATAATAATCAAATCGGATATAATCAAATTGGATGGTTGATCGGCCGCCAAGTATTCTGACGTATGGCCACCTTTAGGCCTTGTTCACATTATGAATCGCCAGCGCTATTGCAAGCGCTGATGATTTATGGGGTGATTTTGAAAGTGCTTTTACAAGCGCTTTCAGAGCGATTTAGGCTTAGGAAAACACTGCGGAGCAATTGATTTTTCACTTCATGACATTAGTCAGGAAGTGAACTCTTTAACCTCGAAATGAATAAATACAATGTATTCATCAAAGCACTCGGGAAATCGCAATACAAAGTGCTCTTTCGAATGCTTTGCGATTTCCCTATACCTGCCATTGAGCGAAAATGCTCAGAAAATGAAAAAAAAATCGCAACACTCAAATGTGAACACTGGAATAGGAAATCATTACACAAGGGTTTTTAGAGCGATTCGCAAAATCGCCAGTGCTCAAAAAAATCAGCAAATGCTGATAGTGTGAACAAGCCCTAATGCTGGGAATACACGGTTCGTTTTGCAGCTGATTAGATGGTTCGATAGATCAATTCCGACATGTCCGATCTCCCTTTCGATACCTTTACATCTTGATTTCTGATAGAAGTGAATGGAAAAAGATAAGTAAAATGAGCGGAAGATAAGAATTGAGAGCTGAAATCGAGAGGCAAAAACGATCGAGAGCAAAAAACGCATGGAACCGTGTATTCCCAGCATTAGAGTTTAGGTGCGGATTAAACACAGATAGACCATTTTGTCCCTGAGAGCTCTCCACCACTGCTGTCAGCAAACTCAGTTGACCATAGAAACTGCTTCCAGCGAGGACTTTACTTTCCAGTTGCAAATAAAGAAGTGCTATTTTCTTCACAGAAATCTGCTGAAGAGTGATTTGGTACCATAAGAAAACACCTGTGGCCCAGCTTCTATAATTGGTGTAATAACATAAAACTTGAGAATGTAAACAAAGCCATCCTCCCTGCTCATTATATAGATATGTATGTGTGAGCCGGCATCTGTCACTGGTGTATCCCAGCCTCTTATCTGCCGGTGGGCTGCAAATACCTCTAATTTCTGCCTCCTAGCATCACTACAGAGCCTCAGTAGCCTTGAGTCCTGCCATATGCAGAATGTCAGGGCCACAGACATTACATGTCTGCTTATCTATTGATGATTAGAACAGCTTAACTCCCAAGAAAATACAGTGCAACAGATCATTTACATTAAAGGCACGCCTAATCCATCATTTACATCCACAACCACGAACAACGATAAAGCTCTGCTCATGCAATAAAGTTTTCACCCACTTAAACAAGGACAAGAGCTTGCAATTAAACTCTGTCACACAGGGAATAGAACGCAGACCCTTGTAACAGCTTGGATGAATAGAACAAGCTATGGCTATTCATTTTTTTCTGAGTTTTCAGCACAGGGCTCTGCCTCTGACCCAGGAGACCTGAGTTCAAATCTCAGCTCTTCCTGTTCATTAATCCAGCACCTATTCAGTAAGGAGTCTGTGGGCTAGACTACCTAACACTGCTACTGCCTATAGAGCTCTCCCTAGTGGCTGCAGCTCAAGTGCTTTGAGTTTGCCAGGAGAAAAGCGCAATATATTTGTTATAGGCACAATGTATATGTTATAATCGATGGAACAATCAACAGAGTGATCAAATGGAACCATTAGTGGTACCCGATACAATTGATTGTACGGTAAATCATTCGGGAGATTGTACTGTTATTGGGCACCTTAATATGTGTTGGATTTGGGTGGGGGTAGCAGAAATCTTTTACAATTAAATAAGATCAACAGACTGTTCAACTCTAATGGTATGAGTATAATTACTACCACCAATTCCATATTATATAAGATAGATAAAACGAATTCAAAGGCTTGCAGCAGTATCAGGCACATGTTTTGCATTCTTGGAGACCCTGTAAGTAGATTTATCAAGTCAAAAAGCAATTCGGCCCAGTAGAAAGAGACTTTTGAGGTCCTGACATCTGGTGTGCTGGTTTGTTTGTGTTTTTTTCATATCAAACCACAATCTAAATGGTGACTTACGGTATGCAGAACGTGTGTCAGGAAGACAACTACCGTCTAGAAATATGCTTACATATAACAACAGAATATGCGAGGGCTGCAGGTAATGTCACAGGGTGAAAGCTGAGTGGAATGCCTGTACGTGTTTGCCACTGTTCCGCTGCCTAGCACCTTGCCTTTCCTTCTATCTCCCAATGGCACAGAACCCAGCGAATGCTGGCAAAGCATTTTTACATTGTTCCCTACAGAGCTGACATTGGTCTACTGATCTAACATATAAAAATCCACAAAAGGAAGGATCAGATCAACAGACCAACAGGAATCCACAGTGCCAAAGATGTTTTTACTGGGGATCCTATGCAGTTCCAAGATTACCCATTGGTCCACTGAGCTGGCCATTGAGAGTCCTCCCTGCTGGGGAGTTTACCCATTGGTCAACTGAGCTGGTCTGAGAGAGTCCTTCCTGCTGGGGGTTCTCATTTTGCCGACTCAGTATATTGGTAGTGAGCGGTAGGAAATGTAAAGATGTTTTTGGTGGGAGTCCTTTTCAGTAGAGTGATGGAGCAGGCGGGAGTCTTTGATCAAGATTTATTAAACACTTCATTTGTTTTATAAAATTATTTTTCATGGTGTCAGGCATTCTGTTATTTTAACTTTTTTACAAGAATGGTTGAAGTGTAACAAAACTCAGAACTTCCTCTCTGCTCTACATTAGCCACAGCATGCTAACCAATACAGAAAAACATATCTTCATAAACGTTTATGAAACTCCTAAAAAAACTTTACTCGGATTCACTTTTTACTGGACATACTCATGGGGTAAGCCTGTGTTTACTGAAGGGAAGAGGGATGCTAGGCACGGCTCACAGCTCTGTCACCGCTGCTGATAAGATAACTGGGGGATTTCAGATTGTGGCATAACATAAGTCACTTCTCCAGGCTTTTCCCAAATACGTGAGGTAACTTCTCCAACCTTCACCTGAACACTGGAAGTGCACGGCGGGTACTCGCGAGCACTGACTGGTGGCGGCGGCATGAAGAGACCTAGAGCCCATTTTAACCGGGCTTAGGTCAACTAGTATATATAGATAGATAGATAGATAGATAGATAGATAGATAGATAGATAGATAGATAGATAGATAAGAAACAAAAACATAGATTTAAAAAACTTCAAGAGGCATAAAGCATATGTGTCACGATCAAAGTGTATTATGTCTGCAATTTGCCCCCTGTCCACAAAAATATACACATTCAGGAGTACATTATATACATACTGTTTATGAGATTCCAAAGAAACAATAATAAATCCTTGTTCTCTAGAAAATAGAAGAAAAGGAAGAACAGGATCACACCTCTGAAGGTGGCCACTAATGATCCCCCCCAAAAAAAAATTTGAGCGCTCAGAAATTCTGATCGGATTAGTTGTAAATAATCTCCATTGATGGGCACAATCGATTACGAACGATTATAAAAATAGTCGTCCGATTTGATTTTGGTCAAACCAAAATTTGGATTTTCTAGTTGGTTGTGATAGGAAGAACAGATTGGTTAGTTGAGGGTATAGTGAACGATTTGTCTTCCGATCAGAATAATCTGATCGCTCTAATGATTTTTTGCTAGACATTGAATCGTTAGTGGCCACCTTAAGTCAACCACTGACTTGTCGGGTGGGAAACACAAGCCCGACTCCACGCGGGATCCTTGATTCTCTTACATAGTTACATAGTTATTTTGGTTGAAAAAAGACATACGTCCATCGAGTTCAACCAGTACAAAGTACATCTCCAGCCCGTCCCCCACATACCCCTGTTGATCCAGAGGAAGGCGAAAAAACCCCCACAAGGCATGGTCCAATTAGCCCCAAAAGGGAAAAATTCCTTCCTGACTCCAGATGGCAATCAGATAAAATCCCTGGATCAACATCATTAGGCATAACCTAGTAATTGTAGCCATGGATGTCTTTCAACGCAAGGAAAGCATCTAAGCCCCCTTTAAATGCAGGTATAGAGTTTGCCATAACGACTTCCTGTGGCAATGCATTCCACATCTTAATCACTCTTACTGTAAAGAACCCTTTCCTAAATAAATGGCTAAAACGTTTTTCCTCCATGCGCATCTCATGTCCTCTAGTCCTTTGAGAAGGCCTAGGGACAAAAAGCTCATCCGCCAAGCTATTAGGTGAGATGCTCTCCAGTAGATTAAAAACCCCAAACCACCATCAAGAGTGGGTAGAATGGGAAATCAAAATTGTAGATGTCTCAAAATGTATAAATTAGTTTAAAAACAGAACCAAACTCAGAGTAGTTCGCTGGCTGAATGGCAAACAAGCAGCGGCCTGTTCTCAATTCCCGGCATGAACGCATGCTTGCGTGCTCAACCCACCAGCACTAGTCACATATGTATATGGAAGAAATGTTTGCTCTTTTCACTGTAAGTGTGAACACTTTGTGCAGTAGAAAGCGCTGCTTTTCTTGAAGCTCCTATAGTTACACAATGACAGAGTGTTGTGCTATAAGAAACGCAGTCAAGATGCTCAAACAAATCTAAATTTAATGTACTGTTTGGGAAAGGATAAATGTAAATTTTAAGGTAACACTTTAACGCCAAAGTTTCTCCAAAGCATTAAAGGATAATTCTTTGTTGGCCTTAATAAGTAATTTAAGGAGGCTGAAGAAATGATGTATTTTCTTTTCAGCAAGTTGTTGTTCGGTAGACTTATTTCTACCTCCATGTTCCATCTTGCTGCTGACCTAAACTCATGCCCCGTATCTGCCTTTAATGCTCAGATGAAAGCTGCATTTGATGGTTTGGTGCAATAACAAAATGCAGGCTTTAATGCTGAGAATCCATAAAAATCTAGCTTTAATTAGACTCAATACGCCCATATGCCTAGAGCTCTGCAGGCAGCGTAGCACAGATCTGCATTATAAAACTGCCCCTAAACACTCTAGCTTCATGTAAACACTGGGACCTTTAAACTGGGCCGCTATAGAAGCTACAGCTTTATATTTAATTATTAATGTGTAATGCCTCTGTGTCTATTAGTCCTAGATAACCTTTTTATTTTTGGAAGCCCACAGCAATACAGGAACAATATGCCGTTTAACAGAGCTCTAAAAACATTACAGACATACTGGTTAACCAGCCTGGCGGTATGGACGAGCTCAGCTCGTCCATCACCGCCGGAGGCTGCCGCTCAGGCCCTGCTGGGCCGATTTGCTTCAAATAAAGAGCAGCACACGCAGCCGGCACTTTGCCAGCCGCGTGTGCTGCCTGATCGCCGCCGCTCTGCGGCGATCCGCCGCGAGCAGCGGCGAAAGAGGGTCCCCCCAGCCGCCTGAGCCCAGCGTAGCCGGAACAAAAAGTTCCGGCCAGCGCTAAGGGCTGGATCGGAGGCGGCTGACGTCAGGACGTCGGCTGACGTCGATGACGTCACTCCGCTCGTCGCTATGGCGATGATCTAAGCAAAACAAGGAAGGCCGCTCATTGCGGCCTTCCTTGTTTATTCTGGGCGCCGGAGGCGATCGGAAGAACGCCTCCGGAGCGCCCTCTAGTGGGCTTTCATGCAGCCAACTTTCAGTTGGCTGCATGAAATAGTTTTTTTTTATTAAAAAAAAACCCTCCCGCAGCCTCCCTGGCGATCTTATCAGAACGCCAGGGTGGTTAATAAGAACAAACACAATGCACTGTAAGACTCAATGCACAAATGCAGGCACAGCTGTTAAGACGCCTAAAATTAGGGCCGGCTCTAGCTAACAAGTGAAAATTAATTTGGGCCTCCCGATTCACACTCCCCCCTCACCCCCAAATAAAGCAGTGTAAGGTGCAACCCCAAAACCCCTGCCCCCCCCCTAAATAAAGCAGTGTAAGGTGCTACCCCAGATCCCCTGCCCCCTACCCCCAAATAAAGCAGTGTAAGGTGCTACCCCAAATCCCCTGCCTCCTCCCCAAAAGCAGCATTACGTCGCCCATTAGTTCCCCACCACCCCAAATAGTATTGTCCCCCAGAGCCAGCTGATGGCCTCCAGTCTCCTCCAAGCTAATAGTGGTCCCCCAGAGGCCCATTTCATTGCAGGGTACTCGCAGTGGAGCATACTCACCTGGGCAGCTGGCAAGCTCCCTCCTGTGTTCTCCTATCTCAATCTTTGTTGATGCCTTTTCTATGTGATGCAGCAACATGTATATACTCATGTAACATGCTGCCAGATGGTGGAGAATGGGCCGTGGTGTTCGGGAATGGAGATGGAAGGGCACAGGAGGGAGCGGCATGGCCATACATGTAAGTGTGCTCTGCTGAGAGGATTCTGCATCAAAACAGAGCCCTAAAGGACTACTGTTAGCTCGGAGGAGACATGAGAAGCCCATCAGCTGGCTCTGGGGCCCCAGGCAATTGCCCAGGTTGCCCATATGGAAGTGCTGGCCCAGCCTAAAGTATACCTATCATGAAAAGAAAGCATTAACGCTAATGTCCATAAATGGAACATTAGTCCAGAATAAAATAGATACTTTTCAATTCCTGGAAAAACAAATTGTTTATATAGAAAAATGGGAAATCAAATCTTTTTATTCTACGGTGTGTGGCCACCTTTAGATAGGGTGTCCAAGGAAGGAATGTAGTGATTACCTTTTATATTAGCTATATGTGTCAACATGTTATTGTGTTAGTCTTCATTTAGTGGTCCACACATATATTCCAAAAACTGCTATGGTGCTGTCTAATTGTGATAGTCTAGCAGCTTCCTTGTGTTTCTTCCTCTATACTCCCACTCCATGCTTCCTATGCTAAATGTAATAACATTTCCCATGTATACATGGCCTGAATCACAAATAACACACACATCTGTTATCTGCCCATTAGGTCTGCTTACTCCTCGCCATCATCCATTCCCTCCTGACATTTGAGACATATGCAGATCACAGATAAGGGATTCAATCCCAGATTTGAAAACCCAGGCTCTGAGTTCCCATCACACTGTCTACACAGCCATGAACAGTTCTCCTAAAAAATGCACATCAACGCCACCTAGAGCTAAGTATTGAATTGCTTTTCAGCACCAAGTATGCCATGCATCTTTGTATTTTATAAAGGTCCTCCTAAATGAGCAACGATCTAGCATGGCATGATGGGATTTCTTGGCAGCTAAGAGAGCACGGCTTAACCATAGCCGGTATATATAATTGTTTTCCTTTTTCATAAACGTTTCAAGTAAGCATGAAAACATTTTAATAATGAAAACAGATTTCTAACAATATAGATGTCTGAATAATAAAAATTCCCATAAAATCAGTGAGTAGCCACATCTGTTTTTCTTCTTTGGAAACCTTGCAAGCTAGAAAAGCGGGTGTAAAATGTCTTTATGAATACACATTTGTAGGCATAAATTGGCCACGCTGACTAGACAGCAGAAGCTTAAAATATAATTAGAGGATTTAGATATCTTTCTGAAATGTGGCTTTAGAAAGACTCACCTTAGCATAATTACTATTTAGGGTGTTTTATTTCACATCTGTCTGCTTTTGGTGAAGAGATATACTTATTGCGGTCTATACTTGGTCTTTAGTAACTTAAGCAGGCATACATGCACCGGTCTGCACTGTCCTACAGCTGGTGTTACAGAGTCACAAATAGAACAATTTGGAGGGAAAAAAATTGCAAGTTGTCTTTATGATCTTTTAAAGGAGAACTGTCACCAAAGTGAGCCTTTAGGAAGCTGGGAACAGGTATCTTTCCAACATTTAGGTGATAAATGTCATCAGTTGCTTTCACCATGTTTATAAAGGTTCCGAAATGTAAATCTGAATCAAAAAATTTATTGAATACTTACCTATGGAGAGGGAAGGTTCTGGATCCTATCGGGCCTTCCCTGTCTCCTTGTTTCAGTGCTGTCACCCCTGTTTCACGTATTCAAGCAACTGGTCGAATACACCTTCGGGGACCCTTGGAAGGCTTCAGGAGAACTTGTGTCCCGGAGTTCTCCCAAAGACGGACAGCTCTCACGCACTCACGCAGGCGCAGTACGAAGCCACCCATCTTCAGGAGCACTCATGCTCCCGAAGCTTTCCAAAGGCTGCCAGAGGAGGCATTACTTCACTGGGGGACAGCGCTGGAAAGAGGGGTTCGAGAGGGGACAGGAAAGGCTCCATAGGATCCAGGGCCTTCCCTCTCCATAGGTGAGTATCAAACTTTTTTTACGCTACAGATTTGCTTTAACCATCATCATTTAACCTTTGTTCTCCACTCTCCATTTTTTGTTTGTTAAATGTTGAGAAAATCCCATATTTATAGAAAGACGAACAAATCTATTCACCAGGTAACAGGAAAAATCGAATTACTTTGCTAGTATACAACATCATGGAAAAGAAGGTAGCTGAAAGGGGACATTTTTTTAACAATTGTCCTGAACTTTTGACATTTATCTCCACTTTTTTGGTCACAATAAGTCACGTCAGTGTGGCTTCTGTTCTCCACTGTTCCACTACTTGTTCACTATTTTTCCATCTTGTTTTCTGCTCCTCAGGGTATAAATGGTACTTGCTTGTGCAGATCTCCCAATTGTCTCTTTTTTTTGTGTGAATGCTCCAATATAAAGTCCATCCCGGACCCCCCTTAATTATTCTGCATTGTCCTGCACCAGTATAGATGGTGAAAGTAAACCTGAAGTCACATTACAATATAAGTTAGATACTTACCTCAGTAGGGGAAATCCTCTGGATGGTCCAGAGGCTTCCCCAGTCTTCCACAGAACCTTTTTCCTTCCCACGTATGGTTTGCAACTGCGCAGTATGATGGAGCTACTCGTGCATGGCTTTCTCCGTGCCACTGTGCCTGCGCAGTGTGACCGCGTTTATACTTGGAGGAAGGTGCGGCCTCGAAGAGGAATCGGGGAAACCTCCCCCTACTGATGTAAGTACGTAAGTTTCTTTTTTAAAGCTTCTGGTTTACTTTAATTAGATGCTATTTTTTCAGGATAGCCTGAAAATTTCTTGTCGATTGCATGCAGCTTGAAAATGGGGAAATCATGAGCACTTCCTGCCGATTTGGATTTATCAAGACCCAAACTGCATCCTAGATGCGTCTCATTGGCCATCTCTAGTAGCCAGAGGAACCAACATTTCAGCCATCAATGGAGCTCCCGCAGGTGCCTGGGGCCTAGTGGGTGCCAGGGGGCCCAAATGATACTTTCTCTGCCCTGTCTTCCACCTCAGATTTCCAAAAGGACCACCGGGATGAGCCAAAGCTACTACCTTGCCTAGCTCCCCATTTCATCTTAATCCATCATTGCACACTAGAGTAGCGTAATGTTGCACAGTGTACACTCCCTCTGTCCCCTCCTCTCTACTGTTCTTCCCTCCTCAACACTCAGCAGCATCCATTATTATTATTTTGGATTTCTATAGTACCAGACTCTTCCATGGCACTTTACAAATAGAGAATACATAGTACAGGCAGTTACAGGGCAATGGGTTACAGATAAACGACAATAAAACAGGTCAGCAATGCATCATGCATGAGGGTGGAAAATAGGTTAAACTGTACACAGCGGTAATAACACATAAGGGACCTGCCCAAATCAGCTTACACTCTAAGGGCTCATTTATACTGCAAACGCTTTTTAAATGCTAGTGATTTGAAAAGCTCTTGCTAATGCAAAGCTATGGGTTTTTTTTTGTAACGTCACATTGCTCGAGTGAGAACACACACATAGGAAAACATTGGCAAGAAATGTTAAAATCACAAGCACTTAGACAAAGCTCTTGCAGTGTGAACCAGCCCTTAGGGCCCTTTTCCACTACATCCTAATATGCAGTGTTTCCCCGCATGGAACCGTATTCATACAATAGGCTTGCCATCTGAATCACATACCGGTGCAATTTGGACTGCATGCTGGAGTCTGTCACAGCACGTATCCGAATACCTATAGCCATGCATGGCATGGCTATGGCGATTCAGTGCCGTGTCCAATTCTGAAATGCACACGGCACCCCAGTGGAAACCGACCCTAATGGATCAATAGGTATAACAACAGGAATGAAGCTATGAACACGGAAGTGCTTGGTGGCTAATTAAGGCTCATTGGTGAGATTATATGCTTGTCTAGAGAGTTGAGTATTCAGGTTCTCTCTAAAAATAGTCAGAGTGGGTGAGTGACAAACGGACTGTAAAAGGGGATTCCAGAAAAGTGGGGAGATTCAAGAGAAGTCTTTTATGTGAGAATAAGAAAAGGTAACTAGAAAACAGAAAAGGAGTTTGTTGTTACAACAGTGGAAACTACGTGCAGGGTGGTTTCTAGAGACAAATGTAGCTAATATATGGAGAAGCGAGTTAGAATCTTGAATTATGTCCTTTGGGTGATAGGCAGCCAGTGCAGGGACTGACAGAGCATATTAGCATTGGAGGAGCGTGAGGAGAAGTCATGCCACGGAGTTCATAATGGACAGGAGCAGAGCCACAGAGAAGGGAGTTGCAGTAATGGCCTTCAATATGAAACAATGAAGGCATGCACAGGGAGTTTGGTGGCATCCTGGGAGAGAAAGGGGTGGATGAGGGAAATGTTCTTTACATGGAAACAACAGATAGTAAGATAGTAGATAGTAAGTCGACGTGTGGTTTGAACAATATACAGAACAAGATAGGCTTAGGCCACATTAATTATTGGAATGTTATCAACACTGGTCCAGCTATTATTATAATTATTACTGTGCATTTACATAGTGCTTTAGAGCTGGGCTGCCCAATAGGTCAATCGCAATCTACCGAGAGATCTCAACCGCCTATCTGGTAGATCGCGGCCGTATGGCCAATCGGAAGGCAGGGAGGAGAGAGGCGATGCGGCTGAAGAGAGGCCAGGGGCTGTTCTGCCATGACACAACCTCATGGCTGGGGGCAGCGCCGGGCACAACACACACGCATGCATTCACGCTGCCCGCCAGAGCGCTCCCTCAGCCGCCAACATGCTCATCAGCCCTGCAGCTGAATGAGGGGAGACCAGGACAAGCCCCAGACACTGACGCTCGAGCAAGGTAAGTGATTATATTAATGGCACCTGGGCACCTATCCCTAGCTACCTATACTGGAGGCACCTATACCCAGCTTCCTATACTGAAGGCACCTACCTAGTGAAGGCACCTATACCTACCTATACTGAAGACACCTATACCCAGCAAGGCACAGGGTGAAGCCAAAATTGCAAAATATTGTATATACCAATGTTTTTTTATTGTTTTCTTCATGAATATCTCTGTTAGACTAATAAATATGGTAAAACAACGATATTAAAAAGGCGTGGGGTGAAGCTGAAATCAGTGCAAACGATAAATACTGAAAAAATATTTACAGTGGTAATCATCAGCTGGGGGGTCCACGAGCAGGAATGGGGACCAGATGACAGCGAGGAAAGCCTCCTTAGGATCCAGAGACTTCCTTCTCCTTAGGTAAGTGTGAGGCTTTCTCTTTAAAGAAATATCCTCTATAATAAAATACCTGTGTCCCTGCCTCCTCTCCTGTCCCTGTGTCAGTGCTTTTGCGCTACTGCCCTTTTGTGGCATGCGGGCGGACGTTGGAGAGCAGGAGGACTAGTGCAGGGGGAACCTGAGCGCGGCCGAATGCGGCTTGCGGCATGAGCAAGGTGGTGATGAGGGGGGTCACGGCTGAGCCCTAGCGCCCGTTTTAAATGGGTGGGCTTATGCCTTGTAAAGTTATAATAACAGAGAAATACACAATTCAGGGGTTTCTATAGCAGAGGAAAATGACAACTGAAAGAATTCTGCTCCAGCTCCGCACACATTTTGCCAATCGTCTCTGAATACTTTACAGAGGTGTGATTAAGCTGCCATTTGTTTTGTATTTGATTTATTCCTAGGCTTTTCACATTTTGACAGGAGAACACCTTATTAAACTTTACCGTGATTTTTTCATTGCTTTCAGGCAGCAGTTTTACTCCTGCTCTCCATATGCAGCTTTATAATGCCCAAAGGTTTTATTTGAGAGAGGCGTTGCTTCCAGCTAATCCTTCTCCATAATTTCCCTTAATATTATGGTATTTTCCAGGATCCTTGGATTTAGAGTTTAATACTGTGAATGGTTACCAGGGCGATGCATGAATGGCACGATGGTTGAGGGCTGTATCTGCAGACAGGAACGCAAATGTAAGTTAAAAGGAAGGCGGAGGAGAAAGATGACAGTAGCCCCAGGAGAGCCCCATCTGTGAACACTTCACCACTCCCCGACGCTCGGAGCCGTGCGTGGGCACAGGTGGATCCCAGTCCCCTGCTGGAGCACAGCGCAGCGCCTAGCCTGAAAGAAGACTTTTCATTACTGCTGGCTGTTTGGATTGGAAAACAGCCATCTCAAACATTTGCAGGTGGCTTGGCCATACTTTGACACTTAAATATTTGAGGCCATGATAAAATCTGAATATTACTACAATATGTCGCTATACAAAGTATAATGTGCAATCCTTAATATGAAATGTATGTTAAAAGATCCACTCCCAGGGGAACCACTAAGAAATTCATGTTTGAAAAAATTAGTATACTACTTATTCCCAAATGTTTTGGTTTTAATGTGTTCTGGGAGGGAATGGAAATGAAAGCAAGTCCGTCCAAGTTCTCTTGCCTTTCATGCTCATGTTACAACTGTTTTGAGGCATACGTTTTCAAAAGGCTCACATTTTTTATTTTTACTTATCCTCCTATGGCAAATAGGAAAACTCATAAGTCTCTCAAATTCATAATCCTGTTTGTAACAGCTCTGACGGAGTCAGGGGAAAATAAAGGAAATGTTGACATCATGTGAGCTGATGCTATCAAGAACCACTTTGATACCCATCAGTGCCTGCCCTTCAGTTCTAAATACCTCCATCCCAGCATGGAGAGCACATACAAAAATAATGTGTCATGTGATCACACAGATGAGAGCGAGGGTGAAGACTATGTACTTTATGTCTGACAGTCCTGCAGCTGATGGTATCTGCAGTTTGTTTTCCATGATAGTTTTTATAATACTTCTCGTGAGGTAGGGTATGAAGATTTATGGCCGTCTGCTGATGTTCCGAGTTATCAACAATTCAGCTGCACACTGATATTGATCTTCTGACAGAACTTAGTCTTCCCGTCACTCAAAAGACCGCCATAACTCAACAGGAGAATCTGATGGCAATCATCTTCAGATTTCAAATGATTATGTCAGAAATTGCTTAGTCACCTCATAATTGTTACCATAATAGTGGCCATGCTAATGGAGTACTGCATTCATGCTACGAGCGTATCTTGCAGTAGTTACGTGCACACACAACAATATTGATGTGTATGCATGGTAATATTACAGCAATTTCATGAATCACGCTCAATGGTGCAGTGGTTAGCAATCTTACCTTGCCTAGAGCTCTGAGTCCAATTCTCACCAACAACGTCTGCATGAAGTTGGTATCTTGGGTTTGTCGGGGTTTTCTTCAGACAAGCCTGAAGCACACTGGAACCAGAAACTGATTGTAGGCTGTGTTGGGCCCATTAGATTGTGCTCCCCTTTGAGATACAGTGAGCGATGTGAATTGCTCAACATACTCTGAGCACTTTATAATGGCTCAGTTCTATATAAGTCATATAAATTATGGTTAATATACAATGGTTACTTTGCATATATTCAGTAGTGTTGCTCTGGGAGACATCTCAAGCTCACTCCAACCTGAATTATCGCAAATTCTTTCTGTTTTAGGAAAGAAAACTTTTGTTTTTCTTAATATAAATTATATAATAGCAGACTTTACATAGAAGACTTGTTTCCAGAAGCGTCCACACCGCTAAGCTTACCCTATTGTCTTTTGATCACTAATTTTATTGATAAGGGTGAGAAAACAAAGCAGTAAAGGTATTTTTTTTATTCAGTGTAAACAGAAAAGAAAAAAATAATCCTCACTTTAAGGCCTTGTTCACATTACGTTCGGCTCGCGTGTCCATCCGTGTTGGGCTTTTTTTCTAGGCGTCTTTTTTTTCTGATTCCTGACGCTTGGGTGGGCGATTCGTTTTTGTGCTTTGCGGTTTTCTAAGCAGTTTTTCTGAGCGGTTTTGTAATTCACTCCCTGACGCAAGTGAGGAAGTGAACTCTTTGACCCGTAAAATAATAAATACAACGTATTTATTCTTAAAAAACGTGAATGCAATCACTGCACAAAGCGATTTTGTGAGCGTTTTGCGTTGCTCCTATACTTTCCTTTGAGGCGGAATCACCCCGAAAATGGTACACGCACTGCTTTGCTATTCGCACAGCACATGACAAGCGCTATATGAACTTTCTCATAGACATTCATTGTCCACGCAGTCGGGGGGCGTTTTTAAAAACTGCACGCGGGTGAAAGAAAGCCAAAAACGCCTGGAGCGTGAACAAGCCGTAAGAGTTTCCTGTATTCTGTGCTGTTGAGACTTGTGATTTTTACACAGATGGCATTACTTTGGGACAACAGCAAGTAGGATAATTGTATGGACAGTAAAGAAAGAGCAGGAAAACAAGACTATATTAAATGGTATGCCAGATGGTAGCCCACTTTCTGAATGTGGTGTTTCTAGTAGTAATACATAGCTGTGAGAAATGTACTCTTATGTTGCCCATACATGAATGGTACAGCACCATGGAATATGTTGGCGCTTTATAAATCAATCATAATAATAATACATGAATGATACATTTTTTTTTTATTAGATAATTTTGTTCGATTATTCCGAAGATTTTTCCAACATGCCCGATCTGATTTTTATTAAAAAAAATATGGCATAATCATTTTTCTTCATTGAAAAACAATATTATTTTCGTCTTTCATTGAACTCAAGCTTTTTGGTTGAATAAACTGGAAAATCAAACATTTTTATTGTACAAGTTTCGGGCACCATAAACAAGACCATGGCCCTTATTCAATTCACTTTTTCTCTAAGGTGATATTTTCACAACATATTAATAAAATGCCTACTAAGCCACCAGCAAGTAAGAAAATGCAATCATTTTAACAGTACGTTTTAACCTTCTGGTACTTTTTTAATTGCAGAGTGCTGAAAAGTTATTTTAAACAGAAGATGAAAAATTATCTCCGAGGAGAAAAAGTGAATTTAATAAGGGCCCATAAGTTTAAAAAAAAAATGCTGCTTCTTTAATGTTGGAGAATTTGAGAATTTCTTGGACTGCAAGAGCTAGTCAGTCAGTGCTGAACAAAAAAAAATATTTTTTAGATTCCTCCCTACAAGTTTTAAAATAAAATTGAAATACTTTGTCCACATAAAGATAAGATAAGATTTGCTGGAGAAGAACTAGATTCTGGTAAAAACTGAAGGATAAAGGAAAAAATAAAAAGAAGGGTTAGCATGTATAGATCTGGGTCATAAAGCTATGACTAGTCTATGCCCATTCCAAAGTCTTTCAAAGGGAGTGGCTGATAGACAAATCTGGTTTGCTTAAGTCCATTAAGTCATGTAGAGCTAAGGGGCCCATACACTGGTTGATTTCAGCCATCGATCAATCGATTCTATAGAATCGATCGACTAGAACTCAATTCTTTCAAATCTAGCGATTTGTGCTGCTGGCAGCTGATCGATTACCCATAGAGTTGCATTGGATCTAATTATCCAATGATGCATTTAGATAGATTTCCAATAGAGTTCATTCTGAAATCTATTGGAAATCTGTTGCTAGTGTGTGGTACACATCAGATTCCACCTAACAGGCATCTGACAGAAATCTATCTGTTGGTTGAATCTGCTGCAAATCTGTCAGTGTAAGGCCACCTTTAGACCTAAATATAAGACTGGAAAGGAAAAAGGAAAAAAAATATACATTTTCATTAGAATGGAACCAAGTGGTGAGGGGAAAAATAGGATCCTGGAGCACCGGAGCGAACACAAGATACTCTCACAGAAAGCAGTTAAGGCCACCTAATGGTGATTTGGGGCCACTTTATTTTCATCATAAATAAGTTATCTTTATCTTATTCAGGGTGCAGAGGTAAACAAAAACAAAAAAAAAGCTTTGGAATACTGTTACTATACTTTAATGTAGTAAACAAAGAATAACAATAGCAGAATAATAACAGCGCAATAATAATCCAATCATGGTATTTACTAGCACTAAACTCTGTGAAACATCATTTTTAGTAAAGTTTTCTACAACACTAACTCAAATACAAGTATGAGGGAATCAGGGAATATGTCGACTGGCATAAAAGTGTGAATCATTATCAAGAAATCATCCTTATGTGAACAGTGGTTGATCCCAATTCTACAGAGGTAACAGCATTTTTCTGTCAAGAACATGATCACAGCAAAATGAAAAAGATTGGATTAGTATTTTGTTTATTCTTTTATATGTGCATGCAGGCAGCTACATATTCAGCATTACGCATATTTAGATGTACAGATTTCTTCAGTTCTTCTCCCTGTAAATATGGCTCACAAACAATCCTAGCCACTAAAAATCACTTCAAACTTGTCATGAATATACCTGACACCAAAGATCACAACAGTTTGCGCTGATTCCCACTGATGCTTAACAGGGAGAGGCCCCTCTGAGTATTAATGAGATCAGACTCTAATGGAATTTATATGAAGGTGGAATGTTCCTGTGTGTACAGCACAGGCAACTCACAAAAGAAAATGCCAAAAGTACCAGATAAGCCCTTGTGTTAAAATATGGCAAACAATTTCAAGTAATTGCAACATATCTATCTCCAAGACGAACTGATGACCCAAAATACTCAAATGAAGACTAGTACTGAACACGAGACAATTCATATTTGCTCTTTGCCTTAACAGATTAATTTTTATGAACAAAAAATATTATATCAGCAAATCACTCATATTTCACATGCAGGAAAAGAGCCACACCCATTTGTATGATTGATTTCAATAGTTTTCATTTTGAAGTGCAAATTGCAAATCTTTAGCTTTGATAACGAGTAAAAAGAAGTCCTAATAGCCTGTTCCAAGGCAAGCTAAGGCAAAGCCAGATGGACAATAAAATTACCATTCAAGTTGACATATTTCAGCAGACAGCAACAAATTGCAGCTCTAAACAACATTACACGTGATCTGCGATGAGCAACATTGAAAATAACCCACAATGAGAAAGAGATTTGTCGTCCTACCCAATCTGGCGATTTGTGGAAGGTGCCTGTGTGATGACTGAGCTGGATTGAGGAGATGGCATTGCTTGCTGAATTACAACGCTGGTGTCATGATTTGGCATTCTCGAATTGGGTAGCTGGTGTGACACTGGTCCCGACATTCCTCCAACTGCATTATGCAGGGTGATGCTCTGCAGACAAAATAAAGTGCAAGTAGTCAGATGGACAGTATTGATTGAGTGTACAAGCCACAGGTAATGTGTTATTACAGCCCTTTTGGTAACTGTGGGGATTAGCTGGGGCACTGTGGTGTCTGCTATGTAGTAGCTGGAATGCAGAGCTTCTGACACATTCAGGAAGGATGGTGTGGTATTCCTACATCTGGCCTGTAGATATCACTGTTCTACTGTACTACTGCATAAGATTATCTAGACTGTTGTGGATTGTTGGTTCCAGTTTTCTGCTCTGGCTAGATACACAGAGTAAAGGTGCTGCTTATGTAGAGAGTTGGTAAATCTTGTAAATAAACCTAGTTTCAGTTACCCTGTCTCTGTGACCACTTAACACAACAGAAGGTCAAATATGATTTACGGTAATAAATACTGTAGTTACTCGAGTATAAGCCGACCCCCAACTTTTACCTTTAAAACCTGGAAAAATTGTTTGACCCGGGTATAAGCCGGGGGTGGCAAAACAACACCTACGCCACTCAGCCATGGTCAGCCACAACCATATATTGGAAAAGCAGCATAAACGCAGCAGATTGCAATAATAAGCCAGAACATAGGCTTACATAGTCATATATCTAAAACTTGACATAGGAATGCAAGGATTCTCACCAATCAGTAGACACTGTACCTGTATGCCTTCCAAGGCTACAACTCAAGATGAGGTTACCTGGGATCTCCAATGGAAATGTCAAGAGTGTGGTCTACCTCAAATGATGCACCGCTGTGCATGTAGTGGGGGCACTGTGAGGGTTACTCAAGAGTAGACACTCAAATATAAGCAGAGACCTCCACTTTTGTGGGCCCAAAATTAGGCTTATACTCAAGTATATACATTAACAGTTGTTCCGCTAAACCAGGTGTTGTGCATGCTGCCCTGACTGAGAATATATTCTAATGACAGCAAACCTGCACTAGGAACTTCTTATAGTTCCAATACCAAATGAGAGATGACAACAGGTTGGATGAACAACAACTTGTAACAACTCTCACATAACTAATATAGCAGGAATTGTATGCATTGATAGTGTACAGAAGGTATACAAATGTATTGGACAGTGGCTTACATTTGTGAGAGTATCACTAATTGTCCAATAGAGTTTAGTCTTGTATCTAGAGACATTGGAATATTTAGAAGGACATTTATCTGGAGGTGGAAGAATTTATGTTTCCTGTATTCCAAGCATTGGATCGAGACTGATTAAAGTGGACCAACTTGACTATCTACAGCCATGTAAGAAAGATGGACACTTTTGCGTCATAAATGCCTTGATTGTTTTGCATGTGTTTCCGTTAGTAAATGTGATAAATTACTTATTTTTTTGAAAATGTAGGAGGGCACACTCATTTTGAGATAAAACATTATATTACACATCAGAATGCCTATGTTGTGTACGTTCTTTGCTGCTTAGGTTCTGGTATGTAGGTGAAATGATCCAGAAAGCTAGGAAAAGATTTGCAAATCGTAGATATTCTACCTGTTCCTGGCAGAGTGAATTACCAGCGGTCAGAAATTGTCTGGAGGAGGCGCATGTAGACACTGACCTGAAGTTTATGGTCACTGATGATATCCTCAAGCTTAGAAGATGGTGTGACTGGGTCACTAACAAAAGGACGTCAACTGGATCCACTGACTAGGAACCTTATGCCATAAGGCGTTAAATAGGGACTTTACACTACATCTCTACTTTACATAGAGATTTGCACTCTTTTTGTCATCTTTTTCTAGGACACTTTGTTAAGGACCTCACTGCTATACTGAAGATATTCAAAATGTATATGGACAGTCTGATTTCCAGATAAGTATATGGCTTTATACTTTGTTTACTTCCTGATTTTGTTTATCATGACAACTGTAATTCCAAATCCCGACACAGGGTATATATGCTTTGTGGATTTATTTGAGCACTAACTCTAACTTTTAATAGAGGATGAGGCTTTCCCAAAATTGTTACTTTGCTTTAAGCTGTTTGTGCAATAAAGAAGGTGTTCGGGTGTAGTAACCTTGCTGGACACACACACACACACACACGCACACACACACATAAACACACACACACACACACAAACACACACACACACACAAACAAACACACACACACAAACAAACACACACACACACACACACACACATAAACACACACACACACACGCGCACACACACACATAAACACACACACACAAACACAAACACACATAAACTCACACACACACACACACACACACACACAAACACACACAAACACACATAAACACACACACACGCACACGCACACACACACACACACACACACACACACACACACATAAACACACACACACACACACACACAAACACACACACACACACATAAACACACACACACGCACACACACACACACACACACACACACACACACATAAACACACACACACGCACACACACACACACACACACACATAAACACACACACACACCACCAGTTACAGGTAGAGTGTGGTGAGAAAAAATACCCCATTGTCTTCTGATACCTCTCAAGGACAACTGCAGTGTTTTGCCAGTCATGCATGCCAACTCTGTTCTGACCCACTGTAGATTTTTATTGCTAAACAAAGAACAGAACCTTTTGTGTCTACATTCCCAAATATTAAATACAATAAGAGTTGAACAAAGAGTATCCAGCATCTGCCATTGCTCTGGTAGCAGGGACAGATCTAGGGGGGGGGCAAGCGGGTATCTTGCCCCAGGCGCAGTTTGTTGAATTCTTAACCACTTCCCGACCGCCTAACGCACAGAGGCGGCCGGGAAGTGGACCCCGCAAGGACCAGCTCATGCCCAAAGGCGGCGGTCCTTGTAGGGGCATGGGCGGAGCGATCGCGTCATCCGTGACGCGATCCTCCGCCGGCGCCTGTCACCGCTCGCCCGCCGCAACATCCCGCCGGCTATACGGAAGCGCCGGCGGGATGTTAACCCCGCGATCGCCGCATACAAAGTGTATAATACACTTTGTAATGTTTACAAAGGGTATTATACAGGCTGCCTCCTGCCCTGGTGGTCCCAGTGTCCGAGGGACCACCAGGGCAGGCTGCAGCCACCCTAGTCTGCACCAAGCACACTGATTCCCCCCCCCCCTGCCCCAGATCGCCCACAGCACCCCTCAGACCCCCCCCCCCTGCCCACCCCCCAGACCCCTGTTTGCACCCAATCACCCCCCTAATCACCCATCAATCACTCCCTGTCACTATCTGTCAACGCTATTTTTTTTTTTATCTCCCCCCTGCCCACTGCCCCCTCCTGATCACCCCCCCACCCCTCAGATTCTCCCCAGACCCCCCCCCCCCCCTGTGTACTGTATGCATCTATCCCCCCTGATCACCTGTCAATCACCTGTCAATCACCTGTCAATCACCCATCAATCACCCCCTGTCACTGCCACCCATCAATCAGCCCCTAACCTGCCCCTTGCGGGCAATCTGATCACCCACCCACACCAATAGATCGCCCGCAGATGCGACATCAGATCACCACCCAAACGCAGTGTTTACATCTATTCTCTCCTCTAAACACCCACTAATTACCCATCAATCACCCATCAATCACCCCCTATCACCACCTGTCACTGTTACCCATCAGATCAGACCCTAATCTGCCCCTTGCGGGCAACCAATCACCCGCCTACACGCTCAGATTGCCCTCAGACCCCCCCTTATCAATTCGCCAGTGCAATATTTACATCTGTTCTTCCCTGTAATAACCCACTGATCACCTGTCAATCACCTGTCAATCACCCATCAATCACCCCCTGTCACTGCCACCCATCAATCACCCCCTGTCACTGCCACCCATCAATCAGCCCCTAACCTGCCCCTTGCGGGCAATCTGATCACCCACCCACACCAATAGATCGCCCGCAGATCCGACATCAGATCACCACCCAAACGCAGTGTTTACATCTATTCTCTCCTCTAAACACCCACTAATTACCCATCAATCACCCCCTATCACCACCTGTCACTGTTACCCATCAGATCAGACCCTAATCTGCCCCTTGCGGGCACCCAATCACCCGCCTACACGCTCAGATTGCCCTCAGACCCCCCCCCCCCCCTTATCAATTCGCCAGGGCATTATTTACATCTGTCCTTCCCTGTAATAACCCACTGATCACCTGTCAATCACCCATCAATCACCCCCTGTCACTGCCACCCATCAATCACCCCCCTGTCACTGCCACCCATCAATCAGCCCCTAACCTGCCCCTTGCGGGCAATCTGATCACCCACCCACACCAATAGATCGCCCGCAGATCCGACATCAGATCATAACCCAAGCGCAGTGTTTACATCTATTGTCTCCTCTAAACACCCACTAATTACCCACTAATTACCCATCAATCACCCCCTATCACCACCTGTCACTGTTACCCATCAGATCAGACCCTAATCTGCCCCTTGCGGGCACCCAATCACCCGCCTATACGCTCAGATTGCCCTCAGACCCCCCCTTATTAATTCGCCAGTGCATTAGTTACATCTGTTCTTCCCTGTAATAACCCACTGATCACCTGTCAATCACCCATCAATCACCCCCTGTCACTGCCACCCATCAATCACCCCCTGGCACTGCCACCCATCAATCACCCCCTGTCACTGCCACTCATCAATCAGCCCCTAACCTGCCCCTTGCGGGCAATCTGATCACCCACCCACACCAATAGTTCGCCCGCAGATCCCCTCCCAAGGGCAGTGTTTATATCTGTTCTCTACCCTAAACACCCACTAATTACCCATCAATCACCCCCTGTCACTGCTACCTATCAGATTAGACCCCTATCTGCCCCTAGGGCACTCAATCACCCGCCCACACCCTCAGAATGCCCTCAGGCCCCAGCCCTGATCACCTCGCCAGTGCATTGCTTGCATCTATTCCCCCCTCTAATCACACCTTGAGACACCCATCAATCACCTCCTGTCACCCCCTAGCACACCTACCCATCAGATCAGGCCCTAATTTGCCCCGTGTAGGCTCCTGATCACTCGGCCAAACCCTCAGATCCCCCTCAGACCCCCTTCCGATCACCTCCCCAGTGCATTGATTGCATCTATTTTCCCCTCTAACCACCCCCTGAGACACCCATCAATCACCTCCTGTCACCCCCATAGCACTCCTATCCATCAGGCCCAATACAACCTGTCATCTAAAAGGCCACCCTGCATATGACCGGTTCCACAAAATTCGCCCCCTCATAGACCACCTGTCATCAAAATTTGCAGATGCTTATACCCCTGAACAGTCATTTTGAGACATTTGGTTTCCAGACTACTCACGGTTTTGGGCCCGTAAAATGCCAGGGCGGTATAGGAACCCCAGAAACTGACCCCATTTTAGAAAAAAGACACCCCAATGTATTCTGTTAGGTGTATGACGAGTTCATAGAAGATTTTTTTTTTTGTCAAAAGGTAACGGAAATTGATTTTTTTTTTTCACAAAGTGTCATTTTTCACTAACTTGTGACAAAAAATAAAATCTTCTATGAACTCGCCATACACCTAACGGAATACCTTGGGGTGTCTTCTTTCTAAAATGGGGTCACTTGTGGGGTTCCTATACTGCCCTGGCATTTTAGGGGCCCTAAACCGTGAGGAGTAGTCTAGAAAACAAATGCCTCAAAATGACCTGTGATTAGGACGTTGGGCCCCTTAGCGCACCTAGGCTGCAAAAAAGTGCCAATCATGTGGTATCGCCGTACTCGGGAGAAGTAGTATAATGTGTTTTGGGGTGTATTTTTACACATACCCATGCTGGGTGGGAGAAATACCTCTGTAAATGACAATCTTTTGATTTTTTTACACACAATTGTCCATTTACAGAGTTATTTCTCCCACCCAGCATGGGTATGTGTAAAAATACACCACAAAATACATTGTACTACTTCTCCCGAGTACGGCGATACCACATGTGTGGCACTTTTTTGCACCCTAACTGCGCTAAGGGGCCCAAAGTCCAATGAGTACCTTTAGGATTTCACAGGTTATTTTGAGAAATTTTGTTTCAAGACTACTCCTCACGGTTTAGGGCCCCTAAAATGCCAGGACAGTATAGTAACCCCACAAATGACTCCATTTTAGAAAGAAGACACCCCAAGGTATTCTGTTAGTAGTACGGTGAGTTTATAGACGATTTTATTTTTTGTCACAAGTTAGCGGAAATTGATTTTTATTGGTTTTTTTCACAAAGTGTCATTTTCCGCTAACTTGTGACAAAAAATAAAATCTTCTATGAACTCACCGTACTACTAACGGAATACCTTGGGGTGTCTTCTTTCTAAAATGGGGTCATTTGTGGGGTTCCTATACTGTCCTGGCATTTTAGGGGCCCTAAACCGTGAGAAGTAGTCTTGAAACGAAATTTCTCAAAATGACCTGTGAAATCCTAAAGGTACTCATTGGACTTTGGGCCCCTTAGCGCAGTTAGGGTGCAAAAAAGTGCCACACATGTGGTATTGCCGTACTCAGGAGAAGTAGTATAATGTGTTTTGGGGTGTATTTTTACACATACCCATGCTGAGTGGGAGAAAGATCTCTGTAAATGGACAATTGTGTGTAAAAAAAATTAAAAAATTGTCATTTACAGAGATATTTCTCCCACCCAGCATGGGTATGTGTAAAAATACACCCCAAAACACATTATACTACTTCTCCTGAGTACGGCAATACCACATGTGTGGCACTTTTTTGCAGCCTAACTGCGCTAAGGGGCCCAAAGTCCAATGAGCAACTTTAGGCTTTACATGGGTGCTTACAAATTAGCACCCCCCAAAATGCGAGGACAGTAAACACACCCCACAAATGACCCCATTTTGGAAAGTAGACACTTCAAGGTATTCAGAGAGGGGCATGGTGAGTCCGTAGCAGATTTCATTTTTTTTTGACGCAAGTTAGAAGAAATGGAAACTTTTTTTTTTTTTTGTCACAAAGTGTCATTTTCCGCTTACTTGTGACAAAAAGTAATATCTTCTATGAACTCACTATGCCTCTCAGTGAATACTTTGGGATGTCTTCTTTCCAAAATGGGGTCATTTGGGGGGTATTTATACTATCCTGGAATTCTAGCCCCTCATGAAACATGTCAGGTGGTCAGAAAAGTCATAGATGCTTGAAAATGGGAAAATTCACTTTTTGCACCATAGTTTGTAAACGCTATAACTTTTGCCCAAACCAATAAATATACACTGAATGGGTTTTTTTTTTATCAAAAACATGTTTGTCCACATTTTTCGCGCTGCATGTATACAGATATTTTACTTTATTTGAAAAATGTCAGCACAGAAAGTTAAAAAAATCAATTTTTTGCCAAAATTCATGTCTTTTTTGATGAATATAATAAAAAGTAAAAATCGCAGGAGCAATCAAATAGCACCAAAAGAAAGCTTTATTAGTGACAAGAAAAGGAGCCAAAATTCATTTAGGTGGTAGGTTGTATGAGCAAGCAATAAACCGTGAAACCTGCAGTGGTCTGAATGGAAAAAAAGTGGCCGGTCCTTAAGGGGGGTAAAGCCCTAGGTCCTCAAGTGGTTAAAAAGGTGGCAAAATAAATGGCAGTTTAGGCGCCAAACCCTGACCTTTAGGCGCCAAAACCTGACCTTGCCCCAGGCGCAACTTTGTCTTCATCCGTCCCTGTCTGGTAGGTAACAGAAACCTGGAAACTTAAAGTGAATCCTAGATAAACTTTTACTCATTGCATAATTGTGTTCCTTTCATATAGTTTATAGGGCATTCCTCAAGCCAAATACTTTTTATGTTTTGTTTTAATACTCTAATTCCCTATAAACTAAACAAGCCCCACCCACAGCTTTTCAGAGAGCCTTGGCACTGTAGCAAGGGCTCATGGGAGCTCAGTCTGGGCAGGAGGAGGTTAGTAGCCAGATATTTCAGAGGCAGAGGGGAGGAGGGAGGAGGAGAGGAGATTGAGCTGAGGGCTGCAGATGCTATCAGCTTGCCTGTGACAATGTTTACAAACAGAACATGGCTGCCCTCATTGTATCACAGCAATAAAAGATCATAAACTTTTGAAGCTGTTTGCAGCTAGATTTGCTGTGCAAACTATTTAAACTTTAGATAAGATATATAGATAAGTTACTTGTTATAGTTACTTTTTCATCTCGAATCCGCTTTAAGGACAAAAATCCTTGTGGATGCCTAATAAAAGATCCAAGTTCCAGTCTTACATTCCCAAATATTAAATACAATAAGAGTTGAACAAAGAGTATCCAGCATCTGCCATTGCTCTGGTAGGTAACAGAAACCTGGAAACTTAAAGTGCATCCGAGATAAACTTTTACTCATTGCATAATTGTGTTCCTTTCATATAGTTTATAGGGCATTCCTCAAGCCAAATACTTTTTATGTTTTGTTTTAATACTCTAATTCCCTATAAACTAAACAAGCCTCGGCCACAGCTTTTCAGAGAGCCTTGGCACTGTAGCAAGGGCTCATGGGAGCTCAGTCTGGGCAGGAGAAGGTTAGTAGCCAGAGATTTCAGAGCCAGAGGGGAGGAGGGAGAAGGAGAGGGGATTGAGCTGAGGGCTGCAGATGCTATCAGCTTGCCTGTGACAATGTTTACAAACAAAACATGGCTGCCCTCATTGTATCACAGCAATAAATGATCATAAACTTTTGAAGCTGTTTGCAGCTAGATTTGCTATCTAAACTTTAGATAAGATATATATAAATATAAGTTGCTTGTTATAGTTACTTTTTCATCTCGGATCCGCTTTAAGGACAAAAATCCTTGTGGATGCCTAGTAAGAGATTCAAGTTCCAGTCTCCCCCCACCACCATTCTTTTCAATATACCCTTTAAAGCGGACCTGAACTCAGACCTTCCTCTCTACTCTAAAAGATAAGCAACAGCATAATAACCTTTAAAGAAAAACAATTCTTTGTTACAGCTTATACAAATCCGTCAATAAATCTGCAGTGTGTCTACTTTCTGCTTTCATGGAATCAGACATTAATATCCTGCGGGTTATTACCCTGTGTTTACAAATTAGCTGGTCTGCCGAGGCAGCCAGCTGACACAGCTGAAAGATCAAATTACAGTTGTGATTAGTTTCAGATGAGAGGGAATTTATTCCAAATGAGGGGGGCAGGCTAAACTCTCTAAATACATACAGGGTGCATTTCTCTCTGTTTTCCTTCTGTCCTATGCAAGAGTTCAGGTCCACTATAATAACCATATTCCGTCTGCCAATTTCCAGAGAGACGAGAGAAAGAAAATGGTTAATGGATCCCGCAAACAAAAAGTAAGAATGGAGCTATTAATAGCAGTCAGGCTGTATATTTAGCCCTACAATTTCAAACATTTGTTTTACGATTTAAGATGTATTTAACACCTCTGAGGCGTAAGACTCAAAGCTATATCTGAACAGCATAAAACCAGTTGCAGAAAGTAAAATAAATACAGCTTTCAGTGTGGACGTCTTATGGGCTTCGGCAAGTCTGGAGTCAAACAAGAGTATTTGGAATAAAAGTTTGGAGTGACAATATGAGAAATGACAGATCACCAGAAGTTACAAATGTTGCATTAAAGAGGTGCAGGGAAAGAGTTCTGTGTACTTTATATAGAAAAATGAGTATATGGCATTGCTAAAAAAAAAAAAATATAGCGATTAAGGACCGGTTCACACGGACGCTTGGCGGCATCCTTGAGCTTTCCTCTCTGGGTCATCACGTTCAGGGGCGACGCTGAGCTTCCTGTCGCGGTCTGCAGTTTTCATCCCCACAAGGGGACATGAAGACATGGCGGTGAATTGACCCTAGAAGCCGCATGCAGCTTCTAGGGTCACCTGAAATGACGCGGTAAATCGGGATCGGAATGCCACGTTTGTGCAATCAACGGTAATCGGAGGTAACCGCGCGATGCTAACCGCTCCTATTCACTTGAATGGGAACGTTTAGCCGACGAGTCCCGGACGTTTAGCAGTAATCGCCGCCAAGCGTCCATTTGATCCAGCCCTTAAAACGGAGCGAAGGTATTGCTCTTCCCCACACTACTTTACAGATTTACACTCAAAGAAAGATCTGCCATAGTCATTAGAAGCCAGTTACAGACTAATTCCCTCAACAATGGAGAGAAGAGAAAACCCACAGAATCAATTTTGAACACTCAGCTTTAGGGGTGTAACTAGAAGGGAGCAGCACCTGCGATGGAAGGGAGGCCCAGAGCTGTCAGGGGACCCAACTACAAACCTTCCTTTCCTCTGATACAGGGGACTATACTGCAGATCAGGTGTGTTTGTGGCTACACTTGGGTGTGAAGGTCATGATCAGGGATGCTCATCCAGATCCGGGTACCTGGGTAAACCCGGGTACCCGACCATTTTTACACTATCTGGGTCAGATCCAGATCCAGATACCTGGGCCAATATCTGGATAGCTCTATGCGGGTATCTGGCCGCATAATCCGGATGCCCGCGGGTACCCGCGGATATCCGACGGGTATCTGGATCTGGGTACTGTAACAAGGGAGATGATGTCATTGAGCCAATCAGAGGGCTCCCAGCCAATCAGAGGGCTCCCAGCAGAAGCCCTAGCAACCAATCACAGAGGTGAACTCTGGCCAGCCCCACCTGACCTCATTGAGCCAATCAGAGGCCTCCCAGCCTAAGCCCTGGCACCCAATCACAGAAGGGAACCCTGGCCAGCCCTCCTGTGTAATAAGGAGGGCTGGCATGATGAGGCAGATCGTCCTTGCTTGTGTGGCTGGCTGGCTGGTCACTGACAGACCTGCTCCAGTGCTGTTGGCTTAGCACGTTCTGCCTGTATACAGTGATAAACCTAAAGCTTTGAGTGCTAAACACCTTCACTACACTTTTGTTCTATTGTTTTTTTTAGCTAGCTAGTGTAATTGTTTGATTTCATTCACTCAGTTAGGTCCTGTCTGTGTCTGCGTGTGCTGTGCAGGCCAGCAGGACAGTGTAGGTTAGGGAAAAGGATTATTGTGTTATTGTATTGTATTATATAGTTAAAGAGACTCTGTAACAAAAATTGCATCCTGATTTTTATCATCCTACAAGTTCCAAAAGCTATTCTAAGGTGTTCTGGCTTACTGCAGCACATTCTACTATCACCATCTCTGTAATAAATCAACTTATCTCTCTCTTGTCAGACTTGTCGGCCTGTGTCTGGAAGGCTGCCAAGTTCTTCAGTGTTGTGGTTCTGTGATGCATCTCCCCCCTCCAGGCCCCTCTCTGCACACTGCCTGTGTATTATTTAGATTAGAGCAGCTTCTCTCTTCTCTCTTATCTTTTACAAGCTGGATAAATCCTCCTCTGAGCTGGCTGGGCTTTCACATACTGAGGAATTACATACAGGCAGAGCTGTCTGCACTCTGCAGGAAGAAACAGCCTGGCACTTAAGTGGAAGATAGCTTCAGGGGGAAAGAAACACACAAATAATCTCTTGAGATTCAAAAGGAAGAGTGTATACAGCCTGCTTGTGTATGAATGTATTTTCTATGTGTGGACATACTGTACATCAACCTACTTCCTGTTTTGGTGGCCATTTTGTTTGTTTATAAACAAACTTTTTAAAACTGTTTTTAACCACTTTTAATGCGGCGAGGAGCGGCGAAATTGTGACAGAGGGTAATAGGAGATGTCCCCTAACGCACTGGTATGTTTACTTTTGTGCGATTTTAACAATACAGATTCTCTTTAATACTGCAGTTAGTTGTTAGAGAGAGTAGTACTGTGTTAGCTTACTACAGATTACTGAAGTGCTGCTGTGCTGAGCATGGTAAGTGTGACAGTTAGACATATAGTGTGCACTGTCTGTCCTCTACTCTGCAGTCTGTCACTCCGTGCTGATTTGATTTAAAGTCCAACCCCGATTTCATTAAAGTAAAAGTACCCCACATCATCTGGTGACATCATCACATATAAGTTGTACTATGTCTGCAGGCAGAGGTGGCCTTAGAGTACGCGGGGCCTGGGGCGAGTGTCATATGCGGGGCCTACAGACAAATGCTGTGGATACACGTTGTGGAAGCATACACTCTGTATAGATTAGATAGGTAGGTGCCTCCAGTATAGGTTAGATAGGTAGGTGCCCCGCAGTATAGATTAGATAGGTAGATGCCCTGCAGTACAGATTAGATAGGTAGGTAGGTACCCTGCAGTATAGATTAGATAGGTGACTGCAGTATAGATTAGACAGGTAGGTGCCCTGCAGTACAGATTAGATAGGAAGGTGCCTGCAGTATAGATTAGTTAGGCAGGTACCCCACAGTATATATTAGATAGGTGCCTGCAGTATTGATTAGGTAGGGTGGTGCCCTGCAGTACAGACTAGATAGGTGCCCTGCAGTATAGGTTAGATAGGTGCCAGCCTACAGTATAGATTAGATAGGTGCCAGCCTGCAGTATAGATTAGATAGATAGGTGCCAGCCTGCAGTATAGATTAGATAGATGCCAGCCTGCAGTATAGATTAGATAGGGGCCTGCAGTATAGGTTAGATAGGTGCCAGCCTGCAGTATAGGTTATATAGGTGCCAGCCTGCAGTATAGGTTAGATAGGTGCCTGCAGTATAGGTTAGATAGGTGCCTGCAGTATAGATTAGATAGGTGCCTGCAGTATAGATTAGATAGGTGCCCCGCAGTATAGATTAGATAGGTGCCAGCCTGCAGTATAGATTAGATAGGTGCCTGCAGTATAGATTAGATAGGTGCCAGCCTGCAGTATAGGTTAGATAGGTAGGTACCCCGCAGTATAGATTAGATAGGTGCCAGCCTGCAGTATAGATTAGATAGGTGCCTGCAGTATAGATTAGATAGGTGCCAGCCTGCAGTATAGGTTAGATAGGTGCCTGCAGTATAGATTAGGTAGGTGCCCCGCAGTATAGATTAGATAGGTGCCAGCCTGCAGTATAGGTTAGATAGGTGCCTGCAGTATAGATTAGGTAGGTGCCCCGCAGTATAGATTAGATAGGTGCCAGCCTGCAGTATAGGTTAGATAGGTGCCAGCCTGCAGTATAGATTAGATAGGAAGGTGCCTGCAGTATAGATTAGATAGGTGCCAGCCTGCAGTATAGTGCATGCAGTATAGATTAGATAGGTGCCAGCCTGCAGCATAGGTTAGATAGGTGCCTGCAGTATAGATTAGATAGGTGCCAGCCTGCAGTATAGATTAGATAGGTAGGTGCCCCGCAGTATAGATTATATAGGTGCCAGCCTGCAGTATAGGTTAGATAGGTAAGTGCCCCGCAGTATAGATTATATAGGTAGGTGCCCTGCAGTATATATTATATAGGTAGAAGCCCTGCAGTATAGATTATATAGGTAGGTGCCCTGCAGTATAGATTATATAGGTAGAAGCCCTGCAGTATACATTAGATAGGTAGGTGCTCCGCAGTACAGATTAGATAAAGTGGCTGCAGTGCTGGGGAAAGCGAGCATAGTTGTTAAAACTCACGTGTCTTCACCGATGCTCAATTGCTCAGTCACAGCCACCATCTAGTTCCTCTCCCAGCATCTGTGTATTGGTAACAGTGCCCCCCTGTGGTGACATGCGGTCACGTCATCCCAGGGGGCGCTGTTACCAATACACAGATGCTGGGAGAGGAACTAGATGGTAGCTGTGAGCAATAGCATCGGTGAAGACACGTGAGTTTTAACAACTATGCCCGCTCTCCCCAGCACTGCAGAGGGTGTGGGGCCTCCTCAGGTGCGGGGCCTGGGGCGATTGCCCCACTTGCCACCCCCAAAGGCCGGCTCTGCTGCAGGCACCGGCAGCCGGGGGATGGGCAGCAAGGGCAAGAGGACAGGGAGCAACATTACGGCCACCCTCAGAAGGTCTGCCGTGTCAGTGTCGACCCCAGCGGGCAGCCTACCCTCAGTCAGCGAGCTTTTCGCTCCAGGCGCCACGATTGAACTTAGGGCTGTTAGCCGCAAGGAGTTTGAGGAGGATGTTCTGGGTTTTGAGGAGGGGGGGGTATGATGTTGATGATGGGATGAAGGACCGTGACTACCATCCACAGGATGGGGATGTCAGCTCTGACTCTGAGGAGGAGGATGCATCGGTGGGTTTGGCACGGAGGGTCAGCATTGCAGACAGTGGCCGTGGAATGCGGGACCCACCACATCCTTCTGCTGTTATAACCAGCCGCACCACTCAACCCCCAACCGCCACAGGGAGAAAAGCCGCAGCATCCCATTCAGGCCACAGGGGAATCTTCACCTCCCCAATCTGGCGGTTTTTCACTCTGCCCTCATTGGACAGCAAGTTTGCCATATGCAATGTGTGCAAACTACAGATGAGCAGAGGTTGTGACCCCTACAAGTATGGCACCTTCAGCTTCATCACTCATCTGGCCAAAAAACACGATGTTGAGCATGAGGAGTTCAAGAGGTTGAAGCAAGCTGGCGCTGGCTCCCACCGCCACGGTGCCACAGACCACTGCTGCTGATACCACCACCTATATTCAACCCAAAACACAATTGCGGTGTCATTTTTTGGAGGTGTCTGGGCTGAAAACTGTCATGTCCCAGTTGTGCGATTGGACTTTGGACACAATGTGGGCTGCACGACCGCTGTCTGGAACCTAGGCCTAATGTTAATTGACAGCTTTTTTTTTTTTCATTTTATGTCCACCAAATAATAAATTAGTGTTTCCCTTTAAAAAAAAATGATGCTACATGCATCATTTACCCTAAAAACCCTTTTTAAAGCTATTTAAAGGGCACTTCCGTTTTTTCTATCCAGATACCCGAATAGGTCGGGTACCCGCGGGTAATTTGGTCAGATACCCGAATTCACTCGGGTATCCGCAAGGTCGGATCCGGGTACCCGAATCGGATCCAGATATCTGGGTACCCGGATCCGGATCCAGGCGGGTATTAAAAAGTACTACCCGAGCAACCCTGGTCATGATGGCAACACTTGTTTTATTTTAGTTACACCACTTCTCAGCTTAGCTCCCTATGTTCACATGCCTGTATCTGGAGAGGATGGAGAGCTGAGAAGATGTTGTTATTGTCACTTATATAAAAACAACAGTGATCAGCCATTTTTTTTAACCCTATAATCATTCCCCATAAGGTGCCTTTATTTCCTTTGTGTAGCGTTAAGATTGCTTTAGTAGTTGTCCAGCACCTCCATACAGTATTTTGAATAACTTACAGTAGTATAATAGTCACCTGCTCCAGCTCTGCGGATCTACTCTTTCTCCAAACAGCCACACACTCTATGCTTGCATGCCCGATTCCTGATCACATGACATGCATCAGGAGGCGGGTGTGCAGCACTGCTATGCTATAAGTATACAGCAACTCTACAAGATAGGAAGAGGTGCGAAGGGAGGAGGGGAAGTGTTGTGTGTGACTGACCACAAGTGTGTGTGGGGGGAGAGGGGGAAAAAGGTGTCTGCGATGGGGGTGTTATGAGGGGGCTTGTTGTTGGTATGCCCCTGGTATGACAGACGAGTCAAAAGTGGAATTATATGATTACTATACTGTATGTGCCATTGTGTAAAACAATTCATAGTATTTGCACAACAGGTCTGATGATCACTGATCAGTGCACAGACCACATTGCTGGGAACACACAATGAGTTTTTTCGGCAGATTTACTGGTCGAACAATTGTCTGATTGATATTCTGATCATTTTCCATTCACTTCTATGAGCAATCGATCAGAAAAACAATCAAAATCAGATAGACCATCTATCGAGCCATCTAAGGCCCCATTCACACTTAGAAGTGCAAAACGCTGGTGATTTTTGCCGGTGTTTTACCGGAGTGATATTTCCGAGATTTCACGCGGAAAAATCACTGAACAGTGCAGCGATTTCTCTGCGATCGCGTTTAGCGCTTCTATAGCACTGAAACGCGATCGCCAGGAAATCGCCTGAAAATGGTGCAGGCTACGCGTTTTGCGATTTTGGGCGATTTGCGATGATTAACGCAAATCGCCCAAGTAAGAACGGGCCCATAGGGTTTTATTACACTAGCGCTTTCAAAAGCGCTAGCGTTTGAGCGTTTTGCCGAAATTGCCGGCAAAACGTTCAAGTGTGAATGGGACCTATCTGCCAAAAAACTCTCCCCGGAGATATCTCCAAGGAGATCATTTTTCATCTTAAATTTGAATTAACTTTTTAGCACTTTGCTATGGAAAAAGTACCCAAAAGTAGGTGAAAAAGTACTGTCAAAATTATTTTGAGTATTCGTTTGTTTGCTGCTGGTGTAAAAAGCATTTTATTTACAAGTCGTAAAAATTTCACCTAGGAGAAAACTTAGGTGAAAAAGTGAATTGCATATGGACCCATGGTGTATTCTAAGCATAATGCAATGGATTACAGATAGCAATGATGAGTTGTGATGCAGACGTGAACTTTCCCACTATCAGGACAGGGCGTTTGTGCTCCATAACACGTTGCATTATCGTGCAATGTAATTTGGCCCTAATTAACTTTTTCTCCTGAGTTTTCTCCCATGAGTTAATTTTTCATCTTACCCTCAAAATAACATTTCAACCTCTAACAATTGAAAATGTAATATCTCTTCGTTTGAGTTTTGCTTTGTTTGCTGGGAGCTTGAAAATATATTCTATTGATGAGGTGTGAAAACACCTCCTGCGAGAAAACTGAGGAGAAAAAAAAAAAAAGGAGGCCAAAGGGTCCTCGCGTACACACGCCATACTCAGCGGATCTGTCAAAAAACAGTTTTGTAAAAAACCCCATAGCATTACATTGGGAAGAGCTTTTAGAGGTTTCAAAAGCTCTTCCCAATGTAATGCTATGGGGTTTTTTACAAAACCTCATTGCTCCAGTGTGCACAGACACATAGGATAACATTAGCAGCAGATTTAAAAACTCAAAACGCTCAGAAAAACTCCTCTGGTGTGCACCAGGCCTTAGGGCTGGTGCACACCGAGCGGCTTTTTGGGCGTTTTCAGATCCGCTTGCGGCTGCGGATCTGCTTGGTCAATGTATCTCAATGGGGTGGTGCACACCAGAGCGGCAGGCATTTTGCAGAAACGAAAAATGCCTGGGTGAGGCATTTTTTGGATTTCGGATGCGTTTCTGCCTCAATGTTAAGTATAGGAAAAACGCAAACCGCTCTGAAAAACGGCACTTCAGAGCGGTTTTGCCGGCGTTTTTGTTACAGAAGCTGTTCAGTAACAGCTTTACTGTAACAATATATGAAATCTACTATACTGAAAACCGCAGCAGCAATCCGCAAAACGCTAGCAAAACGCCTCATAAAAATAAAAAAAAGCGTTTAAAAATCTGCTAGCATTTGGCGGATCTGCTAGCGGGTTTTGGTGTGCACCAGCCCTTAGGCCTGGGGCACACCAGAGGAGTTTTTCTGAGCGTTTTGAGTTTTTACATCTGCTGCTAATGTTATCCTATGTGTCTGTGCACACTGGAGCAATGAGGTTTTGTAAAAAACCCCATAGCATTACATTGGGAAGAGCTTTTAGAGGTTTCAAAAGCTCTTCCCAATGTAATGCTATGGGTTTTTTTTACAAAATCTCATTGCTCCAGTGTGCACAGACACATAGGATAGCATTAGCAGCAGATTTAAAAACTCAAAACGCTCAGAAAAACTCCTCTGGTGTGCACCAGGCCTCAGTTATCAGTCTGCCGACAGACTGTACACACGTCCTACTGTCGGCAGAACGTCTGTCCAGTGGAAGGGTCTGACGGACCCGTCGTTTGCTAAAGTATGAAGTGTGTATGCGCCTTTAGGTTTTGTGATCGTTTACACCCTTTTTTTTTTAAAAGACAAAAAATTTACATGAAATATATTTGTTTTGTTTTTGTTTATTTTCTTAGTGAAGGAGAAAACTATTTACACTTTCTCATTTTTATTCTTTTTCTTTGTCCCTTACAGTCTAATTCATGGCAGACTTTGCAAAGCCCCGACTTAACATGAGAAATGCAAACAGTTCATGTAATAAAAACCAGGCAACATATTGAGACTGGCTCAATTCCAAACACTTTATATGTTTTATTTCAAAAAAATCTCGCCTGTGAACTGAAATGTTACTGCCGTTTCTATTGAGAGTTTCACCTTGGTATATATTAGGTAAAACATTACGATAAGATATCGCTAACACCATCCAAAGCAATGCGTTTACAACCAATGTTACACTGCAGAACTTCAACTATATTTAATTCTGAGATAAACATAAGGAAACTGGATAGGTACCAGGTACAATCTGAAAAAAAACCCAGATTACTTTTCTTCTAAAAGGTGGAATTTTTTACATTTCATTGTAATGAAATCTATCCAAAAACATTTCTTTTAATTAATTTTTAGTTTTTAGTGAACTGTCAAATGAATCTTGAAATCAAAATAGAAGACACATTTAAAATCAGGCTTTAACCCTCCTGGCGGTCTATTAAAAACCGCCAGGGGGCAGCGCAGCAGTTTATTTTTTATTACTTTTTTTTTAAATCATGTAGCGAGCCTAGGGCTCGCTACATGACAGCCGCTGTGCAGCGGCATCCCCCCACCCTCTTCGATCACCTCCGGCAATCAAGCCCGCCCGGAAATTCTGTTCTGAACGGGATTTCCATTAGGGCTTCCCCCGTCGTCCCCGACGTCATCGACGTCAAAGGGAGTCCCGATCCACCCCTCAGCGCTGCCTGGCACTGATTGGCCAGGTAGCGCACGGGGTCTGGGGGGGGGGGCGGCGCGGCGATCGGCGGCTAATTGGCGCGGAGTGGCGGCGATCGGAGTGCACACGCAGCTAGCAAAGTGCAAGCTGCGTGTTGAAAAAAAAATTATGCAAATCGGCCCAGCAGGGCCTGAGAAATTCTCCTGCATGGCTTACCCCTAACTACGTTTGGCGTTACTGCCAGGAGGGTTAAACATAGCACTTCACTGAAGTTAAAGCAGAAAAAAAAGAGTTTCACTTACCTGGGGCTTCTGCCAGCCTCTTGTAGCCGTCCTGTCCCACACCAGTCCTCTACAATACTCCATTCCCCCACTGCCAGCTAGTTTCGGTTTCGCTGATGGGCCACTGCACCTGCGCAGGTCTGGCCACGCGTACCTTTGCTCGTGCCCCCGTACAGGCGCAGGATGCTATTGCGAATGGGAACGTGACCAAGGCTACATGTGGCAGGGCTGCGCAGGTGCAGTGGCCCATAGACTTACAAGTCAACCAAACCGAAAATAGCTGGCGACAGGAGAATGGAGGATAGTGGAGAACCAGCGTGGGACAGGATGGCTGCAAGGGGCTGGCAGAAGCCCCAGGTAAGTGAAACGCTTTTTTTTTTTATTTTCAGTTCCACTTTAATTGAGAAGATTGTAGGTTGCAGCACAAATTATCAGACTGTCTTGTAATTAAGTAAATCCTGAACAAAAAAAAAAGTAAAGAAAGTTTCCTATTTTATTGTTACATGATTTGTTGAGGAATTGGGATAACCCTTGATCAGACGAAGCTGCTGATTGGATTGGTGCAACACTTCAACAATTTGTCTTTAAACTCAAAACTTCCTCTCTGCGCTAAAAGATTAGCCACAGCTTAATAACTTTTATGGACAAAAATAGTTCTTCATTACAATTTATGGAAATCTTAAAAAAATGAAGTTTGGAACTTGATTTAACTTTCCAGGGTTAAGCATTAGTGTTTACTGTATGGCTGTATGGGGAGAAACAATCAGTGTAATTTGCCTTCTTAAAACAGAAGGTATTTACAATAATTCAGCTTTAAGTGAGCAACTGTGTTTTTCCACAATGCATCACTACTGAATATGAAAATTATCTCTTTTTGAAGCCAGACAATTAAAATTCAAAGTAAGTCTGCCAACAAGCCCACCTGTCATTTTTAAAATACAACATTTTTAGTAGAACGTGCATGAAGCAGAGGTCTGGAGGGTTTGAGCAATCTCTCCCTGCCCTATCACCGTTACCACGCTTCAACCTCTGCCTTAGCTCCATACCCAGATGCTCAGCCATACCAAGCGTGCACGTTTACTGACGTGTCTCTCATAAAAATAAATACATCATATACCTATCAGATCCCATTTGCAAAGCAAGAAGTACCTAACTTAAGTATTATAAGCATGGAAATAAACATTCTAGACATTTGTAAGAACTGCATTATTTAACTTAAAAAAATGAATCAAATTGTATTCTATTTTTGTCCAATGGCTTAATTAAACAAGTCGGTTTCAATACAATGGACATATTTCTGCCTTTTAGTGTCAGTTTTTCAACAATTTAGAGCCCAAGAGCTTTTGATAAATGACCTCCATGATGGTCACAAGCATTAGTGTGGTCTAATAACTTAATTGCATGTATATCTGTCCTGCCCGGAGGACCAACATAACAATGCTATCTTGTTCTAGGCAAGCTTAAACTCCTGTCCTTGTCAATCACAGTTACCGGCAAGTTCAGAAGAGCCCATACTGGTCCTTATTAAGTTATGCCCAATATCTACACAAAGCACCATTTCATGACTGTACAGCTACATTTTTGTTTCGTGACATTATTGAATTACATTTTTTGTCCTACAATTCTTTTGTCAAACATCCGTTGGAAGGGGGCATCTGTAAAGGTATACAAGACGGAGGGTCCAACGGGTTAAGTCTGTACAGAGGATTGGGTAATGTCAAAATGTAAAGCTATAGAGATGTTATTCTGCCAAAACCCAAGGGTCATAATTTCATTTATGAAATAACATTCAATAATACGGACAATAGGCAGACATAATAAGATGATCAGGGATGTTGGATGAAGCACTGGAAGAAGCTTGGTGCCCTTGAGTTTATTTTCTGAGGACTGAACTCATTTGGGCATACCAAATAAGGAGGATTAGCACACTCTTTGTATTAAGACCCAAAATGTATTATATGTAATAATGGTGGCACTATGCATCTGGCAGGATACACTGGACAACAAATTTACAAAAAAAGTCTTCCCTTAACCACTTGAGGACCGTGGTCTTAAACTCCCCTAGTGACCAGGTCATGTATTACTAATAGGGCCACTGCAGCTTTAAGGCCTCGCTGCAGGGCCGTACAACTCAGCACACAAATGATCCCCCCCCCCCCGCTCTTTTCTGCCCACCAACAGAGATTTCTGTTGGTGGGCTGTGATGGCTCCCAGGATGTTTGTTTTTTTAAAATAAATATTTTTTTTTTTTATATATATACAAAAAGCTATTTTTTTAAAATTATTTTTATACCCCTCCCTCCCTCTGCCAGCCTATGACAGCGATCGGCAAAAGTTCTATTATATCCAGGTTTACTAGACCAGGCATTACTCCCATATATGTATAATGGTGCTTAGCCGGGACCTAGACATTAGTTTACATCCATGGCTACAATTACTAGGTAATGCCTAATGATGTTGATCCAGGGATTTTATCTGATTGCCATCTGGAGTCGGGAAGGAATGTTTTTCCCTTTTGGGGCTAATTGGACCATACCTTGTAAGGGTTTTTCGCCTTCCTCTGGATCAACAGGGATATGTGAGGGAGCAGGCTGGTGTTGTACTTTGTTCTTTGGTTGAACTCGATGGATGTATGTCTTTTTTCAACCCAAATAACTATGTAACTATGTGACCATAAGTTTTACTACATCAGAGTTTACTGTAACGAGAATATACTGTACATTTATATATATATATATTTTTTAAAGGGGGGAGAGAATACATGAAACCTGTAGTGAGAGGAGTATGATGACTGTCATCTTTATTCCATTTAAAAAAATGCTGTTTGGCTGTCATGTTGGTTCACTGCCATACTGTACATTGAGTTGACAGCCCAGGCTATCATATGTTTGGCTTAATGCAGGGTATACATGATGATTATACAAATGATTATTTCCAACATGTCCGATTGGCTCCCCTTGTATAAAGTGATCGAATTTATAATTGGAAAATCGATTGCTTTATCGATCAGGTGCACTTTACACGTGATGCAACTTTTTTCACCCTGAGCATACATACCATTTACATTTTTTTAGCTTCAATCAGAAGAGAGGAAGGAGATGGGCACAGCTGCTAAAATACCCTTTATTGTGGCTGGGTTGACACAAAAAAGCTTACAGCAGTGGGGCGAAGGACAAGTCTGACAGCTGTTTCGCAGGGACTAGCCCTGCTTTATAATCATCTCTGATGAAGCAGGGCTAGTCCCTGCGAAACAGCTGTCAGACTTGTCCTTCCTCCCACTGCTGTAATCTTTTTTGTGTCAACCCAGCCACAATAAAGGGTATTTTAGCAGCTGTGCCCATCTCCTTCCTCTCTTCTGATTGAAATTGTGGACTACCATTGGAGCATTCTGCAGGTAAGCCCAGAGTGGCAGTATCCACCCCTGCTGCATTTTGTGCAAGTGCTTTTTCCTTTTCATATTTACATTTTTTTAGCACAGTATAGAAATGCTTTCATGCAGTCTTTTTTATAAGTGGTACCACTTGTTTAACTGAATTTCCAGCTAATATATAAACAAACATAAAATAAACCATCCATGCAAGAATATAAAAAAAAATAAAAAAAATACATTTGGTGCAGTTACTCATCACAAAAAAGAAGAAGAATAAACTATTGTTCTGTACAAACTTAAAAGAGTTCGCCTTTTTGCAATCTGAGCTTGTAATTGTGCTGCAATCCTCCCTGTCATAGAGATAGAAGTTATTATGTGTTTATGTCATATCCGTTACACTATACATTTATTGGCAGCAATTACAGTGACTGGCAAAACTGAACAGTGAGTTAATCTGTGAAAGGCCATGATGTCATGTTCCCATGTTGGGTGAGGGGCGGAGAGGTTTGCTTATTCAGCTCCTGTATATCTTTATACTTATAGCTATTGTTAATGCTTTCAGTAGGAAAACTAAATTGGCCAAAAGATTGAAGAATAGGCAACTTGACCAAACTTGCCAAAATCCATATGCGTAGGATGTTCATAGCTGAACTTCTAGATCATGTAGCGAGTAATAGAAATGGATCTGTAAGCAGTTCATTCACAGACAGCGTCCATCACGTAATTTACATCCTATATATATTAAATTATATATTAATCGAATGGGGAAACAAATTGTATCCTTTGCGTGGTTGGATAACTGGTGTAGAAATTGGATCTCAAACAAAGCACTTGACTTAAGTAGGACAATTACATCAGTAATAGGAACAGATTGCCCAGCAAGCTCATGGTGAACCAGAATTCCTAGGAGTGTGTAAGGGCCTAAAAAGGACCAAAAGCCCTCTGTTTTGCTTCAGCAATAGGAAAATATAAAGTAATATATTGAGGCAGTTAAGGGAGCACAAAAATGGCGGAAATATGACATCTCTGTAATAGGATGAAACTTGTAATGGGGAGGGAGTACTATAATCGGGAACAAGGGACTATAATGTACCATTTTCAGTGCACTAGAATAACAGGGAGCACAAGATAAATAGTAGTAGGAAAGCTGAGACGCTGTGTGAGTGTGTGTGTGTGTGTGTATGTATGTGTGTGTGTGTGTGTCTGCCTGTGTGTATGTATGCATGCATGCATGTATGTGTGTGTGTGTAGTGTGTGTGTGTGTGTGTGTGTGTGTGTGTGTGTGTGTGTGTGTGTGTGTGTGTGTGTGTGTGTGTGTGTGTGTGTGTGACCTCATGTGTGTGTGCGTGTGTGTGTGTGTGTGTGTGTGTGTGTGTGTGTGTGTGTGTGTGTGTGTGTGTGTGTGTGTGTGCGTGCGTGTGTGTGTGTGTGCGTGCGTGTGTGTGTGTGTGTGTGTGGTGTGTGTGTGTGTGGTGTGTGTGTGTGTGTGTGTGTGTGTGTTGTGTGTGCCTGTGTCCTCATAAGAAACGTTCCACACTGCCCCGTGCCCGCTCCCTTTCTCACAGCCTCACTCACGGCCCACACCTCCTCAGACTCAACACTCTTGTTGTATGTCCCAGCTAACCACCTGCCTCTTTTCCCACCTAATGGTCATGTGATGGCACATAAAAATCACATGACCATCTTGTAAGAAAGATGCCAACAGATAGCTGGGACTCAGGATTGGAGCATCAACAACTATATGAAAACCATCATGTTTCACAGTGAACCTACAGGTAGCTAGTTGCTAGTATTAAGTTGCTAATATTAAGTGAATCAGTGCACCTAAATCCTGATTTGCAGTTTCAAAGATTGTGAGTGGGCACACCATATTTATGCTTCTTGGTCGGGTGCTTGATATTATGGCTTAGGCAGGCCACAAGTGCAAAGTCAAACATCAAGTATATCAGCACTCCGTATTTCCAAAGTAAACGCTCTTTTATTGAGCCATCATATCCACAAAGATACCGACAATTGTTTCGGGGGCCTCGCAGGGTCCCCCTTCATCAAGGCGTAACCACAAGCCTTGATGAAGGGGGACCCTGCGAGGCCCCCCAAAATGCAGACTGTAATTTAAAATGCAGAAAATCTGCATTTTCTGATATGTGGTAATTTTAAGCCAATCAGAAGACTCAGAATGAATAAATCAATCAAAGAATGGGGATTTAGGCGGAAATTTAAGCATTCTCTGATTGGCTTATTCATAGTGTTGGGCGAACATCTAGATGTTCGGGTTCGGGCCGAACAGGCCGAACATGGCCGCGATGTTCGGGTGTTCGACCCGAACTCCGAACATAATGGAAGTCAATGGGGACCCGAACTTTTGTGGTTTGTAAAGCCTCCTTACATGCTACATACCCCAAATTTACAGGGTATGTGCACCTTGGGAGTGGGTACAAGAGGAAAAAAAAATTAGCAAAAAGAGCTTATAGTTTTTGAGAAAATCGATTTTAAAGTTTCAAAGGGAAAACTGTCTTTTAAATGCGGGAAATGTCTGTTTTCTTTGCACAGGTAACATGCTTTTTGTCGGCATGCAGTCATAAATGTAATACATATAAGAGGTTCCAGGAAAAGGGACCGGTAACGCTAACCCAGCAGCAGCACACGTGATGGAACAGGAGGAGGCGCAGGAGGAGAAGGCCACGCTTTGTGAGACACAACAACCCAGGCCTTGCATGAGGACAAAAAGCGTGCGGATAGCATGCTTTGTACCGCCATGCAGTCATAAATGTAATAAAGATAAGTGGTTCAATAAACAGGGACCACGCGGCAACGCTAACCCAGCAGCAGCAGACGTGATGGAACAGGAGGAGGCGCAGGAGGAGAAGGCCACGCTTTGTGAGACACAACAACCCAGGCCTTGCATGAGGGCAAGAAGCGTGCGGATAGCATGCTTTGTACCGCCATGCAGTCATAAATGTAATAAAGATAAGTGGTTCAATAAACAGGGACCACGCGGCAACGCTAACCCAGCAGCAGCAGACGTGATGGAACAGGAGGAGGCGCAGGAGGAGAAGGCCACGCTTTGTGAGACACAACAACCCAGGCCTTGCATGAGGGCAAGAAGCGTGCGGATAGCATGCTTTGTACCGCCATGCAGTCATAAATGTAATAAAGATAAGTGGTTCAATAAACAGGGACCACGCGGCAACGCTAACCCAGTAGCAGCAGACGTGATGGAACAGGAGGAGGCGCAGGAGGAGAAGGCCACGCTTTGTGAGACACAACAACCCAGGCCTTGCATGAGGGCAAGAAGCGTGCGGATAGCATGCTTTGTACCGCCATGCAGTCATAAATGTAATAAAGATAAGTGGTTCAATAAACAGGGACCACGCGGCAACGCTAACCCAGCAGCAGCAGACGTGATGGAACAGGAGCAGGCGCAGGAGGAGAAGGCCACGGTTTTTGAGACACAACAACCCAGGCCTTGCATGAGGACAAAAAGCGTGCGGATATAGCAGCAATGCTTTTTGCCGCCATGCAGTCATAAATGTAATACAGATGAGAGGTTCAATAAACAGGGACCGGAAACGCTACACCATCCCAGATATTCATTGGTCATGTTACTTGGTTGGGGTCCTGGAGTGTTGCGTAGTCATTTCCAATCCAGGATTGATTCATTTTAATTTGAGTCAGACGGTCTGCATTTTCTGTAGAGAGGCGGATACGCCGATCTGTGACGATGCCTCCGGCAGCACTGAAACAGCGTTCCGACATAACGCTGGCTGCCGGGCAAGCCAGCACCTCTATTGCGTACATTGCCAGTTCGTGCCAGGTGTCTAGCTTCGATACCCAATAGTTGAAGGGTGCAGATGGATTGTTCGACACAGCTACGTCATCTGACATGTAGTCCTTGACCATCTTCTCCAGGCGATCGGTGTTGGAGGTGGATCTGCACGCTTGCTGTTCAGTGGGCTGCTGCTGCATGGGTGTCAGAAAATTTTTCCACTCCAAGGACACTGCCGATACCGTTCCCTTTTGGGTACTAGCTGCGGCTTGCGTTGTTTGCTGCCCTCCTGGTCGTCCTGGGTTTGCGGAAGTCAGTCTGTCTGCGTACAACTGGCTAGAGGAGGGGGAGGATGTCAATCTCCTCTCTAAAGTCTCCACAAGGGCCTGCTGGTATTCTTCCATTTTGACCTGTCTGACTCTTTCTTCAAGCAGTTTTGGAACATTGTGTTTGTACCGTGGATCCAGAAGGGTATAAACCCAGTAATTGGTGTTGTCCAGAATGCGCACAATGCGTGGGTCACGTTCAATGCAGTCTAGCATGAATTGAGCCATGTGTGCCAGAGTCCTACCAGAATCCTCATCATCCTCTTGTGAGCGTTGTGATAGTTGTTGTGATGCATCATAGTCGTCACCTTCCTCCTGGTCTGCTTCTGCTGACCATTCGCGTTGAATTGTGGAAGTCCAACGTGCACCGCTCTGGCCCTCGTCAGTGGTGGCATGAAATTCCTGCTCCAACTCCAGCTGTTCCTCCTCCTCTTCTTCGTCATAGCTGCTGGGGCCAGCGTTCCCTGAGGCGGATGGCCTGATGTTGGTACCATCACGCTGATCGTTTTCTCCTTCAGATTCCCCCAGTTGCATCATGACAGCTGTTTCCTTGATTTTTAACATCGACCTCTTCAGTAAACACAGCAGTGGTATGGCAATGCTGACTGAAGAGTTGTCACTGCTCACAAGCAACGTGGATTGCTCAAAATTTTGGAGGACTTGGCAGAGGTCCAACATGTTGGCCCAATCGGATCCACAGAAGCTTGGCAGCTGTCCGGATGCGCCTCGGTACTGCGCCGTCATGTACTGGACCACTGCACTCTTCTGCTCACAAAAGCGTGCTAGCATGTGCAGCGTAGAATTCCAGCGCGTAGGGACATCACACAGCAAGCGATGGTGGGGGAGATTGAAGCGCTCCTGCATCTTGGCGAGTGCCCCCGAAGCAGTACTGGAATTTCTACAATGTTTGGCCACTCGACGCACCTTCAACAGAAGATCGGCCACGCCTGGGTATGTCCTCAGGAACCGCTGAACTACTAGGTTCATCACGTGCGCCAGGCAAGGGATGTGTGTCAGCTTAGCCAACCTTAAAGCGCGAATGAGATTACTCCCATTATCACACACAACCATGCCCGGTTTCAGGTCCAGCGGTGCCAGCCACAAATCCGTCTGTTCCTTTATTCCCCTCCAAATTTCCTCCCCTGTGTGCTGCTTATCCCCAAGGCAGATCAGCTTCAGCAACGCTTGCTGACGCATGCCAACAGCTGTGCTGCACTGCTTCCACGATCCTACTGCTGCTGGGTTAGCGTTTCCGAAAGAGGTACAGCTTTGAGATGCGTTGGAGGAGAAGGAGTCAGAGAGGTAGGTGCTGCTGTTGTTATCCAGTGGGAGGGACGGCGGTGCAGCTGTTTGCGGCGTGGGCAACACCCGCGCCGTAGCAGGTGAGGAATCGCTGCCAGGCTCCACAAGGTTCACCCAGTGCGCGGTAAGGGAGATGTATCGACCCTGGCCGAACGCACTCGTCCAGGTGTCAGTGGTGAGGTGAACCTTGCAGGCAACGGCATTCTTCAAGCTTCGGGTTATTTTGCTGACCACGTGCTCATGCAACTCAGGCACTGCAGAGCGCGCAAAGTGGTAGCGGCTGGGAACCACGTAACGTGGGATGGCCACTGACATCATGCCCTTGAAGCTGTTTGTCTCCACCACTCGATATGGCAGCATTTCGCAGGCCAGAAGCTTGGCTATGCTGGCTGTTACTGCCACGGCCCGGGGGTCATTTGCTGGCAATTTTCTCTTGCGCTCAAACATCTCCGACACAGACAACTGAACCGTAGCGCTGCACACGGAAGGGCTGTTGGTTGTTGTGTTTGCTGAACACTGGGAGACCTCAAGAGCACTACTCCGGAAAGTGACAGTGTCAGCGTCGTCTGATGTTTGTGAATGTTGTGAACCACGCAATGGCTGGGCTACTGCTGCTGCTGAGGCGGGTCTGGTGGTGAGTCTGGTGAACCCAAGGGAGGCAGTGTTGCTGGTACCCTGTCCTGCCGCGTTTGCCCACAGAGTGGGATGTTTGGATAGCATGTGGCGGCTCATGCTGGTGGTGGAGAGGTTGTTAATACTTTTCCCCCTGCTCAGGCGAGTCTTGCACACCTTGCAAATCGCCATGGTAACATCCTCAGTGCAGTCTTCAAAGAAAGCCCAGACTTTGGAGCACCTGCCTCCTTGCTGGCGATTTCTGTTTCCTCCTCTTTTGCCTCTCACTCTAACTTCCACGCTTGTGGTGCCTGAAATTGCGCGCCGCCTACCTTGTGGCACAAGGCGAACTCGTGCAGCAGTGGGTTCTTCAACAGACTCATCTGTGCTGCTGCTACGACGGCGATGTTCTCGTTCACAAATAAAATCTGGGTCTCTGTCCACATTGTCCATACCCTCCTCTTCCATCTCCTCAAACTCGTCATATGTCATTGTGGGGGGCCGCCGCCGTGGAGTAGAGCTCCCCAGAACAACCTCTGCGCAGCTCACTCCAACGTCGTCTTCCAGATCTTGTCGGCCGACCTCCTGCAATTGCAACCCCTCCTGCCCAACTTGCTCTGGGATTTGGGTTTCCGAGTCCTCCTCGGACTCGCCTTGTATTTCAGTGCGCGGTGCATTTCCCACAGTTAATGGTTGTGAATCCGGGCACAACATTTCTGGCTGTTCCTCCATTGACCTTTCATAGGTGGAAGTTTGTTGGGCTGGGAATAGCTCCTGCGAATACCCCATTGTGTCCTGAGGTAATTCATAGGACTGGTTATCTGGCAGTTGTGTGCGTGGTGTCGCTGCCGGTTGTGTCAGCTTTGTGCCCACTGGCTCCTTGTAACTGGCTGAGGACTCGGACCTCGTGTGTGATGTGCTGGTGCTGCTTAACCCACTGCTGGACGCTTGAGAGGTCATCCAAGTAATTATCTGGTCCTGTTCTTTTGGATTTGTGAGGGTTGTTGTCCTGGACAACATGGGCGGTATTGAGTGGGTTTTCTTGGGTGCTCCCCTGTGGCCTGTACGTGAACCGTCAGGGGAAACACCTCTTCCCTTGCCCCTTCCTCTTTCACCGGATTTCTTCCTCATTTCACTTATCCTTACAGTACACGCTGACTGGCAGCAGTACAGTGGCAGCACAGAAATGCTATACAGTACCACTATTCCCAGCAGCGACACAGAGCACAATGCTATACAGAGGCGGGTGAGCGGTGTACTACTGTTCCCAGGCCCAGCAGACAAAGAGTGGAAGTAAACACAATGCTATATAGTCTGGCTGAGCGGTGTACACAGAGTGGCAGTACACACAATGCTATATAGTCTGGCTAAGCCGTGTACACAGAGTGTCAGAAAACACAATGCTATATATAGCGTGGCTGAGCGAGGTGCACAGTGGCAGTACACACAATGCTTTATAGTCAGGCTAAACCGTGTACACAGAGTGTCAGAAAACACAATGCTATATATAGCGTGGCTGAGCGAGGTGCACAGTGGCAGTACACACAATGCTTTATAGTCAGGCTGAGCCGTGTACACAGAGTGTCAGTAAACAATGGTATATAGTCTGGCTGAGCGGTGTACACAGAGTGTCAGTAAACAATGGTATATAGTCTGGCTGAGCGGTGTACACAGAGTGTCAGTAAACAACGGTATATAGTCTGGCTGAGCGGTGTACACAGAGTGGCAGTAAACACAATGCTATATATAGCGTGGCTGAGCGAGGTGCACAGTGGCAGTACACACAATGCTATATTAGTCAGGCTAAGCCGTGTACACAGAGTGTCAGAAAACACAATGCTATATATATAGCGTGGCTGAGCGAGGTGCACAGTGGCAGTACACACAATGCTTTATAGTCAGGCTAAACCGTGTACACAGAGTGTCAGAAAACACAATGCTATATATAGCGTGGCTGAGCGAGGTGCACAGTGGCAGTACACACAATGCTTTATAGTCAGGCTGAGCCGTGTACACAGAGTGTCAGTAAACAATGGTATATAGTCTGGCTGAGCGGTGTACACAGAGTGTCAGTAAACAATGGTATATAGTCTGGCTGAGCGGTGTACACAGAGTGTCAGTAAACAACGGTATATAGTCTGGCTGAGCGGTGTACACAGAGTGGCAGTAAACACAATGCTATATATAGCGTGGCTGAGCGAGGTGCACAGTGGCAGTACACACAATGCTATATTAGTCAGGCTAAGCCGTGTACACAGAGTGTCAGAAAACACAATGCTATATATATAGCGTGGCTGAGCGAGGTGCACAGTGGCAGTACACACAATGCTATATATAGCGTGGCTGAGCGAGGTGCACAGTGGCAGTACACACAATGCTATATATAGCGTGGCTGAGCGAGGTGCACAGTGGCAGTACACACAATGCTATATATAGCGTGGCTGAGCGAGGTGCACAGTGGCAGTACACACAATGCTATATTAGTCAGGCTAAGCCGTGTACACAGAGTGTCAGAAAACACAATGCTATATATATAGCGTGGCTAAGCGAGGTGCACAGTGGCAGTACACACAATGCTATATATAGCGTGGCTGAGCGAGGTGCACAGTGGCAGTACACACAATGCTATATATAGCGTGGCTGAGCGAGGTGCACAGTGGCAGTACACACAATGCTATATTAGTCAGGCTAAGCCGTGTACACAGAGTGTCAGAAAACACAATGCTATATATATAGCGTGGCTGAGCGAGGTACACAGTGGCAGTACACACAATGCTATATATAGCGTGGCTGAGCAAGGTGCACAGTGGCAGTACACACAATGCTATATATAGCGTTGCTGAGCGAGGTGCACAGTGGCAGTACACACAATGCTATATATAGCGTGGCTGAGCGAGGTGCACAGTGGCAGTACACACAATGCTATATTAGTCAGGCTAAGCCGTGTACACAGAGTGTCAGAAAACACAATGCTATATATATAGCGTGGCTGAGCGAGGTGCACAGTGGCAGTACACACAATGCTATATATAGCGTGGCTGAGCGAGGTGCACAGTGGCAGTACACACAATGCTATATATAGCGTGGCTGAGCGAGGTGCACAGTGGCAGTACACACAATGCTATATATAGCGTGGCTGAGCGAGGTGCACAGTGGCAGTACACACAATGCTATATTAGTCAGGCTAAGCCGTGTACACAGAGTGTCAGAAAACACAATGCTATATATATAGCGTGGCTGAGCGAGGTGCACAGTGGCAGTACACACAATGCTATATATAGCGTGGCTGAGCGAGGTGCACAGTGGCAGTACACACAATGCTATATATAGCGTGGCTGAGCGAGGTGCACAGTGGCAGTACACACAATGCTATATATAGCGTGGCTGAGCGAGGTGCACAGTGGCAGTACACACAATGCTATATTAGTCAGGCTAAGCCGTGTACACAGAGTGTCAGAAAACACAATGCTATATATATAGCGTGGCTGAGCGAGGTGCACAGTGGCAGTACACACAATGCTATATATAGCGTGGCTGAGCGCGGTGCACAGTGGCAGTACACACAATGCTATATTAGTCAGGCTAAGCCGTGTACACAGAGTGTCAGAAAACACAATGCTATATATATAGCGTGGCTAAGCGAGGTGCACAGTGGCAGTACACACAATGCTATATATAGCGTGGCTGAGCGAGGTGCACAGTGGCAGTACACACAATGCTATATATAGCGTGGCTGAGCGAGGTGCACAGTGGCAGTACACACAATGCTATATTAGTCAGGCTAAGCCGTGTACACAGAGTGTCAGAAAACACAATGCTATATATATAGCGTGGCTGAGCGAGGTACACAGTGGCAGTACACACAATGCTATATATAGCGTGGCTGAGCGAGGTGCACAGTGGCAGTACACACAATGCTATATATAGCGTGGCTGAGCGAGGTGCACAGTGGCAGTACACACAATGCTATATATAGCGTGGCTGAGCGAGGTGCACAGTGGCAGTACACACAATGCTATATTAGTCAGGCTAAGCCGTGTACACAGAGTGTCAGAAAACACAATGCTATATATATAGCGTGGCTGAGCGAGGTGCACAGTGGCAGTACACACAATGCTATATATAGCGTGGCTGAGCGAGGTGCACAGTGGCAGTACACACAATGCTATATATAGCGTGGCTGAGCGAGGTGCACAGTGGCAGTACACACAATGCTATATATAGCCAGGCTAAGCCGTGTACACAGAGTGTCAGAAAACACAATGCTATATATATAGCGTGGCTGAGCGAGGTACACAGTGGCAGTAAACAATGCTATATATAGTGTGGCTGAGCGAGCGGTGTACTACTGTTCCCAGCAGCGACACACAATGACTGGGGGGGACCCTGGCTAGCGTGGCTGGAGAGCGAACTACCCTGCCTGCCTACCCAAAGCTAAACCCACAGACAAATGGCGGAGATATGACGTGGTTCGGGTATTTATTTACCCGAACCACGTGACCGTTCGGCCAATCAGAGCGCGTTCGGGCCCGAACCACGTGACCCGTTCGGCCAATCACAGCGCTAGCCGAACGTTCGGGGAACGTTCGGCCATGCGCTCTTAGTTCGGCCATGTGGCCGAACGGTTTGGCCGAGCACCGTCAGGTGTTCGGCCGAACTCGAACATCACCCGAACAGGGTGATGTTCTGCAGAACCCGAACAGTGGCGAACACTGTTCATCCTGAGTCTTCTGATTGGTTTAAAATTACCGCATATCAGGTAATGCAGATCTTCAGCATTTTATTACTTTGCAGTCAAAATCCGCCAACTTAAGCGGTTAATAGCAAATCCCTAATAGGTCCTAGATACACCAAATGTTCAGGGTTTATTGATCAGAAGATTGTGAATAAGATGAAAATAAAAGTTTTCAAAAAGACCTTACAGTTTACAGAGCTTACAGAGAAAATCGATGTTAAAGTCGGCGAAAATGTCCACGATTTCCAGTGGCAATCCGCATCGGAATGCAGAAAGCTGTAGTGGAAAGCGGAATCTGTAGCGGTAATCAGCAATGGCGAATTGCGGATTTTCCGCGGAATCGGAAATTGGCATTTCCGACCATCCCTGCTCTTAGTCGAATCTGCCCATACTGTACATCGCTACAGTAGGTGTATGGCTACCACAATGCTGGATACACACCATGCGTTTCCACGTTCGATGCGTCCGTCGATTCGATTATTTCCAACATGTCCGATTCACGTTTCGATGGATCGTTAGGTCGATTTGCCATACTTTACATTGCAATCAACTTAAAAATCATCGAAATGCGCTTGGAAATGCTCGGAAATAATCGAATCGACGCGTATCGACGGACACATTTGACGCGGAAACCCATGGTGTGTATCCAGCAATAGACACAAAACACAGGCATAAACCCACTTATGCTGAGTAGTGTACACACCACAATACACACCACAAAGACGATTACTAATAGCTGAACAGCTGAAAGGTGGGGGACAAGTCCCTCTCCTGATTATCTTCCCTTATCAACAGCCATGCTGTTCCACAAAAAGCCCAAAATAGCAGGAGGCAGGAATCAGCTTCATGCTTACTTTTGATGATATTTTCTGTGCTTACTGTGAAACCCAGCCCCACGTTCCCATCTAACTTAGGCCCCGTTCACTTTACAAACGCGGACGGCCATGCGTGCGGAATGCAACGCATGCGAACGCACGCCATCCGTGTTTGTATGCGTTGCGTGGCTGATCCCATCACTGAAAAGTGAATGGGACAGCCGCGCATTTTTTGCAAAAAATGTGTGCAGCATGCGTTCCCGAATGCGTGCAGTGTGAACGGGGCCTTAGTCCAGTACCATCGGGGAATAATCGCCTCTGATTGCTTGTAATGCTGGGAATCCACGGTACGTTTTTGTACCGTGTAATTGAGCCACTGATGGCTCGTTTGATAATTTCCGACTTGTCCTATCACCCGCCGGATCGATTCCCCGCTCGATACCACAGGCAGGACAATGGTAAAAAACTAAAAGAAAATAAGAAGCGCACGCGGTACCGAGCGGGAATCAATCTGGCGCCCGCCGGGATGAGCACGGACGCGCCGGAATCGAGCCAGCGGCTCGATTACACGGGCAAAAACGTACCGTGTATGCCCAGCATAAGACTGTGAGCGAGGTGACATTAAAAGACCTGTTTCTGGATCATCAGTTAATGTGACAAAGCGCGCCAATCCTGTCTAATCTGGCATCGTTACCATCCAGGAAATAGTCACATCCGATGGCTTGAAATACGGTGAGCAGAGTGACATTAAAGATTGGTCGCACCGCTGCCAATGTGACATACACGCAGTCACCGTCCAATTCCTGTTCCCTTTGCCGCAGTTTACCATTTAGCCTCAGACCCTGAGGGAATCCAGAAGGCATCAATTACTTTCTAGAGAAGGACTTGAATTAAAAAACAAGGAGTTGAAGTGCAATTTTTTCAAAACTTTGTAGAAAAACTTTATTGATACAATTGACAAAAAACGTTAAAGAGGGTTTCTTCAATTCCACATGACTGATCTTCATATAATTAATTGTATATCAGAAGACATCAATGATTGAAACTGATTGATAAATACTGTATTCTGGCTTGACTTGATTGTAACTTTAAATAGGTGTTGTATTTAAAGGCAACGACACATGTTCGTTTCGGGCTCTCTATACAATATAAGTGCACTTCATCAGGCCGTAACACAAATTTCTGTATGGCTCAATCAAACAGCTCAAAGGCCAGAAATATACACAAAATATGAGGCAGGCATCCGGGCCCACCAGATGCGCAAGATAATTATTCCACGGCGTAATAAAGGCAAAAGGACGCTGCTAAGGTATTTATCAATCAGTTTCAATCATTGATGTCTTCTGATATACAATTAATTATATGAAGATCAGTCATGTGGAATTGAAAGAAACCCTTTTTAACGTTTTTTGTCAATTGTATCAATAAAGTTTTTCTACAAAGTTTTGAAAAAATTGCACTTCAACTCCTTGTTTTTTCAATTCAAGTTCGTCTCTAGAAAGTAATTGAAGTCTCCTTGGCAAGGTGGATTGCCCTCAAAAGGACTTTTAGTGTTTTTGATCCTTCACTTTATAAAGGATGGTACCCAATTATACGTCGATAGCTGTTGGAATCCAGAAGGCAGTCAGCACTGCAGGCAAAGTAACCTTTTGGATTGGTTGGTGAGTCCACACAGTCAAATTTTGATTGTATGTACAATCAATACAATCTGTGATCTCATAGAGACCAGGTCGCTGCCACCAATCCACAATTAAGCGTGCATATTTGATAACTCTAGCTAAATCCTGTAGAAAGAAGGGTTAATTCACAACCTTTCTAGAGATAGCAAAACTAATAGTAATATCAAAACGGTTATGGTAATGTTCTCACAGGAAACGTGAACTCTTTGCAGAGATTTCTGTCCTGATTTTGCAGAGATTTCTCATACTCTTCCTTAGACCCTATACAAGCTTACAGATCAGGCGTTTGAGTCTTCTGACTGGATTAGATGCATGGTTGTTTGAGATGCAGATGTGTGATTCAGACACTACTGCAGCTAGAGAGATCAGCAGGATAGTAAGGCAACTGGTATTGTTTAGAAAGGAAATCCTCCATATTTCTCTCACTTCAGGCGTACTTTAAGGTTTGTGGCTTGCCGTACAGCGCATGGGCGCTGAATAATTGCGCATGCGCACCTTCTTTCACTCATCCCAGATGTAAGATTTTGCAACCGCCGATGCAGTCTCCTGTACATCCACTCCCAGGCTGCGACGGGTAGAAAAGAGGTTAGAGACGAGGCTGTCGGGGGAAAAAAAGGGATAGGGAGTGGAAGGTACAAATCCTAGCCTGGCATTGCAGTGGGACTCAACTGAGAGGCAGGAATGCGCTTATGGAAGTCATGGACGCACAAACTTACCGGGGCAACACTGCTGTCCACAAATAAAGAAAAGTGCATGTGCAGAGGAGGAAGTATGGAAAAGTAGTATTGCGAGGTATCGATGCATACCTATGGGGAAGCAGTAAGAAAGAGGATCTGGATGGTCTGCAGCAACAGCTTCTGCATGTTTCTATGTACAGAGAACATGCTGAGAATGATTCTCTCCCTCACATTAGGACACCTCGAGTGGAGGAGATGCATGCAGACAGCTGTATGACCTCCCAACCCCCTTCTCCCTGCCAAACTTTACAACAGCTTGTTCAGGAAGACAGCAGCACCAGGAGGGGGGGGGGGGGGGGGGGTAATGATATGTTACAGAGTTCGGGTGGGGGTGGGGGGGGTTTGGAGGAATGAGTGACTTCTATACAGAAAGTATTCACCTGCAGGAAGCTGAGAGGCAGAAAGCCGTCTGACGTTCCTCTCCTCCACTCGTGCTACTCTGCCCTCACTCCTCCCTTCCCTCCAACAATAAATGTTTTGCCTCTCTCCCCCTTCTCACTACTTCTCTGCTCTGCCCCCCCTTTCTCCCCCCTCACTGCTATCTGCGAGATCTCTCTGCTCTTCTGTCAAAGTCAGGAGTCTTTATCATTCAAACCACGTGCTGCCTGATGACGTCATTTAAACAGCAGGAACTCTCACGAGCACTTGATACACAAGTTCTCCCAATGTTTTTTGTGAGCTTGCCGGACAGTTGCCGGCAGGCTATGTCACAGGGGGGTGGGGTTTGTTAAAAGATTATTGTCAGAAATCTTATTTATATGTTTTTAATCATATATTGTACACTTTTTTACTATAATTTTTAACAAGGATTCAGTTGGTATTTTTTAATAGTGAGAGTTCAGTTCCTCTTTAAAGAAGAGAAGTGGAGGAGGAGTTTCACTGCATCTTGTGTTACTAAAGTGAACTATAGTGAAAAGTGGAGTGACATCTGACAGAGATAAAGAGTCAACAAAGTTGGATTTACAAGTTTTGCAACATAACAAAATTGGAGCTTATTCAGCCTAAAGTTCAAATAGCATAAGAAAAGAGTTATATTGAAGGAGGGTGATATTGATGGTATAGCTGGGTGCATTGGTCAACTTTTTGCTTTATTTTATTTATTTCTCTAACCCTTTTTGATTATTTGATTCATTCTTTATTTTGTTTATTATTTTGGGAAGCCCTATCCAAACAAGTGGTGCTCAAGAGTATAGTGAGTTGAGAGATACAGTGTAAAGAGTAAGAGTCTGAGATATCTTCTGAGTAAAATGGTCATTCCTTTGGATGCCATACTGCCAACCAACAAACTGTGGAAACTATTCAGTACCATATTGAAGAGAGTCATGAGTTCCCCTAAGATTTTGCTGAGCAATATAGCTTGGACTTGGCTACAAGGGACTGAGCCTGTTTAGGAACTGAGTTGCTCAGTAGACCTGTTCCTGCCCAAGCCCCTATACCTCAGTAATGGTACTGTGATTTAAATGTGCTGTATTGTAAAGTGGTTGATGATTGTACAAGAAGACCTTTTGTAGCTCAACTTTCAAATAAAATTTTTTGTGTAACTTAACCTTTTTATTCTGCCGCTTTTACCGGTGCACCGGCTGTGAAGAGGAGAAGATTGTATTTTTTGACCTATGATGTGCAAGGGAAGTGTATTTTATTGTTGAAGTGTTACTGGTTGAGTGGAGTTACCAATGACCACAGTTAGGTCACAAATAAATCCTTGATAATCGCATCTGAGTCAGTGTCTGGTGGATTCCTCTCAGCCGGGGCCAGAGTGCTAACGGATAAATCGGGTTACAAAAGTTATTGTCATGACTCTCTAAAATGTATCTCTTAGGGGTGGTTTACGCTGTGTATGCCTTTGCGATAATTTTCTCTCACAGCATGCATATTGCAGTACAGATGTCATTCATTTAATCAAACCGAAACACAACCACTGAACTCTAAAAATGCATTTAGCAGTGTGCTATGAAGTGCAGCGGTAGAAATGAGATAAAAATGAAGAACCTTTTAAGGCTGTCTGTATTTTTTTATGGTTTGACAACAAAAGAGCTAGTTTTACTACTTGGCTGTGCCAACATTACTTTGTGGATGGTAGACGTGAGCCCTGTTTTAAAGCATACCTGAATGTGGGTCGAATGCAGCCTTGACTCTCCTGAAAAGTAAACATCAGCCAAAACACTCCTGTTTAGCTGAGAAAATAATGTTGATGTTAAAGTGTACCAGAGCTGAAAAAAATAAAAAGTTTTATACATACCCCCATCCGCTCGGATCGCTCACACGCCACCGTCCTCTGCTGCCCGCAGCTTCAGGAACCGGGTCCCGTCACTTAAGCCAGTCGGGGCCAGTCTATGCTGGAGAAGTGCGCCCTCTACATATCTCTCCAGCGGCTCCTGGAGAGATACGCAAACAGCGCACTTCTCTTACGTCAGACTGGCTCTGACTGACGGAAGCGACAGGACCCAGTTCCTGAAGCTGCGGGCAGAGGAGGACGGCGGCATGGGAGAGATCAGAGCAAATGGGGCTGGAGGAAGCCCCAGATATGTATAAAACTTTTTTTTTTCAGCTCTGAGTACCTTTAAGTGCTGAAAAACTCAAAGGGTCATTACTTGATATCTCTGCTGTATAGAATTCATCCCATAAATTGAAAACAAGAATATGAAACTCCAATTAAAGTGTATTTACTACACATACAATTCATTATCTCATAACTTTATTGTCAGTTCAGATTTTAACCAATAAGTATGTATGAGTCCATAGTGCACTTATTCACTGTGTGCACATCACTGGGACAGAGACGGTGTAAGCAGGCCTTTAGTGTTAAATTACTGCACAAGTTAAAAACAGAACGTGGTTTTCCATTGTAGTAACCAGGCGTTTTCAGCATAACGTTATTACATTTACCCTGCAACTTTATAGTTTTACAAGTTTCTGAGTTTATTACTTCTAACAGAGTCTGAGAAGAACATGTGTCTTTCATTTAATGTTATTCTCCTTGTGGATATCCTTTGCCAATTTATCTTTTTAACTTTTATTTTGTGCTCCATACATTCCTGCTTTTTGTTACAGAGGTGCAATGTAATGTTACCTCAGCTGTACCGGCAGTTCAGGATGTGCTACCCCTATCTTGATCACCACCTATAGTTCCACCAGGTTGCTTCCGCTATTTTTTTTTTTAACAACAGGTGCCCAAACCTTCAAACTTTCTAACACTAACTATACAAGCCCAAATATATACACTTTGTACATCTACTGTACATCAGCAGGGGGTTATGATGCGGGCATCAAATAAGTTAAATTTACAGCACTAAAAGGTTGGCAGTGCTTTTCTCAACTGCTCTTTTGGTGCATCTACCTAGTCGATGACCTAACCAATTTATTAACATGCAGCCCTAACAACCCTAAAAGTTTACCAAGAAAAATGTCCAAATGGACACAAACAATTTGTAATTTTTAGGAGACAAAGTAAAAAACAATGCATAAAATAAATAATTTATAAAGAAAGAAGTTAACAACTTGGATATATAATATAAAAATCTATAAAGTGTGAGTGCAAGAAATCATGGAAGCCATGAGGTGGCCTGACATGTTTCATGCTTCCACAGACCACTTCATCAGAGGCAAATTAATGTATCCCAGAAAAGGTGGTATACATGATAAATAAACATATACAGGCTGTCCATCTCAGCAAGTGTATGGCTGCTACTCCCAATTCAGTAGAATGAGAGGTGCACAAGTGCCAGTGGCACACCTTGAGAGTGCTGCCACAGTCATTATGGAAACCCAAAAGGATGCCCTAGCCCCTTCTGATGCCTAACCCTAAACTCACCTGCCAAAACATCACCTGCCCTAACCTCACCTGCCCTAACCCTAACCTCACCTGCCCTAACCTCACCTGCCAAAACAAAACATCTCCCTCTTACAAGAAAGTTTCTTAACCTCCCTGGCGGTTAATTTTTTTTGCCAAATTGGCAAAAATCCTTTGTTAAAATTTTTTTTTTTTTGTTTCATGTAAAGCTACCAGAGTGGTAGCTACATGAAACACCACTAGAGGGCGCATGTGTCCCTCTAGTGCGATCGTCGCCGGCATCTATAGCAAACAGGGGAACGCGTATATAACGCGTTCCCCTGTTTGGCTTCTCCTGTCGCCATGGCGACGATCGGGATGACGTCCTGGACGTCAGCCGACGTCCTGACGTCAGGCACACCCGATCCAGCCCATAGCGCTGCCCGGAACTCATTGGTCTGGGCAGCGCAGGGCTCTGGTGGGGGCCCTCTTTCGCCGCTGCGTGCAGCAGATCGCCGCAGAGCGGCGGCGATCAAGCTGTGCGCGCGGCTAGCAAAGTGCTGGCTGCGCGCACAGCACTTTACAGCATAAAAATCGCCCCACCAGGGGCTGAGATCTCCCCCTGCGCGGCATAGCCCGAGCTCAGCTCGGGCTTACCGCCAGGGAGGTTAAAGGACATCCGAGGTGAAAATAAACTGATAAGAAAAACAATTGTATCTATCCTCCGTCTCCTAAAATGATTTTTTTTTAGATATCCCACAGTTGTATTTTATATTTAAATCTAGTTTTTAAGTTTTTACTGTTTTATTGTCTCTGCTCAATGACACCTTCATTGAAGTATGCTAGAGCTCAAATCTATGAATTATTGACCCTTTCTATCTCTTTCCTGCTCTCAGAAGCCATTTACTAACAGGAACATGTTTTATGGCTGTAATTATTTATCAGTGAGGGTAATGCTATAGTCTGACCCAGTCTGACCCGGACAGAAACTGTCACTTGCATACCTGAATTTTAACTCTTTCAGGGAGAAAAAGAAAAAAAGGAACACAGCTTAGTTATTTGTGTGCTTGGCGCAGTACATTCACATGTCTATCTCACCATGTCACATGTCACCTCAGTTGTCCTTTAAAGAGAACTTGAACTTAAAATAAAAAGTCAAAATAACTATACAGAGCTTATACTTACCTCCCATGTAGTCTACTCCTCAATCTCTTTCTTATCTCCTGCATCCCATTTGTTCACTGTGATCAATGAAGTTCTTCGTCCTCCATTTTAAAAATGGCCATTACCCCATAACAGCTTCCTGGTAAGCACACTGTTAAACTGTAATATCACCCACTTGAGCCATAGGGAAACATGGACATTACCTTGCACATTCAGTTGTAACTGACAGCTGCTGATATGTAACTGACAGCAACTGGTATATTTCAGTTCTGACAAAATATTGTCAGAACTGGAAGGGATCACTGTAAGAAGAAAATGGTGAGCTTCTGAGAGGAACTGACGGTGAGGTTAGTATGTAATATTCATTTGCAGCTATGTCATGTGTTTATTTTAAATAATTTTACTCGCTTCAGGTTCCCTTTAAGGGCAAAACAAGAAGCAGAAGTGTCAGATTATTGTGTGATTATGTCCAACCAATCAGAAACTTACAAATTCAGTTATAAAGGAAATTAAATCAGGTGCCTGATTGTCAGCTCACGGTGATGCACTTATGTGTCAATTCCACTTCCTGTTTTTCATCCTTATGTCAGCATGATGAATTAGTATGTTCTCTGCATGTTTGCAAGGTATTAATATGGGTACTGCACCCCCCAGCCTCCCCCCCCATATAAGTTGCCCATAAACTCAGGTATTAGACTGTGAGCTCCTATAAGGGACAGATACTGACTAGAATTATTTAATATACTTTACAGTAGAAACTTGTTTGTGCCAGTGCTATATACAGTGAATGTCTAATGATAAAAAAAAAATATAGAAAATAAAGTGATCATTTTTATTTGCCACATTTGCAGAGAATGCGATCATTGTTGCTATTCCACAGAACTTAAGTGTAAAACTTCACACACTTTAAATAAATGAAGGCCAACTGTGTATCTACACCTCACACATAATAATTTGCCATCGCTGTTGCCAAAGCAATGGTTGCCAGTTTCATTATTTGCTAAAACAGCCTTGCATTCTGACCTATTAATACCTCCACTTGATTCTAATCCAGTTTCCTTTCTTTGATAATCAGGAAGTCAGAATGGCTGCTGGGCTGGCCCCATAGTGTTTGTGCCACAGAAAATCTTTCTGATACAATGTCATACTTCAAATAGTCCTTCAGATCCATCATCCTTATCGTGCCCTTTATTGAGAGCCAGTGCAAGGCTTCCACAGGCCATTTCCCATTTAATCCTGGAAAGTGCTTTGGACAGTCAAGGTCTCCTAACGTGAATGTTGGAGGAAGTTCTGTTTACTATTCCATGACCCTGACTGATTTCCTAGTTGTGTGAAGCAAGTTTTCCTCAGGAAGGCCACCACTATATTATTGTAAAGCTTTTAGTTCATTAGGGACTTTAATCTAGAGAGCAAACATGGAGAAAAAAAATACAGAAGAGAACATAGGGGTAACATTGGTGGAAAGGGAAATTCCAGTTTTGTTAACAAAAACTCAATTAGTTTAGTTTCGTTTTTATATTGCATGGATTAATAGCAAACATTATTTTACCAAGTAGCCTACATATTTTGTTTTTATGTGCAGATAAAACACAGTCATTCTGCAATGTTACATATAATGTATAAAATGAGAAAAGTTTCTGCCAGTCAACTGATTATTCTAGACTTTAAAAAAGAGTATCAAACGTTGCTGCTAAGAGTAGATATAAATTATACTATATCGTATTAGATAATATTGTCAAAAGTACTGGGACAACCTTTCAGCTCAATGAATTCAGGTGTCCCAATCACTTCCAGAGCCACGAGTAATAATAATCACTACTTCTACAAAGCTTTGGGAAAGAATGGGTCGCTCGCAGGAGTACGTGAATTCCAGTGTGGAACCGTGATAGGATGCTACATGTTCAATAAGTCTATTTCTGAAATTTCCTCACTACTATATATTCCACAGTCCACTGTTAGTGGTACTATAACAAGGTTGCCAACTTTTTGCAGAGTCAATAGCTACAGACCTCAAGAACTGTAAAAGCTTCACGGAATGGGTTTCCATGGTTTCCAGCAGCTGTATCCAAATCTTACATCATCAAGTGCAATACAAAGCGTTAGATGCAGTGGTGAAAAGCACGCCACCACTGGATTCTAGAGCAGTGGAGACACGTTCTCCCGAGTGATGACTCACTTCTCAGTCTGGCAATCTGATGAATGAGTCTCAGTTTTATGGATGCCAGAAGAATGCTACTTGCCTGACTGCATTGTTCCAATTATAAAGTTTGGTGGAGTGGGGATTATGGTGTGAAGTTGTTTTTCATGGTTTAGACTTGGACACTTATTAGTTCCAATGAAAGGAACTCTGAATGTTTCAGGATACCCACATTTTTTGAACAATCTCATGCTCACAACTTTGTGTGAAATATTTGGGGGTGACCCCTTCCTGTTACAAAATGACTGTACACCGATGCAGAAAGCAAGTTCCTTAAAGAAAACCTGAACTAAAAATTAAAAGTCAAAATAAGCATACACAAGTCATACTTACCTTCCATGTAGTCTACTCCTCAGTGTCTTTCTCCTGTCTCGCGTCCTGTTTGTTCACTGTGATCAAGGGAATTTTCCGTCCTCCATTTTGAAAATGGCCATTACCCATAACAGCTTTCTGATCAGCACACAGTTAAACTGTAACCTCGCCCACTTGAGCCATAGGGAAACATGGACATTACCTGGTATATCAGTTTTCCTCTCAGCTATAACTGACAGCAACTGATATTTTATTGACAGCAACTGATATATTTCACATCTGACAAAATATTGTCAGAACTGGAAGGGATTATTGTCAGAAGAAAATGGTGAGCTTCTGAAAGGAACTGATGGCAAGGAAACTATGTAATGTTCATTTGAAGTTACCTCATGTGTTTATTTTAAATATTTTTCTCAGTACAGGTTTTCTTTAAAGACATGAATGAGTGAATATGCTGTGGAGGAACTTGATTGCCTGCACAGAGCCCTGACCTCAATCCGACCAAACATCTTTGGGTTGAGTTAGTGTGGAGGCAGTGAACCAGGCCTTCTTGTCCAACATCATTGTCTGACCTCACAAATGCTCTTCTAGAAGAACTGTAAAAAAAATCCCGTAACACACTCCAAAATCTTGTGGAAAGCCTTCTCAGAAGAGATGAAACTGTTATAGCTGTAAAGAGTGGGCCAACTCCATATTAATGCCTATGGAGTAAGAATCAGATGCCATTACAGTTCATGTCTGTCAAGGCAGGGTTCTCAATACTTTTGGCAATAGTGTATATTTCCAGTTGCAGCAAGGTGCAAATTACTACACAATCCCAAGGCAAGTCTACTCTAAGCTTGTAAATAATTTCAGCTTAGTTTCAGTTCTGAAAATTCTTAGCTGTTTCCAAATGTAAATAGACAGATACATTTTTAGTAACATTAAATTGAAAAAGACTCTATGAAGAGCAAATGATACATATGGCACATTTTATAGCTAAAGGGGAATACCAATTTGAAAGAATCCTGACAGTAGATTCCAGCCACTAGAAGCTTTGCGTTCAGAAGGAGTGGCACGTTAATGTCAGAAAGCAGCATTACTCACCTATAAATATCAATCTATACATGCCTATAAGTATAGGAAGCACCATGGCTGATGGGAAACCAACTCTAAGGATGTCCTGGAGGTTACATTTAGAGACATCTGTTCTATAGACTACTTGTGTGGATCACCTGAACACTAGGAACCTTTGGGTAGCCTCCAATGTCCAACGTTTAGTGCTCTCCAGGTGAAATATATCAGGGGCGTTTGATGCAGACAGGATATCTACCCATTCCTTTAAAACACAGCCTGTGAATTCTAGCCAGCAAAGAGCATTTAATCAACTTCCAAGGCTAACGTTTTGTAAGTCTGTAGTCCCCTTCTCAAGTGGTGCAGTAGAGCAGTGATCACTATAACATGAAAACTAAGGCTTTTCATAACATTATTAAACTTTTATTTAAATCTTATATTACAAATAAGAGGAGGATGAAGGCTAGTCTGCCCCTGTTCTTCCAACAAGTTAGCAGAATGGGTGAGCTGCAGAGAAGAAAACTGAACAAAGCCAGCGTGCTGTCCTGCAGATTATTTGTCACTTCATTTCTGCTAGATAGCCTATTTTGTAATGTGAGCGTTCACCTTTAACTAATGTAGGGAAGAATAAAGTTCTAAAAAGCGAGAAAGAAAGAAAGAAAGAAAGAAAGAAAGAAAGAAAGAAAGAAAGAAAGAAAGAAAGAAAGAAAGAAAGAAAGGCTATATAATTTGTGTAGAGTGAAGTCTGGAAAGAGAGAGAGAGAGAAAAAGAGGAATACATACATTTAGAAGCACTTTCGTGCTAAAGATGAATTCTGAATAAATACTTTTTTGGGAGTGTGTGCAATTACCAATTTCTGCAGAAATCACACAGAATTCTGGTTTCTGAGGAAAGTCTTTTTCTGTCATTTTTGTTAATAAAGTTAATTAATTAATTTAAAAAAAGGATTTTTTCCGGAAATCCTAAAATTTTGCAGATATACGGTAATATGCATACACCTGCGATACACTTCCAAATTCACTGATTACCCCAAAACATCTGAATTCTCAGACTCTGGTCTGAAGTATTGGACCAATCGGAGAATGCAGAATTTTTCCGCAGAAATCGAATTGCCGTGATAATTATAGACCAATCATTTGACTTGGATACTACAGAGTATTTCTTAGTGATTGGCCTAAAATTGGCATAAAATTTCCATGGTATACTGATTACCAATCTTACCATGGTAATCGGAATACCACAGACATTTTTTAGGCCAATCACAAGATCTGGAAATAGTTCAGTTCAAACAGATTACTGTGCCAGTTAATTTATCAATAACCGCTCTTACTCATTACTCAGGATCGCTGCAGCAAGATTCCAGACAGATTCAAATACAATACTCAGCTCAACAGAGCTTGTTGCTGCACGCTCCTCCTCAATCACTATAACCTGTAAACAAATCTCACATAGTGTGATACTGTCTTGATTCAATCAATCACAGTCAGCAATAAGAACAATCCTCCGAGGCGTTAATTCAACACTCCATGTAGTGAATAGGTAACCACTCCGTGCACTTAGCTTCCCAACACACTGAGTACTTCTAGCAGCTCACCGTTGGTTACTGATGGTATTCACACTTTGTCAACAGAATGGCTCAGCAGCCTTACTTCCAAAAACAGATCAGTTTAATATTAATAAAATAAAAGATAAAACACAGAACATCATAGCGTATTATGTCATAACAGTTCAGCCAAAGCCTGCTGCCAATTGCACTTACAGACTCCTGCGCTTGTATCTTGCGTATCTCAATATCTTTATTGATGTCTGCCCCCCTCCGGCAAGTATCATGCGGTGTCCTGCTCTCCGTTCGTCTTTCGGCTAGGGCTTCTGGATTCCTGCGTGCTATCACTGATGAGTCAGGATAGGAAGACGAAATGCATAGGGTGGAGCAAGCAGTCTGACATATGACATCATTGCGCCACGGAGCCCGGCCGGCATAGCGCGTATGACATCATCACGCCATTGAGCCCGGGCGGCATAGCGCGCAGGAATCCAGAAGCCCTAGCCGAAAGACGAGCGGAGGGCGGGACGCCGCATGATACTCGTCGGAGGGGGCGGACATCAATAAAGATATTGAGATACGCAAGATACAAGCGCAGGAGTCTGTAAGTGCAATTGGCAGCAGGCTTTGGCTGAACTGTTATGACATAATACGCTATGATGTTCTGTGTTTTATCTTTTATTTTTTGAATATTAATCTGATCAGTTTTTGGAAGTAAGGCTGCTGAGCCTGATGACAAAGTGTGAATACCACCAGTGACCAATGGTGGGCTACATCTGGTGTGCTGCTAGAAGTACTCAGTGTGTTGGGAAGTTAAGTGCACAAAGTGGTCACCTACTTACTGCATGGAGTGTTGAATTATCACCTCGGAGGATTGTTCTTAATATCACGCTATGTGAGATTTGTTTACAGGTACTAGTGACTGAGGAGGAGAGCGCAGCAACAAGCTCTGTTGAGCTGAAGATCTGGAAATAGTCGGTAGTATTTGAGTCTTGTGAATGGTCTAAAATTACTGCAGCAATCCGATTTCCCCAGGAAAAATTCTGCATTCTGATTGGTCCAATGCTTCCGAGTTCTGTGATTGGGCAAAATTTACCAAGTTGCAGTAATTTGACATTTCCATGGAAATCCGATTGCTGATGCTGTTTTCTGATTTCTGATTACTGTTGCGGAAAGCTGATTTCTGATCGGAAAATCGGGAAATCGGATTTCCTCTGCAATTTTAAAATTTTAAAACCATTTCTATTCTATGTACAATCTCCAACATGCTCTGTATACCTATTTCTGTAGAGAGCAGGAGATGGATGGTAAAACTCTGGGAAATTTACAGATTTAATTTCTGATTTATATGGGTATTATTGGAGGGCTTAAAAGGGAGGCCATTTTTATAGATCGTTCCTGATACCAGCCATAGCAAGGATTGAGTTCTCAAACACTGGGAATAGCAGGTACAGTACAGTGGGAGCAGATAATGGGTATATACAGGTGTGTGTGTGTGTGTGTGGGGGGGGGGGGGTTGTCTAAGATGTTAGGTTGACTAAATAGATCATTTTGGATATTTGTACATTATAACATTGCTAGTATAATGTAGTCTTGAGTTACACTGTCTCTAATGACTGGATCGATGTATGGGTCAAGGATTTGTAAATAACACCATCGTTGGTACGCAGTAGATTTGAGTTACACCATGCTTAATGCTTGGAAGGATGGATGGATGAATGGATGATTGAATAAAATGGTTTAAAAAAAATCTAAAATAAATAAAAAAGTAAATAAACCTTTCATTAGAGGTGGAAAGAAGTAAATCACAGTCTAGTATCAAAGTAAACTTCCCATGCAATACAGAATCACACTAAGCTATTTTGCAGCAATCAGGCCTCTTTTGTCAAAGAATGATTTACAGCAAGGCTCAGTCACCCATACAATACTCTTTGAGAGCACAAATGAGCATAATGGTCCTGGGAAGGGATACCTGAAATGAGAATGAAGCTGAGCTTGCTCCAGCAATGTACACAAATGTGGTTCTCATTAGAGGGCATGTAACCTGTTCCAGTTGCAGGCTTAGTTTAAGCATGCAAAGGCGTGGATGAATGAAAATCAATGCACGTGTTCATGTTTGTTCCCAGGGCTCCTACGAGAGCCATATATTAACCACCTGTAGCAAGATGAATACATTATTCTAAACTAAATGTTTCTTATTTTGCACAGAGCATGAGTCCGGTCTATGCATACGTTGTTATTTTTAACAATGCCATCTGGATTTTCATAAGACTGGCCAGGATCATCAAACACTCAGTCTCACTGTATAGCTCTCTATTTATAACACATATTTAAAGCTCATCTCTTCACCAGAACTCATTGACGTTACAGTTTTTCTACATAAATGTCTTCCAATATTTCTAAACAAATCCCAAATATGCCTACTGTAGCCGAATTTTTGGAGATTATAAACAACGACAAAAAATATATACAAAAGACAGTCAAGCAATTAGAATTAATTAATTAATTAACCAGATATAAACAAGATTCAAGCTGATTAGCTGCAGTGAGTACTTCACTTTGCTTTGTCCTAGATAAGCCTGAGGGACCATACAGTTGTCCTTTAATTACATACATTAAGCCCAAGTACTCCCTGGAAGGCAGCTGATTTTATAATAAAAATAATAATAATAATCAGAACATTTGTATTGCTCCTGTGCTGATAATGAATGGACTTCCTGGACCCATAAGGAGTACCCCCTGGGGTACGTGTACCACTGGTTAAAATCCTACGCTATGGATAAGACTGAATTCGTAGCCATATCTTTTTTTCTGCTTGTCTCCAGTTCGGAAAACTCTAATTTTTTGGTCTACTGTAAACCTAACCTTTCTGTGATTCCGATCAAAAGAAACGTATTATGCTGAAAAGGCTTTCATTTAAAAAAATGACATTTTTACTGCCATGACATGGTGGTATGCTAGGCTGCTCTCTTTACTAGACTATTGTTTTTCCTTGCTAGGAAGATAATTAGTAATTAGTACATACATAGAACGCTACTGACCCGTTTGCTGTTTTCTTCCTCCTGTGCACTTCTGAATTCCTGCTCCAAGTCAATTTCATTGAATAACCCCACTTCCTCACAGTTCTTCAAGAACCGAGTTGGAGTTGGTGTTTGATCTATGAAAAGAAAAAAAAGAGATTCCAACCAAGTTTAATATCAGATTTATTGTATGAGTGTTTTTCACGTTTCATGATATGTCGGCACATTGCTACAGTAGAAGTGCACACCACTGTTTGAGTTATACATGTGGAACCCAGAGGCAGCTTCAGCACATCCGATCTGAGTGGAAACCAATACATTTTTATGAACTTTTTTTTGTTATTTAGAGACTTCTTACTGCTGAATAGGTGAAGTTTTCATGAAAATATTTCTCATGGATGGTTCAAATAAAGAGAGATAAAGTTGTGTGGCACTCTGCATTAAACCTCAGTGAAAAAAATGGAAAGATCTCACGCGATCCCGAAGCTTGCCTGTGTCACTTGTTTCCATGGTGTGCACCACCATACCCAGGAGAAGGAAGAAAGCCAAATGCATTGATGTGCAACACACAGAGGTGGGCACAAGCCGTTGCTGAAACCAGGGCTGTGGAGTCGGAGCAATTTTGGGTACCCGGAGTCGGAGTCGGAGTTGGAGTCAGAGTCGGTGATTTTATAAACTGAGGAGTCAGAGTCAGGAGTCAGATGATTTTTGTACAAAATCCACAGCCCTGGTAAGTATTAGATTAAAGGGAACCATAGCTGAAAAAATAAAGATTTTATACATACCTGAGGCTTCCTCTAGCCCCATATGCTCCGATCGCTCCCACGCCGCCATCCTCCTCTGCCCGCAGCTACGAGAACCGGGTCCCCGCTGTTCAGTCAGTCGGAGCCAGTCTAAGAGTAAGGGAAGTGTGCTGTTTGCGTATCTCTGCAGCAGCCACTGGAGAGATACGTAGTAGAGGGCGCACTTCTCCTGCGTAGCTAGCTCCGATTACATCAGTGATGGGACCCGGTTCTCGTAGATGCAGGCAGCAGAGGACGGCGGCGTGGAATCGATCAGAGCGTATGGGGCTGGAGGAAGCCCCAGGTATGTATAACATCTTTTTTATTTTCCCTCTCAGGTTCATCTCTAGTTCCCTTTAAGGAGTCGGAGTCGGAGTTGGAGTCGGCGGTTTCGTAAACTGAGGAGTCGGAGTTGGAGTCAGAAGATTTTTGTACTGACTCCTCAGCCCTGGCTGAAACAATATTTTTTTATTGTGTCAGACACCAGAACATAAGTACCGTGCAGGCAGAATGTAACAATCCACTTCCATTGTGTGTTGGCATCCACCAAGCATGGCAAGGTGGGCGGGCGTTGAAGTGGAGGTGGGTACGTGGGCACTAGTAAGGCCTAATGATGACCGTTTTGCTTCTCTGTGAGATGCTTGATTCCATTGATGTCCCCAGGCTCTACTAGTGCCCACACACCTACCTCCCCACACTTGGCAGATACTGACACACGCTGGATGTGGTTTCATTTCAGTACATGCTGCCTGCACAGTACTTGTGTTCTGGTGTCTGACACAATAAAAGGACATTGCTTCAGCAATGGCTGGTGCAAGCCTCTTTGTCTTTCTCAGGGACAATTGGCTTCAAAACTAACAAACGGTACATTTTCATTGACCAAGGTGATTGCTTAGGACATTGGTCCTCAAACTAAGGCCCACGGACTGAATGCGGTCCCCTGAGGCTTTTTCACCGACCCACCACTCTCAAACTTTATTACTTATAGATGCGGTCCACTGCATCTTTAAATATTGGCAGCCTGCATATAGAATAGCAGTGCTGGCACCATCAATCCACACAGCAAGTGCAGATAGTATGACCTGCAACACAGCAAGTGCAGATAGTATGCCCTAGTGATGAGTGAAAATGCCAATATTCTTTTCACATACATTTTTTGTGAAAATAATGTTAAATTCGATTTTTAAGTGAAAATTCCAGTGAAAATGTGTATTGTTATGTATTGTTGCGCTGAAGAAGAAATATCGATTTTTTTCTGTGGTAAAAATAGAGATTTTTCACGTTTTTGCAGAAACCGCAAAAAATACAAACCTGTTTACCGTTAAAATCTCTCGAAATTAAAAATAGCATTTTCGATGTGAAAATGACTGACGAAAATGTCTGCGTACTTTGGCCCCCCCAGCAGTCTGAAGTATGTTTTTTTTTTTTTCACTATTAAAGTCAGTCTGAAGTATGTTGACACGGCCTTTGACTGAAAAAGTTAGGGGACCCTTGGCTTAGGACAATGTAATTCTGTCATGTTGGATCTCACCAAACTACTATTGTTATCTAATGGTAGTTCAACAATGGGTGCCTCCTCCTCATCCACCACACTCCCATCTCCACAGGGTATACTCAACAGATAATTGAGTTTTTTCTGAACAGAAACAATCTGTAATTATTTTTTTATGTGACTTTTGACTTGTTGGTCCAATTGGAGCCCAGGGCAGTTATGAAGGTCTTCCAGAATTGTAGGTATCTGGCTAAGGCTTTTACTATTCAGAGTTTCCTGGGAGTCCTACCAACTGAGCATGTGCAAGAAGCTCAATATACACAACTTTTACTGGTGTTTGAAGAAATAATCAATGGTTGTTTGACAGACACAGGTTATGTAAAACCACGTCAAATTCATTTTTGCAGGCTTTTTTGGCTTTTTTCCAACCTTGCTTGTTTTTGCGAGCTGCGTCAAAGTAAAAATTTCAGTTTAAAGCCTTTCTCCAGAGATCTGAAATATCATCTAATTAGCTTAGCAACCAAACTGCTAAACTGTTAACTTTCTTGCACTAACTTAAGTTTCTGTCGCAAAAAAGTCTTGACTTGAAATGTGGATAACATGACCAGAAGCAAAGGTGTATGTTACATATGCTGTGGGACCGGCTGCTACTGTTTACAGTGTATCATCCTGTAGTTCAAAATGCAACAAAGGCAAGCACAGAAGGAAACTCATAGAGAAGATTGCTGCCTATAGCACAGATAGTCTGTGGTGCCTGAAGTGTCCATTGTCTGGGCTCATGTTTAAGAATCTTAAGTGATCTATCTGACGTCAGTCAATCAAAAAGCTTATACACAGACAAAAAACAAACTCTGTCACTAAAGGTGGCCATACACTTATCCATTTTTTTCATCTATATCCGGCCGATTTGATCATTTAATCAAATCTGCTAGAAATTACTGTTACAAACAATTACTGATCAACTGAATTTTAACCATAATTGGTCGATTTAACCAATCGTGCAGGATGGAAGACTTCGGTCGAGCAGCGGGTCGGGTGTGCGTCACCAGTGGGGCTTTTCTGGCCTCTTCTCTCTCCTCTGTCTACTTCTTCCTCTCTTCACTCCTGAGTCCCAGGCACCTAAGTGACACACCAAATGCCAAATACTAAAAGCCTCTGGTGGTCACATAAGGTATCATGTACTACAGTGCCCCTAATGTTTGTGCTCTACAGAATTCCGACTCGGGAGTAAAGAAACGAGAAGGAGCAGCTGGCAGGTAGAAAGGAGACCAAGACCACGCAGCAGGCAGGTGAGATTATGCTTCGACTACACCTGTCTGTAGTGTGTGGAGGGATTCAAGAAGATAGATCCCTCTCTGATCAGATAATGATGGAGAGGGACCTATCTGTTGGTTTTATCAACCAGTGTATGGCCACCTTTAGTACCCACACAGTCAGGAAAACAATAGTGCCTAAAATGAGGCTGTAAATCTAGATTATTGTCTTGACCACAAGAAGACGTCCTGGCAATGTTTACAATGTGAAATCCTGTAAATTACCCCCCCCCCCCCCCCAATGAGGAAAGAGATCAGATGCACAAATTACATCTTGTAGCAGCTGATTCATTTAATCAGCGACTGTGGTGATTACTCATTGACTTGTTAATCCAAGCTTTTGTCTCCTTTTTTCTCATCTCTAACCATCTCTTCTATAAAACACAACCAATGCATGACTGTACTCATCACCCAATGGCATTAAATCTATTGATTTTACTGGGGTGCTAAAGGATCCAATCAAATACTACAGATTAATATCCACCCTTTTGCCAAATACATTTTTTATATGCAAGTTTTTTCAGGCAAAACTTAAAGTGCATCTGCTACCGCATAAAGCTGGACATTCTACCAGGTGTAGTACTGTTTGGGTGTCTGTTGGGATTTCCCCCACTTCTTATCCATGTGTGACTGGGGTGACCTTGACCCAGGTACTGAGGAGAAATCTATGTAAAAGTTACCTAAACAGCAACAAACAGGCCTTTATCCTAACCTAAATTAAAGAAACTTTATACTAACTCTACAAAATTTAAAAAAAAAAAGTAGAAGGAGTTATTCCTCAATGATATGTGCAACATATTTTGTTCAGCAGAGACCGAACAGAGCTCCAGTGTGTAAAAATAATTATTTCATTAACAGCATCAATACATGACAGTCTTATTACAGCCCGCATTAAATTTTATTCAGAATTATTGGGGGTGAGAAGACAAAGAAAACAAGTTAAGTCTGTGATATTTATATAAATCCGCTACATTTTAATTTACACCTGTTTCATAAAAGTGGAACTTTAAGTGTTTCCAGAATGTTAGACTTGCACTTGTGAGTTAGCGCTAGACCAAAGAATGAGTTTTTCTTACGCTTCACTCCTTCTGTATCGTTGCTGTTAAAATAAAATTCAATTGCACATTACAATTGAAAGAAATAGCAAAAGCTGTATTTAAGATGATGTTTATTGTCTGCTGACAGAATATCCTGCCAGTCATGTAAAATGCCTTCCTAACGTAGGGGGAGCTAAGAATTTCCTCTTTATCATAAATTGCCCATATAGTTAAAGTATGTTTGTCACACAAATCTTTACAGTAAACCTGATAAAAATGTAATGCTGTGTAATTAGTGACAGAGCTATGTAAAATTAAGAAGGTCCATCAAAAGGCCAGTCTTTCTGATCAAATTCTCCAAATTTTCTGGTTACTTTAGCATCCTGACTTAACTCTCAGATTACTTCTGCATCAACAAAGCAGATTATTTTGAGTTCCTAAAATGTGAAAGCCTCAATGAAGCTAGGGACTAGCTAAATAATCAGCAATTATTCTGCTCTTAATGTTCTATTGGTAGCTTCTTCTGTGCTGATCTTAAAATTGAACTAATCTCAGAACTTCCCCTCTGCCCTACAAGATAAGCAACAGCATAATAACCTTGAAAGAAAAATGTCTTAGTTACAACATATAGAACTCCTACAGAGATCCTGCAGAGTAAAATTCCTGGGAGCACAGAAAGGGTTAACCTCTGGTGTTTACATATTGGCCCAGTACAAAGGCAAACTTCTGCACAGTTCACACACAGCTGACAGCCTTGACTTACATTTGCTGACTACTTGCAGATAAGGGGGAATCAGACAGGCTATTCTCTGTAAACACATACAGGGTGAATATTTCAGCATGTGTTTTACTTGTCTGCTGTGCAAGAGTTTAGATCCGCTTTAAGATAGCCAGATATTTATAAATTGTCCCCGGATACGGTAAAAAGATAAATCCCTCTCTTATATCTAATCTCAAACTGACCAGAGAGGGATCTATTCCTTGGACACCACTGTATTCAAATTTTCACTAGATTTCACCATCTTTCGAACTGCAGTGTTGCATTGCTCAATGCTATGGGCTGTTGCTTTACTGACATTGCCACCTTGCCCCCGATTGACTAAGATTTTCAGTTCAGTCAGATTGTAATGTTGATGGATCTTCAGGGAAAATCGATCAAAATTATCAATCAATGTGATATGTTGGGGCCATGGGCGTAGCAATCACCCCTGTGACCCCTGCTATGGCAAGAGGGCCCAGAGGCTTTGGGGGCACCTGCTCATCCCTCTCCCCAACCACAAGTGCAGCCAGTTATCAAAAAAACCCTCTCTATTCGCTCACAAAAACCGTGTGCAGGAGCGTGTGCACTTTTTTCCTGCTTTCAGCCGCTGCTTCAGAGCAGAACACTCTGCTGCCGCTCGCTGGCTCCTGATCCGCATGGGGTTTGGGGACCAAGGTGGCCCCATGCTATCATTTTTGTAGGGGTGCCCTATTAAGTCTAGTTACGCCCCTGGTTAGGGCATAGATTTCTAGTAGATCCAATCAGAGTGATCAGTTCTGCCAAGAATCGACCAGAAAAATCTATTAATTCATGGCTTCCCCCAAGTTGACTGCAATGCACTGTAGTGTGTGTAAACAGAAAAGCAGCTAGGAGTAAATATAAACAGTGTTATTTGATGTTTACATAGAAAAAGAAGTGATAACTAAAGTCTACAAACACCAAGAGAAATGCCTAACTCCGTACTGGGGGGCACATAAACATAGCACCTACTATCATAAAATGCCAGCAACAATACAGGGGAGGAGGAGGGGATGACTGCTGGGATGTCTCTTCACAAATGCTGCAGAGGAGGGACTATACTGTATAATTAAAATGGGGCTGAAGGAATTTGGGAACCAGAAATATTCGCAAGTAAAATAACTGTAAATTACCAATATTTTACTACCGGTTCAATCGCTGCATAATTCCAATAGTAGTAAAGCAGTAATCTTTACCAATATTTTACTACGGCCTAACCTTAGGGCTGTTTCACACAGGCGGCGTCAGGGCGTCCTGTGACGTCTTGTTCGGAGGCGGCGGTACGGCGATCATCGCTTCCCGTCGCGATTGGCGTTTCTCGTCCCCGCAAGGGCACATGAAGCCGCGTGAGCTAGGTGACCCTGGACATTGTATACGACTTCTAGGGCTGGCTGAAACGACTCGTTAAATCGGGATTGGAACGCCGCATTTGTGCAATCGTTGGTAATCGCCGATAACCGTGCGATGCTAAACGCTCCCATTCACTTGTATTCAAACATTAAGCCGATGAGTCCCAAAGGCTTGTTGGTAAACGCCGCCATGCGTTCGTGTGAACCAGCCCTAACTCTCGCACGGCACCCCCCCGCGCTGATGCCTAACCCTACCCTCCGCAGCGATACAAATAACCCCCGAGCATCGTGATAGCCACAATTAACATTGTGGTCTATGGGGCACCTATTTCAACATAGCGCAGCACAATGGTGCCAAAATTAACTGTATTTGTAACTGTATTTCATCCTAGTAGTCACTCCTCTCTACCTATAGGCTGATAATGGACCAATAAAACACAACCACCAATCCAGGAAAATGTAAATTCTCTTTTCCGCTTGGAAACCACTTTTCCTTCTAGATTTGCCAGCTACAGCATCTAACGCGGCAAACAGCAGCAACCATCTTCATATCTACAGCTACCTCACAAATGATACTAATTAAAATAATGTCATCCCTCCCCCTTTTTTATATACATTTACTGTCATCATCTCTTTATTATCACCGTGAATAGATGGGGGGCTTGGGCAGCCTCATGGAGAACTACACTACTTCCTGTGTCACCATTACAGGACACAACACAGGTTCCTGGCAGCTAGAGACAGGTCTATATTACATGCATCTGTCACGGGATAAAACTTGCCAAAGCACCTGGCAATCATTTCAAGTTTCAAGTATAAAAATGGATAAGTGATGCTGAACAACATTACAAAACTCAAAACCGATGTTGAAAAGATGCAGATTGCTTACCAAAGGAGAAATACTGGTTTCATAAGAAACAGAAACCCCCTTCGGTTTATGGGATAATAATATGCATGCACATTTATAGTCACAGGGGGCTGAGAAAGAATAAGATATTTTATAGGTCGTGATATGTTTTAATGAGCCTACATACCAAACTTACAAGGTGTTCTTAAGAAAGGTTTCCCATAATGCAGACGATAATGCGACATGATAAAAAGACAATGACCCAAAGCCATTCACCATCAATAAAACACATAATAAACAAAACAAAAAGACAGAAATGTATAATCTACTCACAAATTGATCTTATTTAGAAAGGTGTCCGAGGGGAAACCTGACACAGAACGTTGGTGATGCCTCATAAAAGCCAGTTATTTTTCATGCTTTAAGCACATTCTATTGAGGATTAGCATCTAGCTGGAAGTAACTGATGGTAAAGATTAGAACTGTATTATCTCTCCATAGCATAAAATAAAAGCGGACCTGAACTCAGAACTTTCTCTCTGCTCTAAAAGATAAGCAACAGCATAATAATCTTTATAAAAAACATTTCTTTCTTACAGCTGATACAAATCCTGCAATTAATCTGCAGTGTGTCTACTTTCTGTTTTCATGGAAGACAGACATGGCAGACATAGGGTTAACATCCTGTGTTTACAAATTACCTTCTCTGCCGAGGCAGCCAGCTGACACCGCTGTGATTAGTCACAGAAGAGGGGGGAATTAGACAGTCTAAAATACATACAGGATACATTTTTCTATGTTTCCCTTTTGTCCTGTGCAAGAGTTCAGGTCCACTTTAACAGGCATGTGAAAATGGTATAAAAATGCTATTGATTGATTTATACTGCACATTTGTAGGCCCAGTTTAATTTCAGTTCCCAGTGCTATACAATATATGTTACCTGCTTTTTGGGACCATGTATATTGAAATCTATGCCATGTTTATGGATGTTTAATTCTGACACAGCATACAATTTACACACTATTGCCGGGATCACATACATGCACTGCTTCTAACTCAGCTGTCTAATGACAGCTGCGTTCACTGCTGCTAACTCAGCTGTCTAATGACAGCTGCGTTCTATGTACCAATCAAGAGCCAGTTTACTTGGCTCCTGACCTTGTGATCACACACAAACACACACACTCACACATACATATATATATCACACATACACCCCCCCCCCACACACACACACACACACACGCTTGAGAGGATGGGGTGCTGGGTGGAGTGTGACAGGATGATGGTGCTGGGTGAGGCTGGCTGAAGGTGCTGGATGGGGAGAGGCAGATTAGGGTGCTGGGTGAAGCTGGCAGATGGCAATGAGTGGGGAGAAACAGGTTATGGTGCTGGCTGAAGGTGGTGGGTGGTGAGAGAGAGGTGAGGATGGTGGCTGAGGCTGGAAGAGGGTAATGGGTCGTGAGAGACAGATGAGGGTGCTGGCTGAGACTGGCAGAGGGTGTTAGTCTGGTGAGAGACAGGTGAGGGTGCTGGATGAGGCTGGCAGAGGGTGGTGGGTGGTGAGGAACAGGTGAGGGTGCTGGCTGAGACTGGCAGAGGGTGTTAGTCTCATGAGAGACAGGTGAGGGTGCTGGATGAGGCTGGCAGAGGGTGGTCGGTGGTGAGGAACAGGTGAGGGTGCTGGCTGAGGCTGGCAGACGGTCATGGTCTGGTGAGAGACAGGAAATGGTGCTGGATAAGGCTAGCAGAGGATGGTGGGTGGTGAGGAACAGGTGAGGATGCTGGCTGAGGCTGGCAGAGGGTGATGGCCTGGTGAGAGACAGGTAAGAGTGCTGGCTGAGGCTGGTAGAGCCTGATGGGTGGCAAGGAACATGTAAGGGTGTTGGCTGAGGCTGACAGAAAGTGACGGGTGGCCCAGTGGAGCTTGCTCGGCTGACCAGAGGTGGATGGATATTGCACAGTAGGGGCTTTAGTAGCAAAGTCACTCACTGAAAAATAGAAGCTTCAACAGCCGACCACTCCAGCTCCGCCTCCCTGAACTAATGTGCAATTACAAGGGAGGTGGGGCTTAGAAGAAACAACAGACGCAAGAAAGGCACTCTGGGGGATGGAGAGGAGGGACCAGGATGATGTTTAGGTGCTGCACGTTGCCACAGTGTTCTGGGGGAGCTGAAGCCCATGGGGAGGAATGACAGTTGAATGGGGAGCAAACGATGAGTACCCCCGGCAGTGGTCTGGCGTTCCCCCGCGGGTACTCATACCACATGCCAAGGAACCCTGGCCTATAGCATGTAACCTACGATCACGTACTGCTGTGTTACTTCCTGGTCAGAGGTGCTTTGTATCTTCTGGGGGCCCAGCAATGCCCCTGGTGTAGGGGCCAAGAATTTTTTTTCTTCTTGCCCCATTAGCTACTTGGCCTACAAACTGTTTTGACCAATAAGATCAGATATAGGTTCCACACGTACACCTAAACTGTAGAGTAGTATTTTAGAATAGTTAAAAAACAAAAAAAACAAATGAAAGTCAGTACGCCTGTCAGGCCTGTATGTGGCTGAATGTAAGGAAGATGATGCCCCTTCACACAGAGACCGGCAAAGTTTTAGAAAATGTTTGATCCATTTAATGTCTTTGAAGGCAAAAAACAGACTTAGTATACATAAAATTAGCATATAAAAAAGCATAATTCCATATACTTGGTGGGTGGAGGCACCAAGGTTTATTTTGTGCACTATAACTCTCAAAATACTCAGTTGAGTTGTATTGGCTGCCTTGGCTGCTTTGTTATGTATGGGAGAGATGAGCCTTTTTAAGTTTTTTTTTCAATTACTTGATATAATTTCGAAGAAAGAATTAGGGTACTCACAAAGGAAGGTTGCAAAAGGGGCAACCAATTACTGCAAGCAGGTAGATTTCTACAAACCTGTCTCCACTTGGGTGTCCAGCTGGAGCTGGATGTGGTTGGACTCTTGGGAAAAACAGCAAAAGGTACTATTGATGGCAAAGCCACTAGGTACCAGGGTACACCACTCCCAAAGGAGGATGAAAGTCACAAAGGGGGTAAGGGGCGCCCAGAAGTAGATAAAACTGTTGTAAAAACAGCTAAAAATAGAAAAATAGAGGTGGCTTACAGAACTGGTACCAAAACCTCTAAAACACTGGGCACAGGAGAATATCAAGGACATTTCTGCAACTTGAAGAACAATAACCCAGGATTGAACCTCATCCCAATCACTAGCTTATACACCCTTTCCTACCAGAAATCTTTCACTTTTCTCGATTAGATCATCAGGGGAATCTGTGTGGCTGATATTGCGGTGAAACCCCTTCCACAGTATGATGCCATTGCCATGGTCACGACAGTTTCCTGTCTGTGAACCTCATTGTATTGTGGGAAATAGCCTATATAAAAACATAGCTTATCAAAAAGTGGGTGTATTTATAGATTGGTGCTGTCTAGTTTTTTGATTGTCCAGTAGTAAAGATGATAACTAGCAGGCTCATTACGGATCAAAGAACATGGACAAATTACACAGCAAATATCAATTATTTCTTGATGTATCTTCTATTTTTTAAATCCTCACCTTGCAATTTTATTTATTTTCTTTCAGTAAAGTTCCTCTTTAGGATCTATCTCTACTACTGGGAGTGCGGCTGTCAAGGATCCTCGCAAGCCCAAACACAGGCGGGAATAATTCTGTAAGACTTATTGGAGGTTGCAGTTCCCCTGGAACCGGAAATTTTAAACATTACACGTTTATCCTGGTGTTTTAATTTATTGCTTTAATTTATTGCACTACTGGCTCCTGATATTTGCCTTCTTTGTGTTTTTCTTGGTCCACAGAGTACCTTGGCCCACAGAGTACCTTGGCCCACAGAGTACCTTGGCCCTCCCCTCTTCAGATCATTGCATATAGCCAGAGGCGCTGACTGTATCTAATGACACTATGCCTTGTCTCCACTTATGTTGTACGTTATCACAGATGGAACTAACACCCTTCTAACTTCAGGGAACTATTTTGTCCAAGCATAAGGCCTGTTTGGTCTTCGAGCATAATCAATAAAATTACTGGCGCCAACTTATAAGGAAGGAGTTTTGCCAGACTTTTGTCATCATAGTTTAACACTTTATGACCAATTTCTTTTGGGATCTTTCCTTTCATGAATAAAATTATACAGTCCTCATTTCGAGAGGGATTTAGAATCCCTACAGTGTAGGGTTTTAAGGGAGACATGAAGTGCCTTGTTCTTGGGAGTAATTGCCTACTGTAAGGGACAGCAATATAGCAGAAAATTAATTAATGCTGCATTTTACTCTGAGAGACACGTACTTCTTATAAGTACATGTGCATGTATATTTTAAATTACATTTCTGTGGCTGGAGTTGAGCCGTAAAAGAAACCAGAGGTGAAAAGGACACAGAGGCTGACATGCTTATTTCCTTTTACACAATACACATTGCCTGGCTGTCCTGTTGATCCCCTGCCTCTAATATTTTAAGCCATAGTCCCTGAAGCAGAAAAGATTTCTATGACAAATCTGGCAAGATTAGCTGCATGCTTGTTTCCTGTGTGTGATTCAGACACAACGGACCAGAAAGATCAGCTGGACTGCCAGGCAACTCCTATTGTTTAAAAGTAGAAACAGTAAATATGGTAGCTTCCTTAGGTCTCACACCTCGGGTTCCTTTTAAGCTATTGGGACTGCTATGCTTTAGAGGAGATAGATTAAAGTAAAAAGGACATAAGTAATCTCACACTGCATGGTATCCTTATTTTGGAAGGCACTCTTGTAAAATGCAGATGTTCTTATTTAAACACACAGGAAAGATAGTATTATTATAGTATGTATCGTAAAATACACAGTGTATTACCTGATAACAAGTTATCATTCTTTATTGATGGAAACTTCAAGGTCATCTCATGCTTATGTCTGTGAATCATCAGGTGATCCTCAGTGGGGAATCGCTGCAAAGATAAAATATGTAAAGTCTGTAACAAATCCTTGTCCGTTTCAAGTGTGAGCTGCGTGCAGGTAACTCAATCACGTTACATCTTCCAGGACATAAATAAGTAACAGGAAATTAGTTAGAGTGGGTGTTACCTTATAGAAAGAATACAACATCAATTACCTACTGGTTAGGCAGGGACAATAAGAAAGAGCTCACAGCCGGAAGGTAGGGAGAAACACAAGAAACAATTGAATCCGTGTTACCTTGATTATGTCCACTTATACAGATTGAGAAACACGCTACCCTAAAGACCCGTACACACGACCAACAATCCCCGAATGTCATCTGCATTTGGTCTGTTGGATGACAATCAGGCAATGTACGCATGGTGGACAACTAGACAAGAGACTGATAACAGCGGTTTGCTTAATCCATCTGGCGGATCAACTCACACGACTGTTATCTCGCAGTTGCTCATGTGTGTATAAGTCATTTGAGCAACATGCGCTTGTTTTAAATGCGGCCATGTTGTACAGTCCGTCGTTTTGCTTGAGCGTGCAGTATGTAAAGGAATTGGTCATTCAGTTGGTTGGTACTCGGAAACTACAACTTATGTAAACGGTTTGTCATGGGGTCGGTCATGTCGCGGAGTTGGTTGTGCACATTGTTGGACCTGTGTATGAGCCTTAAAACCAGGGCCGGCCTTTGACCTGAGCGACCGGAGCGATCGCTCAGGGCGCCGGGCCGCCGGCTTCCAGGGGGGGCGCCGCGCCGCTCTCCTGCCCCCCGGCCGCATATTGTTTATTTTTATCTGCTCACTTGCGGCGGCTTGCGCCGCGCGACTGTCTCCCTCTGGCTCCGCCCCCTGGTGCCGCTGGGGGTGATGGGGGCGAAGACCAGAAACAAGTGCTGGAGCCTGCAGCCTCTTGGAGGCAGTGTCTGTGTTAGTCTCCGCCCCGCGCTGCTGGCCCCGTGCGTGATAGGAGGAGGATGGAAGCCCGCCGTGTGCCAGGCCAGCCTCCCTGCCTTGACCTGGCTGTGTGTGGCAGTGGGTGACTGTCCCTCGAGACCCCGGCTGGCCATCGCCCCAAGACCCCAACTGACTAGACAGACCATGTCACCAGCAAAAGTAAGGCTCCGCTCCCCATCCCATATATATATATATATATGCAGCCATGAGATGTGTGTATATATATATGCAGCAGCCAGCAGATGAGATGAAATATAATAGATGCAGCAGCCAGCAGATGAGATTCCCAGCTGAGCTGACCACCCTGTGATCAAAGCAAAATGTAACACAACAGACAGCACAAGTGTGTGTGTGTGTGTGTGTATATATATATATATATATATATATATATATATATATATATATATATATATATATATATATGGGATGGGGAGCGGAGCCTTACTTTTGCTGGTGACATGGTCTGTCCAGTCAGTTGGGGTCTTGGGGCGATGGCCAGCCCGGGTCTCGGGGTCTCGAGGGACAGTCACCCACTGCCTCACATAGCCAGGTCAAGGCAGGGAGGCTGGATGTATATAGCTTTGATCATACAGCGGTCAGCTCAGCTGGGAATCTTATCTGCTGGCTGCTGCATATTATAGGCAACTAAAGGGGGATCTGGTAGCCTAAGTACGTACACACACACACACACACACACACACACACACACACACACACACACACACACACACACACACACACACACACACACACACACACACAGTGGGGGTCTGCCTATATACATACACACTAAAGGGGGGGATCTGCCTACACTAGTAGCCTATATACACTAAGGGGGAGATCTGCCTATAGTAGGCAGATCCCCCCCTTAGTGTATATAGCCTCTACTAGTCTTGTATATTTAGGCAGATCCCCCCTTTAGTGTATATATAGGCAGATCCCCCTTAGTGTATATATTATATATACACACACTAAGGATCTGCCTAATATATGTACACTAAAGGAGGGGACTTGCCTACAAGACGAGTAGCCTATATACACTAATGGGGGATCTGCTTATAATAGGCAGATCCCCCTTGGTGTATATATTATATATACACTATTTATTTAAGTATTTATAGCGCCGACATATTACACAGCGCTGTGCAGAGTATATATTGTCTTGTCACTAACTGTCCCTCAGAGGGGCTCACAATCTAGTCCCTACCAAAGTCATATGTCTATGTATGTATCGTGTAGTGCATGTATCACAGTCTAGGGCCAATTTTTTAGGGGGAAGCCAATTAACTTATCTGTATGTTTTTGGGATGTGGGAGGAAACCAGAGTGCCCGGAGGAAACCCACACAGACACGGGGAGAACATACAAACCCCTTCAGATAGTGCCCTGGCCGGGATTCAAACCAGGGACCTATCGCTGCAAGGCGAGAGAGCTAACCACTACGCCACCGTGCTACCCATACACTAAGGGGGGATCTGCCTAATATATATACACTAAAGGTGGGATCTGCCTACAAGACTAGTAGCCTATATACACTAAGGAAGGGGGGGGGGATCTGCCTATAATAGATAGATCCCCCCTTAGTGCATATAGGCTACTAGTCTTGTATATGTAGGCAGATCCCCCCTTTAGTGTATATATAGGCAGATCCCCCCTTGGTGTATATATCTGCCTATATATACACTAAAGGGGGGGATCTGCCTATATATACACTAAAGGGGGATCTGCCTACATATACAAGACTAGCAGCTTATATACACTTGGGGCCCTTTTACAAAATCAGTTGCTCTCAGTTAAAACGGAAAGAAAACTGATTTTCAAAGTAAGTCCCATGTTTTCCTATGGCTCCTTTCACGCTTAACGCGTTTCAACTGAAATCTTTTTCCCAATGCACTGCGTGGTGTGTGTAGAGAGGATGAACGGGGGGGGGGGGGGGCACCAAAATCTGGTTACGCTCAGGGCGCTGTGAAACCTAAGGCCGGCCCTGCTTAAAACACCGCTCCCAACTCCTCTTTGGGCAACAAGTCCCGCTGTTCAAGCTCATTCCAGAAATGTTGTACAGATCTATGAAAATGTATGTATTTTTGTATTAAGAATACTTTACGCTTTATTCCCATCCTTTTTATTGACATATTCCTTATTTTTTTATGTTAATATGAAGGAAAGCTATAGATGACAGAAAGGGCCAGTGTGGTTTGAATTTTAAAAATACAAATTACTAATATGCCGATGTGTGGATATGCCGACCCTCCCCTTTTGGCCTACAAAATAGGCCAAATGTTGTGACATGCCAGTAAGCTCCCCCCCAAAGTGCCTCCCTACAGCCGCCCCCCCCCCCCCCCCATGCAGAGCTACATCACCAATACAGAACTACAAAATACAAAAAAGATATTGCAGTTTTAGAGCAGGTGCAGAGACGAGCAACAAAATTGATGCGTGGGATGGAAGGTCTCACTTATCGAGAAAGGTTAGATAAACTGGGTTTATTTAGTCTAGAGAAAAGACGCCTTAGAGGGGATCTAATTAACATGTATAAATACATCAGAGGGCAATATAATACCTTGGCGGATGAGCTTTTTGTCCCTAGGCCTTCTCAAAGGACTAGAGGACATGATCTGCGCATGGAGGAAAAACGTTTTAGCCATTTATTTAGGAAAGGGTTCTTTACAGTAAGAGTGATTAAGATGTGGAATGCATTGCCACAGGAAGTCGTTATGGCAAACTCTATACCTGCATTTAAAGGGGGCTTAGATGCTTTCCTTGAGTTGAAAGACATCCATGGCTACAATTACTAGGTAATGCCTAATGATGTTGATCCAGGGATTTTATCTGATTGCCATCTGGAGTCGGGAAGGAATTTTTCCCTTTAGGGGCTAATTGGACCATGCCTTGTAAGGGTTTTTTCGCCTTCCTCTGGATCAACAGGGATATGTTAGGGAGCAGGCTGGTATTGTACTTTATACTGGTTGAACTCGATGGATGTATGTCTTTTTTCAACCAAAATAACTATGTAACTATGTAACTATGTAACTAATGCAGCTGTCGGACAGCCCATGTCGGACCCACAGGCCCAGGGGCCCCGGTGTGGACACAACCTCTGCATTCCACTGCCTTTACTGTCTTCACTTTAACCTGTAGCCTCTGAAATTAGCTAGAATTCTGCAGCTTAAACTCTGACTCAATAAACTCTGTGAACATTCATTTAATCTTTCTTTATGGACTTCACTATACCACTGTAATACATAATAAAATTTTAAGAAGAACCCAAATAATTTATAGTAAGTCTTTAAATCATTTATATAAACTCCTCTAAAAGGCTTGTTGTCTGCCAACCCAGTATCTGGCTGCACCTGTCAGTATGACAACACTGCTGAAATTATTACCGCTGTGTTATTGTGGCTAAACTCTGCAAACAATTCTGACTCATTGAAATAATAAATTAACCAAATCAGCAACTCGGCTGCATTCCTGAGCATCAATCTGCCATGTCTGCTTACAGTGATTGTTTCTAATAGTATTTATGTAATGCTAATTCGCTTTCCTGATGACCACAACAAATCACAAGGAGCAGAGGCCAAGCAATCCCTCGGCAGCTCTATGAGATCATTTGTAGCTGTAATACAATATTTGGAGGCAATCACTCAGGTAACCCTGCAGAGCAGTACCCCAAAGTTATGTACAGGTAGAAGATGGCCATTTACAGTCAGAATGAGCCATATCTACAGTATACATTTGCATTTGTCTACACCAATGTCTTTGCCTACTCTGATTGGGGGTGTAGTGATGCTCTATGTTGATATCTACTAGCTGTCAGTTAACTATTTATACATGTCTGCTGTGCAGATGTGTCGCTCTGGTAGACAGAGTTGAGGGTACAGTCGGTATGGGGAAGGGAGAAAGAACAACTGTATGGTGAAGATAGAGTGGCTCCAGGTGGGCTGGGTAAGGAGAGGTGTCTGGCTCTTCTACTGACCACATATGCTATTTCTCCATTGTAATTGCCTGATGAAGCGGGATCAAACCTGCGAAACGCGTTGCATTGTCCACGAAGTATGTAAATAAACTTGCCTCCGCATGTTTTCAACTTTTGACATAATTTTATCCTTTTGCTACCTCTGTATCTATACTACGCTACAACACAGTCATTGCAGTCATTCTAAATAAACTTGAGTTGACTTGTTTTGGAGTTACGAATAAAGTATTTTTTGCTGATAAGTAACTGTTTTGAGTCTACTTGGGGAGGTAAGTCCACCACTGCCTTAAACTGCTTTTAAATATTTGACTCTGCTTCTGGCACCTCTGTTCAAATACTAATTATACGTTTTAGTCCACCCTTGGTGGAGGGGTGATACCCCGCTATTTATTTCCTGTTTACAGAGAGCGTCTTCTTAATCCGAGTGGGGTCGGGTCTAATCTCCATAGCCGGCCTTTGACCTGTGCGACCAGGGCGGTCGCTCAGGGAGCCGGCTTCCAAGGGGGCGCCTATAGCTGGCTACCTTTTACTGAGGGCACCAACACATGGCTACCTATACTGGAAGCACCAATACCTGGCTACCTATGGGAGCGATGGAGACCTTCAACTGACTTCCTATACTGGGGGCACCTATGCTTGGCAACCTATATTGAGTGCACCTACACATGAGATCCTATACTGGGGGCACCTATACCTGGCTACCTACCCATAAGGGTGGTTTTTTTGGGGGGGGTGCACTGCAGCTTTAACGCGTGGTGCAAATTGTCGTTGCTGTACTATCATTCTAAATGGGGGGTGGAGGGGGGCGGCTAACGATCCCACTGATTGTTTTTATTAATATTCCTGAAAGGTTCTAGCCCTTATTTTTAAGTATATTCAGAATAATGCACTCTTTCCATCCATTCGTGGCTATTAATAGTATCTTCTCTATTATACATATGTGATGTGTCACAGAGATCTGAGCGTTTGGTGTGATGTGTCACAACGTCAAAAAGGTTGAGAACCACTGTCCTTAGAGATATCTCAGGAGAAAAGGTGAATTGCATATGGGCCTGTGTGTGTGCGCATGCGTGTGTGCGCGCACGTGGAAAGAGGATGAAGGGGTGGGGCGCAAAAATCAGGTTTCGCTCAGGGCGCTGTGAAACCTAAGGCCAGCCCTGCTAATCTCCCCACCTGCCGTCACAGTGGTTGCCTTAGCGGGAACCCACCTTTGTAAATACTCCCATTTTTGTTATATAAAAATACTGTCTGGTACAAACTTACTACACTATCAAGGGCTAACAATTATCTCCTCCTCTGTATCTTTTGAGTTGGGAGGAAAAAGTTATTTTTTACTTACCTTGGGCTTCTTCTAGCCCCCTGTAGCCTTACACGTTCCTCTGTTTCCTCAGGATCTGTTGCGTTCTGCCCTGTGTCTACAATGATCACTCACAGCCCATACAATTCTGTGGGCCTGTTCACAGTACTGCATTGTAACTGATCGTGTTACTCTAGCTCACTACATGCAAGCATTGTATTGAAGTCTATTGCAGTTCACACTCAATATAACACATTATAACACGTGCAATATACAACTGACCACTGTGAACCTAGCCTACAACTCGCCATTCAAACATCGATTTTGATCACCCAAATGGGCCCCACCAGCCAGCAATCGTGCCCTCTTTGGGTTTCTCCAAACATTTGACGCTGGAGCTGCCCCCTACTGACAGCGTCTTACATCCATACTGTACTGCGAGGAAACAGTAGCATACGTTCAGTATGTAAGAGGGCAAGGCTGCACTCCTTCAGTATAAGACTTTAATGAGTACATGGCGTCTAGGCACCGCTCAGTTCAGCGTGGGGAGAGCCGAATGACAGCTCTTCCTGCTGCCGTTAAATACTATTCCCCTCTAAGTTGTCGCAACTTGGAGGGAGATGTATTTCCGAATTACCGATATACGGGGAGCACAGCATGGCATTGTTGCTATGATGGTGCCCGAAATAACCTGCTTCAGGCTTTCATAGGAGAACATCCTCTCAGTGAGGGGAAGCAGAGCCATAAAGGGTTAAATCTTATTAGCTGTTATAAAAACAACATCATATAATAATAATAGTAGTAATAATAATAATAATAAAAACTGCAATAAGCAAGCCTCATGAACAGATGAATGTTATCGGACCAGAGCCTTTAGTTTAAAGGTTCGTATACACGTCCGATAAAGATCGTTCGTTACGAACGATTCGTGACGTTTACACGATATTCAAATTAGACTGAAAAGATCGTTCGTAATGAACGATTGTGTACACACGTGAACGATATAAGTATAAAGTACTGAACGACGAACGATAAAAAAATGCGTGCGCAAACGGAAGTGACGTTATGACAGGCAATAAGAACATGCGTTATCGGACGATCTTTGTACACACTGCAACGATTGAACGATTATCTTTCGAAAAAATCCGCCGGGTTGGATCGGTCCGATTGAACGATAACGATCGTTATCGTTCACAAAAACGATCGTTCACACTTTTTGAACGCACGATTATCGTTCCGATTGTCGTTATCGTTCGTTTTTGAACGATCGTTATCGTACGTGTGTACTCAGCTTAACTTTCAATAAGATGAATACTGAATACTTAGTAAGAAATTACCTGTGAGCAGCCAGGAGCATTGCATACAAAGGACCGGTCCTGCTCCAAATTCATCTCTTATTCTTCATATATCTGAAAGGAAAAAGTCTCTAATTAATGTATAATCATATACTATAATTAATCATTAATAAGGCAAGGAGATGCATCAGGATTTATTTGTTAAAGCTGGAGAGAAGAAGAAATGCACTGTTATCATTAAACAATATGTTCAGTCATTACCTTCCTTTCTCTGATCTGCACTACAAGAGTCATAACAACCTTTGCTGCTTTTCCTCCAGTTTCCGCTGTTTAGGACAATCGTTCCTAGGCAGCCCTCCAGCTGCTCCAGAATCATGAAGAGCAGCATTGCATGGCGGTGCTGATTAACACTACAATATGTATCTCAGGTGCGAAAATTTGATCAGATTTGTGGAATCAAAATAATGGGAAAGGATCAATTGTTCCCACAAATGAATTGATTAGGGCACTTTGGGTTGATTCACAAAACCGTGCTATGACAAATAGAACGCCTTATCAAAGATAACACGCCTTATCAAAGTTAACACGCCTTATTAGAGTAGTATACCGAGCGCCTCAGGGCAGGACGAGTGCCATTGCCAATTAGCAGGCATACGTTCGTAGCGCTCGCTATGCTACTCTGATAAGGCATGTTATCTTTGATACGGCGTGTTATCTTTGATACGGCGTGTTATCTCTGATGATCCGTGCTATCTCTGATAAGGTGTGCTATTTGTCATAGCACGGTTTAGTGAATCAACCTCTTTGTCTCTTTAGATATAATTATAAAATCCAACATTCCAATCGACAATATTCTGTTTTCCAAATGACCAAAGAATCTTTTCACATCAATTTTCTCCACATACTGCGTGTCCAATTTAGTCGTAAAATTCTGATCAATTGATGGCATCTGTGTTAAATAGTGTACTGTTAATGGGTACCTTAAAGGACAACTGAAGCGAGAGGGATATGGAGGCTGCCATATGTATTTCCTTGTAAGCAATGTCAGTTACCTAGCTATATTTTCCTTGTAAGCAATGTCAGTTACCTGGCTATCTTGCTAACCCTCTGCCTCTAATACTTTTAGCCATAGACCCTGAACAAGCATGCAGCAGATCAGGTGTTTCTGACATTGTTGTCAGATCTGACAAGATTAACTGCATGCTTGTTTCTGGTGTTATTCAGACACTACTGCAGCCAAATAGACCAGCAGGGCTGCCAGGAAACTGGTATTGTTTAAGAGGAAATACATATGGCAGCTTCCATAAATCTTTCACTTCAGTTGTCCTTAAGACTTGTTCTCCTGTGGGCCGCAGTGCTGAAGATCATTATTTAAATTTGGTAAACATAATAAAGATTCAGACCTGTGGCAAGATCTTACACCCAGCAGAGCTCGCTACATACATACAAAACTATTATTTCCAACATGTCTGATCAGCTTGGCGGGCAAGTCCAGGACTAGACATTAAATGCTCGTATTCAAGTGAATGGGAGCGTTTGTACTGGGCTTTTACCGGCATTTGCGCAAACGTGGAGTTCCGATCCCAATTTTTCCCATCATTTGAGGTGACCCCAGACGCTACATGTAGCGTCCAGGGTCGATTAACCACCACGTCTAGTGTACCCCTATGGGGCCGAAAAACGCAGACCATGATGGGAAGCCACTGAAAGCCACGCCTCCGGAACGTCACTGAACGTGATGCCACAGGACGCCGGGCGCACGTCCGTCTGAACCAGCCCTTAAGTCCAATGTACACGATACGATTCTTTGTTCATTCGATTACGATTCTATATACGATTCGATTAAATCCGACATGTCTGATTGGAATTCGATTCGATTCAGTTCGATTTGCAATTGCAAAACAATGGCAAATCGAATTGCATCGAATCGAATCCCAACCTGACATGTCGGATTTAATCGAATCGTAAATAGAATCGTAATCGAATCGTGCTAAGAATCTTATTGTGTATTGAAGCGTGTCTGAGTCAAAAACCTGGAACAAACATAATGATAATTTAGTAAAACCTGAATAAGATGAGTTAGGCCCCGTTTACCCTTAATCAGTTACTCTCAGTTATAACTGAAAGTACAATGGCTTTTCAAAGTAATACCCATGTTATCCTATGGCACCTTTCACACTTAACGCGTTTTAACTCAAATCTTTTTCACAATGCATTGCTATGGAGAAGGAAAAAAAACACGTACCGACTGATTAAGTGTAAACGGGGCCTAAGTGTATATGATCGGCTGCATGCTTGTTGACTATGTCTATGTTGTCTATGTCTTGTATGTGGCTAATGCTGGGAATACACCATGAGATTTTTTGGCAGATAGATGGTTCGATAGATAATTTCTGACATGTCCGATCTGATTTTCGATCATTTTTCTGATCAATTTCTCATAGAAGTGAATGGGAATCAATCAGAAAAACGATAGTAAAAGCGATCGGACAGTAAATCTGCTGAAAAATCTCACCGTGTATGCCCAGCATAAAAGTATTAGAAACACAGGATCAGAAGATCTGCCAGGCAACTGGTATTGTTTAAAAGGAAATAAATATGGCAGCCTTCATATCCCTCTTATCTCAGGTTCACTTTAAAAGCAACAAATACCTGTATATTGTTTGACTCTTCTATATAATGTTGTCTTATTGCGTCACATTTATGAAATATGCTCGTAGATTAGACCTCTCGCAATAAATGTATAATGACTATGTACAGTATAAGTAGTATGTTTCTATCCGCAGTACAGGTGACTTCAGACACCAAACAACCAGGCAAGGAAGATCGTCTGACACTGACCACTGGAAGCCCATGTTTGCAGGGACCTATGCACATAAAAAGTTAACAATGACGGCAGTCAGGTTAAATGGCTAATTGTATATTAATGGGGCAGTCATGAAAGCCTATACTCACACCAGCTCAAAGAACAAAAAAGGCACAAAGATAATCTATTCAGTAGTTTCACAAGTGTGGTATATCATATAGCTGGCTATCATTCTCTGTACATTTTAGCTAATAGCACCTTAATTGTTGAAAGCTCCACATTCAGTAATAGTGATCATGTGCATTGTCTCCTGAGATTGCAGAGTCAATTAGAATATCAGATTCTGCTCTGTGAAAAGGTAGCTCTGCTAAAATCACAGCCCCGTAAAAATTAAATCTGTTTACAAACTCGCTGTTTAGAGGGAACAGCCCCAAAGTGCCCATACCCTGCTGGACATGGATGTTCCTGATAAAGGTAGGAATGCCAGGATGGCCGGAGACCAAGATGAACATCAAGCTCACATAACTGCTGGCAAGATTAGCTGTAAAATGCTGCATTATATATAAAAATCAATGCAACCACTATGCACATGAACTCTTCCACCAGTATCTCTCAGTGTCTTACCAAAACATAACTTAAAGTGGACCCAAACTAAAAATACAAGATTTCAGAAATAAAATCTATTTTCTAAATTATAATAATAAATAGCATCCTTTTTTCAGCTGCATGATGACAAATATAAAATATTTTACATTTATTGGAGAAACCCCTCTCTTCCTTTCATATTGCCGGCAAATAATCAGGCAAACTGGTGGAGTAGATGGTGTCCAGCAAAGGAGGAATTGCTAATGGCTGCCACCTGTATAACCCTAGTTATGCAAAGAGGAGGGTGAAAAGCATGCACTGAAATGCTCATAGGCTTGAAGGAGTGTTTATTTATATTTGTATGTGTCAGAGTGGTGCAACTAAATATTTTGAATTAAAAAATTTTTTGGTTTGGGTCCGCTTTAAAGAGAAACTCCAGTGAACATTTTACTGTTGGCAGGTGATGTAGCTGCTGCATGGTTTTTGCCAGTTGGAAACAGCTGTAAATAGCTATTTCCCAGAAAAGTTCAAACTTTTCTTGTGGGAGGGGTTACTTGTGGGAGGGGTTTCACTACAATATCAGTCATACAGCGCCCTTTGATGGTCTGTTTGTGAAAAGGAATAGATTTCTCATGTAAAAGGGGGTATCAGCTACTGAGTGGGATAAAGTTCAATTTTTGGTCAGAGTTTCTATTTAAGTATCTCAGAAAGATCCAAAGATTTCCCAGCTAATACAGTTAGTTTCCATTTTGGCAGACAGCAGCAGCTTTAATGTTAGAAGAGGTGTGAAACGTACATCCCATTACAGTCAGCATATCTCAAAGGAGTCCTAATTCCCAACTTGTACTTTTGAATTGTTCATTTTATTCTCTGGTCACGTAAACATGAAGAAGAACTGCTATATGGTCAGATACTTACTGAACCATACAGAAATATCCTGATGCCACCTACCCCATCCTGTTCTACTACTCCAGATTCTTGCTGAGTCCTGTCCCATTTTGCTCTACCACCACTGATTCCATCTGACTCTTGTCCCATCCTGCTCTACCACCAATGATTACATCTGACTCCTGTCTTATCCTGCTCTACCACCAATGATTCCATCTGACTCTTGTCCCATCCTGCTCTGCCACCAATGATTCCATCTGACTCTTGTCCCATCCTGCTCTACCACCAATGATTCCATTTGACTCCTATCCCATCCTGCTCTACCACCACTGATTCCATCTGACTCCTGTCCCATCCTGCTTTACCACCACTGATTCCATCTGACTCCTGTCCCATCCTGCTCTAAAACCACTGATTCCATCTGTCTCCTGCCCCATTCTGCTCTACCACCACTGATTACAGCTGACTCCTATCCCATTCTGCTCTACCACCACTGATTACAGCTGACTCCTGTCCCATTCTGCTCTACCACCACTGATTCCATCTGTCTCCTGTCCCATTCTGCTCTACCACCACTGATTCCATCTGTCTCCTGTCCCAATCTGCTCTACCACCACTGATTACAGCTGACTCCTGTCCCATTCTGCTCTACCACCAATGATTCCATCTGACTCCTATCCCATTCTGCTCTACCACCACTGATTACAGCTGACTCCATTCCCACCATGCTCTATCCCAACTTACCTGACACCTGCTTCCATCCAGCTCTACCATTTCTTATCACTGCTGATTCCTGTGCCACCCCACTCCACACCACTGATTCATAAAGTTCTTTGATCCTCTTGTTAAAAGAGTCATTATTACACAGCAAACAGTTGATACAAATGAAACATCAAAAAAAACATCCTTTAAGTCACCCTTTGTGCTCCCATCCACGTGGGCAGCTACTAGCTGCTGTGGTTAGACTACACATCCGTGCATAAGAAATACTGAGCTATACTTCATGGTTTTCGCCGAAAGTACAGTGCCGCAAGGCAACGCTACACAGAAAGCTGATCCATCGTTTGAATCTAGGGTAAGCTAGCAAACTGGCATTTCTGCTGACAGGAGGTAAAAACGCCAGTTCATACATGTACCCCATTGTTTCTTCAATGGTTTTTGATAAAGTATCCGGATAGAGGATTAAGGTATATTGTAATACATCATAAAGAAAGGAATGGGGAAAATAATGAAATCTGACTGCCTTTAGCACTTATGTCCACTCCCTGGTATTGAAATAGAAACTCAGGTTTAGGGATGGATTGTAGCAACTAATACTTTGATAGACTGGGAGACAGCTACCTGATTATACTTCTCATGTCAACTGAAAATGATTTGCCAAAAACCTTACCAGTTTAACGCATTTATCTCACTAATGCCAATGAGCAGGTTTCCCCTAAAATCATCCTTTATCCTCTAATCCCAATGATTTCAGTCTGTACAGGCCAGCATCTTTAAAAAGGATCATTATCCAAATTGTGCATAATCCTATTCATGTCTAAAATTGATTTTAGCAATGAAGTGAAATTTGGAGTCTCAACCATAGACATTCAAAGCTACTTATTAAATATTCCATACTTAGAACGCTAGCGGTCAAACATGTTGCTTTCATCTCTGGCCACTTTATTAAATGCACTGTATACTCATTGTATTTACTATCAATAATGACTGTTTTAGGTGAGACTTAAAGAGGAATGTTACCAGGCATTTTCTCCCACAATGCACTGAGGTGCACAGTCATGGCAATGACACCACACTGTGGGAGGGGTTTAACTTCAATCTCAGCCACACAGACATCCCTGATGAGCTATTCAAGGAAAGATAAAGACTCTTGCATATTCCAGTTGGAACTGTAGTGAAAATAATGCAATTAATAAAATTGCCTATTATTATTTTTTTTTTACAATATTCATTATAGATAATTTAGTCAGTGTTTGCCCATTGTAAAATAATTCCTCTCCCTGATTTACATTCTGAAATTTATCACAAGTGATGACATCTTTCAGTCCTGTCAAGTGGTCTCTGCGGAATGTTTGTTTACAGTAGAAAATGCACTTGATCTTTCAGAATGCTCTGGGAGAATTCCGCATAGCAAAACAGCCTAGGCTGTGACGTCATTAAGAGGGCGGGGTTATATACCAATATACAGCAGTATATAAATAAAGAAAGTGTTTCTGATGCTGAAATCATAAAAATTACCGTAAAAGTCAGTATACTGAATAATTTACTGCATCCCACTATACAAGGATGCGAAAGTTTGGGCAAACCCTGTTAATCGTCATGATTTTCCTGTATAAATGGTTGGTTGTTATGATAAAAACTGTCAGTTAAATATATCATATAGGAGACACACACAGTGATATTTGAGAAGTGAAATAAAGTTTATTGGATTTACAGAAAGTGTGCAATAATTGTTTAAATACAATTAGGCAGGTGCATACATTTGGGCAGTGTTGACATTTTATTGATTCTAAAACCTTTAGAACTAATTATTGGAACTCAAATTGGCTCGATAAGCTCAGTGACCCCTGACCTACATACACAGGTGAATCCAATTATAAGAATGAGTATCTAAGGGGGTCAATTGTAAGTTTCCCTCCTCTTTCAATTTTCTCTGAAGAGTAGCAACATGGGGGTCTCAAAACAACTCTCAAATGACCTGAAGCCAAAGATTGTTCACCATCATGGTTTAGGGGAAGGATACAGAAAGCTGTCTCAGAGATTTCAGCTGTCTATTTCCACAGTTGGGAACATATTGGGGAAATGGAAGAACACATGCTCAGTTCAAGTTAAGGCTCAAAGTGGCAGACCAATAAAAAAATCACTGTGCATTGTTCAACTATTTGGCGCACTTTACACAAGGGGATGCTGTATGTGAGAGTGATGCAGAGGAAGCATTTTCTCCACCCACAGCACAAACAGAGCCACTTGAGGTATGCTAAATCTCATTTGGACAAGCCAGCTTAATTTTGGAATAAGGTGCTGTGGACTGATGAAACTAAAATTGAGTTATTTGGGCATAACAAGGGGCGTTATGCATGGAGGAAAAACAACACAACATTCCAAGAAAAACACCTGCTACCTACAGTAAAATATGGTGGTGGTTCCATTATGCTGTGTGGCTGTGTGGCCAGTGCAGGGACTGGAAATCTTGTCAAAGTCGAGGTATGCATGGATTCCACTCAGTATCAGTAGATTCTGGAGACCAATGTCCAGGAATCAGTGACAAAGCTGAAGCTGCGCCAGGGCTGTATCTTTCAACAAGACAACGACTCTAAACACTGCTGAAAATCCAAGAAGGCATTCATGCAGAGGAAAAAGTACCACGTTCTGGAATGGCCATCTCAATCCTCAGACCTGAATATAATTGAAAATCTGTGGTGTGAGTTAAAGAGAGCTGTCCATGCTCGGAAGCCATCAAACCTGAATGAACTAGAGATGTTTTGTAAAGAGGAATGCTCCAAAATACCTTCAAGCAGAATCCAGACTCTCACTGGAACCTACAGGAATTCTTTAGAGGCTGTAATTTCTGCAAAAGGAGGATCTACTAAATATTGATTTAATTTATTTTTTGTGGTGCTCAAATGTATGCGCCTGCCTAATTTTGTTTAAACAATTATTGCACACTTTCTGTAAACCCAATAAACTTAATTTCACTTCTCAAATATCACTGTGTGTGTCTCCTATAAGATATATTTAACTGAGATTTTTTATCTTAACAACCAAGAATTTATACAATCATGACGATTAACAAGGTTGCCTAAACTTTCGCATCCTACTATACGTCACTACAGTGCCTCTTTAAAGCACCTAGTCTTCTGGTGTCCCCTCTGTAATGTCCACAGGAATGCACAACCGGATGCACAAAAGCAGCAGACCCAGCCAGAAAGCTGGCTATTACGGAGGGGACACCAGAAGACCGGGTGACAGCGGAACTGCGCTAAGGGACACAGAGACTTCTAGGGGCTGGAGGAAGCCCCAGGTAAGTACAGCTGCAATACTTTACTACACCTCATGTATCCTTTAACATACATAGTCATTTTGGTGATGTGAGCATGTAAGGGGGCTTTGCTATTAACTGTTAAAGTCGGCACGTTACAATTACGCAAAATTACAGTTCCTGATTACGGTTACAAACAAAACTGACCATTCTTCCAAAAATTTTGCATTATGATTTTGCATCATGATTGCGATGCAAAATTACGATTATGCGAAATTCTTGCTTATCACTGTTGCCCATAGCTACTTCTGGTGCAACGTATCCACCCCTGCATGTGACTGGGACGGTAAAATGGAGCAGAGCAGACCCAGAACTGTCCACTCTGCGCCGAACAAATTGGTTGGAAATGGCACCAGAGCCTAAGGCCCCGTTTACACTTAATCAGTTGGTACGTCTGTTTTTTTCCTTCTCCATAGCAATGCATTGTGAAAAAGATTTCAGTTAAAACGCGTTAAGTGTGAAAGGTGCCATAGGATAATATGGGTATTACTTTGAAAATCCGTTGTCACTTTGGTTATAACTGAGAAAAACTGATTAAGTGTAAACGGGGCATTAAGGCCTTAAAGAGGAATTCCAGTGAAACTTGAGGACCCACCCTTTACCCCCCCTTAAGGACCAGCGTTATTTTTTTTGATCTGTGCTGGGTGGGCTCTGCAGCCCCCAGCACAGATCAGGGTGCAGGCAGAGCGATCAGATCGCCCCCCTTTTTTTCCCCCTATGGGGATGATGTGCAGGGGGGGTCTGATCGCTCCTCCTGTCTGGCATGTTGCGGGGGGGGGGGGGGAGCACCTCAAAGCCCCCCTCCGCGGCGAAATTCCCCCCTCCCTCTCCTATCTGCTCATCCCCGGTGATCGGGGCTGCACAGGACGCTATCCGTCCTGTGCAGCCAGTGACAGGCTGTCCACTGTCACATGGCGGCGATCCCCGGCCGCTGATTGACCGGGGATCGCCGATCTGCCTTACGGCGCTGCTGCGCAGCAGCGCCGTACAATGTAAACAAAGCGGATTATTTCCGCTTGTGTTTACATTTAGCCTGCGAGCCGCGATCGGCGGCCCGCAGGCTATTCACGGAGCCCCCCGCCGTGAATTGACAGGAAGCAGCCGCTCGCTCGAGCGGCTGCTTCCTGATTAATCAGCCTGCAGCTGGTGACGCAATACTGCGTCGCTGGTCCTGCAGCTGCCACTTTGCCGACGCGCGGTATGAGTGCGTTACCAGTAAGGCCCCGTTTACACTTAATCAGTTGCTCTCAGTTATAACTGAAAGGACAACTGATTTTCAAAGTAATGCCCATGTTTTCCTATGGCACAGTTCACACTTAAAGAAAACCTGAACTGAAAATTAAAAGTCAAAATAAGCATACACAAGTCATACTTACCTTCCATGTAGTCTACTCCTCAGTGACTTTCTCCTGTCCCGCGTCCTGTTTGTTCACTGTGATCAAGGGAATTTTCCATCCTCCATTTTGAAAATGGGCATTACCCATAACAGTTTTCTGGTCAGCACACAGTTAAACTGTAACATCGCCCACTTGAGCCATAGGGAAACATGGACATTGCCTGGTACATCAGTTTTCCTCTCAGCTTTAACTGACAGCAACTGATATTTTCCTGACAGCAACTGATATATTTCAGATCTGACAAAATATTGTCAAAACTGGAAGGGATCATTGTCAGAAGAAAATGGTGAGCTTCTGAGAGGAACTGATGGCAAGGTAACTATTCAATGTTCATTTGAAGTTACCTCATGTGTTTATTTTAAATATTTTTTACTCGGTACAGGTTCTCTTTAAAGAGGAACCCTAGTGAAAATAATGTAATAAAAAAGTGCTTCATTTTTACAATAATTATGAATAAATGATTTAGTCAGTGTTTGCTCATTGTAAAATCTTTTCTCTCCGGATTTACATTCTGACATTTATTACTTTGTGACATTTTTACTGTTGGCAGATGATGCAGCTGCTGCATGCTTTTTTGGCAGTTGGAAACAGCTGTAAACAGCTATTTCCCACAATGCAGCAAGGTTCACAGACAGGAAACTGCCAGGAGTAGGTACTCAGAGTTTCTTGTGGGAGGGGTTTCACCACAATATCAGTCATACAGCGCCCCCTGATGGTCTGTTTGTGAAAAGGAATAGATTTCTCATGTAAAAAGGGGTATCAGCTACTGATTGGGATAAAGTTCAATTCTTGGTCGGAGTTTCTCTTTAACGCATTTTAACTGAAATCTTTTTCCCAATGCAGTGCTATGGAGAAGAAGAAAAAAACGCATACCAACTAATTAAGTGTAAACGGGGCATGTACGCATGTTTGTGTTAAGTGGGCATGGGTTTACCAGCACTGGTATAACTGTCAATGTTACTGAGGATAGTATGAAAAACATTGCAAGAAACCTCTGGAAAACCTCCTATGAATTATTTTCAAAAGATTTATAACTGTGTGCAGCCAGTCTCCTGAGTCACGCACCTCGGCCAGCTTAGCCAAATCAGGTGTGGAGATACTTGTGTGACCTAATGACTACTAAAAAGAAGTAATTCTGTCGCTGCTCTTGTCTCCACTGCAGAGATTTCACCTCATCTCCAGCTTTCTGTGACCCAGTCACTGGCAGAGTTCTTAGCTGGAGCCTGCACAGAAATACTAATCTGACAGAGGTTGTAACCCTTTCCCACTCTATTCAAAACTAAAATGAAAAATATTGGCCGGAGTCGTACTTAAAAGATATCATAACCAGGGGCGTAACTAGAAATCACTGGGCCCCCCTGCGAATATTTGGATGAGGCCCCCCCCATAGGTGCCAAATAATCGTAATGGGGCAGCGTTTCACTGTAAATTAATTGTAAAGTGGGCAGCATTTTACCAGACAATCGTAATGTGGGCCAGAAAATCGTAATGTGGGCAGAGTTCACCAGAAAATCGTAATGTGGGCCTTTAGAAAATCATAATGTGGGCAGAGTTCACCAGAAAATCGTAATGTGGGCACCAGTCACCAGAAAATAGTAACGTGAGCAGCAGTCACCAGAAAATTGTAACGTGGGCAGCATTTACCAGACAATCGTAATGTGGGCAGCGTTCACCAGAATATCGTAATGTGGGACAGAAAATCGTAATGTGGGCAGAGTTCACCAGAAAATTGTAACATGGACAGCATTCACCAGACAATCGTAACTTGGGCAGTGTTCACCAGAAAATCGTAATGTGGGCCAGAAAATCGTAATGTGGGCAGCGTTCACCAGAAAATCGTAACGTGGACAGCATTCACCAGACAATCGTAACGTGGGCAGTGTTCACCAGAAAATCGTAATGTGGGCCAGAAAATCGCAATGTGGGCAGCAGTCACCAGAAAATCGCCATGTGGGCAGCAGTCACCAGAAAATTGCAATGTGGGCATCAGTCACCAGAAAATCCTAATGTGGGCAGCAGTCACCAGAATATCGTAATGTGGGCAGCAGTCACCAGAAAATCCTAATGTGGGCAGCAGTCACCAGAATATCGTAATGTGGGCAGCAGTCACCAGAAAATCCTAATGTGGGCAGCAGTCACCAGAATATCGTAATGTGGGCAGCAGTCACCAGAAAATCCTAATGTGGGCAGCAGTCAGTCACCAGAATGTCGTAATGTGGGCAGCAGACACCAGAAAATCCTAATGTGGGCAGCAGTCACCAGAAAATCGCAATGTGGGCAGCAGTCAACAGAAAATCGCAATGTGGGCAGCAGTCACCAGAAAATCGCAATGTGGGCAGCAGTCACCAGAAAATCCTAATGTGGGCAGCAGTCACCAGAAAATCGTAATGTGGGCAGCAGACACCAGAAAATCGCAATGTGGGCAGCAGACACCTGAAAATCGCAATGTGGGCAGCAGACACCTGAAAATCGCAATGTGGGCAGCAGACACCTGAAAATCGTAATGTGGGCAGCAGACACCTGAAAATCGTAATGTGGGCAGCAGACACCTGAAAATCGTAATGAGGGCAGCAGACACCTGAAAATCGTAATGAGGGCAGCAGACATCTGAAAATCGTAATGTGGGCAGCAGACACCTGAAAATCGTAATGTGGGCAGCAGACACCAGAAAATCATGATGTGGGCAGCAGACACCAGAAAATCGCAATGTGGGCAGCAGACACCAGAAAATCGTAATGAGGGCAGCAGACATCTGAAAATCGTAATGTGGGCAGCAGACACCTGAAAATCGTAATGTGGGCAGCAGACACCAGAAAGTCATGATGTGGGCAGCAGACACCAGAAAATCGCAATGTGGGCAGCAGTGACCAGAAAATCGCAATGTGGGCAGCAGTGACCAGAAAATCGTAATGTGGGCAGCAGACACCAGAAAATCGCAATGTGGGCAGCAGTGACCAGAAAATCGTAATGTGGGCAGCAGACAGAAAATCATAATGTGGGCAGCAGACACCTGAAAATCACAATGTGGGCAGCAGTGACCAGAAAATCGCAATGTGGGCAGCAGACACCAGAAAATCGTAATGTGGGCAGCAGACACCTGAAAATCACAATGTGGGCAGCAGACACCTGAAAATCGTAATATGCCCCCCCCCCCCCCCTGGGGCCCGCTCGGAGTTTTGTGGGTGCTGGAGGGGTGGCAGCATGAGGGGAAAGCCTTGCCCACAGTCGGCGGGGAGAGGGGTAGTTCCCCCCTCTCCCTCACCTCGGGGCTCTCCCCTCTGTGCTCCCCTCCAGCTCGTAAGTGTCTGTGGGGCTGTGGTGGGCAGCGAGCGGCGGGCAGATACATACCTGCTTCCGTGCGTTCCATCAGAGACTTCTCCCTCTAGCGGCTGACGTCACTTCCGGAAGTGACGTCAGCCGCTAGAGGGAGAAGTCTCCGATGGAACGCACGGAAGCAGGTATGTATCTGCCCGCCGCTCGCTGCCCACCACAGCCCCACAGACACTTACGAGCTGGAGGGGAGCACAGAGGGGAGAGCCCCGAGGTGAGGGAGAGGGGGGAACTACCCCTCTCCCCGCCGACTGTGGGCAAGGCTTTCCCCTCATGCTGCCACCCCTCCAGCACCCACAAAACGGCCCCAAGCGGGCCCCAGGGGGGGGCCGGGCCCCCCCGCGGGCGCAGGGGCTGCAGGGCCTATTCCTACGCCCCTGATCATAACTCCATCTCCTCTCCAACGAAACGTTTCAGCCATAATAGTAATCTGGCCTCGTGCCTCTCCTATGGCAGGACTGATTATGTTTCTTTGGCTGTGGTTATGAAATCAAAAGGTGACTGAACTGAGTTTCACATGGGAAGATAACTTGGCCACATTACTTATCATATTCTTTCCAAAAGAAAAACTTCTGGCATCGTTCATTTGTTATCCCCTTCATAATGAATGTGCATTGGCAGCTGACAAGGCCTCAGTGAAGAGCTGCAGCGCTCTGAGCGTGATAGTGTGGCTGGAATAGCCGTTCCTCTCTGTCCATAGCTGGTATTTCCTTCCTCTCTCTCTCTCCACACACAGCCTCGCAACAATGTTTGTTTTCATAAATTCCAAATGGTAAACTCATTTGAATTCCACCGGTGGAGGAACGCCAGAATTTTATGAGCAGCGACCGATTACAGGCTTATTAACCATTCAGAGATTACATCACATAGCATTATTGTTGAGCGATTACATCAACGCTGGAGGATTCCAGCCCAGCAAACTCCTGGAATTCAGAGGAAAACTATTTGTCATCGTGTATTACGTTCTCAGATAGAACATGCTGTAAAGCAGTGCATGCAAATGACAATTTGCTTCCCTTGTTTTAATAGGTGGAATAAGCGGGAAGCTGAAAGAGTAAACACTTCATAAGATTTTTACAGGCCGCCACAGTCAGCTGGTACAATAAAGAGGGCCTAGGTTTGGAGCTAGTTTGGTTGAGGTGACTCATTAGTTTGCTTGCACTGCAGAGGGACATCCCCAGCGTCATTGCACACTAACACAGATGAAGAGGCTAAAAAAACACTATATCAGCTGTCCTACCATGTTCCAGGAGATAGTAATAATTAAAAAAATATCATCAATTATATCTTTCTCCTTCCAGGAGGAAACAGCATTCTGCAATGGATACGCCTATTTATAAATGGAGGCAGTCTGAAAAAAAAATGGCTATTTCTTCTCAAATTGTCTAATAGTCCCATTCAACGTAGTGGCCTATGTCAAACTACTTGTTGCGCATACATGTTATTCAGCCACCGGGAGTTCTGGGTTCAGGGTAAAACCGATAAAAGGCTCATCCTGCTCTTGCACAATTCCTGGCGGCGTTAATTACTATTCCCCCTTCAGGTCACCATGGATAGTGGTGAAAGATGTAATCCAGCTTCCAGACAAATCGCCGCACATACCCGACACAATCGCCGTCACCTGGGCCACCCACTCTGCTATCTCTATGACGGCAGAGTTCCTGTGAGCCAGTTAGGAGACGCTTTCATTGGCTCCTGACCCTGTCTTTCAATGTAAGCCAATGGGAGTTGCTTACATTGAAAGACAGGCCAGGAGCCAATAAAATCGGCTCCTGACTTGATCACAGGGCTCTGCTGTCATAGAGATAGGCAGAGCAAGTGAGCTGCAGTGAGAGACAGCGGCGAGGTTGGCGGGAGCAACGAAAATGGCGGATGCATGCAGCGGCGGTTAATTGAAATCTACGCCCTGGCAGCCAGATAGCCATCAAAACAGGGCATAGATTTCAATCATCAAGGTCCGGCAGTAGTTAAAGGAAAGCACAGAGACAACGAAAACCCAAATTGCGCAATATGTTCTGAAAATAAGGAGTAATGATATGTATGACAAATGGTTGCTCACAATGGTGGCTTGCATAAGGGGCAACCGACCACTTGAAGCAGGTGGAGATGTATAAGTCCACTCCACTCGTGGTGCCCATTCCTGGACTGGATGTGGACGCTCTCTTGGGAAAAAAACACAGGCACAGGCCTACACAATGGCATAAACCAGGTGGGGCCAAGTGTACTCCTCGAACCCAAAATGGTAATGGGTGTAAAGCACAAAAGGGGTTAAGAGGCACCCAAGGATGGCTAAAATTACGTTAAAAACACATAAAACAAAAAAGGAGGAGGTGGCTAACCTCAATAACAATAGTCTCATAAGACAATAACTCTTTTTTTTTAGCAAGGCAACACGTTTCATGGGTTTGAGCCCCCCTCCCCCTTAGGCCAATTAAAGTGCTGAAGGGTTAAGCAGCCAGAACAATGAGCACCTCAGTATATTTTGTGTCTGACAAAGGGCACTATAGTGCCATTAAAGAATGGATTTCTGGCGATCTTATATTACAGAGAACAAGCATGGTAGCATGAAACGGACATTGGCTGGTCCAGAGCCTGGATGCCCACTAGCTTTCTATGTTGCTGTTCATCAACTCATTGCATGTAAGTGTGCAGTTTTGCATGCAGTTCCAGCCTCTGCTTTTTCTTGTCCCTGAATGACATCTCATCTGGTTCACTGGAGCACGTATGCTCCTTAAACAACATACATTTGTTTGTGAAATGGATAGACTGTAATTTAGAAATAGGCATACCCCGTCCCTAGGACCCTCAAGGCCACAGTGAGTGCCGATTTGTATTTCTATCATAGTATTATTCTACAGTATTTATAAAAAAAAAAACCTGCTAATTAGTAGGGATGGTAAATGAAGTTCAAATAATAATAAGTTGATTTAAATCTTATGCTAGACTTAAGGTGGCCACAAACCATACAGTTTTTTAAATATCTTCAATTCAAGAATTGCAATTCATTTTTCTGACTGATTGTAACATTTCAAAAATCTGACCAATGTACTACACACAACATTTTTCCACAATTCTGAAAAAAATGATTGCTTAGGTCTGTACATCAGGAAATTGTCAATCTACCCTACGCCATTTAATTTTCATATAAACTGATCAGAAAAATCCAACACTCCCGATCTTCTTCAGATCAGATAAAAATGGGAAATTCAATCAGATTTCTTAAATGAATAAAAAGAAAAAAAAAAAAGCTTTACATTTTTCTGTATAACCGATTGTTTTTATCGAATTGCCGTAAAATTGGATCATTTTATTGTATGGCGTGTGGCCAACTTTATGCAGATGTATGCAGCTTGGCAATGAACCAACCAATTGTAACCACTGCTGGATCTGAATAGTTTATTTTCAAATGCATATATTTGCATAAAATTAGCAAAGAAGACTGCTGGGGAGTTTAACCTCCTTGGCGGTAACCCCGAGCTACGGTCGGGGCGAAAACCACAGCTCAGAGCGGTAACCCCCGACCTGCACTCGGGGTAGCTGCCGGAGGTTCTATGCAGAGCAATGCGTGCAGCGAACTCACCTCTCGGGGATCCCGACGTCGGCTGCAATTCTTCTTCCGTTTCTCCGAGGCTCTGCTTCCCCCTGGCATGACGACAGCCGGCAACTTTAGGGCTGCAGCGCCACCCAGAGGGTAGAGGGAAAACTGCAGCTCTGGAGCCCAGGGAGGTGAGTGATTGCTGGGGCTGCTGCAGATCTCCATAGCGACATGATTTTTTCCAGGTTTCAGGGTCTAAAAGCATGCAAAAAAAATTGCACTGCTTTTAGACCCTAAAATGCGGAAAGAATCATTATGCCAAGGGGGTTAATTACTGTGGGCATACTTATATTGCATGATAACCTGAGTTGTCTGTGTTTTACCTGTACGGCTGCTGCGGTATTTACATGATGGTTCCACTTCTTTCATTGTGGTTGTTAATGTATTCTGTATTGTGCTGAATGAAAAAGGATTGTAAGAGTTCTTAGTAGTTTTAGGAAGGCTAATAAGTGACTCAGCACTCTGGACTCCACCGATACCAGAAATATGACTGATATGTAGACTGACCCTTTTTGTCCCTAAATGGTCTGATGATTGGAAGTGAAGTCCAGCCTGGTTGCACTATTTGTGACCATAAGCAGCCCTATTTTCACAATTCGTTTTTAAAACACTTGAGTAAGATTCATGAAGTACACGTAACAAACTAATGTCTTTTTGTGTGTTTTTACATAATCCTGCATAAGGAACTAGTCTTCTTTTCAGGCTAATTTCACATACAGTATGGTGCAGTGCGATTGTCCTGCAGCAGGGGAGCTCATGGCATTAGTTCCCCTTGTACGTTACCCTGTGGCAGAGTGCGCCGACAGGGGAATATGCATAGCCCCGCCCCGAACAGTGACATGCTCCTTGCTGCACGACCAGTGCATGCACGCCGTCCTGACACCAGAACAATCTAAATAGATTGTTCCGGTGCCAAGACTCCAATGAAAATGCCTGTCACACTGTACCACGCGTACAGCTCTGCAATGCACTGCAGAGTCTGCATTGCTTTTGCATCCTCGGAAGCACTTCCACCACATAGTATCGCACCACGGGTAGTATGGCCAGTCTAATAGAGAGGATTAATGGTCACTGCGATGGGGGAGAGGTTGGGGAGCGTACTGCAATGCAAAGCAACACATTTTGTGTGAAAAGGGCCTAAATGTAATGAAAAAAATTCTACTCTTAGAGAAACATTTCAGTCTCAACAAAAATATTAGCAGACTTTCCAATGGCATAATGGTTTTGACATCCAACACACATACTGTACTTTATACTCTGCAGACAAAAAGTTTTGAAACTTGATAATACCATTTATTGGCCAACTTTAAAAGATCCAAATAATAAGATGAAGTAGCGATAGTTGATAATATCCACGCTAGCCTATGTCCTAAACTGCACTTCAAAAGTATTGTGATGCATTAATTCACCCTATATTAAGGTCAGTGGAGATGAGGGAGCCATGCTGTGTGTCCCCTTCCCCCCACCACACCATCTCCATTGAGCACAAGGAGGAAGGAATGGTCAGTGCTCACCCATGCTCAGTTATAGCATGCAGCTTTTACTTTTCATGACTCCAACACCAAAACACCTGCAGCACATGAAAGAGGACCTGCTGGACATGAAGGAGCTGAACCTGCTGCACATGGGAGAGGGGTACTCCTGCACAAGGAAGAGGTGACTTGCTACAAATGGAAGAGTGGATCTCCTGTACATGGAAGAGAAGCTTCTGTTTATGGTTCGGGTAACCTGCTGCACATGGTAGGGAGTGGTGGGGTTCTGTTTATGGTTCAGGTGACCTGCTACACATGGAAGGGGGTAGTGGTGGGGGATTCAGGTTATGGTTCAGGTGACCTGCAGCACATGGAAGACAGGGGACCCTGCACAAGGAAGAGGTGACTTGCTACACACGGAAGAGTTTGACTCCTGTATATGGAAGAGGAGGGCTTCTGTTTATGGTTCAGGTGACCTGCTGCACATGGAAGGGGTGGTGGTGGTGGAGTGGTGGGGTTCTGTTGATGGTTCAGGTGACCTGCTGCACATGGAAAGGGGGGGGGGGGGGTGCGACTCCTGCACAAGGAAGAGGTGACTTGCTGCACATGGAAGAGTGGAGCTCCTGTGAAATTCTTTGTGAATTGACCTTAATGAGGTATTTACCTCACAAGTTGGTAATTTACCTCACTAGTCATTCATTTTAGTTTTCCATGCAATCGCAGCATTAGTGACTTGACATTTCATAAGATGCTCAATAAAATCAGCTGTCTTCTGCATTGCCGTGTGTGGTAATGCTTAGTGGATTGAAACCATTGTGTCTGAGGAGCAGTCACCTGGTGGTTTGTGGTGGTTTTTGGATTGCATTGCCAGCAGAAGTAGTAATAATGGTGATTATTAGTAACCTCTGACAAATTTAGTGCAAACGTGGTCTGTGTTTCAGAGGGTTTCGAAAACATCCATGTTTAACGTCCTCTATAAACAGCTTTGTGAATTCAGCCTACAGTGAACATCCAGCTTACTACATATTTTCTTTAGTGCCTTAACCTCCATGTTTTTACGAAGCGGTGGTTGTTTTCCAGAAAGCTGTTTAGTCTTGAAGTCTCTTCCAGTTCTTCTGCTTTTAGATTATGGCACATACTGCAGTTACTTTATGAAATATACCCTGCAGTGGCTCATACATTTTAAATGAGGCACAGAGGTAGCTGATAATGGATTTGGACACTGACATCAAAGGCCTACACGTTTACTCCACCAAAAGCAAGGGTTTCTCTTTCCAGTCTATGGAACAAGCCTGAAGTGCTATTCAGCAATCAAGGTTATATGATATTGGTAAAGAGATTGCTCTTTCACATTGGAAAGTGCTATGTTTGTGGCAGAGTAAACTTAGGGCTTTATGCAGAAAATGTTTAACGTTCTTATGTAAACAAGGGAACGTAGTCCGCCAATCACAGACAGCCGCCGCCCCAGCCGAAATAGCTCACACATCTAATGATGTTATATAATCTAAACAACACTCTACCTTGCAAACAATTTTCTACTACATTTGAGTCACTTATTCTTTGATATGAAATGAAGAAATAAAGGAAACACATATGTTATGGATCATAACCAGAGCAACAGATGGCCAGGCGCACCACTCGCTTTAAGTGATTTGAAAAATATTTGTATAAATAGTCTTGCGTACTCTTTGGCATATTTATTATGACTACGTCCTGAATAAACAGCCAGTGTTCTGATGCCAGGAACAGCTACAAACTTGTGGCAGCTCTAGTCAGTGATGAGCTGTAATCATCTATCACCGGGAGTAATGTGCAGCAGCAGGACGCACTACCACAGATAGTCATACTCAACAGATAGCTGGATCATCACAGCAGCACAAGCAACTGCAAAGGGGCCCAACACAAAAGGGATCCAATCTATAAGGTCACAGCCAATATTTACCAATTGGAGGTAAAGGATTACTTATTATTATTGCTAATATTATTATTATTGTTGTTATGAATGTCTAAGATCTCACCTTTAAAGTAGCAGGGGCAGCCATGCAAGCTCAGGAATAAAACACACATATAAGTAGATAAATACTTGTTCTACTTACATAATAGATGTATTGTACTGTCCATATCTATAGTAAATAGTATACATTTTTATATAGTAAACTAGGCATAAGCCCGCCCATTTAAAACGGGCACTAGGGCTCAGCCGCGACCCCCCTCACCACCACCTTGGCCATGCGGCAAGCCAAGCTTTCTTCCTTGAGTGCGCACGGCTGTGCTCCCCGCCGTGCGCGCATGCATGGCCGCGCTCCCCCTGCAACTGTCCTCCTGCTCTCTAATGTCTGCCCGCGTACCACACACGCATAGTAGCACAAACACACAGGCAGGAGAGGATGCAGGGACACAGGGATTTTATTATATAGGATAAAGAGAAAACAGGCATTTGCCATTTTACTGTGTTTGACTGAAGCCAATGCTGATGTAATTTCCTCCCTTACTCTTCTTTTTGCACTGTCATATCTAGCTTGCTTTGTAAACACATGTGAGCACAGCATAAATCGCATTTCAGCAGCTTCTCCCTTCTCAGCCTTGTGTCACACTAAACTGCCCTCAACCAATCAGTGAGGAGCAGGAATGTCGGAGGGGGGATAACAAGCTTCCTTCTTGCTGGCAATGCACCAAATAGAGCCAGGCTGACTGTGATAAGATTTATTACAGCAGAAACATCTAGGATTATATTGGAATGCTAGATATGCAGGGTCAGGTTGTATAATAAACAGAGAACAGTGGGTTAATGGAATTTGATCTTACGGCTGACAATCCCACTCTAAACTACCAGGTTGGGTTTACACTGCATTGGCTTTATGCCATTGACAGTCACAGCGGACCTGATGTGACTGCCTATAGCACAATCCCCTTGTTAAAACCCTTGAGTCCAATGCTATGGACATATATATTGACAATGTGCTATCTATGACATGTCCAACTTCCATCCTGTGTCCAGAGAAGTCATAGAGGATGGGACTCTGCATACCATGACTGCAACGGACAATAATAATCCGATAATCCGAACATTTGTATAGCGCTTTTCTCCTGTTGGACTCAAAGCGCTCAAGAGCTGCAGCCACTGGGACGCGCTCAAGAGGCCACCCTGCAGTGTTAGGGAGTCTTGCCTTGAACTCCTTACTGAATAGGTACTTGACTTAGCCAGGATTCGAACCCTGGTCGCCCATGTCAAAGGCAGAGCCCTTAACCAGTACACTATGGGTGGGATAAACTTGTCAGAACGCGTACCATGACTGCAACGGACAATGGGTGGGATAAACTTGTCAGAACGCGTCTGAATGAATCCTATGCTTAACATAGGATCCATCGCCATATCTATTGTGGTCCATTCTGAGAAATGGACTGATTTTATCTCAGTTGTAAACCACACCTCAGAGAACTTATACTTAAAAGGAACCCGATGTGAGATACATTTGGAGGCTGCCAAATTTATTTCCTTTCAGACAATACCAGTTGCCTGGCAGCCGTGTTGATGTTTCTGGTCAGTAGTGTCTGAATCACACACCTAAAACAAGCATGCAGCTAATCTTGTCAGATTTTTGTCAGAAACAATTGATCTGCATGTTTGATCAGGATCTATGGCTAAAAGTATTATGCTGGGCATACACGGCCTCGATTATGCGCCGGATCGAGCCCCGCATCCCCGCCAGCGCCTCTATCGATCCCCTCTCGTCCCTGCGGGCGCTCCTTATCTTCCGCTCGATTCCCGACTATTGTCCGCCCGCGGAGATCAAGCGGGTAATCTATCCGGCAGGTCATCGGACCTGTCGGATATTATCAATCGAGCCATCAACGGCTCGATTGATAAGGAGAAATTGCTCCGTGTATGCCCAGCATTAGAGGCAGTGGATCAGCAGAACAGTCAAGCAATATGCATAGTTTAAATAAAATAAATATGTCAGACTCCATATGTCTCTTACTTCGGGACTCCTTTAAGTGTGGTTAAACATTCAGAAAATTATTCTTCAATTAATATTATTAAAGTAGAAAAAAGTAGAAACTTCTCACCCAAGCACATACAGTACAAGCTGCCACTATAATATTGGGGTTTCTACTGTTTCTATAGTGATCCCTGTCCCTCTCTGAAACAAAGTGCGCCTCTCTGCACTCCTTCTCATCCCTGTGCAGACGTTACTTGCACTTCAGCAAACACAGAATGGTAGCATGAACTAGTCGGGTGCCTGTTTTATTGTAAACAATGGCATTGACAGACAGATCTTCCCATTTTTTTTCTATGAATAACTTCAGATGAGCTGCAAAAACTGAAGAACTGAAGGCTTCTAAGGAGTTCACAGTAGAACCTGGATCCAAAAATACGGTAAGTAATCCAGCAGCAAAAAGACTTTTTGAAAACTTGATTGTAGTTTTGGAATTAACACTGAAATTAGTGTACATTACAGCAATAGTGTGCAAGGTTCCAGGATCATTCTGCTCTTAAAGTGGACCTAAATTCTCACACAAGAGACAAGTAAAACACAGAGAAATACACCCTGTGTGTATTTAGAAAGAACTGCCTGTCTACTTTTCCCCAATCTGCAAATAATCACAAATGTAATTTGAGCTCTCAACTCTGACTGATCTGTGCCGAAGTGTTTGCTAATATGTAAACACAGGAGGTTAACTCTTTCTGTGATCCCAGCAAACCAGGAAATAGACACTGCAGATTTATTGCAGGTCTTGTGTAAACTGCAACAAATAAATGTTTTTCTTTAAATGTTATTATGCTGTTGCTTACCTTTTAGAGAAGAGAAGAAGTTCTGGGATAATGTCTGCTTTAAAGAGATACCGTGACCAAGAATTGAACTTCATCCCAATCAGTAGCCTTCTTTTACATGAAAAATCTATTCCTTTTCACAAACAGACCATCAGGGGGTGCTGTATGGCTGATATTGTGATGAAATCCCTCCCACAGGAAACTGTGAGGACCATGGTCCTGGAAGTTTCCTGTCTGTGAACCCTGTTGCATTGTGGGAAATAACTGTTTACAGCGTTTCCAACTGCAAAAAAAAGCAAGCAGCAGCTACTTCCAGTGACATCACCTTCCAGCAGTAAAAATGTCACCATGTGATAAATGTCAGAATGTAAATCAGGGAGAGTAAAGCTTTTACAATGGGCAATCACGGACTAAATCATTTATACATAATTATTGTAAAAATGAAGCATTTTTTATTACATTATTTTCACTGGAGTTTCTCTTTAAGGCTTGAATAGATATTCTGAAGTGAGAAATGGTGCTGACCTTTGCTTACCTTGCATGTTTGCGTTTAAAGACCTCTAAGACAATGGTTAGAGACTGTCAATAAGATACTAATAATTCTGGCTTGTATTCAATTTAATGCAAACTGTCTTCATATTGGAATTGGGACAATCAAAATCAACAGGAAGTACATCTGATTGCCCCAATTCTAAGCTAAATACTATTTGCTATAAATGAGCATGCAAGCCAGAATTCCTTTTTTATCTCTCTGATCATCTCTAGTAGTGATGCTCAAAGGACAGCTAAGGACACTAGGTAGCAGCTACAGAGCTCCAGCTTTTATCAAGCCAATACTGTTCTCGCTAGTGATCTTCTATAGTAATGGCAGCAGGAACCTAGAGCTAGCAGGCAATCAAGCAGCAAGTGACATAATGGGCCATATGCAATAGACTTTATCACCTGAGTTTTCTCCTAGGTGAAATTTTCAAAACTCGTAAAATAAAATGCCTTTCAAACCACCAGCAAGCAAGAACATACTCAAAATTATTTTGAAAGTACCTTTTCACCTACTTTTTGGTACTTTTTCAGTTCCAAAGTTCTGAAAAAGTACAAGATGAAAAACTATCTCCTAGGAGAAAACTCAGGAGGAAAACGTACGGTAATTGCATATGGGCCAAGGGCTCTTATTCAATTTATTTTTTTTCTCCTAGGAGACAATTTTTCATCTCCTGTTTAAAATAACTTTCAGCACTTTGCAATTGAAAAAAATACCAAAAAGTAGGTGAAAAAGTACTATGAAAATTATTCTGAGTATGTTTTAGTTTGCTGGTGGCTTCAAATGATTTGATTGATAAGATGTGGCAATATCATATAGGAGAAAAGGGGAGAAAAAGTGAAATGAATAAGGCCCAATGACTGTGAGATTCAGTCTCAGCGAACACCTTACACACAAAACTACATTTGTGCTGGGTCAGTTTAAAGTCCGAAGGGCACCCGGGACAGGTAACTTGGGGCCACCCAGAAAAATTAGCTCCCAGGGCCCCCAAACTGGCTGCCACTCCCCCCCCCCCCTATTAAATCATTAGTGCTCCCTGGGACCTCCGCACAATACCAGCACCGTAACTTACCTGTCCCAATGGCCAACGCACTGCTCCTATCTTCTTCCTGCTGTCTGCCTCTTGTGACTGGTACATGATATGCGCAAGCGTAATGATGTGTTCCTCACAAGAGGCAGATGGCATGAAGTAGACCAGGAGTACGAAGGAACAAAACAGCTTACTGGCCACTGGGACAGGTTAGATACCAATGTTGCTATTGTGCTGGGGTCCCAGGAAGCACATAACAGTTAAGGGGGAGGTTGGGAGCCTGGGGGCAATTGCTTCCCTTGCCTTAATGGAAGTACCGGCCCTGCATTTGTGGCACTGCTGATCTCAAATCACATTCTGAGAGGAGAGCAGCAGCAAATCCAGGATTCCGGTGAGAATTACAATAACACATAAATCGTTACACATCCCTTCCTATTTTCCCCCTCAGCAATACTTCCAACTGTTTTTTTTTCTTTATCCAAATAGTGGAATATCACGTTTAGGATGGCAGACAATTTATTATGGCACATAGGCAGTTTACTGCCTGTCCTTCTAGAATAGGCACCATTGATTCTAGGCCAAGAATTCTTCAACATGTAGTAGAAACATACATTAGGTACCGACCGTGGTATTCTGTACAATGGGAAAGAATGTATGCAAGAAAAAAAATCACCATGGTTTATATATTATTTTCTTAAAAATGGTCCTAACAGTTAGAGATTTAAAACGTTTATAGGCCCCATAGCTGTTCTACTGTTCATTACCTTTCTTAAAGAGGATCTTTAGTGAAAAGGGGAAAAAATAAATCAATACATTGCAAAGTGAGAAGTTAAAAATAGAAGAAGGATCAAAAAATGATTGATATTTGCCATGTAATTTGGTTATATTGCTTGAGCTACAATCAGCCTGCACAGAAAAAAAAAACAGACAGCACCAACTGTCATTATCTATAACCACGCCCCCTAACAATGCCATAGGCTAAAAGGTGTTTTTTTTTTATAGATATACATATGCACAGAGGAAGATACTGGCTGCTTAGCAGTTGGAAACAGCTGTTATTTCCCAAAATGAAAGGTCTAAAGGTTTTTAGACAGGAAACTGTAAGGACCTAGGTCCTGGCATCACACTGTGGGAGGGGTTTCACCCCAATATCAGCCATACAGACCCCACCTGATGATCTACTTGAAAAAAGGTAAAGGTGATTAGGATGAGGTTCAATCCTTGGTTACAGCTCCTCTTCAAAGTGGTATAAAACCCTGTCATAATATTCAATAAAAACATGTTTTCCTACTTTTTATATGCCATACGGTTATCATATTTGCTTTTGTGCATAAGTATTATTATTCATTTAGAAATTATACGTTCCCAAAGTAAGCTTTTTTTGCTCTGAAAGCTGACTTTGCATTTTATTCATAACTGCTTTATTCATCAGCACAAATGCTTTCTGATGCTTTCTGATTGTCTCACTGTCTTCAGGAGAGTTTGCAGTGTCAGAGAAGGGTTTGTTTACATTCCTCACGTGATATAATTAACCACTTCCCAACTGAGGGGTTTTACCCCTTGACCACCAGAGCAATTTTCACCTTTCAGTGCTCCTTCTATTCATTCGTCTATAACTTTATTATTACTTATCGCAATGAAATAAACTATATCTTGTTTTTTTCGCCACCAATTAGGCTTTCTATAGCTGGGACATATATGCCAAGAATTATTTTATTCTAAATGTGTTTTAATGGGAAAATAGGAATAATGTGGGAAAAAAATTATTATTTTTCAGTTTTCGGCCTTTATAGTTTTTAAAGAGACACTGAAGCGAAAAAAAAATGATGATATTATGATTTGTATGTGTAGCACAGCTAAGAAATAAAACATTAAGATCAGATACATCAGTGTAATTGTTTCCAGTACAGGAAGAGTTGAGAAACTCCAGTTGTTATCTCTATGCAAACAAGTCATTAAGCTCTCCGACTAAGTTAGTTGTGGAGAGGGCTGTTATCTGACTTTTATTATCTCAACTGTTCCTGGACTATTTACTTTTCCTCTGCTAGAGGAGAGGTCATTACTTCACAGACTGCTCTGAAAGACTCATTTTGAATGCTGAGTGTTGTGTAATCTGCACATATTATAGAATGATGCAATGTTAGAAAAAACACTATATACCTGAAAATAAAACTATGAGAATATTTTCTTTGCTGCTAATCCTCTAGTAATTATTCATAGTACACAACCAATTCACTATATCATATTTTTTTTTCGCTTCAGTGTCTCTTTAAATAATGCATGCTACTGTAATTAAAACCCATGAAATGTATTTGCCCATTTGTCCCGGTTATAAAACCGTTTAAATTATGTCCCTATCACAATGTTTGGCGCCAATATTTTATTTGGAAATAAAGGTGCATTTTTTCAGTTTTGCGTCCATCCCTAATTACAAGCCCATAGTTTATAAAGTAACAGTGTTATACCCTCTTGACATAAATATTTAAAAAGTTCAGTCCCTAAGGTAACTATTTATGTATTTTTTTAATTGTAATTTTTTTTTTTTATTACAAAAAAAAAATTGGGGAGTGTGGGAGGTAAGGAGTTAATTTTTTGTGTAAAACACATTTATTTGTATGTGAAAAATGATTTAGGGTGTAGATTTACTATTTGGCCACAAGATGGCAACAGTAACTTCCGGACGCATGCAGGAAGTACTAGGAGGCTGTGAAAGTTTTTTTGTTCACAATGATCGCGCTGCTTATTGGAGAAGCAGCGGATCATTGCGGGGATTAGATCAACGAACGGGAATGGATTTTCACGTTCATTGATCTCCGGGTGAGCGGCCGGCGGCGTGTTTACGAGCGGGAGTGCGCGCTAGAGCGAGCGGGAGCGTGGGCAGCGGCGGGAGCACGGAAAGTACGGATTTCTCCGTCCCTGGTGGTGAAAGGATGGAAAAAGGGACGGAGAAATTCGTACGCGTGGGGGTAAAGTGATTAAACACAAGATAACATTATCTCTAGTTCGGATTCGTCCAGCTTTCCCTGCAGGGGAGCTTCTAAGGCCTGTGTGTAACCCTTTGAATGCTGTTCTAGTAAAAACAAAAATGCTGGTTGTATATAATATGCTGTAAATAATCTATTAGAGCAAAGAAGAAATGCTGGGCTTCATTCCGCTTTAGGTGGTAAATAACAACATACTCTGTAAGCATTATGATTAATAAGAAGAATGAATGGGTAAATAATAAAACAACAGCTGACCAGATGTTTTCCTTCATGGCAAAACAGCATAGATTGTGGTTCACGATTCCTGTTTCCTTTATCAAGAGGGAAACGTTCCGAAGTATCCGATGCTTTACAACTTGGGCCCAACTCACAATAATCTGTGGGGTTTACAGCCCAGCAGAAATGCTTATTTTGACTACAGTTGCAAGTATAGGCCAATAAAATCTTAGTCTGCTGAAGAGATTTTTGAAGCTGCCAGAAGGAATGCCAAGGCACGTATATGTATGATTAGATCACTGCAGAAGTGGGGTAAGGTAGAGGTGATGAAGGGTAAATCTGGGTGTTTGGCCAAGAAACCAGTGTCAGATGCATTTCTGAAATTCAAGCCAAATTTCAAAGTCCAGGGGAAATCCAACTTGAAATGAGAGCAAAGCTGCAGTCACTCACTATGTATGATATCATTGTGGGCACCGACTCTACGTGTATATCACACCATTTCCAGCGATGCACAGTTACTCTGCTGACGTGCACTAGAAGCAGTGGAATCCAGTTTGTGGCCTTACGGAGAAGGAACATGTGTTACATTTGTTGAGGTTTGCATTCGGCCGTATATCCCGATTGTCCTGTAACTCTTCAGGCATTGCAGCACAATTAAAGCAAACCTATAGCCAGTAACTTAACTTTACATAGCAGCCAATGGCACAAGATGTTATGCTGGGAATACATGGCTCGATTTTGAGCCATTAAGACGGCTCGATAGATAATTACCGACATGTCCGATCTCCCGCCCAATCGTTTCGACGCTCGATTCCGGATTGAAGTGAATGGAAAAAGATAAGAAAAACGAGCGGAAGATAAGAGAATTGACTGTGGAATCGAGCGGCAAAACAATCGAGCAGGAGAATCAAGCGGAAAAATTGACCCGTGTATTCCCAGCATTATGATACTGACTTATAACCATTATCTCCACTGACTATTTTAGAAGATAAATCAAGTCTTTTCCCTGTGATCCTGGTTTTATGTCTTAGGTATTGTATACTATGCCAACTCTTCTCTCTCCCCCTATTCCTTTAGATTGTAAGCTTGCAAGGGCAGGGCGCTAAATAAATGCTAAATAATAATAATAATAATAATGGGCAGAAGACTGAATCCCCCAGCAAAAAGAAGGTGTGCTCATCCTTGCAGAGACCCTAAATTGACAGACGTGCTGGGGGAGTGTGGGCCAGTTCTAAACAGGAAACCTTTTCTTGCTGAATTGGCTTATTGCAAGATACTGTAGTGTTTGAGGGCTTTTCACTGGGGCGCACCCCACTGCAGCCTAATGAAAGTCTATAGGGTAGTTCACACTCCTCACGTTTCTGTAAGCTGCGCTGAAAGTGCCCAATTTAACGCACGGACAGATCTACATTACTGTGCCGCTCTGCTGCAATCTGCGTCGGAGCAGAAGTCATGTAAGTCTATGGTAACCAGCATGTATTTAAAAAATCTGCCACAGTTTTTCATATTGCACATGCGCACAAGCATATTTCAGCAATATGCTTCCACGCACGTCATAGATCGGGCAACAGGAAGTGAGCGTCAATTCCTGCTGCCAGGCGGGGATTACCGCATACTAACATAACTAACTAATCCTCGAAGGCCCCGGGCCGCACCGAACTGCTAATGCCAATGCCAATCTGCAGTCTGAAGCTGGCCTGAGGTTTCTCATTACTGACCCGGTTGGGTCAGAAATGCGTCAGCTTGCATGCTGCCATATTGTGCTATTTTTCTATGATATTCTAATAAAAGGATTTATGCTTTTACTCTTATGAAAGGAGTGCGGAGGTAATTTTGAACATAGCTGTTTGCATGTATTTTGCCAGTGCAAGGGATTAATAATGATGAGTACTGGTAAGTCCAAATGAGACACAGTTAATGATGTGAATAGTTCTACGGACTCTGTAAGATGCTGTGGAAAACTGCCAGGACTACATTAATATACAATATTAACATTTCTGGCATCTTTATGGTATGCAGATCAGATGTTCTGACAGCCACTAATATTTGTTAAATCTGCACTGGCTCAGTGTGATCGCACAAAGATCAGTGTTACAGTCATGCAACTTGTATTTTCAGAAGGTCATCAATAGCTACTTCCATATTTCTCTCAACACATTTTAGTTTAAGTACCTTCTCAGTTTGCAAAGCCTACCCCACATCAGGAACGCTGCTAAATGTGGGTGTTGATTTGCGTGAAGTGAGATCTTTATTCATGCAAGTCTTCACCAAGAAACATTGCCATTACTGTCTGTTGCTCTCTGGTAATCATTTATAAATTATGCAAGTGTGCAAGACCTCATTTCCTAAAGAGCGTACAGTACATTTTATCTTAGACCAGCTCCTTGTATCGATTTAAAACACTCAGTCTGGTTAAGGGTGAGTTTGCAGCATAAAATATGTAAACACCATAGTCCCCTGAAACTGGTCACATATCAACAAATTTGTCTGCCTCATCTGTTATGGGAAGATTGATGCCTTACCACACGTGAACACAAGTTTTTGGCAAATTTGAAAGATGTAGTCAATCAATGTTCAACATAATATCTAAAGTGCATCGACCATAAAAGAGGCAGTCATAAGATGGCTGCATAAACCCAGAGGTACACAGCAGCTGATTGAGTTATGTCTTTCCATTTCCAAATTTCAAAAGGCCATCTCTAAAATAGGCATATTTATTATTTTCACCAAACCGGAAAAAAGGGTACAGGAGCCCTTACAGAAAAAATAGCGCCAATGTAGGCACCTATTGTAAAAGCCACGATTTGCGGCTAGAGACAGAAATTTGGGCTCACGCTGTGAGGCCCTCCCTCCCCCGCTGCCCAAGCGCACCCAACATGTAGCTTCTACAGCCCGTGCCCTCTCCTTCCCCCAACCCAAGTTTAGTAGGTGGCGGTTGTAATGTGCGCTCATTGCACTCCATCCACGCCATACTACAACTGCCTTTTAGTATATTAGATAACAAGGCCCATATGTGATTCACTTTTTCTCCGGAGTTTTCTCCTATATGATATTTTCACACCTCTTCAATACGATGCCTTTTAAAACACAAGCAAGAAAGGAAATACTCAAAATAATTTGGACAGTACTTGTCTTGTCTTGTCTGTAAGTGTCTTGTCTGTACTGGACGTGGAGTACAGATTCCATACTTGAAAAATAGTGCAACTTTTACCAGAAGTCAGATATGGAAATATTATAGCTGGTTGCAAATTGAAATGGAAAATTAATTTTTCATAACATTCAATAATTTAAAAAATGTGCAGCATTGATAGAAATCTATTGCATTTTTTGTGAAAGTGGAATTTCACTTAAACTGAAGTAAAATGTCAAAGCCTCTATTTATAGTCTCGCAATGTCACGTGATAGGCTGCGGTATGGAAGAGAAGAGATCCTGGTGCTGGACTAGGTAACTGTGCTCTGGTGTGGAGAGAGGCCGGCCCCTTTAGCCCCCAACACCTCTTATACTTAGGGAAGGGGGGCACAAAAGCTAGCTGCACTTTTAACAAAGTGTGTGTGGTGGGGGGAGAGACAACAGATGCTGACAGGTCATTTTATCTGAGATGGGAGCCTCCCTAAAGCAACCCCCCAAAAATGTCAGCTTACACACACAGGTATATACAGTATATTCCCAAATGTTTTCTTGTGATGCTTTAGTACATGACAGCCTCTCTTCTTGCTCCTTATCTACACGCTACATATCAGTTGCATCACTAGAAATCACAATATGTTAACATGTTCTGCGTAAGATCCAGCCAACACATGACAATCCTCCACATAGGGTTAAATATGAACGTGTCATTTCAATCCAAAAATAAATGAGGGCAATTTGAGAGCTGTAGTGAGTAACTGAAATACTTTACTCTGGTCTTAAAGCCTAACAGAACAATTAATCTTCCTTCAATATATTTCCTCAGCATTATGCACTTTCAGCTTGTGAATTATTAATACGCAGAAACACTACATATGATTTTTTTCTGAACCCGCGTCTCATGTTGCCTGTCAGAAGGGAGATAGAGAAGTTGTCATGTCTAATAGTTCTGTGTTCAGATAGTATTTCTTAATGTTATTTCAGAAGAAAAAAAAATCATTCCGTGGTTCAATAATATCTCTATTTGAGACCGTGGTAAATATATCATATTTTCCGGAGAGTGAGGGGCTGAACGGAGCCTTGTCAAGGCGAGCAACGTTGTTTATTGTTTGGCAGTATTACTTACGTATCCACAGCAAACTATGATGTCAGGAGAAACACAAGTCTTTGTTGCAATAAATTAGAAATGTGCATGAGTGGGTCAGTTTACTGAGTGCATTAAAGAAAGAAATCAAAACTTGCATAAAAAATGAAGGGACGGACGTCTGTAGCTGCTTAGGTATGGTCACCGGAGAAGAAATCTCACATCTTGTTTTCTAAGAGCGACACAGATTGCATGAAATGACTCTGGATCCAAAGAGGGCCGGTTCTAGAGTTTTTGCTGCCTGAGGCAAACGTGTGAGAATGCACCCCCCCTCCCACCATGCCCCCCCCCCAATTTGAAATGATCACACAGTACCCGACTATTTATTCTGCTTTAGTCAGTGAGGGTGCATATGCAACAACCTGAGACATGACATGCTGCAGCTCAACACAAAAACACACTTGCTGGCTCACTGGCTGGCTACAAGTCTGTGACAAACAAACTGCTCACCCTCAGTCGGTCGGCTATTCTCCATTCCTCCTCAGTAAGAACAGCAGTGCCACCTCCTCCCTTCTGTTGTGCAAGTCAAATGAAATACTGCTGCTCTCCTGCCTCCTCACTCACTGTCAGACTCCTCACACAGCACAACAAGCTGCTTTTCCCCAATGATGACCTCTTCACCTCGCTCTCCTCTTGCTTCTCCTCCTACTCTGTCTGCATGCTTTTAGTGTAAACACAATACAAACATGCTGCCCCTGTAATCTCTGCGCCTGATGCAAGTGTTTCACTTTGCTTCATGAGAGAACCGGCCCTGGATCCAAGCTAGAAAGTCTTCAGGGTCTCAGACAAATGGGGGGCATGCAGCTTTTGGACAAATAGGGGGCCGCCATAGACTTTAATTAAAAATACTGGCAAGCTGGTGCCAAAAGGGAAAATCTGGCACCAGGCGATACGCGTTTTTTTTGTGGGGTTTTCTCTCTGCTTTTAAGCCGGCGACAAGGGGGAAATTATTATCATGTTTAGCTGGGGAGGGGTTTTGACTGTTTTTTGTTTTTTGTGTGTGAGTGTGTGTGTGGGGGGGGGGGGCAGGGGTGTTTAGAGTTAGTTATTGGGAAGGGGGTTTGTGCAGTGGGGATGGTTAAGCGTCAGGAAGGGGGTTTGTGGGTTTGTGCAGGGAGGGGGAGGGTTAGGCCTCAGAAAGGGGTTTGTGCAGGGCACTTAAAGAGGAACTGTCGCGAAAATGTTAAAATTTAAAACACATACAAATAAGAAGTACATTTCTCCCAGAGTAAAATGAGCCATAAATTAATTTTCTCCTATGTTCCTGTCACTTATAATAAGAAGTAGAAATCTGTCATTACCGACAGATTTTGGACTAGCCCATCTTCTCATAAGGGAGTTCTCAGGGTTTTCTTTATTTTTAAAAGTACTTAGTGAATGGCAGTTGCTCTGTCCAACTACCAAAATAGTGTGCAGTGAGCAGGAAGGCTGGCCAGCATCATTGTATTAATATTTTTCAGGGAATGTCTTTATACACAATGAAGGCTATGCTGAGAATCCCCTATAGAGAGATGGACTAACCCAAAACCTGTCGGCAATGTTAGATTTCTACTACCTACTGTGAGTGACAGCAGCATAGGAGAAAGTAATTTATGGCTCATTATACTCTGGAAGAAACGTACTTCTTATATGTATGTGTTTTAAATGTTAAGATTTTCGGGACAGTTCCTCTTTAAAGTTAGGCACTACAGGGGGTGGGGGGCATAGGGTTAGGCATCACCGGGGGGTAGGATTTGGCATTGGTAGTGGAGGATTCTATGTGAGAGTAGGGTTAGGTTTAGCTGTAGTAGAATATCGGTACAAATTAACGAAATTTTACTAACGAAAATTAACACTTTGAATAGTAGAGTATCTGTAAATGTACTGATATTCTACCCTTGTCACTGTGCCTCTATGGCACCAGACATTCACGTACGCTGTCTTAAGAGAGGCCTTCTCCAAAAATGATTTTACTTTTGAGCAGAAACTTATAGAGCAGGAAATTATTCTCACTTCCATTGCCCCTAGTTTGAGTACATTTTTTTTCATAATTACATTTTATGGAAATTCAGTTACTAAAAAAAAAGTGTTTAAAATTATATTGCTACATTTTCGCACCATTAAAATAAAAAGCTCAGCTGTCAGTGGCAGAATCTGCAGTGTGTCACTGCTCTCCTCCTGTTTTACCTCAGACAGTCACTCGCATGTCCCCAGCCATGAAGTAGGTCACTTCATGGGTGGCCAGACAGCTGGCAGTCACTATGAAGACATGGTTGCAGCTGAGATGGTAGTTAGCCCCACCCCCATTACATCATTGCTAGAGTGGGGGGGAACTGCAGGTTGGTAATTGGCGTCCCAGAGTCCACACTGAAGGTTTCTTTCAGCAAAACTAGGGCTTTGAACTGTAATTCCCTCCAAAAAAAGGCAGTCCCTTCAGTTCTGCACTGCACATTATGTACATCTGCCCCACAGTAAAATGCATTGTAAATGACTTTATTTGTATGTAGCTGTCTGTCACTTTCAGTGTTTTTAATCTGATAGTTGTTGCCCGTTAAGATAAATACTCACCTGACAATGGATCAGCAAACCTTGTTTGTTGGGAGGCGTCGCTGTGAGGTTTCCTGATCCATCTTCCTGCCCCCAGGAACATATGATATCCGTTCAAATGATCGTGGTACTTTGCACAGGATTCATCATGGGGGACCTTAAAGATCTGATCCGCTGTGGTGGTAGTTATCGCCGAGCATTGCAAAGCGTTGTTCACCTAGTCGCATGCCTGTACCCAAGTCGAGAGATCGCGGAAACTATCACTCATCGCTCAAACAAATAACCTGTTGTCGGAAAAATCGATCCCATAGTGGGTACAGGCCTTTACAGAAAGGATTTAGACCAGTCCTTCTCCTCATGGTGGAACTTGAAAGTTTCCTTTATGATTTTATAAGCATTTCTGGAAAGGATCTCTACAAAGATGTCCTATGCCTAGCCTACTTGCTCACAAACTATTCTGGAAGTTGGACTGAGCAACCCCGCTTCAGTAAGTGCTTTTGGAAATAAAGAAAATCTTGAGAATGCCTTATGATGAGATGGACAATTCTAAAACCAATACAGTAAGGGATCAGAACCATCAGATTTAAAATAGCATCTACCAAGAAAGTAATTTACAGGGCATTTTACTTTAGGATATATGCATATCTTATACATAAAGTGTTGGACTGGGCTTGTGTGAAGCTGAGGAAATCCACCTGCTGGTTAAGTAGCAGAAACCATGTATTATTGCTCCCAATAGAAACCTGTAGTAAGCTTTCACTGTGAGTAGCATCACATGATTACTGCTACTTGGCCAGCAAGTGGATTTCCTCAGCTCTACAACAGCCCAGTCTGACTCTGTATACATATCTGTACACATGTATTTTAATGACTTCCTGCAAAATTGAGCATTAATAACATCCTGTTTGTGCACCTTCAGTGCTTTAAGGATTTTTTTAAAAGTCCTGCAATTCCACTTAAGTTCAAGTGCACATGCACCATAAAGCATTTGAACCCTCCAGCCCCTCCAGCCAATGGCATTAAGTTGTTAAATTTTAGTTTTTAAGTCTTTCTTCACAGTGCTTCTTTAAAGCTTTATCCACACATGACATGTGCATTGAATTTTAACTTAAAGAATGTCTTTCTGTTGCAGGAATACATACCATTCATTATGATGACTGACAGCACATTCACTGTCCTCACTAATTCATAGGCAGTCAGGGCTGGTTCGAGTTCCAATGGGTCCCAGTGGATCTCCGCCCACTACCCCCCCCCCCTCTCCCCCCTTCCCCCCCTTCACCAGCAAAGGTAACTCTGGCTTGGTTCAAGTCCCCTCCAGCAAAGGTAAATCCGGTAAACAAGCACAGTTGAAATCCGTCCTTTATCTTTGAGAACAGCCCATGAGGCAACAAAATGAGGGGAGATCTGACAACCAGAACCCCGTAAAGGGACCTGAACCAAGTAAAATTATTTAAAATACGCACATGATTTACTTGCAAATTAATATTACATTCTTACCTCGCCATCAGTTCCTCTCAGAAGCTTACCGTTTTCTTCTTATAACGATTCCTTGCAGTTCTGACAAGATGTTGTCAGACTTGTCTCTCAGGAAGCTGAAAGCCTTAGGGCCCTTTTCCACTATATCAGTTGCTGTCAGTTATAACTGAAAGGACAACTGATGTTCAAGGTAATGTCCAGGTTTCCCTATGACTCAAGCGATATTACTGGTTAACAGAGTGCTGAACTGGAAACTGTTACAGAGTCATCGCCATTTTTAAAATGTAGGACTGAGAATTAGTTCGATCACAGTGAATAAACAGGAAACGGAAGGTGGTAAGGATGATTTGTTTATGTTTATTTTGACTTTTATTTTTCAGTTCAGGGGTGCTTCAAGGAATTAAAACATGAGAGTGTTAATTTCAATCTTACTTATTTCAAAGATAAAATAATAGTTTTAGTAGAGTTCATGATGGAGTCTACAATTCCATATTAATTACTTGACCAATTTTAGGCATAGAGAAAGCTTGCACAGATGTCCGCAGTGTGGCAAAGCTTCGCGTTTACTCCAACAGACGGATGTTACAGAACAAAAACAAAAGGACAAATTTTCCAAGTAGCCTGCAGTATAGTGAGGCCACTGGTCTGGCTCACCAGTGTTATCCTTAATTAGCAAAGCCAAGCACTTTGAGCGCTTAAACGATACAGCACATGTCATGGATACACAAATCCTTGGGTAATTTAATGTTATTAAGATTACCTTTCCAGTTCAGAACTCCGCAAGCTATAATTTTCTAGACATGCTGAATTATACGCTTTCATGTAGCAATGGCAAGAGTCCACCTTTCAGTGGACATAACCGTTCCAATTTTTGAATTTCAATCCATATTTTCTACTGCAGTGAGTGTTTTACTCATGCAGGCAGGACTGTTTACAGATAGGGATATTTCACAATGCCAAATGTCTGTTCGCCAACTATGTGCTGTCATAACCAATTCATTTCTTTGATTGCACACCTCTGCTTACAGCTGAGACTTACAAACACACAAAGAAAAGAGAAGAAGAGCTCAGAAATATCTATTGCCTACACTATATATGTCCTGAAAGGCATTTGCCTTTATTTTTTTCTTAGCCAAAATGATCTTATGTCCTTAAAGCAAACCTGTAAAAGGGATACTATAGGGGGGTCGGGGGTAAATGAGTTGAACTTACCCGGGGCTTCTAATAGTCCCCCGCAGACATCCTATGCCCGCGCAGCCACTCACCGATGCCCCTGCCCCACTTCCAGTTCACTTCTGGAATTTCAGACTTTAAAGTCTGAAAACCACTGTGCCTGCGTTGCCCGATCCTCGCTTCCGCTGATGTCACCAGGAGAGCACTGCGCAGGCCCAGTATGGTCTGTGCCTGCGCAGTACGCTCCTGGTGACATCAGCGGGAGCGAGGACACGACAACGCAGGCGCAGTGGTTTTCAGACTTTAAAGTCTGAAATTCCAGAAGTGAACTGGGCCGAAGCATCAGTGAGTGGCTGCGCGGACACAGGATGTCTGCGGGGGACCATTAGAAGCCCCGGGTAAGTTCAACTCATTTTCCCCCACCCCCCTACAGTATTCCTTTAAAAACAAAACAAAAAAAATACCACCTGACTCCATCCGCACAGTTTTCACCACTTCCTACCGGGATCTTCATCTTTAAAATCCATTTTTAAAATTTGCATTTCCCTGGAAAGTTGGCCATGACCCCAGTACTATTTCATGGGCACTGTGCAGTCATCTCATGCGTATCTCGGGCACAGGGGAAAGACAGGAGGCAGTGAGGGGGCGTGTCTTTAGCTGCTATGGGAGTGCATTGGGCATGCACTAGGCGTCAACATTGAAGCTCATGCCTCCCCTTCCTGTTTTAGAGTCGACAAGCTGCTGTCAAGTCGGATTTACCAGCAAACAGCGGATACTGGGGCCACCTACTGGCGGCGCATGAAGGGCAGGCCGCATTGGCATCCATCCATCTGTAAGGAAATAGTACGAAAATATGGCCTTAAAGAGACACTGAAGTGAAAAAAAAAATATGATATAGTGATTTGTATGTGTAGTACAACTAAGAAATAAAACATTAGGAGCAGAGACATAAGTCTAATATTGTTTCCAGTACAGAAAGAGTTAGGAAACTCCAGTTGTTATCTATGCAAAAGAGCCATTAAGCTCCACGACTTTCAAAGTCGCAAAGAGCTCTGTCTTCTGAAGCTTGTTATTGCAAGTGTCTGGCACTGTATTGTTTTTTTTTTCTGCAGAGAACAGTTCAAAAGTTCACTGGCCTACTCTGTAAAATCATTTAGAATGCTGAGTAGTGTGCAAACTGCAAATATTAGAAAATGATGCAATGTTATAAAAAAACAAAACTATATAAATGAAAATAAAAATATGAGAATATTTTCTTTGCTACTAATGTTCCAGTAATTATCCGCACTACAAACCAATTCATTATATTATAATGTTTTTTTCGCTTCAGTGTGTCTTTAAAGCTAATAGGAGAAACCAGATACTTACCTAAGGAGAGGCAAAACTTGGGGTCCTAATGAGCCTTCCCTCTCCTCTCCCGGTGCCCTTGTTGCAGTACTGGGCTCCCTCATTGAAATCCCCCGCTGCGGAGGACTTCGGAATTCTGTGGGAGCCGAGTACTTCCGCAGACAGGCGGCTCCATACTGTGCGCGCACGAGTGCACGAGAGAGGGCGTTCGCACGTGTGCAGTGTTGGACAGCCCATCTTTGGGAGCACTCGGGATCCTGAAAACTTCCAAAGCCTCCCTTCGGCGGCAGAGAGAGCAGTATTTGACTATTTGACAGCGCTGGAATGGGCACTGGGAGAGGAGAGGGAAGGCTCATTAGGACCCAGGGCCTTCTCTCTCCCTAGGTAAGTATCTGGCTTTTTTTGTTTTTTAAAAGGTTCCCATTGACTTTAAAAACACTTCAGGTACCCTTTAGGAATTTTGCCATTTCATTTACCCCATTCCATTTGGCCATATTTAACAATTGACATTCACCAATAGACGCGGCTCTCTAAAGTCCTTCATTATCAGTTTTAGACGAAATAACTTTGAAATGGGAAACTAAGATACTCACTGCTAAAGTGACTTTATGAATAACACATGATTAGGCGAACGGATGTAGACAAACTAAACCCTCGTTCTTTGTTCCTCGCAGAACAGCTTTGCTAAATCAGTAAAACGAGCGCCGGAATAACCATATGCTCAACCTCAACTACAAAGTGAAGTCAGCCATCTGAAAGATAAATAATAATAAATAAAAGTGGGTCGCTGTTGCCTTTATCTTACTGGTTAATATCTGCTACCAATTCATCACAATTCTCAAACAGCTATACCATTAGTAAACAAAACCGAGGGCCAGTTTTTTTCATTTCTCCTGGGAATCTGGTTTTAATACAGCAGCATAAATTTTCAGTCAACACCCAAGATCACCATGGAGAAGGCAAGGAGAAAACAACACAACGTTCTGCAGTCTGTGCTCCCCAAAGTGAATGTGGCCTTTGCTACAGCCCAGGTGGAAATACTGGATGATATCCAGCAATTTAATCTGAAGCTCAAAGACCGGGGAGTCAAGGGTTCGGCATGGCAAGTGTTCGGGGCCTTGTCATAAGGAGATGCAACTCCTCAATCTCATTTCAGGACTACAGCTCTCATCTCAGATCAAAATTAGAAGTTTTAAAAGTAAAGGATGGGAAAATTCAATCATAGCGATCTTTTACCAGAAAATAATCATTATATTTGCAAGATAAAGACGACTCTCAGATCACCTGATTTATAAAAGTGGTGATCAGCGTAGCCTGCGCCACAAGCTAGTTATTTCATAAATTGCTCAGAGAGTTTGTTAACAGACTGAGGGGAAGGGTGGCCATGTTAATTAATCGGATTCTATAGCATTGATCAGCACTGCTACAGTGGCTGGCAGTCTGCAGTTGCAGGGGGCGAATGATGTGCATCCCAAGCAAGGGTAATTTGGGGCTCCCCGAATTACTCTCCCTCAGAGTTGCTAAAACTCGCAGGGACAGTCTTTATTACACAGATTAACAGAGTATTAACTGACCTTGAACATGACCATGCAGAGTGCAGAGCATGTGCCTTTATTTCATTCAGAGAGCACATGGCAAGTAACACAACGTTATCGTTAGAGAATGCCCATTTTTATACTGTTAGTAAAATAATTGCCAGGTTCACCATTATTTTTCAGTACCGGCCATATTTCTCTGCAGTAATCAGCACAGTGGCACCAGTGAATGACTATGTCTTGGTGAGGATGGAATACAAGATCAGGATTAATGTTCCATTAAATGAGGTTAGCGACACAATTTAAATGCATAGGTGAACAAATGGAGAACGGCTTCATCAAATACAATTAGGAGTACATTTTGTTGAATTAATATCTGGCTTTAGCTAAATTCTGACCATTTTACTTATTAAGTACAGTATTTCAGAAAGGCTCTTATCTATAAATGTTATCTTTAAAGGACCGCTATCATGAAAACTTGCATATAAGCCTAATTTTCAGCACAAAAAATGTGCTGTAAAGTTACCCCCTTGGTTTATATGCGAGTCAATGGAGCAGAACAGATGATGGAGCAGGTTTTGTTACTGGCTGAGGGGCGTAAGGATCTTGCACTAGTGATCCTGCTTTTGCCAGCTGGTTCCTTGCTGTGTCTGTTCCCTTCATCCCCTGCAACATGGTTTGCAAAGTGGGCTGCTCAAGACTACCTGTGTCCCCCTGCTTGTGGAGTGGAGCGTGTCAGCAACGTGTCAGCAGTGCAATCGTCAGGAATTCTTCCTGTGTTGCAATCACTGTGTCTCATATCTATGATGCCATCCTTGGTGCACATCTGGCTATTGGGGCACATCTGGCTACTGTGGAGGAAGCTATACTGGTAAGGGGGCTTACACACGAGTCAATCACTTCTTTCTGGTTTCTGAGGTAAAAGTGGGTACCTTGACTTATACACGGGTTGGCTTATATGCGAGATGTACATTTGTCTCAGAGTAAAATGCACATGTGTGATGTGACACGGTAGGCGGGTTAGCAGAGTCCTCAAAGTAGCTAAGTAGTTGGTCGGGCAAGTCTAACTGCCGGGCGGATAGCTCATGGGTTGGGGGCTGCCATACACATGCCTGATTATCGGTTGAGGTGGTCGTTATCGACAGATTGATACTGCATTCACAAAAACTTTGCAAAGTATAGAAAGGTCATATAAGTAATCTCCATTTCCTTGGGGCAAAGCTCAGTTAGGGTAGACTTAAGTTTGAAGCAGACTTTTTTGTTTAGCAAAGGCCTTGCTTATTTCAGAAAAAACATGACAAACTACATTCTACACGTTACAACAGCATGGCTCCATAAGCCTCCAGTCCATATCAGTTACCCTAATGCATAATGAAGTTAATTAAGCATATAACACAGGAGAACCTAAAATACATATAACGTAACACAAATATTTCACAACTTTTCTGCTTAATTCCCAAACATTTATGGAGCACTGTTAAAAAAAGGGGTATTGCAACAAAGCGGTAAATATATCCCTGTCCCAACATATATATAATATATATTATTCAAAAGCAACAATATTTCTCAGTTCCACTATGTTGTCTTTGGACCATTTTTAATTAAATACATGGGTTACATGATTTGAAAATCTCTGCATTTTATTTTTACTTAGCATGCAGCATCTAAGCTTTTTTGAAAACAACGTTTAATTAGCTGTTGACATTTTCAACACTTTTTCTAGCCAGCTGGCTGACTCACAGATTTGAATCAGTCAGGAAGAAAACTAGATAAACAGATTCCTTTGTTTACAGCTCCAAGGACAACAGTGTCTGTCAACATTTGTTACACGAAACCATCTTCACAATTCCTACACATGCTAGACAATTATTGGCTGAGATGGTTGTTCAGTGTTATTTCAGCTGAGAATCTAGCGTGTGTACAGCTGCTCTCAATGGCCAAAGCAGCGCAGCTTAATGTGAGGGAGCGCCCGCTATGCACGCCTTACATAGCAGCTTGCCCGTTTTTAGGGCCGCGCGGCCCGTGCTGGCGCCCTGAGCGCTGTTGGGAGTGGGGCGCTGTAATGGAGGGGGAAGCCGCAGCCACGGGGAGGGCAGCCCGACCTCTCCCTCTCTTCCCCTCCCCGGGCCGCCCTCCGTGCTCCCCCCTCAAATGCAGAGTGAGCGCGCAGCAGCGAAGCGCTGGAAATAGAGAAATAGACACAACTCACCTCCCTGCGTTCCAATCGCCACTGATCTCCGTCTTTGCATACACGCTGATACACACGCTGCTTCCTGTTTAGCCGGAAGCATTGTGTGTATCAGCGAGGGCGGCCCGGGGAGGGGAAGAGAGGGAGAGGTTGGGCTGCCCTCCCCGCGGCTGCGGCTCACCCTTCCATTATGGGGTGGCACCTACCTACCTAACCTATACTTGAGGGGGGCACCTACCTAATCTAAACCTACCTAATCTAAATTATACTGGGGACCACTCCAAAATTTTCCAGCCTTAAATCTGCAACCATGCTCTAGTGGACTTGGAGGTATGCTTGGGATCGTTGTCCTGTTGAAAGGTCCAACGTCTCCCAAGCCCCAGGTTTGTGACGGACTGCATCACATTTTCATCCAATATCTCCTGGTACTCAAGAGAATTCATGGTACCTTTCACACGCTGAAGCTTCCCTGTACCTGCAGAAGCAAAACAGCCCCAAAGCATGATTGACCCCCCCCCCCCCTCCCGCCATGCTTCACAGTAGGCAAGGTGTTCTTTTCTTCATAGGCCTTGTTCTTCCTTCTCCAAACATAGCTTTGATCCATGGGCCCAAACAGTTCTAATTTTGTTTAATCAGTCCACAGAACACTATCCCAAAACATTTGTGGTTTGTCCACATGACTTTTGGCATATTGCAGTCGACTGTTCTTATTATTTGGAGACAGCAAGGGGGTGCGCCTGGGAGTTCTGGCATGGAGGCCTTCATTACGCAGTGTGCGCCTTATTGTCTGAGATGAAACTTCAGTACCCGCATCTGACAAATCTTTTTTTAGTTCCTCAGCAGTCACATGGGGACTTTTCTCCACTTTGCGCTTAAGGTAGCACACAGCAGTTGAAGTCAGCATCTTCTTTCTGCCACGACCAGGTAGCATTTCAACTGTGCCCTTTGCCTTGAATTTGCGATGTGATGTGATGCTTCCTATGGTGTCTCTTGGTATGTTTAACATCTTTGCAATCTTCTTATAGCCATTGCCCTTCCTGTGAAGAGAAATCACCTCTTCTCTTGTCTTCCTGGACCATTCTCTTGACTTCACCATGTTTGTAAACACACCATTACATGTCTAGAAGGAGCTGAGTATGGTGTTAGTTATGCTTGATTGCTGCTCGTTAAGGATGCGAATGATCGTTAAAGTGATTGGTCAAATTACACAATATTTTCACTCAAGTCCATTGTCTTTAGCTGAAATTTGAATGATCATTCTTAATGTGATCTATCATGACGGTAGTTCAATGATGGTTACACAATAGCAGGCATATGTAGCGATTGTGGGCCAAAACGAACAACAAAATCTTGACATGGGTATGGATCTTGAGTTAAGGTTTTTCCTGAGCCGAGCAAACAATGCAAAAAAAAGCAAACTACTGCGGTATTTAGGGGGTGGGGAGGGTGGGTAGGGACAGATAACGTTATCTGCTTTGTTTGCTCAGCAATTACTTAAACACAACATGATAATTTTCCAGTGACGAGCAATGTTACCATAACTATACAAAAAATACTATTTAATAATATTAAGGGCAGATTTCCACTAGCACTGGTAGTCCGTCTCTCCGGGCGGATTTCTCAGAAACAGCCGTATCAGTCTGCAGACAGACTGTACACACGCCGGACTGTCGCTGGAACGCCCACCCAGCGGGAGGTGACGACGGACCCGTCGTTGTGTGTACGGACCTTATGTATCCGAATCCCTGTAGCCATGCCGTGCACGGTTTTGAAGATTCAGGCCCATTTGCAATTAGCTTTTTCTCCTGAGTTTTCTCCTAGGTGATAACTTTAAACTTGTCAATAAAATGCATTTTAAGCCACCAGAAAGCAAGAAAATCCTCAGAATAATTTTGATAGTACTTTTTCACCTACTTTTTGTTACATTTTCATTTATAAAGTGCTGAAAAGTTATTTGAAATAGAAGATGAAAAATTATCTCCTAGGAGAAAACTCAGGAAAAAAAAGTTAATTGCATATGGGCCTCAGACCTTTTTCTTTCAGAATTTTACTATGCATAAATTTGGAAGCAGCCTATTGATTTCAATAGGCTGAGATTCCGGACCTGTATTTGTGAGTGTGAAATCAGGCACAAACAGCCCTAGTGGAAACAGGCCCTAAGGGAAGTGTAACTATGCCTTCAAGTGACAATATATACTGTATGTCTTTTACTGCTGTATTTTCGTTTTGTATTGTGTTTAATATTTTAGAGCAAAAACGTAATTTTGAGTTTTATAGCACTCCCTGGGAGAAAGTTGACTGTTGAAAAAAAGGTATTGGCAATATTCAAACAAATTATAAGCCAGGAGAGAAACAGTATTCAAATATTAATTTCAATAACTGATATAAATGGATGGATATATTTTTAATGCAGCTAGGAGTTCTTATTTAAGGACTGCAACAAACATGATTAATGCAAAACACAGAACCTGCTGAACGGAGTGAATTTGTGTCATAGATCATGTGACTGAGCAAACCACAAATACGCTTGCCGTTTCTGAAGACTAACCAACCCTGAACACTTATCATCCGTAATTAATGGATCAGAAAATCTGGATGCAATGTAACATAATAAGTGAGCTGTATAATAAAAAGGTCACATTGCACTTTCTGAACTTAAAGCCAAAACCAATGTCATAAAAAAAACCCTGCTTGTGGCTGTGTTTTTAATTATATTTGCAAACATTAATGGAGGTTTCCAACATAATCAGACTCAAACTAATAATAACTGTTTATCCAAGGAACGAAATATGCGGTTCACTTAAAAATACAACATTTTCACAGTCTATTACTTCCTCCCAGAACTCTGTTTTGTTGACAGAGACGTGGATTTGTGTTTCCCGACTGTATACAGTATGTCTATATACAGCAACTATGATACAGGGAAATTGAACCAAAACTATGGAACCTATTTAAAGTGGGATAAAACTCCGGCAAATCATTTAATAAAAATGTGCTTTCCTAGCTTTTATTACCCATACAGTTTTCCTATTTGATTTTGTGCACAAGTAATATTGTCTGTCTACAAATTCCCAAAGTACAGTTTATCTGCTCTGAAAGCTGCCACTGCATTTTACTATATAGCTGCTGTATTTATATATTACAATCCCTGTAGTGATCACTTTTCAGGTACACACATACTAGAAGCAGAGAGAGCTCAGTTTCTGCAGTTTGCTAAAGTTAACTAAATATATCAGACAAAGGAATGCATACAAAAGATAATGTTATCACCTCTTTGGATGCAGCCAGAAGCTGCCCATTGAAGTAAGGAGCTTTCCCTTGAAGAACAAAGTGCTGTATTTAACTTAAAGCAGAATATAACCCTGCATTTCAACTTTGCTCTAAAACATTATTTACAGTATATTATATGCAACCAGCATTTTTTTTTTTTACTAGACCAGCATTGGAAGGGTTACACAGGGCTTTAAAGTCCCTGGAGATTTTTGCAGACGCATCCGAACTTGAGTTAGATACTTTTTGTTTACACAAATGTATCTAAGTGTTTATTGTGACTCATCTCTCTCACTGAGAAGGAGTTGGAGGACAGCCAAAGAGTGTGTAACATTTCTAAATATATACATATAACTAAATAGAATGTAACTATCTGAACGTCTGCACGGAACTTAACACCTCTGTGTTTAACCCTTCCAATGCTGGTCTAGTAAAAAAAAATGCTTTTTGCATATAATATGCTGTAAATAATGTTTTAGAGCAAAGTTGAAATGCAGGGTTATATTCCACTTTAACTAAAAAGTGAAAAAAACAAATGTTTAGAAAAAAAGTCTTCTTCTGTTCTTCATATCTTAAAATCTACTTTTCTATTATGATGTAATCAGTGCTCTGATTGCCAATCTGTATTTAGCTTACATTCACAATTCATTCAATTGATTGGAGTTACAGATTGCCACCAATGACCATTACTCATCGACTGAGAAACTAATGGTTCACGACCTTGTGACTCTATATAAAAAATACTTTTTAATAATATTAAAATACAAAATGTCTTGACCACTACTGATTTACATTTGTAGAAATATTCAATGAAAGTGGAATTTCCTTTTAAAGTACGTTGGTGTCCATTGACAACTTTATGAACTCAAAAGATCTTTATTTGTATGTGTAGCAGCAATAGTATATAGAACTTCCCTGCTATTTCATAATAAATGGTATCATCCTGATTGAAAACTTCTTGATATTGTTATAATGATCTCCTAAAGTATGTACAACAGCCATGTCAGTGTGATGCAAGTTCTGGTTCAGTCAGCTCCCAATAAAAAGGAAATTATTTTAAGCTCTGTGGTGTTATCAGGATGTTTTTTTCAGCCATATAAAATTGTTTTGCTTCTACTTATTCTCAGGGGATCCACAGCTGCAATCCAATGCAGTTTGATTGCGTTCTTTGCATACATAAAACACTTATCTATTAACACTTTAAATAAAAAAAATAAATTGAACACTGGCAAGTTCTAAGTAAGTGTAATGCTTGTGTGCATAAGCAATACTGTCTGTTTACAAATCACAAGTGTAATGCTTGGGGGTTATACTTTGACCACCCAGAGCAACAAGGCTGGTAGCTGAATAATGGAGGAGGGTACACAGGCTGCCCAAAGCAACTGCAGCTCTGGGCTTCCGATATTGCTACAAATAAGACGCAATGGCAGCGCAGTGCGATGTTGCGCTGCCTTAGCGATAGCAAGCATTCAGACTAGTGATGGGCGAACATCTGGATGTTCGGGTTCGGTGTGGTTCGGCCGAACATGCCCCTGATGTTCGGCATGAGGGTACGCGTCATCTACATGATGACACGTACCCTCGTACGCGTCATCGCGGTACTTCTGCTCTCTCTTGACGTGACTTACAAATGTAAACAGGAAGTGCGTCAGAGAGAGGGCGGAAGTATCAGATGGTACTAGCGCCTATGCTCTCCGGCTGCCCGCTTCCTGCCCTCCTCCTGCCAGCCTGCAAGGTACCTTCGGGGGACTTAGATTTCATTTTATAGGGTCCAGCAGAAGGGAGAGCTTAGCGGGGAGGGGTGGGGGGCATCTCCCTTTATGCTGGGACCCTATAGGGGGCTATGTTCGGCCGGACACGGCTGTGTTCGGCCGAACAAAGAAGGCCTGTTCGGGTTCGGGCAGCGTGCCCGAACACCCTCCCGAACACCATGAGGTGTTCGGGGGGTGCCGAACCGAACCCGAACGGGCCAAAATCCGGGCGAACCCGAACAGTGGCGAACACTGTTCGCCCATCACTTATTCAGACAGGTACAAGACAGGCCTATAGATTGGACCATAACTAGTAGCAACCGCAGCTCACAGTCACGTCCACAAAAGCAGAGCAAGCAGGCTAACAAAAGTCACCAGCAAGCATCCAGACAGGCAAGACTACAGGAAAGAACGTAACTAATAGCAACACAACTATTCTAGCTAAGCACGGGTGATCATGACAAGCGCAACCTACCGAAACGTGCTAAACAGACTAGCTAACACAGTAACTGAAAAATCTCTGTGGCTCGAATAAAGAAAATAACAAACGACTCAACTAATGGATAAATATATATTAGCAAGTCTGCATATATATTTATCAAGAACTAGCTAAAAGAATAAGTAATAAGGTCACATTGAACTACAATAACAAAACTATACAGAGTAGCACAGTGCCCAGCATAGTGATCGCTATGATGGGCAAGGTCTAAAAGGGGAGACAGACTTTTATGCCGGCATCGACCAATGGATGCAAGCATGAAAATCTCCACACAGCTGAATGGTAATCATTCAATCCTGAGCTGGCTTGATTACCATTTGCTAGCTGGTTGTGAATGCAAAGGACTCTCATAGGAAATACATGCAGTATTATGTCACAACATGCCTGCAGGAAATCCAGGGCTATCTGGCCGCAGCTCAGCTGTAGTAAGCAATTGGTGGAATGATGCCAGCATCCTGAGCTGCCCAGAACTGCAGAGCACTTGCAAATGACAATGTGACTCATTGCAAATGCACAACCGAATGCAAGCAGACAAGCCACAGAACTGTCTGTTTGCAGCTCCATTCCAACGGACAGAATACACTACAGGAGGGATCCTTACAGTATGATTAGCTATAGCACCAGGTGATAATCCTCTTGTAAAAACAATGAGGTGTAAAACATACAGACTCTATGGTGGTGTATTTGGCTTGATGTCAACCAAAGTCACTTATAACTAGGCAGGAATGATGGTTGATTCTCTAACCATCGTACTACTCTGTCATACACAACCTAGCTTTTACTAAAACACATCTAAGTATAGTTTTAGCATACAGTGGTCAATCAGGCAGCCTGGAAATGCCCAGCATAGTGCAGTTAGGATATGTTAAGGAGGGTCATATCACTTCAGTGCAGAGTAAAGTAACCTATACCTACCACTAAGCTCCCCCATAATTATACCTAACACTAACCACCACCCCCAACCCCCCTCCCCCCCCCCACCACCACCACCACAACTTCCGCTAACACCAACCCTTCTACCTACACCTAACACCAAACCTATCTACCTATGCCTAAAATTAACATCCCGCATAAGTCCGTCTAACAGTAACCTCCCCACCCCCCACCTACGCCTACCACTAACCTATATAGCCGAGCGCCGCAGCTGATCTGTTTTTGGTAATATGACAGTTGGACTACAGGTGTTGTTTATCCACCCCCACTATACGGGATTTCCAACATTCAGAGTTTGCCTATAGTTGGGTGTATGATACCTGGTGCCCAGTTTACTCAGTCGGTGCCACCATAGCTGCATATTACATTGTGCTCTATGGCGACACCTAATTTAGTGATCAGGCAATTAACAGCTTCATCGGTGACAAGCTTTATAAATGGCAGTGGCTGGATAGTGTAATGGTTAAGGACTCTGCCTCTGACACAGATGATCTGGGTTTAAATATCAGCTCTTCCTGTTCAGTAAGCCAGTACATACTCAGTGAGGATACCTTGGGCAAGACTCCCTCACACTGCTATAGAGCACACCCTAGTGGCTGCAGCTCTGGTGCTTTGAGTCTGCCAGGAAAAAAGCGCAATGTAAATGTTCTGTGTCTTGCAAACGCAAAAAGTGCAGCAAACATAGACAAATGCAGAAAAGCACTTTTGCCTTCATAAAATGATCCCTAAATAAAACTAAAATCCTGAAACACTGAGCCAAAAGAAAGACTTCACATTCATTCCAGTTACACCCACAGAGCTGAACGCATTAGGTAGATGGAAGCACATTTTTTATGATCCTAACTGGTTAGAATTAAAATAAGGCTCCATTTCTCTGCTGAGCTACAAGAAGAAATAGGCTGGTAAGAAAATAAATAAATATATAACCGAAATGTGCTGTAAACACGCCAAACACAGATCTGTTCTGCCAACGTGACATATGGCAGCACTAACGGCTAATAATATGTATGCATTTAAAGGGACAGATCAACGTTTCATCTCTGAAATGGCCAAAAATGATGCCTCGGGGCCAGAATACAGTTCAAGACATGCCCAGAAAGAAGATAACTAAATTGTCAAATGGATTTTTAAAAGCTGCCTTTGTGGCCGAAAAGTGCAGAGTAAAGTAACCCATACCTACCACTAAGCTCCCCTATAATTATACCTAACTCTAACCACCACCCCCAACCCCCCCCCCCACCACAACTTCCGCTAACACCAACCCTTCTACCTACACCTAACACCAAACCTATCTACCTATGCCTAAAATTAACATCCCGCATAAGTCCGTCTAACAGTAACCTTCCCACCCCCCACCTACGCCTACCACTAACCTATATAGCCGAGCGCCGCAGCTGATCTGTTTTTGGTAATATGACAGTTGGACTACAGGTGTTGTTTATCCACCCCCACTATACGGGATTTCCAACATTCAGAGTTTGCCTATAGTTGGGTGTATGATACCTGGTGCCCAGTTTACTCAGTCGGTGCCACCATAGCTGCATATTACATTGTGCTCTATGGCGACACCTAATTTAGTGATCAGGCAATTAACAGCTTCATCGGTGACAAGCTTTATAAATGGCAGTGGCTGGATAGTGTAATGGTTAAGGACTCTGCCTCTGACACAGATGATCTGGGTTCAAATATCAGCTCTTCCTGTTCAGTAAGCCAGTACATACTCAGTGAGGATACCTTGGGCAAGACTCCCTCACACTGCTATAGAGCACACCCTAGTGGCTGCAGCTCTGGTGCTTTGAGTCTGCCAGGAAAAAAGCGCAATGTAAATGTTCTGTGTCTTGCAAACGCAAAAAGTGCAGCAAACATAGACAAATGCAGAAAAGCACTTTTGCCTTCATAAAATGATCCCTAAATAAAACTAAAATCCTGAAACACTGAGCCAAAAGAAAGACTTCACATTCATTCCAGTTACACCCACAGAGCTGAACGCATTAGGTAGATGGAAGCACATTTTTTATGATCCTAACTGGTTAGAATTAAAATAAGGCTCCATTTCTCTGCTGAGATACAAGAAGAAATAGGCTGGTAAGAAAATAAATATATAACCGAAATGTGCTGTAAACACGCCAAACACAGATCTGTTCTGCCAACGTGACATATGGCAGCACTAACGGCTAATAATATCTATGCATTTAAAGGGACAGATCAACGTTTCATCTCTCAAATGGCCAAAAATGATGCCTCGGGGCCAGAATACAGTTCAAGACATGCCCAGAAAGAAGATAACTAAATTGTCAAATGGATTTTTAAAAGCTGCCTTTGTGGCCGAAAAGAATATAGACTCCATTAAGGAGGCAGTTCATCAAAATAAAGTAGTTCCCAGTTACTGACTAGCCACAAATTGCTGTCTGTGATCAGTATATTGCTGACTGCCATCATCAAGAGAACAATAAAACGCTTACTTTACAAGGATGGAAAAAAAGAAGGAAAAAAAAAATGTTTGTACGCTGTTCTGGCAGCTTTCTATAAAGCCAAACGCCACTGTGCTAGACGGTAACTGAAAAATTATACATTACTAAGATAACTCAATGAAATAATGCGTGAAATGACTGACCGAAATCTCGTGTAGCAAATTCCTGCTTCAAATCTCCTCTGTGGCTACAGCTATTATTACAGCATCTGCTGCTTGGAACAAATACGTCCAACAAAGAAATGTGGAAAAATTCTCAAACTTTGCAAAACCTTTTCTCCTGGGTGAAAGGTGTGATGAAACTGTAACACTATTCCTGAGTTGAGTAGTTTATTGTGTTACGTAAGGCTATGATTATTTTTGCAGTTTGATGCAATGTAAACAGCTGGAGATCTGTGACTTGTGTAAAGCATTAGACACAGTTTCAAGGTGCGCACACACCTGTGATGGATGTTGCCCGTTGCGGATTAGGACAAGATCATTCAGGCGCCATCGCTGGGCTGATGCTGACAGGTGCGAAGTCAACTGTATAGCTGTTTACGCGCTCCGTTGCTAAGCAGGTGGGGGGAGGGAGGTTGGAGTGGCGCATGCATGACGCCATAGGGTGGCCGGAGGAGTGGTGTGCAGAATAGGATCAGCCGTTGCTCAGGTGAGTTGTACACACACTTGACTATTGGCTGAGGGGGTCATTATCGGCCTGTTCAACCTGTTGCTTTTAACCAATAGAAAAAGAAGTTGAGGGCCCTTTCACACTGGTTTACCGCACCTCACTGCTATGCTCATGAAAGCCTATGAGTGCTTTTATACAGCATGCAGTGTGGACCGGAAGTCGCCAATATAACGCAAGCACATACCAACGTTACCACGTGACCACTGCGGCAATGTGTGGTGGACTGGAAGTCACGTAAGTCTATGGTGACACAGGGATTTTTAAAATGATGGCGGTGCCAGATTAGTTTCCGACTTTAAGCGTCACTAACTCAGAATGAGTATGCAGCTCAGGTGTTCTGACATTACAGACCCGAGCCAACATTCCCTGCAACCTTGTTGCAGGTGTATGACCTAAACTGACTATGTATGACTGATTCCGCAGCATGGAATCCAGGCAATTTGTGTTTTTTAGCATCAGGTTAGTAACAGTAGCTTTCATAATCTCTCAGTAATGGCTACCTTCAAACATTGGGCTTGTTCTGTTATTCTGTATTTCAAAATGTAGGGCATTAAAGAGACACAGAAGCGGAAAAAAAATCATGACATAATGATTTGTATGTGTAGTACAGCTAAGAAATAAAACATTAGGAGCAGAGACATAAGTCTTATATTGTTTCCAGTACAGGAAGAGTTTAGAAACTCCAGTTGTTATCTATGCAAAAGAGCTATTGAGAGCCATGACTTTCAAAGTCGCAGAGAGCTCTGTCTTCTGAAGCTTGTTATCTCAACTGTCAATCACTGTATTGTTTATTCTTCTGCAGAGGACAGGTCAATACTTTACTGGCCTGCTCTGTAAAATCATTTAGACTGCTGAGTATTGTGTAAACTGCAAATATTAGAGAATGTTGCAAAAAAACTATATAACTGAAAATCAACAATATAATAGAGTATGTGCCTCAACCTTCAAGCAAGAAGAAGAAGTAGCGCCCTGCCCCCAGGGCCGGTCCAAGCAAGAAGAAGGGGCCGGTCCAAGCAAGAAGAAGAAGTAGCACCCTGCCCCCAGGTGCTGTCCTAGACTTGCCGCCGAGCTGGAGGGGGTAGCGTGCAGGATGGGGGTATTGGGCAGAGCGGCGGGGAGGGGGGTCGGACCCCCCCTCACCTGGGTCTCCCATCTGCGCTCCCCCTCTAGCTTAAGTTCAGCAGCAGCCGCCGCTATTAGTAAGAGGCAGTGGGAGGGGATGACTCACCTCTTCCGCGTTTCACTGTCGTCACTTCCTGCAATGCCATCCACTTACAATACAGTGGGCGGCATTGCAGGAAGTGACGACAGTGAGGTGAGTCATCCGGTTTAAGCAAACCCAACCCATAGCTTGCGTAAAAAAATCATAAACTTACCTAATGGATCTTTGGCAGGAACGGATCTTTGGCAGGAACAGATCTTTTGCGGATACTGATCTTTTGTGTCTGTACAGCATGTGTGTGTGCAGCATCTTGCAAAGATTGTTTTCTGATGGGGAGTTCAGCTCTATAGAAAAGACTGTGAAGGTATGGCTCTCATACTACATGAAGGGTGGTAAGATTGGTCTGTGATCTTTCATTTTCCAAAGACTATAGTCTGATGTGTGTATGAGCCTTTAGAATCAGCAGCCCAGGAGACATGCTGCTGTGGTGTGACTGCTAGCATATGATTTAACAAAGTTAAAATGGGAAAGGGTGTGTGTGTGTGGGGGTGTGTGTGTGTGCATGCGTGCGTGCGTGGTCGGTGATAAGGAAAAAAGTCACAATCCTGATATTAAGCATAATGGAATCTACTGAAGAATGGTATTCAGACACTACTGTCTATTTTGTTTAGATACTGAAAGTAATGAAATGCCAAATTTATAGGTTGTGATAAGCAAAAGAGCTAGCAATGTCTACTCCTTCAATGTCTGATAACAAGACAACGGGATCGCTTTACCTTGACCTCGAGGATATGTTACATATCCTGTTTCACTGTACACCTTTCCATAAGAGCAAGACCTAAACAATGCCTTGCTTGCTCCTCAAACACCAACTACAGGAGGAGATAATTTAACAGAGACAAGAAAGCATTTCTATCACATGTGTGTGCAGTGTATATATTGTATCTAATATTTGTGCAGTGTATATATTGTACCTAATATTAGTGCAGTGCATGTACAGGTAGTCCTCGGTTAACGAATGAGATAGGGACTGTAGGTTCGTTCTTAACCTGAATCTGTTCACAGAGGAGGTAAAGGGAGAGAGAGGAGGTAGAGGTACAGAGGAGGTACAGGGGACAGAGATGGCACAATGTACCTAATATGTGTGCAGTGCATACATTGTACCTAATGTTTGTGCAGTGCATACATTGTACCTAATATTTGTGCAGTGCATATATTGTACCTAATATTTGTGCAGTACATACATTGTACCTAATATTTGTGCAGTGCATACAGTATGTTTTACCTAATATTTGTGCAGTGCATGTATTGTACCTAATATTTTTGCAATGCATATATTGTACCTAATATTTGTGCAGTGCATATGTTTTAACTAATATTTGTGCAGTGCATACATTGTACCTAATATTTGTGCAGTGCATACATTGTACCTAATATTTGTGCAGTGCATATATTGTACCTAATATTTGTGCAGAGCATACAGTATATTGTACCTAATATTTGTGCAGTGCATACATTGTACCTAATATTTGTGCAGTGCATACATTGTACCTAATATTTGTGCAGTGCATACATTGTACCTAATATTTGTGCAGTGCATATATTGTACCTAATATTTGTGCAGTGCATATGTTTTACCTAATATTTGTGCAGTGCATACATTGTACCTAATATTTGTGCAGTGCATATATTGTACCTAATATTTGTACAGTGCATATATTGTACCTAATATTTGTGCAGTGCATATAGTGTACCTAATATTTGTGCAGTGCATACATTGTACCTAATATTTGTGCAGTGCATATGTTTTACCTAATATATGTGCAGTGCATACATTGTACCTAATATTTGTGCAGTGCATATATTGTACCTAATATTTGTACAGTGCATATATTGTACCTAATATTTGTGCAGTGCATATATTGTACCTAATATTTGTGCAGTGCATATATTGTACCTAATATTTGTGCAGTGCATACATTGTACCTAATATTTGTGCAGTGCATACATTGTACCTAATATTTGTGCAGTGCATATGTTTTACCTAATATATGTGCAGTGCATATATTGTACCTAATATTTGTGCAGTGCATATATTGTACCTAATATTTGTACAGTGCATATATTGTACCTAATATTTGTGCAGTGCATATATTGTACCTAATATTTGTACAGTGCATATATTGTACCTAATATTTGTGCAGTGCATATATTGTACCTAATATTTGTGCAGTGCATATATTGTACCTAATATTTGTGCAGTGCATACATTGTACCTAATATTTGTGCAGTGCATATGTTTTACCTAATATTTGTGCAGTGCATACAATGTACCTAATATTTGTGCAGTGCATATATTGTACCTAATATTTCTGCAGTGCATATATTGTACCTAATATTTGTGCAGTGCATACATTGTAGTTAATATTTGTGCAGTGCATACATTGTACCTAATATTTGTGCAGTGCATACATTGTATCTAATATTTTTGCAGTGTATCTATTGTACCTAATATTTGTGCAGTGCATATATAGTACCTAATATTTGTGCAGTGCATATATTGCACCTAAATTCCATGAAATGTAAAAGTCACAATGTTACACACATATGGGTTCTTTAGAAGTGAATGTATGTTTATGTGTAACTAGGGTAAATACTGCATTGGTCTTTATATTAGCCAGTATGTGTTGTTTTTGGCACTGTGGTTTTGACGCGATGCTTCTAGGCATGGGCACCAGTACTTTGGAATGAAACGTATCGGTTAATGTAATCAGCAGAGCTACCCAACACTAACGTTCTAGAATTTAGCCTAACGCTACATTTTCCCACTCCTTATAGTAAACCCTTTCCGTTTGATCACATATGGTATTTGTGATGGCTTACATACATTAAGAAAATTATTTTACTATAACATGGGCGTACATCAAAAAGGGCCGCTCGGACATTTGGGCCCTCAGAAAAGCCGATAGTAGAATATCAGTGAATTTACTGATATTTTACTGTTAAATTGGGAAAAAAAATAGTAAAATACCAGTATTAAATACTGATATTTTACTACAGCTAAACTTAAGCCTATTCTCACACTGAACCCTCCCACTACCGATGCATAACCTTAATCCTCCCCGTGGCTAACCTTAACCAACCAACCTCCATGGCTAATCTTAACCCTCCCCCCCAGCTAACCTTAACCACCCATGCCCCATGACTAACCTTAACACCCTTCCCGCTAACCTTAACTGTCTTCACTGCCGCAAAAAGTACCAAAAAATGCATTTTTCACCTGCAGAAAAACAATTGACAGCAATTGTTGAAGCTGCCTCGATGCTGCCCTAACTCTCTCTACTGAGAACTTCTTGATGCACACCCCCTCCTTTTGTGTCACCACCCCCTCCCTCTAGATTGTAAGCCTTGGCAGGGCCCTCTTCCCCTGTGTATCCCCCCCCCCCCATAGGTGCCAAATAATCGTAATAGGGCAGAGTTTCACTATAAAATAATCCTAATGCAGCAATGTTTTACCAGAAATGGATTGTAAAATGGGCAGCATTTCACCATAAAATAATTGTAAAGTGGTCAGCATTTCACCATAAAATAATCGTACAGTGGGCAGCATTTCCCTATAAAATAATCGTAAAGTGAGCAACATTTCCCCATAAAATAATTGTAAAGTGTGCATCAGTCACCATAAAATAATCGTAATGTGGGCAGCAGTCATCAGAAAATAATCGTAATGTGGGCAGCAGTCACCAGAAAATAATCGTAAAGTGGGCAGCAGTCACCAGAAAATCGCAATGTGGGCAGCAGTCACCAGAAAATCGTAATGTGGGCAGCAGTCACCAGAAAATCGCAATGTGGGCAGCAGGCACCAGACACCAGAAAATCGCAATGTGGGCAGCAGTCACCAAAAAATCGCAATGTGGGCAGCAGGCACCAGAAAATCTCAATGTGGGCAGCAGACACCAGAAAATCACAATGTGGGCAGCAGTTACCATAAAATCGCAATATGGGCAGCAGTTACCATAAAATCGTAATGTGGGCAGCATACACCAGAAAATCGCAATGTGGGCAGCAGTCACCAGAAAATCGCAATGTGGGCAGCAGTTACCAGAAAATCGCAATGTGGGCAGCAGTTACTAGAAAATCGCAATGTGGGCAGCAGTTACCAGAAAATTACAATGTGGGCAGCAGTTACCAGAAAATCACAATGTGGGCAGCAGTTACCAGAAAATCACAATGTGGGCAGCAGTTACCAGAAAATCGCAATGTGGGCAGCAGTTACCAGAAAACCGCAATGTGGGCAGCAGTTACCAGAAAACCGCAATGTAGGCAGCAGTTACCAGAAAATCGCAATGTGGGCAGCAGTTACCAGAAAATCACAATGTGGGCAGCAGTTACCAGAAAATCGTAATGTGGGTAGCATACAACAGAAAATCGCAATGTGGGCAGCGGTCACCAGAAAATCGCAATGTGGGCAGCAGTTACCAGAAAATCGCAATGTGGGCAGCAGTTACGAGAAAATCACAATGTGGGCAGCAGTTACCAGAAAATCACAATGTGGGCAGCAGGCACCAGAAAAAACAATTGCACCTGTGGAAAAATAAACAATTCACTCACCTGGCAGAAGTCTCCTCTCCCGGCATCTGGCGTGGAGCTCCCCGATGATCCTCCTGCAACACATCTCCCGTGCTGACAGGCAGAGTGCAGGGCTACGGCAAGATGGCTCCCGAAGCCCTGTACTAGAGATACAAATAGTCTCCAGAGCAGGGCTTCGGCAGCCATCTTGCCATAGCCCTGCTCTGCCACCCGGGAGACTGCAGGCTGCGGGGAATGAACTGGCCCGGCGTCTATTAGACGCTGCGGCCAGTTCCACACCCGGCTGGGGGGTCCCACAATCGGGGGGCGGCAGCACTTCCCCTGCACACGGCTGGCGGGCCCCAGAAAGCCCCCGGGCCCCTTGCAGCCGATAGGGATGCATCCCCGGTAGGTATGCCACTGTCTGTAATCATATGTATTGTACAGTACTGCGTAATATGTTGGCGCTATATAAATCCAATAAATAATAATAATACTGCAACACTGTCAGACAATTCATGCAGAAAAACTGCTGCAGAAAACGGATAGAAAAGTGTAGATCCATGCAGTGCTGTCAACATCCCAGGGAATCCTAACAGACTTATACTCTGTGCATTTTTTCAATTTTTTTACTTTAACTACTTCCCGACCGCCGTATAGACAAATGGCGGCCGGGAAGCTGACGCCGCAAGGACCGCCGTATAGACAAAATGCGGCGGTCCTTGTATGGGCGTGGGCGGAGCGATCGCGTCATCCGTGACGCGATCCTCCGCCGGGAGTCGGAAGCCTGGCATTTTGCCTCTGCTCGCCGGCCACTTAGCAGAGCCGGCGAGCGGAGGAATCCGTAACAATGGCCAATCAGAATGTATAAGGCACTTTGTTAAGTAAACAAAGTGCCTTATACGTGCTTCCTCCTCGCCTCGTGGTCTCATTGTTGCAGAGACCACTAGCGAGGAGGAAGCACTTTGTGAGTATACAGCACACACGTTTTTTTTTGCCTACAGCCCCCCTGATCTCCCACCCCAGGCCTCATACCCCCCCTGATCACCCCAGCAGACCCCTGCCAGCACCCTTGCACCCCTTTAAAAACCCCAACCCCCCCACCTATCACTAACTTTAAACGCTATCCCCTGCGTTAGGTCCCTAACTGCCTCCTAGTCACCCCTGATCCCCCCCCCCCTACCTTTAGATCACCCCCAGACTCCATCCCAGACTACCCCCCTGTATACTGTATACATCTGTATACAGCTACCTTACCCTCTGATCCCCCTCTGATCCCCCTCTGATCACCTGTCTATCACCTGTCCATCACCCCTTGGCACCCCCACCCATCAGAGCAGACCCTAACTGCCCCGCGGGGGTAACCGATCACCTGCCCAGGCCCTCGATTGCCCTCATACCCCCCTTCTGATTACATCCCCTGCTCTTTGTTTACATCTGTCCTCCCCAGCAATCACTAACTGATCTGCGATCAGTAACCCCCTGTGTCTGCCTCTCATCAGATCAGGACTCAGTTTGCCCCGTGCAGGCTCCTGATCAACCCCCCACTCCCTCAAATCGCCCTCAGACCCCCCCCCCTAATCACCGTCCAAGTGCATTGTTTTTGACTGTGCTGCGCTTGTATTCGATTGTGCTGCGCTTGTATTTGATTGGGCTGCGATTGTATTTGATTTTCCCGTGATCTGCTTCGATTGTCCCGTGATTGTTTGATTGCCTGAGACCCCACTTCCCACCACACCCAACCCCCCCCTCCCCCCCCCCCCCCACCACACCCAACCCCACCCTCCCCCCACCACCTCCAACCACCACCTTCCGAGTGCATCAGATTTGCTTGTGCTGTGATTGGAGTCGATTGTGCTGTAATTGTATTTGATTGTCCCGTGATCGGCTTCGATTGCCCCGTGATTGTTTGATTGCCTGAGACCCCACTTCCCGCCACACCCAATCCCACCCTCCCCCCATCACCTTCCGAGTGCATCAGATTTGATTGGGCTGTGATTGGAGTCGATTGTGCTGTAATTGTATTTGATTGTCCCGTGATCGGCTTCGATTGCCCCGTGATTGTTTGATTGCCTGAGACCCCACTTCCCGCCACACCCAATCCCACCCTCCCCCCATCACCTTCCGAGTGCATCAGATCTGCTTGTGCTGTGATTGGAGTCGATTGTGCTGTAATTGGATTTGATTGTCCCGTGATTGTTTGATTGCCTCTGAGACCCCACTTCCCACCAACCCCAATACCTCTCAAATACTCCCTTTTTGCTAGGTAGGTGCTCTTTTTTTCTGGGTAGTCTCGGAGGAAAACCCCATAAATTTAGCAATCCAAAATGGCAAGAAGGGGGCTTTCCGATGACGAGGTATACAGGTATATGGACCAGTCGGATGAGTTCTTTTGGGAAGAATCATCCGTCGAATCTTCCGGGTCCAATTTTGAACCTGTAGAAAGCAGTGGTTCCCTGACCGATACTGATGACGAGGCTATGGTCCCGGCTACAGCCAGGCGTACCAGACCCCAAGTCGTTAGACCGCAGGTGGCGCAGGATCCGCCTCAAGGGCAGCAGGGTGGTGCTAGCGCTGTTGATAGTTTTCTTGGTGAGGCAGGCACCAGCAGCGCAGCATCTCCTGGACTTAGTGCCAGTGCTTCCGTAGACCCTGACGAAGTGGTGAGCGTCAGCATGGAAGTGGAAACTGGTACGGTGGCAAGTGCAGTAGTACCCCCGTCGCAGCCACCAAGAAGAAGACGGGCCCGTAGTACCCATAGACTCCCAGAGGTGCTGGCACAACCAGATTGGCAATCCCCTGATTCCGCCGCACCCGTAGTGCCCCCTTTCACCGCCCAGTCTGGAGTCCAGGTGGCGACAGCTCATCTAGGAACGGCCCTAGACTTTTTGCAGCTGTTCATCACCCAGGTTCTCCTGGACTTAATTGTGGTTGAGACCAATCGTAAAGCCACACAATTCATCACCGAGCACCCGGAGAGCATGTATGCCCAGCCTTTCGGGTGGAAACCAGTCCAAGTTTCCGACATTAAAATCTTTTTGGCCCTTATCCTTCACTTGGGACTAATGAAACAAAATGTATTGCGGTCGTATTGGTCTACGAACCCAGTACATCATGTTCCCTTGTACCCTGCTGCCATGTCCAGGACACGATTTGAGTCCATCCTGCGCTTCCTGCACTTCAACGACGACGAAACCTGTCTTGAAAGGGGAGACCCTGCTTATGACCGGCTCCACAAAATTCGGCCCCTCATAGACCACCTGTCCTCAACATTTGCAGATGCTTATATCCCTGAACAGAACATCTGCGTAGACGAGTCCCTCTTACGCTTTACCGGGCGCCTTGGCATCAAACAGTACATCCCAAGCAAGCGCGCCCGGTATGGGGTGAAACTGTATAAGCTCTGTGAAAGGGCCACAGGCTATACATGTCGTTTTAGGGTCTATGAGGGAAAAGACTCAAAATTGGAGCCGGTCGGATGCCCTGACTACCTGGGGAGCAGTGGAAAGGTTGTGTGGGACTTGGTGTCACCCTTGTTCCGGAAGGGGTACCATCTTTTTGTGGACAATTATTACACAAGTGTGGCCCTCTTTCAGCACTTAAAGTTAGAAGGAATCCGATGCTGTGGCACTGCGCGGCCTAGTCGCCAGGGCTTCCCCCAACGGCTCGTTACCACCAGACTTCAACGGGGGCAGAGGGCCGCCTTGCGTACTGAAGACCTGCTCGCGGTGAAATGGAAGGACAAGAGGGACGTTTACTTTCTGTCCACCATTCACACAGACACGACTGTCCAAATTCAACGGGCAACTAAGGTCATTGAAAAGCCCCTTGTCGTCCACGAATATAATGTCAACATGGGAGGGGTGGACTTCAATGACCAGAGGTTAGCGCCCTATTTAGTTACCCGGAAAACAAGACGCTGGTATAAGAAAGTGTCTTTTTATCTGATTCAATTGGCAGTTTACAACAGCTTTGTTCTCTACAGTAAGGCTGGGAGAACTGGATCTTTCCTCCAATTTCAGGAACAGATCATTCTGGACATCCTGTATCCAGGAGGTGCCAGGCCCCCCCCCCCCAGATGCAACTAGCCGACTGCATGGTAGGCATTACGCCTATCAGATTCCGTGTGCCCCAGGTCAACGCATCCGAAGAAAACGTTGTCGTGTCTGCAGCAGGACTGGAAGAAGGAATGACACCAGTTTTTATTGTCCCCGCTGTCCTGACCAGCCTGGCCTATGCGTAGGGCCGTGTTTTGAGAGGTACCACGAGCAGGTACACTATTAGAACCTAGGGAACTCCAGACACAGGAGTAGGCACACACTCAGTGGTCTTTTGCACATTGTCGCAGGGAGAGGAGAGGTAAGCTTGAAGACCAAACGGGTAAGCATAAAAGTGGGAAGAAGGATCGGTTTCCATGCTTGATATTGCTGATCTGTCCTGGATTGGCGATATAAGACGGCATGTTTGAATTTCCCTTGAGTGTGGACACCCCCGGTTTATATGTGATTTGGGCCGATGATGATGCTTTAATGCCACACAGAGTCATCTCTATTGGCAGGCATATTGCTGTATCCTACAGGCATAATGCTGTATACTAAAGTTCTGAGGCCCAGTCACATAAGTTGGTGGCTCACCCTGAGTGCAGGGTGGCACGGGGTGTCTCTCTCCTGAGGTTATCACTGCCATTGATGTGGAGGAAGATCTGCCATTGATGGGGAGCAAGGTATGTTTGCCGTTCATTTTTCCTTTCAGCCCAGAGTGCATTACTTGTATACCCAATATAAGGAGTATAGCAGAAACTCCTAATACTGGCCATACATGTAATGATTGCAGAGACCCTAAAATGCCAGGACAGACTCCACAAATGACCCCATTTTGGAAAGAGGACACCCTAAAGTATTATGTGAGGTGCACAGTGAGTTCATAAAAGATTTAAATTTTTGTCACAAGTTAGCAGAATTTTTTTTTTTATTTTTTTTTAACAAAGTGTCATTTTCCGTTAACTTGTGACAAAAAATAAAATTTTCAATGACCTCACCATTACCCTCATGGAATACCTTGTTGTGTATTCTTTCCAAAATGGGGTCATTTGTGGGGTTTGTTAACTGTCCTGGCAAGTGGGCGGGGTGCTAAATTGTGAGCACCCCTGTAAAGCCTAAAGGTACTCATTGGACTCTGGGCCCCTTAGAGCAGTTAGGGTGCAAAAAAGTGCCACACATGTGGTATCGCCGTACTCGGGAGAAGTAGTACAATGTGTTTTGGGGTGAATTTTTACACATACCCATGCTGGGTGGGAGAAATATCTCTGTAAATGGACAATTGTGTGTAAAAAAATCAAAAGATTGTCATTTACAGAGGTATTTCTCCCACCCAGCATGGGTATGTGTAAAAATACACCCCAAAACGCATTGTACTACTTCTCCCGAGTACGGCGATACCACATGTGTGGCACTTTTTTGCACCCTAACTGCGCTAAAGGGCCCAAAGTCCAATGAGCACCTTTAGGATTTCACAGGTCATTTTGCGGAATTTGATTTCCAGACTCCTCCTCACGGCTTAGGGCCCCTAAAATGCCAGGGCAGTATAGGAACCCCACAAATGACCCCATTTTAGAAAGAAGACACCCCAAGGTATTCCGTTAGGAGTATGGTGAGTTCATAGAAGATTTTATTTTTTGTCGAAAGTTAGCGGAAAATAGATTTTTAATGTTTTTTTCACAAAGTGTCATTTTCCACTAACTTGTGACAAAAAATAAAATCTTCTATGAACTCACCATACTCCTAACGGAATACCTTGGGGTGTCTTCTTTCTAAAATGGGGTCATTTGTGGGGTTCCTATACTGCCCTGGCATTTTAGGGGCCCTAAACCGTGAGGAGTAGTCTGGAAATCAAATTCCGCAAAATGACCTGTGAAAGCCTAAAGGTGCTCATTGGACTTTGGGCCCTTTAGCGCAGTTAGGGTGCAAAAAAGTGCCACACATGTGGTATCGCCGTACTCGGGAGAAGTAGTACAATGTGTTTTGGGGTGTATTTTTACACATACCCATGCTGGGTGGGAGAAATATCTCTGTAAATGGACAATTGTGTGTAAAAAAATCAAAAGATTGTCATTTACAGAGATATTTCTCCCACCCAGCATGGGTATGTGTAAAAATACACCCCAAAACACATTGTACTACTTCTCCCGAGTACGGCGATACCACATGTGTGGCACTTTTTTGCACCCTAACTGCGCTAAAGGGCCCAAAGTCCAATGAGCACCTTTAGGATTTCACAGGTCATTTTGCGGAATTTGATTTCCAGACTCCTCCTCACGGCTTAGGGCCCCTAAAATGCCAGGGCAGTATAGGAACCCCACAAATGACCCCATTTTAGAAAGAAGACACCCCAAGGTATTCCGTTAGGAGTATGGTGAGTTCATAGAAGATTTTATTTTTTGTCGAAAGTTAGCGGAAAATAGATTTTTAATGTTTTTTTCACAAAGTGTCATTTTCCACTAACTTGTGACAAAAAATAAAATCTTCTATGAACTCACCATACTCCTAACGGAATACCTTGGGGTGTCTTCTTTCTAAAATGGGGTCATTTGTGGGGTTCCTATACTGCCCTGGCATTTTAGGGGCCCTAAACCGTGAGGAGTAGTCTGGAAATCAAATTCCGCAAAATGACCTGTGAAATCCTAAAGGTACTCATTGGACTTTGGGCCCCTTAGCGTACTTGGGGTGCAAAAAAGTGCCACACATGTGGTACCGCCGTACTCGGGAGAAGTAGTATAATGTGTTTTGGGGTGTATTTTTACACATACCCATGCTGGGTGGGAGAAATAACTCTGTAAATGGACAATTGTGTGTAAAAAAAATCAAAACATTGTCATTTACAGAGATATTTCTCCCACCCAGCATGGGTATGTGTAAAAATACACCCCAAAACACATTATACTACTTCTCCTGAGTACGGCAATACCACATGTGTGGCACTTTTTTGCAGCCTAACTGCGCTAAGGGGCCCAAAGTCCAATGAGCACCTTTAGGCTTTACAGGGGTGCTTACAATTTAGCACCCCCCAAAATGTCAGGACAGTAAACACACCCCACAAATGACCCCATTTTGGAAAGTAGACCCTTCAAGGTATTCAGAGAGGGGCATGGTGAGTCCGTGGCAGATTTCATTTTTTTTTGTCGCAAGTTAGAAGAAATGGAAACTTTTTTTTTTTTTTTTTTTCTCACAAAGTGTCATTTTCCGCTTACTTGTGACAAAAAATAATATCTTCTATGAACTCACTATGCCTCTCAGTGAATACTTTGGGATGTCTTCTTTCCAAAATGGGGTCATTTGGGGGGTATTTATACTATCCTGGAATTCTAGCCCCTCATGAAACATGACAGGGGGTCAGAAAAGTCAGAGATGCTTGAAAATGGGAAAATTCACTTTTGGCACCATAGTTTGTAAACGCTATAACTTTTACCCAAACCAATAAATATACACTGAATGGGTTTTTTTTTATCAAAAACATGTTTGTCCACATTTTTCGCGCTGCATGTATACAGAAATTTTACTTTATTTGAAAAATGTCAGCACAGAAAGTTAAAAAAATCATTTTTTTGCCAAAATTCATGTCTTTTTTGATGAATATAATAAAAAGTAAAAATCGCAGGAGCAATCAAATAGCATCAAAAGAAAGCTTTATTAGTGACAAGAAAAGGAGCCAAAATTCATTTAGGTGGTAGGTTGTATGAGCGAGCAATAAACCGTGAAAGCTGCAGTGGTCTGAATGGAAAAAAAGTGGCCGGTCCTTAAGGGGTAGAAAGCCCTAGGTCCTCAAGTGGTTAAGGTGTAACTGAACTGCATTCTGACATGATAAGATAAACATGGGTACATACAGTACTGATCCCATTTAGAATTTTCCTATGTGCACTTTGTATTGCAGCAAGTTGCTCTTCTGAAAGGTAAATAGAATTAAAAGCAACTTGTATCGGCTAAGAAAAAATCTGATAATATCAAAGTTCTGAAATTTCAAAGGCGAATTACTTATTTCACTGGGAGCTGAATGAACCCAGACATTATTCTACCCCTCTCCATTTAAGCTTGGTTTATTGTTAACAAAACAAAACAAAACAAAACAAACCAAAAAAAAAAACAGGGAACAATACAGAACATGGTGGAGCAGTCTGTATATGTTGTGCAATAGACTCAAATAGCCAAACAAAAGAATTGTATACATTTACAGATTACATTATCATGAATTATATAAAAATGAGCTAAAGCAGCAAGGTGAATACAGTTTATCTGCTACAGCCCAAGCTCAAAGAAAACCTATACCAACATAAAACATCCAAAACTAAACCAAACCAAGCTGGTTATGTGTTTTACACTGCATGACACAAAAGACCAGCAGGACAAAATCAGAAATCATTTGGCAGGTAGGAAATCTCAGAAAAAAAGAACTGAACTTTCAGTTTAGTTGTTTATCCAAAGTTCAGTCTGAATACAATGCTGCCTTGAACTACTAATAACTCGACCAGACTCTATGAACACAGAAGGTTGCCTCTGTCTTGCACACTGGTCACTGTAGCAGCTCAGAAGTCATCATCAGGTTGTGGACACTATGAGTCACCCATTAGCTGGCTTACTGTCCTCTGTGTATTTTTAGGTCAAGCAGCCTAGGGCATTATGGAAGTGTATGCCCTTTATAGTTAACCTCGTGCTGTTTTCTAGGGTAATGTACACTACACAAATCACATCAATGTAGCACCACAAACAGAAAAAAAGAACAGTTCTGACGAGTCTTCAAAATATTGCTTTGTAAATTCTTTCAGTTTAATGACACTCCTGGTATGAATAAGCAAATCATCTGGGAAACGCATAAAGCGTATGTCAGGGGAATCTGCATCTCACTTCAAAACAAATTAAAAACACAGAGAACCCAACATCTACAATTACTTAAAGATCGGGAAAAAGAACATAAAAAAAAAACAAATTCAAGAAACCTTTTAGCACTTAAGAAAGCCAGAAGTGAGCTGCAAGATTTCTCTCTGTACAAATTTGAACAGAATCTGCACAAAATTAAGGCTAAATTTTATACGCAAAGCAACAGGGCAGGAGCGCTTTTAGCAAACCAAGGTTACAGAATGATAGCTGAGTAAATTGTGCCACCCCTCCCCCACACTGTGCCCTGAGACTAGAGCCTCTCTTGCCTCTGTCTCGGCCCTGTTTAAAATGTTCAAATTTTGTTTCTTAGCAGCCTGACACACACACACATTCTCCAGCTGTATTTACTCAATATCTTATAACAGCTAAATGAAAGCTATAACAGAAAAAGTTCAGAAAAAAATGAATTACTAATGTATAAAGTATGTAATGTGATGTATAAAGGAACAACCCCCTCCTAAAAATACTTCAACTCAATTGTCAAGCTATCAGCCATCAGGGAAAACCATAGAGTGGTTGTATCCATCACTCCTCTATATAGACTTTTACTGTTTACTGAGCAAGCAGGAAACACGATAATATATATTTCATATATAAATTAACTGTACATTACGCCATTTATGGAGATTTTAAAATAGAACACTGAAATAATCTAGCTAACTGTCAAGCACTGCTTGGGTAAAGATTTGTCCAGATTATGTAGGAGTAATTTAAGGACAACCAGTTTGAACTCCACTATCATTTTCTATCCAGCATTAGAAACATGTCAGCTGTAATTTAGCTCCAATGGACAACTAGACAACTACTTAATCTGGCATTAGTAAAAGGCCCATTCTTCATCTTTAACCTCTCACAGACCAACGTGTCTAGCTTAAGGCAAAATTATACTTTTAATGCATGAGGAATATTAGTATGCCTACTAAAGGAATGCCCATTTGGGCACAGGCGAAGAATAAACAGATTCTGCTTTATGTTAAGAGGAGAGAAAGAATAGAGAGAAAGACTGGGGACAGGAGAATAGATAGATAAGTTAGTTGGCAGAGTGAAAGCCATGAACTGGGATGGAAGGGAAAGAAAATGAAGAGAGAGAGAGAGAGAGAGTGCGTGCGTGCGTGTGTGTTAGAAAAACAGAAAGGGACTTCAGACTATTCGTTAGTAGGACTAGTACTACATGTTTATCTCATCAAGGGCCTGATGCATGTAACTGCGTTAATATTGCCATGCACAGCACACAATATTACCCTTACTTCCGTCAGCAGTACAGTGAGTTATGATATGAGGGCGACCCGCCAGACTAGAGTAGCCCGTCCATTGCTATGGTGACGAGCATTACTAACAGTAACTCTCATTAGTAATGCACACTACCATAGCAACAATCACGCTACTCCAGTACTACCATAATGAGCTGTTCTGATCTAGAGTTGCCCTCTGGCTGAGGTACACCGATCATATGCTTGTCATGTAGAGGGGACCTGAGGCTAAATTCAGTGAGTTTGTCTCCGATTTGAACGTCAGCAGAAGTAATATCCATCTTACCTATTCTATCGATACCAAAAGCATTTCATTTTTGGATCTGGAGTTTATTAGGTGTGGTAATCAATTAAAGACAAAGACAGTTCTGAAGCCTACAGCCGGGAACACTCTACTACATGTGGTGAGCCATCATCCGATGTCCTTGATTAGAGGCATTTCGACCGGAATAAGTTGGAGTCCAGGCAACTCTACAATCAATTTTGATCAAGGGGTTATGGCCATAGAACAGTGCACCAATCGTAAAATCACACCCTCCAAGCAGAAAGAGATTAATTACTTTGCCCTCGTGCCCATCCACCTAGTTCTGGTGGTGGTGCCTGATTCATAATTCAGTATAATAGACATTGGTCCAAAATTAGGGATGCTCTATCTAAATGTTGGCACTTTTTGCAAATTGAGGATAAGGTGAGATACATTGTTGAGCCAGGCTACTCTTAATAGCCAGAAGGGCTAGGAACCTGTGGGTCCATCTGGTCAAGTCTGAGTTGTCCAGACAGCAGCATGGTACCTGGCTGGATAGAATTTCTCCCCCTTGGGGCATGTTTCAGTGTGGGTTCTGCAAAACTTCCCAGTATGTATTAAGTATGGATGCCTTTCAGTCACAGGATTGCTTGAAGAGCTACAAAATAAAGTCATTTTCAAATTGTAATACCACTTGGATAATATATCTTCTTATATGTCCACTAGCTGATGGCTTAGCGTTGCCCGGGTATGTATTTGGCTGGTGTTGGCTCTGCCCACTTTTTCTAACCATAACACACAATTACTCAATGACCAAGTTTGTGAGCTTTGCAGTCTTTGGAAAAATAATTTTGCATAGAAAAGAAACAAATCTGATTGGCTGTTTGTGACTCCACCCCCTTTTCTGAATTTCAACCCCAGTCCCCCAATGACCAACTGTACCAGGTTTGAGGCTTGTGCCATTAACAGTGCAAGAATGACAGCAATAAAATATCCCCCTTGAAAATCAATAGGTGAATTTTGATTCGCTTTTTTAGGCTCCACCCACTTTTCTAGATATTATTCCCAGTCACCCAATGACTAACTGTGAAAAGTTTGAGGACTCTACCATTAACAGTGTAAGAATGGCTGCAGTTTACATTTTCCCAGTGAAATGTGTATTTGTCTCCGCCCACTTTTTGGTTATGGGGATATAAAGTATCCTATATGTTATTTCAGGTAATGTACTATGTGTGTGCCAAATGTCATTCAAATCCATTTAGCCATTGTTGCGTGATTGAGTAACAAACATCCAAACTTTCGCATTTATAATATTAGTGAGATATGGGATGTATTAAGTGGGGAAAACAGGACTTGCCTTCAAGGCCCGTTTGTTGGAGGATGTGTGCGATATTATCAGTGCTGAACCCAGGTCCTCAGTTGCTGAACATTTCCAAGAGTATCATAGCGCATTGGCAGTTAGATTGTGAAAGTTGATGATCGATAATATTGCTCCATCCTTTCGCACATCTCATACCGACAAAATACTCCTGAAATGAGAAGCATTGGGCATGCACCCACTGGGGTCAGTGTCTCTGTAAGGTCTTGATATTTATTTTTCGTTGAGATGCTTTCTGTGAAATGTGTATAATCTGTCAGGGACAACCTGACCGCTATATTATACTAGTTCACTTATCATCCCCATTTATTTTCATGTTGTGTTATATGGGGGAGCGAGTCCACATCTGCGATCAATAATAAATGGTTGGATGTGTACAGCTGGAGATTATTACATAGGAAAATTATACATAACTAGTAGACCTAAGCATGTTTAAAAACGCGCTCTAGATCTGTGTCGGAACCTCCCTCCCATGTTTGCCGCCACCGCCGCACAGTCAGCGCGCATCCCGCCCCCCCCAGCCTGTCCTGCTCCCTGTCCCAAGGCTGTCCGTGCGGCACATGCACAGTAGCGCAAACGCACAGACGCATACACACACAGGGACAGGAAAGCAGAGACACAGAGGGATTATTATATAGGATTCAGTGTTATCCTGTGTTTTATCTGTGTAGACTGTAATCTGAAATATCTATAATAATAATATTACATAATAATAATGATAATAATAATAATATAATAATAATAATAATACACTTTTGCCATCACTGATTACCTGTCTGTTACTTTCATGCGCCCACCACTCACTCTTTAAACTTACTTGCAAGGCCCTTACATGCAGATGCAGATGCTGACATTGTGAGTGGGCAGAGCCAGATTTGCCCTTTAAAGAGACTCCGTAACAAAAATTGCATCCTGTTTTTTATCATCCTACAAGTTCCAAAAGCTATTCTAATGTGTTCTGGCTTACTGCAGCACTTTCTACTATCACAGTCTCTGTAATAAATCAATGTATCTTTCCCTTGTCAGACTTGTCGGCCTGTGTCTGGAAGGCTGCCAAGTTCTTCAGTGTTGTGGTTCTGCTATGAACTCCCCCTTGCAGGCCCCTCTCTGCACACTGCCTGTGTATTATTTAGATTAGAGCAGCTTTTCTCTTCTCTCTTATCTTTTACAAGCTGGATAAATCGTCCTCTGAGCTGGCTGGGCTTTCACATACTGAGGAATTACAGACAAGGGCAAAGCTGTTTGCAGGAGAAAAAAGAGCAGCCTGAAACTTCAGTGCATGAGAACTGCAGGGAGAAAGAAACACACAAATGATCTCTTGAGATTCAAAAGGAAGGGTGTATACAGCCTGCTTGTGTATGGTTGTATTTTCTATGTGTGGACATACTGTACATCAACCTACTTCCTGTTTTGGTGGCCATTTTGTTTGTTTATAAACAAACTTTTTAAAACTGTTTTTAACCACTTTTAATGCGGCGAGGAGCGGCGAAATTGTGACAGAGGGTAATAGGAGATGTCCCCTAACGCACTGGTATGTTTACTTTTGTGCGATTTTAACAATACAGATTCTCTTTAAAAGGATGGCTCATCGCTCTAAGCTCCACCCTGATGAAGCCTGGATAAGCCATGCAAAACTAGTTGGCGTTCTTTGTTCACACACTGATCCGTAGTGTTGCAATACAATTTTATTGTCCATTGCAACGGAACGCAACAGATACAGTGTGGAAGGAGCCTAAGAATGTGACAGGTGTACTTAACCTATCCAATACATTGCTAGGAAATATATTATAACATTTTAAAGCCTAACTAGAACCATAATTTAATTAGGCAATTGTTATTAGCAATCAGGATGATAAGTTAATATAAACAGCGAATAAAAGCAAAGTGGTGAAGGGATTATGCTTTTCACAGGCCAGATATTCTTGTTGATTAAGCTAATGGGTCTGTCAATGAAGTGTGACCACTTGATTGAGCAATAGTTTTCCGACTACATTTCCCAGAATCTCTGCAATACAGTTGGAACCATGCGTTTTGTTGTCAGCATGATATGCAGTTCACAGGACGTGGTTGGTCTAGAAAAAAGAACCTAGTGAGAAATATTTATGGAAATCTCTACACATCTTTGATGGAATGAAATGTATCCTAATTGCTATGTGTTGGCCACACGGGAGACATGTCTATGTTGATTTTTTGGAATAAAATAAATTAACTGCTTCAGTAAAGACAGTCTTGAATATTTTTTGTATTTTACAACACGGACTATTAGAAAAACCTAGAGGCAGAGACAGGGCCGGGCCGAGGCATAGGCTGGAGAGGCTCCAGCCTCAGGGCGCAGTGTAAGAGGGGGCGCAGAATTCATTCAGCTGTCATTCCTAATTGTGTATGAAGCAGAAAGAAATAAGAAAAGGGGATACATGGCAGTGACTGCAATCCATATAACTAGATATTAAGGTGTTGGGGAGGTTGTGGGCCCTGTGGCGCCTCTTAGTCTAATAGCAATCAGTGTGTGACAGCTGGGGTGGGAGGGATGGAGGGGCGCACTTTGGTGTCTCAGCCTTGGGTGCTGGAGTACCTTGTCCTGGCTCTGGGCAGAGATATATACTGGTAGTTGCAAGCAAACACAGCGACACAGATTTTATGTCACAAGTTGCACAGACAATAGCAGACAACCATTTTTGCAGCAATATACAGTACTAAAGACCGGGCAACTTATTATAGGGACAAATTCTAAATCGGTGTACTATTTACAAGTAAAAACACAGAGAACATAAACAGAACTACAATAACAGCAGAACCACAATAACAATGCAATCCTAACAAACTGAGTAACTAAAAGCACTATTTAACGATAAACAAAAGTGGGGACACCGAGAGCCCAATATAGTGTAGTAAGCAAAACAATAGGTTGGAATTGAAAAGTATATAGTGTATATATTCACAAAAGCTGGTTAGCTTCTAGGTAACCACTGAACAGGCGGGGGAGGAGATTAGACCTGTCCTCACTCAGGATTATAAGTTGCTCTCTGTAGAGCAGGAAAAAAAGAGATGGGGATTGACCCCTCCACCAGGGGTGGATATTGGTAATATAAGAGTGAACAGAGGCGCCAGCAGGATAAAAGGTACTAAAAAGTTTAAAATTCCTCAGGAGGTGGTGGTGGACTCGCCTCCTTGAAGTAGACAAGATAGTGTCAGCTTTTTAACAACAACAGGTTATTATTTATATACTCCAGACAACCATGCAACGCGTTTCGCAGGTATATTCCTGCTTCCTCAGGCAATAACAAATAGGAGTACACGCAGTACAGTCTCAAGGTCACGATAAACAGAGGCACTTGAGACTGTACTGCATGTACTTCCTATTTTCCTATCCCCGCTGGAGCCAGCAAAGGTAAATATTGAACTGACAGTCGGGTCTGTCGCCGGCTGTTCGGAGGGCTGCAGCGAGACCCCCGTGGGACAGAGGACGGCATGGGAAGCCTCATTAGGATCCGGAGGCTTCCCCCACCCGAGGTGAGTACCCCCTAGGGGATGTTTTTGATGTTACAGAGTCTCTTTAAAAGCACTATTTACCACAATAAATACAAAGAGGCATGGTATAATAATCAAGGTAAGCGAAGGTCACAAGACAGTAAGCAATATCACAGAATCAGGGAAATCAGGCCTACAGAACAGGAGGAGGGAACTACACTACATTCACACTGCCTTTGCCCTATCACCCTTAAACACACCCATGGTTAGTTGGGGCCATTTGTCAGGGGTCACATAACAAAGAAACCCACATGACTACCTCAACCTATAACAAGTGTGGCCACAGTACATCTTTGATTCTATGCCACTTCCTCGCTCATTTGTGTTTGTCATATTTTGCCTTCTTAAAACAGGATGGCCTCAATTCTGGTAGGGTTATCAAACAAATTACCTCATGTGAAGTAATGTACCTCATGAGGTAATGACATTTAGCAATTCTGGTAGGTTTTAGTCATGTTTTACCTCCTGCGGTATATTATGAGGTAATTCGTGAGTTAATCTGCATTCATTTTACAGAAAATAGTTATTCTCATGGAAATTAGGGGGCATGTCAGCACATGACTCACCAATCAGTTTAAGACCTGCCTGTACCTGGAGGTAAAGTCAATTTGTATGCATTTTGCAATTTTTAGTGGAATTCCTATTGCTGTTTTAGTGTCGTTCCTATTCAGGCTGTGTAATAGAAAAGAATAGTAGAAATAAAACTCCAAAATATTTAGTGGATTTTTTTTATAGGGGATGCCTATAAATATACTTTTCATAGGTTGCTACATAATCAACTACACCTTCCCCCTAAAAAAACAAAAAACAATCTTCTGGAACTTATGGAAGACAATCAAAGACTACTATTATTTATTTACTGCATGCTTACCGCTGCATTTACCTCATGTTTTACCTCATGTTCGGAAATTGAGAAAAATCTTTCAGAATTGCAAAAAAAAAAGAAAAAAAAAAAAGAGGTATTTTACCTACAAAAAAATATTTACCTCACATAGCTACCAGAATTGAGGCCGATGTGTTTACATTTTTCACCTCACCATGAGCACAAAGTAAGAGTACATATTAACTCGGCGCCGCTCAGTTCGGCGGGGGGAGAGCCGAATGACGGCTCTCACCGCTGCCGCAAAACTCCAAGGCGGCGTTGTCGCAACTCGGAGGGAGATGTAATTTGGGGTCTGGAAGCGCCCCCGCTCAGCATAACATTGCTGCTATGAGGTGCCCAGCTTCGGCGCTCGGCTCTCAGAGCCGCGCGCCGATATGAACTGATTCGCAAAGTAACACCCATAATACATCACTTTAGGACATTAATTTGAACAGGCAGTTCATTTCTTTATGTTCTCATTAGAAAGGCATATAAACAGATAGAACACCTGTGGCTATTTATTTATAGAGACATATGTGATTGTACTCTTCCATAAATTAAGAGGAAAAGCTGCAAAACCATTCTCACAAGCCCTACCGCAAAGCCATGTAGGTTCCATAACTTGCATCAGGTCAGGTTAGGGGACAGCGTATGGGGAAAACAAGTAATATCAGTTAGAAGGTTACAGTTGGGTGTCAGGAAGGGGTGGAGGGGGAGTAGGGAATAGGTAAGGAATGAACTAAGAGGAGAAAGTAATGTAGAGGGGAGGAGGCACCCTAAAATTAAGTACCTTATCTCTTAGAGTAAAATATGATACACTAAAGTATATGAGGCATCTTACCTCTCCAGATAAACCAACCCAGACAATTAGGGACGGGTTTAGATCAGGTAAGGATTACTCAAGCACAATTTATAAAAATAGAAAACACATTTCACGGTTCCCTGTCGGCTTCCTCGATTCAATAAAGTGCCTTAGAGGATTCAGTTTACAGCATGGATTTTTTGGGAGGCACCCACACTATAAACTGAATTGCTTCAGCCAAGTGGCGGCTGAGAGAAGTGCTCTGTCTGTTTTCCCTGCCTGTCACGTGACTTCACAACCGCGCTGCTTTCTCGTGCCTCCGCTCCCCCGCATAGCAACAGAACACGTAGCTCACCTGCGCCTGTGCAGCCTACGTCTGTATTGTCACCTGTGAGATTGGGTCACAATCCCTGCTGGAGACATGCCTCGTATGTGCGTGTGAGACTTAAGTCACCTACTGTATAACAACGTTGTTTAGTCAAGGTAGCAAACAAATGAGACCAAAGTAGATGATTTCAGCCATGTCTAACCGTTGGAAATTCTTTAAGCACACTCCAAAAAAATCCTGGTGGTTCTAGTTCTTAGGTTTTCAACATGTGGTACCCCAGGGACCTCAGGGAGTACTTCTGATGGTTCCAGGAAGTACTTCTGACTTGATATAGTTAACTAAGAATAATACATTTAGAGTGAAAGAAAATGATAAATCTTACATAACCAACACCAAATTAGTATTTTAGCTAATTATATGCAATTGTAAATGCATGGAGACTGTTTAGAGACAATTACTACGTACAGATATTTACTATATCTGTGCCAAGGGGTACTTGAGATCATCTTTATGATACCAGGGGTAACTTTGTGAGTCCAGGCTTTCAAAAGGGGTGCATACCAATGAAATGTTGAAAAACACTGTTCTATTTCATCACAATGTAACTAGGTACCCTTTAACATATGCACTCATTGAAATGCTGAGCATGGGTTATTTGATCTACATTGATGTCTATGAGCTTGGACTTTACTTTATGGATTGCATAACAATAATCACTCTATACAGTCTACAGTGAAGCCTGCTTATGACTTCAATGCCTATGCTGTCTCTATGCAGGATTAATTGCCATATGATGGTATATCCCACCCAACACAACATCATTTTCCACGCTGACTACACAGGCAAAAAAAACCTTCTCCAGTATGGTGGATGAGCTTACACAACAGCCTGCAAATCTTCATCTGGAGTCAGTCCCACACCGTTAATATCTGTTTCCAAGAACCAGTGTCTTATAAGCAATATATTCTCTTTGAAGACTGAATTATCTCATAAAAATGTCAATTGTGCACCTTTAACCTCCTGTATTGAATCCTTATGCCGCGGCTTTAACATATCGTTCTAGTAAATATACCATGCAAATACAATTTATTTCTGGAGCTCCCACTGTCTTGGGGTTGACCTACGTATAAACTTGAAGAGAATTCAAGCGAAAGCTGTAAAAATTAAATATTTAATTTCTTCAGCTAAAATGGCATTTTGGCAAGTATAGCATTTAATTACATACTAGCAGCAGAGACTTATTTAAACATGTAAAGCATATAATTAAACACATGCCGGCAAACCACCACTGGCAAAGCAAGAAATCAGAGCATTATCTATTCTCTTTATCAGAGTGCTGATGCTGCATTGTGACTGAGGAAACCTGGCCAAGTTTCTAAGTGTGTTATTAACAGTGTTCTCCCAAAGCACGATCGCTGTTCCATACTTGGCAATTAGCAGCTGTGTCTGTGTAACAGGGAACATAATGTCTAGATGGCAGGGTTTTTCCATTCACAAAACATCTATTTTGTGCTCCTTACTGACAAACGAAAAAGCATTACAGGGTTCTTTCCAGTAATTAATAAATTGCTTCATAGATGATACATATGCAACATTCTACCTTTTAGGCTACTTGCACACTAAGACGTTGCGTTAGGTGCCACGTTAAGGTCGCATAACGTGCACCTAACGCGACGCCTGGTGCTCTTCGATGTGGACGTCAGAGTGAGCCGCGTTGTGCAGCTCACTCTGGCGTCCGTGATGCCGTGATGCGTACTCTTGGACGCATGCGGCATCACGTGGTCCCGCCGGCCAATCGCCGCACAGAGCGGCCGCTCCAGGAAGTAAACACTGCACGTCACAACGTGCAGTGAATAATAATTAGCCATGTGCCTGGCCGCTCTCCGCTCCTCCCCAACATTACTGAGCATGTGCGCACAGTCTAACGCGGCTTAAGCCACTGTAACGCTGTAGCATGCTGCACTTTCGGAAGAACGTGCAGCGTTACATGTAACGCAACGTGGGCACTGTGAACAGCCCACTTGTTTTACATTGCTGTGCGTTGGGGGAGCGTTACAGGCTGCACTAACGTGCGCCTGTAACGTCTTAGTGTGTAAGCAGCCTTACAGTACAGTATGTCTTCCATATAGCAGAAGCAATTAGGTAGGTGTTTGCAACAATCCTTTATCAGATCGCCATAGACTCTGAAGTTTATGTTGTTTGTTTGCCAGATTTGAGTGATAAAGATATCTGTGTCTGACTATCTGCAATTTTTCCTCAATAAAAAAAGTCCCATGGTTCTTTATGTTCTCTTAACTGGTTGGCGCCTAGGGTGTGGTGCCATTTTCTGCTGAACTCTTGCACGAAACACAAGGAAAACAGTACTAAGGCCGGTTCACATTAGCATTAAAAAGCGGACTGTAAGCGGAACAGATACTATACAAACGGAGCAGATGCGAACAGATCCAATGTTAACGTTTGGAACCATTCACAAGCGTCTGCTCATACCAATCCATTTCGCCAAGTGGACCGCAACTTTGCTGCAGCACCAATTTTTCCGGACTGCTGAGCCCAGCCGACCGAAAACAGAAGCTTAAGACCTGCATTGGGGACAATGGGAAAATTGAAAGCTTCTTCAAACTAATAATGACTAGACCAACACTGCCCTGCTAGTCTCACTACATCATGCCACCTTTCCTTTAGGTGTAGTAGGTTGCACAGCCTCCTTCCCTCTGTGGTGCCCATAACTATCCTGGGAGCTAGGACCACGTTGTTGCTGCCTTGTTCCGGTTGGTCCTAGCTCCCATGGACTAAAGTTATATGGAAACAAGGAATACTCTTGCCATCTTATATTAGTCCTTGGAATCTAGGACCAGCTGTCATACAGTCCTAGGTCCTAGGCACTGGGTACAGTTACACTCCGCTACACCAATCTAAAAGGCAGATAGAATTGGTATCCTAGTACCGTGGCACAGGGCAGAGCCAAACTAGTCAGTGATAACTCTGTAATTTTTTTTTAAGGTTTAAATGGCTTCATGGACCTGTCCACCTCCCAGAAAATACTCATTATTAACTGTAACTTGAATCAAATACAACATCCTTCTATATGGCCCAAAATGAATGTATGTGTTCAGTGTCATAGCTACAATCACAGGATCCAGTTTAAACACTGAACTACAGCACAAAGCACATTCCCTGGACAACACAATCTGCTGCCAGATGTGCTTTAATACACTACACAGTAATGTTTGTTATGGATTTAGGCATTGGTGTCAACAGAGAGATATTAGATACAGAGTAAAGTGGTCCTTCAATGATTTCGCTATGGGGCCTTATCACACACTTCATTAGCAATACAATAAGGAGAAACGTAAAATGACAAGAATAATGATATATATATTCCTTAGTGAATCTTTAGGTCAAGTGGACAAACACAAGCTGAATCCTTCCTCAGTTCCATAAGGCTTTCTCAATCATTAATCACAAAATACAACTGGCGAAAGGACATCAGCATCCAGCAATTACACAAAGAGTCAAACAGGCAACAGTGATTAACTTGTAGCTAATCTCCTGGCATAGTCAAACCCAATTATCATTTTATAAATCAGATCAATACTTCTGAAAGAGGGAAGAAGGAAAATTGCAAACAAAACACTTAAGATTAATGTGGTGCTAGAGCCACAGGTCCAGATTTCAGCCAGGACACTATCTGCATGGAGGTTACATAGTTACATAGTTATTTTGGTTGAAAAAAGACATACGTCCATCGAGTTCAACCAGTACAAAGTACAAATCCAGCCCGCCCCCTCACATACCCCTGTTGATCCAGAGGAAGGCGAAAAAACCCCCACAAGGCATGGTCCAATTAGCCCCAAAAGGGAAAAATTCCTTCCCGACTCCAGATGGCAATCAGATAAAATCCCTGGATCAACATCATTAGGCATAACCTAGTAATTGTAGCCATGGATGTCTTTCAACGCAAGGAAAGCATCTAAGCCCCCTTTAAATGCAGGTATAGAGTTTGCCATAACGACTTCCTGTGGCAATGCATTCCACATCTTAATCACTCTTACTGTAAAGAACCCTTTCCTAAATAAATGGCTAAAACGTTTTTCCTCCATGCGCAGATCATGTCCTCTAGTCCTTTGAGAAGGCCTAGGAACAAAAAGCTCATCCGCCAAGCTATTATATTGCCCTCTGATGTATTTATACATGTTAATTAGATCTCCTCTAAGGCGTCTTTTCTCTAGACTAAATAAACTCAGTTTATCTAACCTTTCTTGGTAAGCGAGACCTTCCATCCCACGTATCAATTTTGTTGCTCGTCTCTGCACCTGCTCTAAAACTGCAATATCTTTTTTGTACTGTGGTGCCCAGAACTGAATTCCATATTCCAGATGTGGCCTTACTAGAGAGTTAAACAGGGGCAATATTATGCTAGCATCTCGAGTTTTTATTTCCCTTTTAATGCATCCCAAAAAATTTTTCGCTTTAGCTGCAGCGGCTTGGCATTGAGTACGATTATTTAACTTGTTGTCGATGAGTACTCCTAAGTCCTTCTCCAAGTTTGATGTCCCCAACTGTATCCCATTTATTTTGTATGGTGCTAGACCATTGGTACGACCAAAATGCATGACTTTACATTTGTCAACATTGAACTTCATCTGCCATGTATGTGCCCATATAGCCATCCTATCCAGATCCTGCAATATGACACTATCTTCCTGAGAGTTGATGATTCTGCACAATTTTGTATCATCTGCAAAAAAAGCAACATTGCTCACTACTGCATCTACTAGGTCATTAATAAATAAATTGAAGAGCACTGGACCCAGTACAGACCCCTGTGGGACCCCACTGCTAACAGTCTCCCATTTTGAGTACGATCCATTGACCACAACTCTTTGTTTTCTGTCCATTAGCCAGTTCCCTATCCATGCACACAAACTCTTCCCCAGTCCTTGCATCCTCAACTTTTGCACCAGACTTCTGTGGGGAACAGTGTCGAAGGCCTTTGCAAAGTCCAAGTATATCACATCTACAGCATTCCTAATATCTATATTAGCATTCACTACCTCATAAAAGCTGAGCATGTTAGTCAAACAGGACCTGTCTTTAGTAAACCCATGTTGATGCTGAGAAATAAGATTATTTTCTACTATGAAGTCATGTATAGTATCTCTTAGTAACCCCTCAAATAGTTTGCATACAACTGATGTTAAGCTTACAGGTCTATAATTTCCTGGATCAGATTTTTTGCCCTTCTTAAATAATGGGAAAACGTGGGCTGTACGCCAATCCACTGGGACTCTGCCAGTTGCAGAGGTTGTATGTTATTTTATGGGTTTCCTGTCACATCCCCCCAAAAAAGTATTTTAACTGGCTTCTCTCTACATTGGCCCTAGACTGCAGTAGTATTAGATTATGGTATGGGCATTACCTTTCAAGGACAGTTAGTAAGGGCCCTTTTCAACTAGGCGCATTTTGATCCAAAAATCATATTGTGTGTTGTGACGAATGTTACATTTTTTCCCCCATTGGTAATCGCAAATGCACCGCAAGCGCGCCGTATACCGGAGGGGTCGCAGCAAAATTGCGATAGTGGAAAAAGAAGGAAACGTGATTGAATTATTCAATGTTGTCATTAAAAGCTTTGCAGAAGATGTGCTGTATAAATTTAAGGTGGCCACTAACGGTCCAATTTCTAGCGAAAAATCTTTGAGCGATCAGAAATTCTGATCAGATTGGTTGTAAATAATCACTGTTGATGGACACAATCGATTACAAACGATTATAAAAACAATCATCCGATTGAATTTTCATCTAACCAAAATTTGAATTTTCTTGTTGGTTGCGATAGATAGGAAGCAAAGATTGGTTCGTTGATGGTATAGTGACCGATTTTATTTCAGATCAGAATTTCTGATCGCTCGAACAATTTTTTGCTAGAAATTGGATTGTTAATGGCCATCTTAAGAATAATAACAACAAATACAAAGTAGAAGAAGTCTGAATTGTTAATGTAAGAGTGAACAGAGGCGCCAGCAGGATATAAGGTTCTAAAAGGCTTAAAATCCCTCAGGAGGTGGGAGACAAGATACAGGTTTATTAATATACTCCAAAACAAACCGTGCAACACGTTTGAAGGGTATGATCCCGCTTCCTCAGGCAATAAACAGATAGAAGTACACAGTATAGTCTCAAGGTCACGAATAGTCTGAATTGTATTTTACATTGTGACATATCCTAAATCAAAGAGTTAATCATTAAAAATTGCTTTAGGTTTCGTTTGAGTCCATGCAATTATTTAAAGAGGACCTGTATACCTCAACACTGCATGCATTCAACCCAATTGCTGCACAATATTGCAGGAGTCACGTAACCAAATACTAACATTGAAACATACCAACATATTAGGCATCGCGACTCAATAGGTTTGTGAAAAATAGATAACTTTTATTCAATACAAATGCACTTGAAAATGAAAAAAAAAAACACAAAACCATTTAACCACTTGAGGACCTAGGGCTTTCTACCCCTTAAGGACCGGCCACTTTTTTTCCATTCAGACCACTGCAGCTTTCACGGTTTATTGCTCGCTCATACAACCTACCACCTAAATGAATTTTGGCTCCTTTTCTTGTCACTAATAAAGCTTTCTTTTGGTGCTATTTAATTGCTCCTGCGATTTTTACTTTTTATTATATTCAGCAAAAAACACATGAATTTTGGCAAAAAAATGATTTTTTTAACTTTCTGTGCTGACAGTTTTCAAATAAAGTAAAATTTCTGTATACATGCAGCGCGAAAAATGTGGACAAACATGTTTTTGATAAAAAAAACCCCATTCAGCGTATATTTATTGGTTTGGGTAAAAGTTATAGCGTTTACAAACTATGGTGCAAAAAGTGAATTTTCCCATTTTCAAGCATCTATGACTTTTCTGACCCCCTGTCATGTTTCATGAGGGGCTAGAATTCCAGGATAGTATAAATACCCCCCAAATGACCCCATTTTGGAAAGAAGACATCCCAAAGTATTCACTGAGAGGCATAGTGAGTTCATAGAAGATATTATTTTTTGTCACAATTAAGCGGAAAATGACACTTTGGCCCTGATTCACAAAGCGGTGATAACTCAGTTATCACGCCTAAAAGACTTTAGGCGTGATAAGCCGTGCAAAGCTGAGTTATCACCGATTTGTGCTGCTCTTCGCGCGAAGCTCCCGCGCGCAAAGTTTTGCGCGCGTAGCGCACCGCGCTGCGCGCGCAAAGTCCCATAGGGCTCAATGGACGCTGCGCGCGAAGCATGGTACACTGCGCGCGCAGCGCGGTGCGCTACGCGCGCAAAGTTTTGCGCGCGGGAGATCGCGCGAGTTTCTTCTTATCACGCCTAAACTGAGTTTAGGCGTGATAAAGGGCTTTTCACAGGCGTGCAAACACTTTGCACTGCTTTGTGAATCAAGCCCTTTGTGAGGAAAAAAAAAAAAAAAAAAAGTTTCCATTTCTTCTAACTTGCACCAAAAAAAATGAAATCTGCCACAGACTCACCATACCCCTCTCTGAATACCTTGAAGGGTCTACTTTCCAAAATGGGGTCATTTGTGGGGTGTGTTTACTGTCCTGACATTTTGGGGGGTGCTAAATTGTAAGCACCCCTGTAAAGCCTAAAGGTGCTCATTGGACTTTGGACCCCTTAGCGCAGTTAGGCTGCAAAAAAGTGCCACACATGTGGTATTGCCGTACTCAGGAGAAGTAGTGTAATGTGTTTTGGGGTGTATTTTTACACATACCCATGCTGGGTGGGAGAAATATCTCTGTAAATGACAATTTGTTAATTTTTTTTACACACAATTGTCCATTTACAGAGATATTTCTCCCACTCAGCATGGGTATGTGTAAAAATACACCACAAAACACATTATACTACTTCTCCTGAGTACGGCGATACCACATGTGTGGCACTTTTTTGCACCCTAACTGCGCTAAAGGGCCCAAAGTCCAATGAGTACCTTTAGGATTTCACAGGTCATTTTGAGAAATTTCGTTTCAAGACTACTCCTCACGGTTTAGGGCCCCTAAAATGCCAGGGCAGTATAGGAACCCCACAAATGACCCCATTTTAGAAAGAAGACACCCCAAGGTATTCCGTTAGGAGTATGGCGAGTTCATAGAAGATTTTATTTTTTGTCACAAGTTAGCGGAAAATGACACTTTGTGAAAAAACACAATTAAAATCAATTTCCGCTAACTTTTGACAAAAAATAAAATTTTGATGACAGGTGGTCTATGAGGGGGCGAATTTTGTGGAACCGGTCATAAGCAGGGTGGCCTTTTAGATGACAGGTTGTATTGGGCCTGATCTGATGGATAGGAGTGCTAGGGGGGGTGACAGGAGGTGATTGATGGGTGTCTCAGGGGGTGGTTAGAGGGGAAAATAGATGCAATCCATGCACTGGGGAGGTGATCGGAAGGGGGTCTGAGGGTTTGGCCGAGTGATCAGGAGCCCACACGGGGCAAATTGGGGCCTGATCTGATGGGTAGGTGTGCTAGGGGGTGACAGGAGGTGATTGATGGGTGTCTCAAGGTGTGATTAGAGGGGGGAATAGATGCAAGCAATGCACTGGCGAGGTGATCAGGGCTGGGGTCTGAGGGCATTCTGAGGGTGTGGGCGGGTGATTGAGTGCCCTAGGGGCAGATAGGGGTCTAATCTGATAGGTAGCAGTGACAGGGGGTGATTGATGGGTAATTAGTGGGTGTTTAGGGTAGAGAATAGATGGAAACACTGCGCTTGGGTGGTGATCTGATGTCGGATCTGCGGGCGATCTATTGGTGTGGGTGGGTGATCAGTTTGCCCGCAAGGGGCAGGTTAGGGGCTGATTGATGGGTGGCAGTGACAGCGGGTGATTGATGGGTGGCAGTGACAAGGGGTGATTGATGGGTGGCAGTGACAGGGGGTGATTGATGGGTGATTGATAGGTGATTGACAGGTAATCAGTGGGTTATTACAGGGGAGAACAGATGTAAATATTGCACTGGCGAATTGATAAGGGGGGGTCTGAGGGCAATCTGAGCGTGTAGGCGGGCGATTGGGTGCCCGCAAGGGGCAGATTAGGGTCTGATCTGATAGGTAAAAGTGACAGGTGGTGATAGGGAGTGATTGATGGGTGATTGATGGGTAATTAGTGGGTGTTTAGAGGAGAGAATAGATGGAAACACTGCGCTTGGGTGGTGATCTGATGTCGGATCTGCGGGCGATCTATTGGTGTGGGTGGGTGATCAGATTGCCCGCAAGGGGCAGGTTTGGGGCTGATTGATGGGTGGCAGTGACAGGGGGTGACAGGGGGTGATTGATGGGTGATAGGTGATTGGCAGGTGATTGACAGGTGATCAGTGGGTTATTACAGGGAAGGACAGATGTAATTAATGCACTGGCAAATTGATAAGGGGGGGGGGGGGGGGGGTCTGAGGGCAATCTGAGCGTGTGGGCGGGTGATTGGGTGCCCGCAAGGGGCAGATTAGGGTCTGATCTGATAGGTAACAGTGACAGGTGGTGATAGGGGGTGATTGATGGGTGATTGATGGGTAATTAGTGGGTGTTTAGAGAAGATAACAGATGTAAACGATACATTTGGGAGGTAATCTGACGGCGGGTTTGCGGGCGATCTAATGGTGTGGGTGGGTGATCAGATTGCCCGCAAGGGGCAGGTTAGGGGCTGATTGATGGGTGGCAGTGACAGGGGGTGACAGGGAGTGATTGATGGGTGATAGGTGATTGGCAGGTGATTGACAGGTGATCAGTGGGTTATTACAGGGAAGAACAGATGTAATTAATGCACTGGTGAATTGATAAGGGGGGGTCAGAGGGCAATCTGAGCGTGTGGGCGGGTGATTGGGTGCCCGCAAGGGGCAGATTAGGGTCTGATCTGATAGGTAAAAGTGACAGGTGGTGATAGGGGGTGATTGATGGGTGATTGATGGGTAATTAGTGGGTGTTTAGAGGAGAGAATAGATGTAAACAATGGATTTGGGAGGTGATCTGATGTCGGATCTGTGGGCGATCTATTGGTGTGGGGGGGTGATCAGATTGCCCGCAAGGGGCAGGTTAGGGGCTGATTGATGGGTGGCAGTGACAGGGGGTGATTGACGGGTGATTGATGGGTGATTGACGGGTGATTGACAGGTGATTGACAGGTGATCAGGGGGATAGATGCATACAGTAAACAGGGGGGGGTGGTCTGGGGGGGGGGTCTGGGGAGAATCTGAGGGGTGGGGGGTGATCAGGAGGGGGCAGGGAGCAGGGGGGGGGATAAAAAAAAATAGCGTTGACAGATAGTGACAGGGAGTGATTGATGGGTGATTAGGGGGGTGATTGGGTGCAAACAGGGGTCTGGGGGGTGGGCAGGGGGGGGTCTGATGGGTGCTGTGGGCGATCTGGGGCAGGGGGGGGAGAAATCAGTGTGCTTGGGTGCAGACTAGGGTGGCTGCAGCCTGCCCTGTGGTCCCTCGGACACTGGGACCACCAGGGCAGGAGGCAGCCTGTATAATACACTTTGTAAACATTACAAAGTGTATTATACACTTTGTATGCGGCGATCGCGGGGTTAACATCCCGCCGGCGCTTCCGTATAGCCGGCGGGATGTTGCGGCGAGCGAGCGGTGACAGGCGCCGGCGGAGGATCGCGTCACGGATGACGCGATCGCTCCGCCCATGCCCTTAAATGGACCGCCGCCTCTGTGGGTGAGGCCGTCCTGCAGGGCTCCACTTCCCCGCCGCCCCTGTGTGTGTAGTGGGCGGTCGGGAAGTGGTTAAAATCTGGGTAGCGCCCCACTCACTGCAAACACACTTGCCTTCTATCACATACACTCACCATCTATAGGTATCGGAACCTTAATACTAGCCGGCTTTTTACAAGTGGGGGGGAAATACCATGGTGTGCTCGCGGTGCTGACCATAATTGCTACATATGCATCGACAGGATCAGAAAGTATGAGACTCATGTGACCTCAAAGGAAATTAGCACTTACTTTCTTGTTGGCATATAGAGTGTCCCACAAGCTGTAACTTCCTAGGGGTTGGTCCGTCTACTCTTTGTGCTGGAGATAACATTGCCCCATACGTCCAGACCAGACAGCATGCACGCTTAGGTCCAGGGAGCTGAGAGTCGGGTAACAGAAGCCCTCATGATCACGCAAGGTATTTTGTCAAACCATCTTTTACTTTAGTTAAAGCATTGAGTCTGTGGGGACCTGGATGTTTTTCATTGGTGAACTACAATCCTAAAGTCATTTCACAGATTTTCAATAGGGTTTAAGTCTGGGCTCTGACTAGGTCATCCAAGGACATTAACCCTTTTCTCTTTCAGCCACTGTGTAGTCAATACTGCTGGCTGCTTTGGGACATTCTCATATTGGAAGGTAATTGTTTTTACTATTTTCTGTCTGGAAGGGGCAGCAGGTTTTCTTCTCAAATGTGATGATTTCCTGACAAGCATTGCAGCATCTGCTGCTGAGAAACACTCTATAACATAATGCTACCATCTCCATGCTTTACTGTAGATGTGATCCCTACATCTGAGATCTTTTGGAAGTGAACTGTCATTTATACTTGACTGTTTGCTTTTAAGGGGCCCATACACTTACCGATTTTCCCGGCGATATACAGCCGATTAGATCACTGTGATCGAATTGACTGTGAAATCGTCGCGCAAACGCTGACCGAACGATCGATTTCCGCGCGAAATCGATTCATTCCCGACGATTCCCGAAGTTCCGTACGTGCGGAAGATTTCCCTTGATCGCCGGTGGGTCTGGAGTGCGTCGATAGCGGCGGTCGAATGCCTGACGACCAATGCTAGCGGCAATACATTACCTGATCCAGCCGGCGCAAGTCCTCTGGTCTCCGCTGTCTCTTCTCCGCTGGGTTCCGGCTGGCTACTTCCTGTCCCGGCAGGAAATTTAAACAGTAGAGCGCCCTCTACTGTTTAAACTTCCCCGGACAGGAAGTGAAGCCAGCCGGTCCGAAACCTGGAGCCCAGAGTGGAGAAGAAGACAGCGGAGACCGGGGGACACGCGCCGGCCGGATCAGGTAATGTATAGCTGGCAGGGGGAGGGGGGCAGCGGCAGCTCCACAGATTGTGATCGGTTTCATGCTGAAATCGATTCACAATCTGTTTGCAGTAAAGGCAGCCATACGATCCCTCTCTGATCAGATTCGATCAGAGAGGGATCTATCTGTTGGTCGATCTGATGGCAAATCGACCAGTGTATGGCCACCTTTAGTTGCACTGCCAAGGACTGGAATGCTCCATAAATATGTATTTTTTATACCGAATCATGCATTGGTGAATGTGAGTAGTTACACCTGCCTAAGTTTACAAGTATTTTTAGGATAGGGTGGTGCTTTATTCATCTCAGTGATTCTGTGTTTTTTTTAACGGTTGCTATTGCAGATTTTACTTGGATGCAATAAGAAAATACAGCTAGAAAAATAATGTGTGTGTGTGTTTTCATTTCAGGCTGTGAAGCAAGACGATGTGAATAGACGGGGGGGGGGGGGGGGGGGAGTAGGGAATTCTGTTCTATACCTACTATGTCAATACGATTACCTACTGGTAACTGAGTCTCCTTAGAGCAAACCTGTAACTTGAAAAAAAATACCTAAGTAGAATGAAGCCTCTAAAGGCTCCACAGGCTTCCCATGTCCTCTTTGACCCCACCACTTTTGGCTGTAGGCTTTTTTCTCTTCCCTGCCAGGCATGCACAAGTATGCACAAAGCCGCTCGTGGACAAGGGGAGCACGCAGGGCCGGGCCGAGGCATAGGCTGGAGAGGCTCCAGCCTCAGGGCGCAGTGTAGGAGGGGGCGCAGAATTCATTCAGCTGTCATTCCTAATTGTGTTTGAAGCAGAAAGAAATAAGAAAAGGGGATACATGGCAGTGACTTCAAGCCAGATAACTAGATATTAAGGTGTTGGGGAGGTTGTGGGCCCTGTGGCGCCTCTTAGTCTAATAGCAATCAGTGTGTGGCGGCTGGGGTGGCAGGGATGGAGGGGCGCACTTTGGTGTCTCAGCCTTGGGTGCTGGAGGACTTTGTCCCGGCTCTGGGAGCACGGCCATAACTTATACAACAAGCTTTTATTAGGCAGGGAATGTGGGCTCCTGGATGAATAGGGAAGCCTCTGGAATATCCAGAGACTTATCTTTTCTGGGGTAAGAATCAACATTTTTCCTTTTATTTCAGCACAGGTTTAGTTCAATTTTCTTAGTTGTTCTGAAAATAATATACACACTGCGACCTCCCATTTATTTGCCGCACTCTTAATAAAATAGGGTCGTGACTTGTTCAGTACTACATACTAGTATGTAAATACAAGTTTATTCTACATGTCTGCCAAAGCTTTCTATGTGTTACTACCAAAGTATTGCACGCGTGAAGTGAGATCGATATGGAGGCTGCCATATTGATTTCCTTCTAAGCAATACCAGTTGCCTGGCTATCCTGCTGATACTCTAACTCCAATACTTTTATCCTTAGACCATGAACAAGCATGCAGCAGATCAGTTGTTTCTAACATTTTTGTCAAATCTGACCAGATTAGCTACATACTTGTTTCTGGTGTGATTCAGACACTGCTGCAGCAAAATAGACCAGCAAGGCTGCCAGGCAGCTGGTATTGTTTAAAAGGAAATAAATATGGCAGCCTCCATATACGTCTCGCTTCAGGTTCTCTTTGAGTGCTCCTTTCAGTCGTATATTAAAAATACATTTTTTTATAGCACAGCTTCCTATAAAGAACTGTGTCTACATTTTGACTTATCAACCCCTCTCACTTGTACTTCTCTCCTATATACATGTTATCTAATCATATTCTTCCACAGGCATTTGCTCCTGATACCAAATTTTTGTTAATTGCTGACGGATTGGTAAGTGAGCACAGAACAGGGACTTGGAAGCTCACCCTGCGCGTAACGTATGTTTAACATTTTTAATGAACAGAAGAGAAAGTGCTTTGTGACATTTTTCAGTTTGGTGGATGAAAATTATCTGTTCGGATAAGAATTAACTATTCATATCTGATAAGCTATCCTCATTCGAGTAAGCGTGTAAACTGGATTTTTAATGAAAGCCACAATGTGGCTTTTACTATGTGAAAGATGAATACCAGATGCTGGTGACAGTCAGTGGACAAGTTCTCTAGTCTACCCGATAAACTTTGGCAATTTCCTGCAGTCTACATTTCAAGGCAATAGGAAACCTATAGAAAAAAAAGGTCCAGAGTATTCTGCTATGACTAAATGTGTCCTGTATAAAACTTCTCTTTCCTGGACAAACCCTCACTTGTTTTCTGGCCGATGCTTATCCAATACGTGACAAAATCCGGGGGCAGGCATTGTCCTTAGATGCAGTTCCAGAACCTCTCTGTGTGTTCCTCCTCTGGTCCCATCACAGTCCCCTCCCAGAATTGGAGAATCTGGTGGTTAGTTTGTAACTTCCAGCAGACTGTGGTCTGGAGATCTCAGCCAAGCCTGGCTGTCACTTAACCTTTCACTAAATGCAGGGACAGAGAGGCAATTTTATACCATCCTCCCACAACATAGGCGTTTACTGTCTAGTCTGGCCGAAAGAATGAAATATATTTACAACCTCTTTCAGTCTTTCCTCTGGGACACTGCAGTCAGGAGCTTTGAAGACACGTCGGATTTTTTAAATATTTGAAGTAGGATATTATGAAAGCTCCATACCAAAGACAGTCGTAAACTCAGTCCCATATTTTAACTTGATGCTTGGGTACAGTATGAAAGGGCATCATTTCCTTCATCTCGGGGCAGACAAGAAAGTAAAGTACCTGTCTGAAAATGTTCTATAACTTAATAGAAGACAGGTGTTTATACAGAGGACCCACGCATCTTTTTCAAAGCATAACAGTCAAATACCAATATGGCAAAGAAAGCATGTCTGGCCAGTGAAAAAAAACGAACATAAAAACAAAGTATCTCTTTAGAAAAGGCAGTGATTTAGTAAATGCATCTATGTCATGTCTTACTGACACTTTTTTCTTGAAGCCTGAAAATTAATTTCCATCTTTCTCAGTACCTCAAAGCAAATAAGTTTCGAAATTCTCAGCATTTATAAATTGATGCAGCAGGCACAAAATGGCACCTGCAAGTGCTTTAAAGTGGATCTGAACTCTTACACAGGACAGAAACTAAACATATAGAAATGCACCCTGTATGTATTTAGAGACTTTAGCCTAACTTATTCCCCCACATCTGTGATTAATTACCACAGTAATTTGATCTCTTCAAATGTCAGTTCAGTAAATACAGAACGTTAACCCTTTGTCTGCTTCCATTGAAAGCAGGAAGTAGACACACTGCAGATTTATTGCACGATTTGTATCCGCAAAGAAATACATTTTTTTTCTTTGAAGGATATTATGCTGTTGTGTATCTTTTAGAGCAGAGAAGAAGTTCTGAGTTCAGGTCCGCTTTAAGGGCTCTTACACAGTGGGACGTTGCGTTGCAGGGGATGTTAAGGTCGCATAACGTTCCCCTAAAGCAACGCATGGTGGTGCTAAAGGTGGACGCTACACAGAGCCGCGTTATGCGGCTCTTGGTGCGCTGTTTTCGTTCGATAGAACCGGCAATGATTCATATATATCATTGCTAGCAGGAAGAGAAGCGGCATTGCAGTGCAGTGAATATTAATTAGCCATGGGGCTGGGCAAAATAGCGGACTCTCCCCTCCTCCTCTCCTGCACACAAAAAACAATAAAACAACATTACTGAGCATGTGCAAACAGTCTAACACGGCTAAAACCGCGTATAACGCACAGCATGCTGCACTTTCATAGAACGTACAGCGCTACAATGTAACACAACGTGGGCACTGTGAACAGCCCATTGATTTTTCATTACTGTGAGTTGGGCTGCGTTACAGGCTGCTCTAACGTGCGCCTGTAACGTCCCACTGTGAAAGCAGCCTAAAGACTAGATATTTTCTGTTTTTCAGGGATAGTGTACTGGTTAAGAGCACCGCCTTTGACATGGGAGACCAGGGTTCGAATCCTGGCTAGGGCCAGTACCGATTCAGTAAGGAGCTCAAGGCAACACTCCCTAACACTGCAGGGTGGCCTCTTGAGCGCGTTCCAGTTGCTGCAGCTCTTGAGTGCTTTGAGTCCAACAGGGGAAAAGTGCTATACAAATGTTTGGATTATTACTGGTAATATTAAAAATATACAGTACTGAAAACAGGCTCTTCATTTTCTGACATTGAGCTTTACGCTGGAGATGATCAGTTCAATCTACAGGAACTCTCCATCTGAGGAATTCTCAATGAACTATGAGATTGATTTGATCACCAATTAGTGACTGAAGGGTACCATACAATATTAGATGTATTTTAACAGATTGAACATTCAGTTCACCTTCGCTGCTAAATTCACACACCACCGATATTTGTGCCTCCTAATTACGATAAATGTTGGGCAACACCAACACCCAAATTACCGTCTGATCGCCTCTGTAGCCGCAATTAACTCTGTGAGCCTATGTGGAGTCGTAATATCTCATTGAGCAGAATGTCAATTATGGGCGGGGAGAGAGTGGCAGTTCCCCCTCCTCTCTGCCCGTCCTTAGGAACAGGATAATATTAATAACTATCATTCTGAGCTCAATCTCCACAAGCCCACATACAGTATGTCGCAGCTCTCCTGTGCACTGGTGCAGTACAGCATATCGTAACCATAAGCAGTGAGTGGAGGAGGCGTTCCTAAGGATGGGGAGAGAGGAGGGGGAACTGACAATTTTTCCCTGACCATAATCAACGATCTGCTCAGTCGACTATAGGGGGCGCTGGAGTGTGAGGATGATGCTGTGACATTTGTCACAGCTGAAGAGAATTAAAAGTATGTTGAGAAAAACCCAATCTAGGGGTACTTTAAACATACATCTGTCACTATAACAATCAATAAAGAGAGATCACAGTGCACACGTCTCCTATTGAAATACCTCACAGGTATTCACTTATTGGGCCATATACAACATACTTTTTCTCCTAAGTTTTCTCCTACGCGATACTTTTACACCTTGCATAAAATGCCTTTTAAGCCACCAGCAAGAAAGACAATACTCTTGACAGTACTTTTCACCTACTTTTTAGGACTTTTCCAATTGCAGAGTATTAAAAAATAGTTTATACAAAAGATGAAACATTATCTCCAAGGAGAAAACACAGAAGAAATAGTGAATTGAATAAGGGCCATTGCCTCTTGATGGAGCAGTCACTGGTTATTATCAAGCCATATACAGTGGTTTGCAAAAGTATTCGGCCCCCTTGAAGTTTTCCACATTTTTTCACATTACTGCCACAAACATGAATCAATTTTATTGGAATTCCATGTGAAAGACCAATACAAAGTGGTGTACATGTGAGGAGTGGAACAAAAATCATACATGATTCCAAACATTTTTTACAAATCAATAACTGCAAAGTGGGGTGTGCGTAATTATTCAGCCCCCTTTGGTCAGTTGCCCATAGACATTGCCTGATGAGTGCTAATGACTAATTAGAGTTCACCTGTGTGTAATCTAATGTCAGTACAATTACAGCTGCTCTGTGACAGTCTCAAAGGTTGTCTAAGAGAATATTGGGAGCAACAACACCATGAAGTCCAAAGAACACACCAGACAGGGATAAAGTTATTGAGAAATTTAAAGCAGGCTTAGGCTACAACAAGATTTCCAAAGCCGAATACTTTTGCAAACCACTGTAGAATACATTCAAGAGAGAATCCAGATGTATTACATAAATTGTTTGCTGGTTAAGTGCACTACCTTTGACCTATTCAGTAGGAGACCTTGGGCAAGGCTCCCCAACACTGCTACTGCCTATAGAGCGCATACTAGTGGCTGCAGCTCTGGTACTTTGAGTTCGCCAGGAGAAAAGCGCATTATACATTTTATTTGTCTAATTGAAACTGAAAGTTTATGTTTATTATTTCCTTTAAAAGAGTGGGGAATTGCTTGCCTCAGTAGGATGAACTCCGTACAGTAGACATCAGCAACTGGATGGATTATGATAATAGGAAGTACAGGAGAAGGTTGATGATGATTACGGGGTGAAACGATTGTCGACTGCTTCAGCACCTCTGTACTTCCTGCTTCCTCTCTTGAATGTACATCTGTCACTAGTTTAGGTTTTAAAGTGAAAGAGAAACATTTAATTGCCTTTTCATCCACTTTAATCCACTGCCATTATCAGAACCTACATCAGTGTTCTCCCCAGGCTCTTTGGAGCACCCGGCTAGTTTTGGTGAGCACCCGGCTGTCATCGACTCACCTCCTCCTATGCTGTAAGCAGAGTTGCACACAGAAGCACCAGCCCTGCATTCTCTCATTTCGCCCCACCCGGCTACTTTTTCATGCCACCCGGCTGGAAAAAATGTCTGGGGAGAACACTGTAACATGATGCACTGTTATTACGGTCACAGTAACTGTGTTAACTCTCTGTGGAGGAAAATAAGGGTTACCTCAGTACAAAGCCACAATTATTATTTATTATTTAGTATTTATATAGCATTGACATCTTCCACAGTGCTGTACAGAGTATATTTTGTGTTGTCACTTAACTGTCCCTCAGAGGGGCTCACAATCTAATCCCTATTATAGTCATATGTCTATGTATGTATTGTAGTTTAGGGCCAAATTTATATGTATAGTGTAGTGTATGTAATGTAATCTAGAGCCAATTTAGAGGGATGCATATTAACTTATCTGTATGTTTTTGGGAGGAAAAAGGAGTGATGGAGAAAACCCATGCAGACACAGGGAGAACATACAAACCCCTTTCAGATGTTGCCCTAGCTGGGATTCGAACCGGGAATCCAGTGCTGCAAGGAAAGAGTGCTAACCACTAGCCTACCGTGCTGCTCAATGCTGCTGCTTTTTACAGCATGTAGTGGCTGAGTGTGAAACTAGTGAAACTAAAGTGAAAGGAAACTTTATAAAAAGTTTTTTTTTCCTTTAAAAGACCCTGTCACTTGTTTAACAACTTTAACAAGTGTTTTGAATCTTTTTTTTTTTTTAACAGTCAAATTTTATTGTTTTTTGAACAGAGAATAAGATACAACACTGGTGAGTAACACCAGAACGATGTCCCCCCCCCCCCCCCACCCTAGCCCTCAGGCCCCCCACCCCACCCTGAGTGCATCACGTCGACAGGAGAGTTTGCAGGAGGAAAAGGGGTTAACCCACTGCTAAGCAGAAATCTCGAGTTATTTAAACAATATCAGGTGTGTGAGAGGACATGTATTCAGACCATTGAAGCCAAATTTTTTCAAATTTCAGGGGACATTTCCTGTTGAGATAGGTTAGTTTGTACCAGACCATAGCTTTATTGATTCTCTTAAACCAGGGGTTCTTAGAGGGAGGTTGGTCGGAAAACCATTTAAAGAAGAGTTCTCGCCGAGCATACAGACATAGGATCTTGACCAGTATGATCTGATGATTGGAAAGCGTGGCGTCTGTATAGAGACCCAGGAGAAGGGATTTGGGATCTACCACTATCCTTTCACCCATAACTTCCGTTATAGTTTTAGCTACCATGCACCAGTATACTTGTATCTTATCACAGGACCATACCATATGAAAAAAGTCGCCTTCCACCCTCTGACACTTAGGGCATAGGTCGGATCTTTCTGGGAAGATTGCATGCATTTGAGTAGGGGTGCGGTAGGTTCTATATATCAGCTTGAGATGTAGGAATTTATCTGTGGCCGATATCGTAACCCCCTCCAAACTGGACAAAACCTCTTCCCATTCACTATCCGCAAGGGGTCCTACATCCACCTCCCACTTGTCTCTCGCTTTAGCCAGCCTGGGTGTGGACTGGGGAATTAACCTGGAATATATTTCGGATAAAGGTCTCTCTAAGTGCTGTCTTATAAGAGGGGCCTCTATGCAATCCGATTCCCAGGTCCAACGACCAGGGAACTGCTTTTGCCAGGCATACCAAACTTGGTGGTAGCGGAAAAGCATGTGATTTGGTAGACCATACTTGGATTTCAATTCAACAAATGAGAGTAGGGTACCTGAAGGAGCAAGATGTGATAACTGCTTGATTCCGTTATCCGCCCAGACCTAAGGGTCCGGGATGCTGGTGAAGTGAGGAAGATTCGGGTTGCCCCAAATAGGGGTATATGGGGAGAGGGTGCACGGGCCCCGCCGTCCGGCCCTACTGACTTCCCAGGCTTTGATAGTAGTTTTCATAGGGGTTGTAATCAGGGAGTGCCTATTGACCCCCCTAAAGGGGAGGTTTGTGAGGGCCTCAAAGGACCCCATGACCGCAGCCTCCAGCACCACCGCTGTGTTGCGTACGTCCTGGGAGAACCACCAGCGAATGGTTACCAGGAGAGAGGCCAAAAAATACTTCCTGAGATTTGGGAGGGCTAAACCTCCACGGTCTAGGGGAAGCTGCAAGGCGGAAAGCGAGAGACGTGGAGCACAGCCCCCCCCCCCCCCATATAAAGCTGGATGTGATGGTGTCTACCTTGCGGAAGAAGGCCAGTGGGATCCAGACTGGGGATTGCCTGAGCACATAGTTAAATCTCGGCAGAAACAGCATCTTAAAGAGGTTCACCCGTCCCACGACTGAAAGCGGAAGTGTTCTCCAGGCTTGGGCCTTACGGGCATAGTGGTCCAGCACTGGTTGAACATTAAGTGCAACATAGTTTCCAAAGTTCCCATCTATTATAATGCCTAGGTATTTAAAGCAGGACACCCAGCTGAGCAAGGGATGAGAGGGCTGGGAAGTTACTTCTTGGTCTATGGGAAAGAGAAGGGACTTATCCCAGTTGATGGGGATTCCGGAGTATACTCCAAAGAGATTGAGAATCTGCAATGCTGCTGATAAAGATGAGCCCGCGTCATTTAGGAATAGAAGCATGTCATCCGCGTAAAGTGCCACCTTCTCGACCAATCCCCCCACCCGAAGCCCCACCACCTCCTCCGCTAAGCAGATTTGGATGGCTGCAGGCTCAATTGCAAGCGCAAATAAAAGAGGGGACAGGGGGCACCCCTGGCGGGTCCCCCTGCGGAGTGGGAATGGGTTGGAAATTGTATCATTGGTTTTGATTCTAGCAATCGGGGAGTCATACATCAACCTCACCCATTTAATGAATTTTTCTCCTATTCCATAGAAGTGTAGAGCCTCCCAGAGGTACGGCCACTCAACCGAGTCGAACGCCTTTTCGGCGTCGAGCGTTGCAACGACCCTATTCCCTGAATCGTCTCGAGGGAGAGACAGGTGTGTATGAAGTCTTCTCAGGTTGATGTCCGTACCCCTGGCAGGCATGAATCCAGTCTGATCTGGGTGAATAAGTGTCTCAATAACCTGGGCCAGTCTTCTGGCCAAGATTTTGGCCAGTATCTTAATATCTACGTTGAGTAGGGAGATTGGTCGATAGGAGGCACATCGGGTAGTCTCCTTCTCTTTCTTAGGGTTCACCACTATGAGGGCGGTTCTCATTGAGTCTGGTATTGGGCATTCAGCTTGCATAGAGTTATATAGTTCATCTAGAATTGGGCTTACCTCTGCTTTGTATAGTTTATAGTATTCCACGGGAATACCATCTAATCCAGGTGTTTTACCTGTTTGCATGCTAGAAATGGCCATTTCAACTTCATCTTCCGTTATATCCTCATCCAAGATTTTTTGTTGTTCCGCTTCCAGCCGTGGGAGAGGGACCCCCCCAAGGTATTCCATGAGCTCAGGCAGAGTATAGTGGGCTCTCGAGGAGTAAAGATTGATGTAGTATTCTCTGAATATTTTATTGATATCAGGGGAGGTGTTATGAGCCACACCTGTATTATCTAAAATAAGTGGTATGCTAGTTTTGGGTGTTTGGTCTCTGGCTAGCCATGCCAGTAGGCTACCACATTGGTTCCCTTGCTCAAAAATGCGGTGCGTTTGTCTAAGAAGAAATTTCCTAGTCAAATCCACCTCCATTAGGTTTACCTTCCCCTGGGCCGACTTCCACTGTTTGAAACCGTCTGGGGATGGGCAGTTAGTAAATACAGCTTCCTTGGTTTTGGCGAGGTCAGTTGCTTGTGTGAGTGCGGCTTTGCGAGTGTCCCTGACCTTTTTTATAGATGACCTGTAAGCACCCCTAATATATGCCTTAGAGGCATCCCAGACCACATCTTTCGAGCATGTATCCCTGTTTGTGTGCCAGTATTCTGACCAGGCAGTGTGTATCTCCCCTTCCACCTCCTCGTCCTGGATCCAGTACGAGGATATCCTCCACGTGGTGAGGGACCTCGCATTCCCCGTGGCCAAGGACAGCATAATAGGAGCGTGATCTGATATGGCCCAAGGAAGGCGGTCAATGTCCCCCAGCAGCGGGAGCACATCCTGAGACACAAAAAAGTGATCCAATCTGGACATGGTGTGATATGTTGAGGATTGGCAGGTGAAGCCTTGTGCCGAGGGGTGTTTCCACCTCCAGGCATCGGTTAACATGAAAGCGTCCGCCCAGTTACGGAGATCGGGGGAGTATCTGCTCCCCGCAGAGGTTCTGTCTGAGGGCTGCATTATGAGATTGAAATCCCCTGCCACTATCACCTTGGCTGAAGGGTATTTAGCTATAAGTGGCATGAGATCGTAGAGGACAGTAGAGTCGGCCGGAGGGGGAAGATACACACTTACGATTACATATTCAATTCTATTAAAGTTAGCATGTAGTAGAACAAATCTGCCATGAGGGTCCGTCTTGACCTCTAGGGTCTCATATAGCAAATTTTTATTGATAAGAATACATACACCCCTGGAGTAGGAGGAGTAGGTGGCATGGTAATGCGCCACGATCCAGGGTTTCTTAGCTGTAAGGATACGGCTACCCTGGAGATGTGTTTCCTGTAGTAGACAGATCTGGGGTTTGTGCTGTTTTAGATAATTAAAGATAAGTGAGCGTTTTATTTTGTTATTTAGGCCCCTCACGTTCCACGTAAGGAGAGAGAGCCTTTGGTTGTCAGACATACCCAAGGCGCATAAAAATTATTTGAGACAGTCGGGGAGAGCCCCATGGCAGATTAGTTCCTGTACGACGCAATGCACTCATAATTCCCCGATAAACCCACCCTGTATTCCCCCCCCAACATGAGAATACTTTATCCCTAAAACCCCCAAAAGTAACTTGCATGTCAAGATGTCAGTTCGGCTTCACTCCGAACCGTAGCATACCGTACAACACATACTGACTAATAACAGCTCTAACAATAGCGCAGCAAGCTACAGGCATTACACAGATTGACAGGCTGGTTCCGTAATAAGCAGAGGTTAAGATATGCGAGCAACCAGACACATTGCAGCTACATAGATATGTTCTTTCTGACAGCCTAGAGCAACCATGTGAGGTTGCCAGATAAGGCCCGACTGGGCGTATAAGGAGTGTTCCAGTCCCCATAGCCCCGGTTGGGCAGCGGAGATATCAAAAAATAAAAATAAAGTAAAATAAGTATAAAAGTCCCCATTCCGGAGTCTCAGGAGATAGGATAGGTGCAGGTAAAGAAAAGGCAGGCATCTCCCACGATGGCGGCCTGCGCCCAGCCGTATGTCAAAATCAGAGGCCCAGCCTGTCCAGGTGATTCTAACGGCTGCAAGGAGGCAGACTGGGACCTGGGTCCTGATATATATTAGGCCGGGAAAAGAAAGAAAGGAGCATAAAACAAAAGATATGTATGCGGATAGTACTTATCCTGGTCGGGCTTCCAGCCACGAGGCAGCCTCCTCTGGAGTGGTAAAGATGCGAACCGTCTCGCCATCCTCCACGCGTAGTTTGGCCGGGAAGATGGTAGCATACTTTATCCCCTTGTCTCGGAGAGATTTCCTCACCGCCTCAAAGGATTTGCGGAGGCGTTGTGTTTCAGCGGTGAAATCCGGGAAGATGAGGAGAAGGCCGTTTTCATAATGGAGGTCGCCGACCCGGCGGGCCTCCCGCAATACCAGATCGCGGTCACGAAAGTTGAGGAGGCGGAAGATGAAAGGTCTCGACCGTGCGCCGGGTGGGGGCTTCTTAGCTGGGATTCTGTGAGCCCGCTCTACCACGAACTGCTGAGAGAAAGCAGCGTCTGGGAGCAACTCACGCAGTAGGCCCTCCGTAAAGGCTGTTGTATCGTCGCCCTCGGCGCCCTCCGGGAGGCCAACAATACGGAGATTGTTTCGCCTGTTTCGGTTCTCCGCGTCCTCCGCTCTGGCCACAAGGGTGCGGACCTGTTTCTTTAGAGATTGGATGTCCGAGGAGTGGGTAACGGAGGTGTTCTCGATGGCGGTGGTTCTCGCCTTGACCTCAGATAGGCGGGTACGTATCCGGGTGAGGTCCTGCCGGATCAGTCCGGTGTCTGAGTGCACCTGGTCAATCTTGGCAGATATCTTTTCATCCAGCTTGGCCAGTGCTTCTAGCAAGGAGGGGTGATCATCTTCCTCCTGCGCCGCCATTGTCTGGATAGCCTTGCTACGTTTTTTAGGAGCAGGCGTTGGCGGGGCCTCCAGGCCGCGTTGGGCTGCCTTGGCTGCAGCTAAGTTGCTGGTTTCCTGCCTATTCTTCCCCCGTGACATACGGAGGAGTTCTGTGAGGTTTGCCCGTTGCCAAAAGCGTGGTCAGAGAGCAATTAGAGTTGTTCAGGAGAAAAAAATCAGTAAGCTAGTAGCGGAGACTCTAAAGGCACGTCTTCTCACTCCGCCATCTTGGACACGCCCCCAGTGTTTTGAATCTTTACAAGAGAGTTCTAACAAACAGCTGTGACCCACAAGTGATAGCATCCCAAGTTCATTCCTGCGTAGGGATGTTGACACAGACTACCTCTTCATTCATTGGATGGATAAGCTGTGATGTATCCATTTATCCTGCTATTATAAACAGCCAACTGTACATTGTCCAGCGGAATTACAGAGGCTCATATAACATTAAAAAATCACCAAATGCATTCTCACGCACTCACACAATGCCAATTCAGGTTGTCAATTCCTTAACTGGATAAATAATGGAAATACAGGTACGTAACTCAATGAATAGACACCAGCGGGAGGTAAAGACTACTGCAAAATACACACAGTTAGCTTTCACCCAGACTTTGCATTTTAATGCACACATAGAGCATGATGAGATCTGTACCACTATGATCATCTTTGTGTTTTTATGCAGTGAATTCTTTAGTCTGTAGTCAGGGGAAATTCCAGGATTTTGAGGATGTGGAGGGGGGGGGGGGGGGGGGAGGTCTGAAAGGTCTCTAAAGGGCCAATACACTGGTCGATTTCAGCATTTGATCAATCGATCGATTCTATAGATCGATCAGAAATCGATTCTATCAAATTTCCCATTCAATCGATTTGCAGATGATTTCGATCGATTTCAATCGGGTTGATCTATCTGACAGAATGGAAAATCTAGGTTGATCTGCTGCTTGTAGCAGTTGGATGGCCCATAGAGTTGGATGGCCCATAGAGTTGCATTGGATTTAACCACTTGAGGACCTAGGGCTTTCTACCCCTTAAGGACCGGCCACTTTTTTTCCATTCAGACCACTGCAGCTTTCACGGTTTATTGCTCGCTCATACAACCTACCACCTAAATGAATTTTGGCTCCTTTTCTTGTCACTAATAAAGCTTTCTTTTGGTGCTATTTGATTGCTCCTGCGATTTTTACTTTTTATTATATTCATCAAAAAAGACATGAATTTTGGCCAAAAAATGATTTTTTTAACTTTCTGTGCTGACATTTTTCAAATAAAGTAAAATTTCTGTATACATGCAGCGCGAAAAATGTGGACAAACATGTTTTTGATTAAAAAAAACCCCATTCAGTGTATATTTATTGGTTTGGGTAAAAGTTATAGCGTTTACAAACTATGGTGCAAAAAGTGAATTTTCTCATTTTCAAGCATCTATGACTTTTCTGACCCCCTGTCATGTTTCATGAGGGGCTAGAATTCCAGGATAGTATAAATACCCCCCAAATTACCCCATTTTGGAAAGAAGACATCCCAAAGTATTCACTGAGAGGCATAGTGAGTTCATAGAAGATATTATTTTTTGTCACAAGTTAGCGGAAAATGACACTTTGTGAGAAAAAAAAAAAAGTTTCCATTTCTTCTAACTTGCGACAAAAAAAAAATGAAATCTGCCACGGACTCACCATGCCCCTCTCTGAATACCTTGAAGGGTCTACTTTCCCAAATGGGGTCATTTGTGGGGTGTGTTTACTGTCCTGACATTTTGGGGGGTGCTAAATTGTAAGCACCCCTGTAAAGCCTAAAGGTGCTCATTGGACTTTGGACCCCTTAGCGCAGTTAGGCTGCAAAAAAGTGCCACACATGTGGTATTGCCGTACTCAGGAGAAGTAGTATAATGTGTTTTGGGGTGTATTTTTACACATACCCATGCTGGGTGGGAGAAATATCTCTGTAAATGACAATTTGTTAATTTTTTTTACACACAATTGTCCATTTACAGAGATCTTTCTCCCACTCAGCATGGGTATGTGTAAAAATACACCACAAAACACATTATACTACTTCTCCTGAGTACGGCAATACCACATGTGTGGCACTTTTTTGCACCCTAACTGCGCTAAAGGGCCCAAAGTCCAATGAGTACCTTTAGGATTTCACAGGTCATTTTGAGAAATTTCGTTTCAAGACTACTCCTCACGGTTTAGGGCCCCTAAAATGCCAGGGCAGTATAGGAACCCCACAAATGACCCCATTTTAGAAAGAAGACACCCCAAGGTATTCCGTTAGGAGTATGGTGAGTTCATAGAAGATTTTATTTTTTGTCAAAAGTTAGCGGAAAATGACACTTTGTGAAAAAACACAATTAAAATCAATTTCCGCTAACTTGTGACAAAAAATAAAATCTTCTATGAACTCGCCATACTACTAACGGAATACCTTGGGGTGTCTTCTTTCTAAAATGGGGTCATTTGTGGGGTTCCTATACTGCCCTGGCATTTTAGGGGCCCTAAACCGTGAGGAGTAGTCTTGAAACGAAATTTCTCAAAATGACCTGTGAAATCCTAAAGGTACTCATTGGACTTTGGGCCCTTTAGCGCAGTTAGGGTGCAAAAAAGTGCCACACATGTGGTATCGCCATACTCGGGAGAAGTAGTACAATGTGTTTTGGGGTGTATTTTTACACATACCCATGCTGGCGGGGGAAGAAATACCTCTGTAAATGGACAATTGTGTGTAAAAAAATCAAAAGATTGTCATTTACAGAAGTATTTCTCCCACCCAGCATGGGTATGTGTAAAAATACACCCCAAAACACATTATACTACTTCTCCCGAGTACGGCGATACCACATGTGTGGCACTTTTTTGCACCCTAACTGCACTAAGGGGCCCAAAGTCCAATGAGTACCTTTAGGATTTCACAGGTCATTTTTGTTTCAAGACTACTCCTCACGGTTTAGGGCCCCTAAAATGCCAGGGCAGTATAGGAACCCCACTAATGACCCCATTTTAGAAAGAAGACACCCCAAGGTATTCCGTTAGGAGTATGGTGAGTTCATAGAAGTTTTTATTTTTTTGTCACAAGTTAGCGGAAATTGATTTTAATTGTTTTTTTTCACAAAGTGTCATTTTCCGCTAACTTGTGACAAAAAATAAAATCTTCTATGAACTCACCATACTCCGTACGGAATACCTTTGGGTGTCTTCTTTCTAGAATGGGGTCATTTGTGGGGTTCCTATACTGCCCTGGCATTTTAGGGGCCCTAAACCGTGAGGAGTAGTCTTGAAACCAAATGTCGCAAAATGACCTGCGAAATCCTAAAGGTACTCATTGGACTTTGGGCCCCTTAGCGTACTTAGGGTGTAAAAAAAAGTGCCACACATGTGGTACCGCCGTACTCAGGAGAAGTAGTATAATGCGTTTTGGGGTGTATTTTTACACATACCCATGCTAAGTGGGAGAAATATCTCTGTAAATGACAATTGTTTGATTTTTTTACACACAATTGTCCATTTACATAGAAATTTCTCCCACCCAGCATGGGTATGTGTAAAAATACACCCCAAAACACATTATACTACTTTTCCTGAGTATGGCGGTACCACATGTGTGACACTTTTTTGCAGCCTAGGTGCGCTAAGGGGCCCAACGTCCTATTCACAGGTCATTTTGAGGCATTTGTTTTCTAGACTACTCCTCGCGGTTTAGGGCCCCTAAAATGCCAGGGCAGTATAGGAACCCCACAAGTGACCCCATTTTAGAAAGAAGACACCCCAAGGTATTCCGTTAGGTGTATGGCGAGTTCATAGAAGATTTTTGTTTTCTGTCACAAGTTAGTGAAAAATGACACTTTGTGAAAAAAAACCAATAAAAATCAATTTCCGCTAACTTTTGACAAAAAATAAAATCTTCTATGAACTCGTCATACACCTAACAGAATACCTTGGAGTGTCTTTTTTTCTAAAATGGGGTCACTTGTGGGGTTCCTATACCGCCCTGGCATTTTACAATCCCAAAACCGTGAGTAGTCTGGAAACCAAATGTCTCAAAATGACTGTTCAGGGGTATAAGCATCTGCAAATTTTGATGACAGGTGGTCTATGAGGGGGCGAATTTTGTGGAACCGGTCATAAGCAGGGTGGCCTTTTAGATGACAGGTTGTATTGGGCCTGATCTGATGGATAGGAGTGCTAGGGGGGTGACAGGAGGTGATTGATGGGTGTCTCAGGGGGTGGTTAGAGGGGAAAATAGATGCAATCAATGCACTGGGGAGGTGATCGGAAGGGGATCTGAGGGTTTGGCCGAGTGATCAGGAGCCCACACGGGGCAAATTGGGGCCTGATCTGATGGGTAGGTGTGCTAGGGGTTGACAGGAGGTGATTGATGGGTGTCTCAAGGTGTGATTAGAGGGGGGAATAGATGCAAGCAATGCACTGGCGAGGTGATCAGGGCTGGGGTCTGAGGGCATTCTAAGGGTGTGGGCGGGTGATTGAGTGCCCTAGGGGCAGATAGGGGTCTAATCTGATAGGTAGCAGTGACAGAGGGTGATTGATGGGTAATTAGTGGGTGTTTAGGGTAGAGAACAGATGTAAACACTGCACTTGGGAGGTGATCGGACGTCGGATCTGCGGGCGATCTATTGGTGTGGGTGGGTGATCAGATTGCCCGCAAGGGGCAGGTTAGGGGCTTATTGATGGGTGGCAGTGACAGCGGGTGATTGATGGGCGGCAGTGACAGGGGGTGATTGATGGGTGGCAGTGACAGGGGGTGATTGATGGGTGATTGATAGGTGATTGACAGGTAATCAGTGGGTTATTACAGGGGAGAACAGATGTAAATATTGCACTGGCGAATTGATAAGGGGGGGTCTGAGGGCAATCTGAGCGTGTAGGCGGGCGATTGGGTGCCCGCAAGGGGCAGATTAGGGTCTGATCTGATGGGTAACAGTGACAGGTGGTGATAGGGGGTGATTGATGGGTGATTGATGGGTAATTAGTGGGTGTTTAGAGGAGAGAATAGATGGAAACACTGCGCTTGGGTGGTGATCTGATGTCGGATCTGCGGGCGATCTATTGGTGTGGGTGGGTGATCAGTTTGCCCGCAAGGGGCAGGTTAGGTGCTGATTGTTGGGTGGCAGTGACAGGGGGTGATTGATGGGTGATAGGTGATTGGCAGGTGATTGACAGGTGATCAGTGGGTTATTACAGGGAAGGCCAGATGTAATTAATGCACTGGCGAATTTATAAGGGGGGGGGGGGGGGTCTGAGGGGAATCTGAGCGTGTGGGCGGGTGATTGGGTGCCCGCAAGGGGCAGATTAGGGTCTGATCTGATAGGTAACAGTGACGGTTGGTGATAGGGGGTGATTGATGGGTAATTAGTGGGTGTTTAGAGAAGATAACAGATGTAAACAATACATTTGGGAGGTAATCTGACGGCGGGTTTGCGGGCGATCTAATGGTGTGGGTGGGTGATCAGATTGCCCGCAAGGGGCAGGTTAGGGGCTGATTGATGGGTGGCAGTGACAGGGGGTGACAGGGGGTGATTGATGGGTGATAGGTGATTGGCAGGTGATTGACAGGTGATCAGTGGGTTATTACAGGGAAGAACAGATGTAATTAATGCACTGGTGAATTGATAAGGGGGGGTCAGAGGGCAATCTGAGCGTGTGGGCGGGTGATTGGGTGCCCGCAAGGGGCAGATTAGAGTCTGATCTGATAGGTAAAAGTGACAGGTGGTGATAGGGGGTGATTGATGGGTGATTGATGGGTAATTAGTGGGTGTTTAGAGGAGAGAATAGATGTAAACAATGGATTTTGGAGGTGATCTGATGTCGGATCTGCGGGCGATCTATTGGTGTGGGGGGGTGATCAGATTGCCCGCAAGGGGCAGGTTAGGGGCTGATTGATGGGTGGCAGTGACACGGGTGATTGACGGGTGATTGACGGGTGATTGACAGGTGATGGACAGGTGATTGACAGGTGATCAGGGGGGATAGATGCATACAGTACATGGGGGGGGGGGGTCTGGGGGGGGGGGGGTCTTGGGAGAATCTGAGGGGTGGGGGGGGTGATCAGGAGGGAGCGGGGGGCAGGGGGGGGATAAAAAAAAAATAGCGTTGACAGATAGTGACAGGGAGTGATTGATGGGTGATTAGGGGGGTGATTGGGTGCAAACAGGGGTCTGGGGGGTGGGCAGGGGGGGTCTGATGGGTGCTGTGGGCGATCTGGGGCGGGGGGGGGGGGAAATCAGTGTGCTTGGTGCAGACTAGGGTGGCTGCAGCCTGCCCTGGTGGTCCCTCGGACATTGGGACCACCAGGGCAGGAGGCAGCCTGTATAATACACTTTGTAAACATTACAAAGTGTATTATACACTTTGTATGCGGCGATCGTCGGGTTAACATCCCGCCAGCGCTTCCGTATGGCCGGCGGGATGTTGCGGCGGGTGAGCGGCGCCAGGCGGAGGCGGAGGATCGCGTCACGGATGACGCGATCGCTCCGCCCATGCCCATACAAGGACCGCCGCCAATTGTCAATACGGCGGTCCTTGCGGCGTCCACTTCCCGGCCGCCAATTGTATATACGGCGGTCGGGAAGTAGTTAATGGTCCAATAATGCATTTAGATCGATTTCCAATATATTTCATCCTGAAATCTATTGTAAATCTGTTCCTAGTGAGTGGCACACATCAGATAGATTCCTATCATATTGGACCTGTCAGGCATCTGCCACAAATCTATCTGGAGGTCAAATCTGCTGCAAATCTATAAGTGTATGGCCACCTTAACCACTTAACGACCAGCCAACGCCGATAGGCGGCGGCTGGTCGCAGTGGTGTTTCCATGGAAATGTGTTTACATTGTACGGCGCTGCTGTCACAGCAGCGCCGTAAAGAAGATCGGTGATCCCCGGCCTCTGATTGGCTTTCACCCAGATAGGCATCTGATAGGCTGAAGCCTGCCTGCCACACGATCTGTGCTGGGGCTGAAGAGCCCACCCAGCACAGATCATTGAACATTCCTGCGGTCCTTAAGTGGTTAAGCCATGCACAATATATTAATATAGTATGGGTATTGTTTGACCATGGTAGGGATTAGATTGTGAGCTCCTCTGAGGAGAGTCATGACTGTACTCTGTAAAGAGCTGCAGAAGCTGACAGTGCTATATAAATACATACTAGTAATAAGAATAAGACAATGTTGATTTGTTTGGGGGGGGGGATGGGGAGACAGGAGAATGGGGGAAAGAGATAAAAAAGAGTGAGGGAAAGGTAAAGAAAGGAAAGTGAAAGACAGTAAAGGGAAAGAGATATGAAAGAGTGTCTGTGGGGAGGAAGAGAGTTGGTAAAAGAGAGAGAGGAGGGGGAAGAGTGAGAGACAGGAATGGGGGGATAGAAAGACACACACACAGCAGGAGAGAGAGAGAGGCACAGGACAGAGGGAAAGGGCAGCACATACCATAGTGCAGGAAGCAGCATGGTGCTGTGAGCTGCAGGATGCCACACACAGGATGCCTACTGTCATTCTGGTATCTCAACTTGTGCCTATCCCCAGACACTGCACCAACCCCAGTCTGAGCGGGGATTCTGGGCACCAGTAATCCCCCTGCTAAACGTGTCTGTGGTAGTATACTGTAGTTTGCAGGCAGCATTTTTCTTCGTGTTTCATTACATACACACCTGCCCCAGCGATGAATGGAACAGCGTGTAAAACTCACATAGACTGCATTTTACATGCATTTTAACAAGAATACTTATTTCCCTTTAATATGCATTTGGAGAAACACCTGTAAAACACACTACAACATATATAAAAAATGCAACTCGTCACTGTAAAATGTGCATAAAATGTATGTAAAAAAAAAACAAATGGGAGCTTAGAGAAAAGGAAAGCAAACCGAAAAATACACACGATTTCTCTAGTCAGATTAGTAGTAAAAATCTAGTCAGATTAAAAAGGTATTCTTTCAGTTCTTTAAAACCATGTAATAATATTTCAAGACAGACAACAAAATATTATTATTATTATTACTAACACTGATACTGATACAGCCATATATAAGCCTTCACTTTTGTAAATGGAGAGTTAGGACAAGCAAGGTGTGACTTATTTTCATAGTTGACGGCTGTAATATGCTGAAATATTTCAGAAATGTACATCTATCTACAAACTAGTGTTTATAGATGATAGTTCTACAACAAAATTGCAATATTCAGTGTACCAGACAAAATCATCACCATTAAAGGGAATAAAAAGCGGTCTTGTTTTTTATTATTGTTTTACTTCTTTTTTAAATTAGCAATAAACATGTAAACATATTATTATTATTATTATATATCCACTTCCGGACGAGAGCAATTTTCACATATCAGTGCTGCTCCCCTTCATTCACCAATACCTTTATTACTACTTATCACTCCTAAATTATCTTTTTAGTGTGTGAAAAATGTGCTTAGTATTTACCTTATTTTCTATGCATTTTAAAGGGAAAATAAAGGAAAAAATAGAAAAAACACGCTATTTCTCCATTTACATCCATTATATCATTACAATAAGCAGTACTAACTTAAGCAGTACTAACTATAATTTAATTTTTAAGCATCGATTGTATTTGCTTATCCATCCTGTTTATTACAACATTTAGATTATGTTCCTAGTACAATGAAAGATGACAATATGACAATATTGTATTTAGAAATAACGGTGTGTTTTTTTGCTTTCTCATTGTACACTATCAATGATTACAAGACCTTATTTGCAAAAATAATAGCAATATATCCTCGTGGAATATATATTTAAAAAAAATCAAGTTTTCAAGGTAACAATATATGTTTTTTCTTTTATATTCTGTCACTTTGTTTTCATTTTGTAATTACTTTTGATCCAGTTTGTGACTAAAAAGAATACAGAAGACATGGGCCTCAACCCTAAAACTCTCTAAACTCTACAACTCATCACGGTTAAAACAATACCACATATGCCTCATTTAGTAACAAACTGGTGGTGCAGTCTCCACAACTACACTGGATAAATACTGTATATCAGTCCAGTCGTCATTAAGGGGATATATATATATATATATATATATATACTGTATATATATATATATATATATATATATATATATATATATATGGGTTTTATTTATTTTTCTCAGTCAAGAACACATTAAATAACACAAATTAAAGCGTAATGTTCATTTAGAGTTTTACCTGCTGGTTTGATTTACAATGTGAGAAAAGCAGCACCGGTGTAAACAGTCGTAAATGAGAGTTCAGAAATGAATATAATACTCTCTTTATTTACACTTACACTTCTTTTTAGTATAGGATTAGCTTTTTTAGGACATTTTGTACTCATCCTGTTTTGATGCTACAAGTGCACTTGCTTGCCTACAATCTTCTGTTTTGATTGTTAAAGAGAACCCGAGGTGGCTTTGTATAACGTTAGTGGGGCACAGAGGCTGGTTGGGCACACTAACACCAGCCTCTGTTGCCCCATGGTGTGTGTCAAAGACCCCCCTTCTCGCCGCTATACCCCCGCAATGCTGGCGACACGCAGCGTGTCGCCAGCACAATGTTTACCCTAGCGCTGTCTGTCAGCGCCGCTCTGCCGCCTCCTCCGCATCGCCGCTACCCGCCCTCGTCCCTTCCCTCACGCTGATTGGAGGGAAGGGACGAGGGCGGGTAGCGGCGATGCGGAGGAGGCGGGGGAGCGGCGCTGACAGACAGCGCTAGGGTAAACATTGTGCTGGCGACGCGCTGCGTGTCGCCAGCACTGCGGGAAGGATAGCGGCGAGCAGGGGGGTCTTTGACACACACCATGGGGCAACAGAGGCTGGTGTTAGTGTGCCCAACCAGCCTCTGTGCCCCACTAACGTTATACAAAGCCACCTCGGGTTCTCTTTAAGCTTTGTAAATACAAGAGAAATCCCATTTTGCTGCAGCGCACCAAGGACAATGTAGTTCCAGCGTGAACAACGGAGCTTAGTTATCAGTTTTCAAGTCTGGGGACTTTACTCATGTAATGTTAGCAACCTGTTTACTGCAACAGTAAAGCAACACAGTCTTCTACTCACAAAGCCTAACCGTTTTATTTCTTTATAACCAGTGGAATGAATACATTTTTCTAAAATTATGTAATTTCTCCTGAAGTTCACATGTAATAAAAAAAGGCTTCAGCTCTTGATCAACATTTTCCTGATTTATTAACAGATGAAAATCCATGAAACTGAAAGCTGATGAAGTTTAGAAAACCTCATCCAACACTAACTGCTTGCCTCCAACTGCAGTTAACACCAACCCAATGCGTCTTTACCAGGGTTATGTATGAATGGAGAGCCACAGGTAGGCAGGTATGAAACAGAACTGTGCAGTTATTATAAATACTGTACTTAATAGTATTATTAATAAGCGCATGGAGTTATTTGCACCAAATACATAAGATTTGGAATTTCTGGCAAAAGATATCAAACTGCTTTAGTCATTTACCGGTATGTATTCATTCCAAAATCGACTATTACTTAGTTAAAGCCCACCTGAAGTGTAATTAGATTTAAATAAAAAATATATAGCTGGGCAGCATTAAATACGCAGAGCAGGATAATCTGCTTAATGCCGCTCCGCCGCCTCTCCTTCTCTGGTATTTGCCAGTGTAAAAAATTGTTACTTCTTGTAAAAATGACCACGACCTCTGTGAGAACTTCCAGGTCGCGGCTCCAGTCGGTAAAAGAGTGCACACATCTGCGCAAAGGGTGGGCGGAGTTATGGGAATTGAGAGGCAGAGATGGCCGCAATTAACTTCTATGACATCTACGAGGCAGAGAACAGCTCTGCCTCTTCCTACTAACAGCTTCTATGACCTAATGGGTCGGTCAGAGAAGAAGGGTCCTGTGGCTTCGGGGGGGGGGGGGGGGGGGGGGGACAAACGGCTGGGAAAATTTGTAATGTAAAAAGTAAGACTTCAGATCCACTTTAAAGCGGAATATAACCCTGCATTTCAACTTTGCTCTAAAACATTATTTACAGTATATTATATGCAACCAGCATTTTTTTTACTAGACCAGCATTGGAAGGGTTACACACAGCTTTAAAGTTCCTGGAGATTTCTGCAGACGCATCCGAAGCTGAAATAGATACATTTTGTTTACATAAATGTATCTAAGTGTTGAATGTGACTCATCTCTCTGACTGAGAAGGAGTTGGAGGACAGCCAAAGAGTGTGTAACATTTATCAATAGATACATATAACTAAATAGAATGTAACAACCTGAACTTCTGCATATCTCTCCATGGAACTTTAAACCTCTGTGTTTAACCCTTCCAATGCTGGTCTAGTAAAAAAAAAATGCTTTTTGCATATAATATGTTGTAAATAATGTTTTAGAGCAAAGTTGAAATGCAGGGTTATATTCCGCTTTAAGTACTGTTAGTCGGAATTCCCTGCATCTGTCCATATTTTAAAATTCTGTAATTTTTTTTTCTATTCCACTGCATAGCAGAGCGGAGTCTGAGAGTGGGAGCCCCAGCACTGTAAACCAATCAGGCACGACTACAAAAAAGCAAGTTCCCAGGCATTTCTGGCGGAAGAGGAAGTTATATAGTTTACTTATATGAAGATGAGTTTACAAGTGGTAATGGTAATTCAGAGTCCAGAGTGCAGACAGAGGTAGCATGGCCAAAGTGCAGAGCCACAGAGTGTGAATAATAACGTCACCTTAGGACAACAGCATAGACAAGTGAATCCCAATAATGGGCAAGAAATTAAAAATTCTTTAAAGATTAAAACTTTGGACATACAGTGCCATAATGCTGCAATTAAGTTTTTCTCCTTCATTTTCTCCTTGGTGATTTTTTTACCTCCTAAAAAAATGTAAGAAATTGGCCCTAGACTACGATCGACACGTGACTATGGTAACGCTTGGTGTGATTTGCCTTCTTAAAACAGAAGGTAGTTGCGATAATTCAGCTTAAAGTGAACATCTGTGGTTACCCACAATGCACCGTCACTGAAAATGCAAATGATCTCTTTATACCCTTGTAGCCAGGCTTACATCCACTTGTGACATGAGTATAATGTTGGTTCTATACAAAATAAATAATAATAATAATAGTTTCACACTTTGTCAATAAAATTCCTTTTAAACCACCAGCATGCAAGAAAATAGTCAAAATTATTTTCATAGTACTTTTTTCACCTCCTAGGAGAACACTCAGGAGAAAAAGTTAATTGAATAGGGGACACAGAATGTACTTCATGTATTTGCTTAGCTGTTTGTCTGAAGTTCTGCTTGAACATTACATGTTTTTGCTGTATCTGTATATCAGACATGCTGCATCATTGATTCCAATATTTTGGGATGGGATGGTAACATACTGCAATTTTTAATATTACCATTATTATTACTAGATGGTGGAGAATTTGTTATAATGCTTTTCACTGAGCTCTCTGGTTCTGAGTTTAATTGCTACTCAATACAGTACCGGCACAGAGTTTGTTCTCTGCAAGCCCTGCAGGGTTGTCTACCCAAAACATAAAAACACACTTCGGAATTGAACGTGTGAGGATCCGCTCGGCTGTCTGTGCAGGCAGGCAGCCTTTTGACCACTTTTCAGGTCTGCATTCTGCAGGTTTCTGGAAGAGAGACCTTTTGTCAGTTTGGCAGCTTGCTGCTGAGGAATTTGCATACGTTTGTCATGCAGATTGCCTAGCCACATCCTTTGTAGGCTTGCTCTATATATACCATGTGATATCACAGATCGGTGCTGGTCATAAGGGTTAGTCCTGTGTAACACTCCTGAAGTGTCAGCCTTGCTCATTGTTTGAAGATTAGCTTAGAGTAATTCCTGGGACTGCACTAGGCAGGTTCCCTAGTGCAGTTAGGATTGCATATCTGTTTTGTTTGTCTGTTGCGATTGTCCTGTCCCTGCGGTAGTCGACAGGAGATCGTTCTGATCTTTGTTCTTGGAGTATAGCTGGAGCAGCGGTTTCTACCAGCTATCTCATCTGCCTGTCTAGCTTGGATCGCACTCGCCTTGCGCTAGTGCTGTGGATCCTTCTGTTCTGTCTTCCTGGATCGCTCTAGCTTCTTGCGCTAGTGCTGTGGATCCTATCTCTCACTTATTCCTGTTTTCGTGTATCTGTCTTGTCGGCTACAAACGCTTACTGGAGGCTCGGTGAGGTAACCGTTAAGCAAGCGCTCGCGTCCGCTGTTTTATGTTTGTCTGTCGGTGGTTAGTTAGGCGTGCTTGTCTCTGTTGTGCTTAACACGTGGAGACCGCGCATAAACGCGTGCATTGTTGCGAATGAGTGCGGTGTTCGTGTTTAGTTAGCGTTTGTTATTTTCCTTATCTTCTCATTGTATATTTGCTGTGCCTTTGCTACTCTCGTGCTCTGCCATGATGTAGCCTTGTGTCACCTCTGGCAATCGCCTCTCTCGCGATTGCATTCCTACTTCATATCTGCTGTTGTGTATGCACCGTCGCGGGTTGGCGACTAGTTTGGTGCACACACATACAATCTGTCCCTGTGCTCATTCTCTTCCACAATCGCTTCTCTTGCAATTGCGTTCTCACTTGGTTTCTTCTGTTGTGTGTCCACCGTCGCAGGTTGACGGCTAGATTGGTGGACATACATACATTCCTCATCTGTGCTTATTCGGTCTTGTGTCGTTGTTAGCAATCGCCATCTCTGGTGATTGCCTTCTCACTTTGTCTTCATGGTTGTGTGTTCATCGTCGCAGGGTGGCGACTAGTTTGGTGGACACACATACCCTCTGTCGCTTTGATCTCTCTCTTTCAGGGCTATCTTGCCCTGCGTTTCTTCCCTTCGTGCAATTCCTGTCTGGCGTGTGTGGCAGGGCAGAGAAGCTGTTCCTCTGCACTCCACAGCTCACTCTGCCGACAGGAATTTCCCTCTCCAGGTGCATTGCACCTTTTGCTGGGTTCCCTCAAATTACACGCTTGTGGAGGATTTCTGCAGTGTCAGCGCACACCTTGTGCGCTGATCACGGAGAGAATTCCACAATCGTTACAGAACGTAATCTGAATTTTCTACGCAGCCATGTGTAGAGTCAAATCCTCTGGTGTGAAGTTACCTTCCCTACCTCAGGAAACCTAATAACCGGTACAAAAACTGAAAAATGTAGCCTAATGTGTTGTTGTTTTTTTCCTGAAAAAGGAGGATCTAAGTCAATTAAACTTTTTCAGTACAGCCATACTGAAAAAAAAAATAGCAGGGAGAAATGCATCAACGCCAATGCAAAGAAAAATGTTGAAAAAGTGGAACAGTTTACCAGAGCAACCAATCAGGTTTCAGCTGATAAACAGAGCAGCAAATTTTATACGTTTCTCTGCACAATTAGGCCGCAGTTTTATTTTCATCTGTGCTGATATATCTACTCCATAGTATTTAGCCAATCTACTATTTTTATTACTTTATAGCGAGGACCATAGTCACCACCATCACATTTTCTATTATTATTAAATTTCTTTCTTAAAAAAACACTAATGAGACATGTTAGTTTCTTTCAACGTCCTATAGAGTGTATAGCCTTAGGCCTCTTGCACACTGCAAGTGATTCAGATTCAGATTCCGCTTTTTAATCAGTTTTTACATCCAATTCAGATTCCGATTTGCAGTGTGCAGGGAGCAAACTGCAAATCGGAATCTGAATCAGATGTAAAAACTGATTAAAAAGCGGAATCTGAATCGGAATCACTTACTGTCCACTTCCTCTAAACATACTGAAATTTACAAAGCCTAACAATCTCTATTTTAAAATAAGCTGACAGTAATTCAGCTAATTGGCGACAAGATTTAGATTTAGTATTTATTACAGGCCCACTCCAGGAAAAATGTAAGCAGTTAAATTCTGACAGAACCGACCGGTTTTGGACTTGTCTATTTCCTCATGGCGGATTCTCAGGATTTTCTTTTTTGAAAGCATTTTCTGAACAGCAGTTGCTAAGTCTAACTGACAAAAAAAAGTCTGCAAGTGAGTAGGGAGGCTGGCTGGTATCTTCCTATCTTGGCAGTTAAACTGCCATTCAAGAAATACTTTAAAAACAAAGAAAACCCTAAGAATCCCCCATGAGGAGATAGCCTAGTCCAAAATATGTCAGATTTTAAAGTGAACCCGAGGTGAGAGTGATATGGAGACTGCCATATTTATTTCCTTTTAAACAATACCAGTTGTATGGCAGCCCTGCTTATTTATTTAGCTGCCGTAGTGTTTGGATCACACCAAAAACAAGCATGCAGCTAATCTTGTCAGTTCTGAAAATATTGTCAGAAACACCTGATCTGCTGCATGCTTGTTCAGAGTCTATGGCTGAAATTACAATTTTAATATTAAAGTATTTGTGAAACAGTAGCCATGTGGCACATACCGCTGTCATCATAGCTGCAGAAGTATTTCACTGTAAAATAAACTGTAATAAAGTATTGTTCTAAAAAAATGGCTCCTGAAAAGACAGAGATTAAGTATGTTTAAATAAATGAACGTGGTACGCGTGTGCACGCCGTTGTTTGCTTGAGAGTAATTAATCATTAACCTATTAGTATTCATTAGCTAATAAGTGTTACCAGATGTGCATTCACTAGGGGAAATATAAGGTCCAACTCCTGATTAATTCCCAGGACACGTAATAATTGTAACGGCATGCCTGGAGATGGTTGCAGCATTGCTCATGCAGGCATAGAGCGTTAGTCTTATTTTTAAATTATCACTACGTTCATTAGTTATAACATATAGTAATAAGCAATAAGAACTAATCAACGAATCATTTATTTATTTTACTTTTACAACAAATTACCCAATTGCAACTCCACAAGTTATGTGAGAAAAAGTGTATAGTATATAACACAGACTTTTACATATGCAGCTTTAGGCCTCTTTCACAGTGGGACGTTGCGTTTGATGCGAGGTTAAAGTCGCACAACGTGCCCCTAACGCAGCGCATGTAGGTTATGAAATTGGACGTTATTTTGCACTGAGTTATGTGTCTCTTGGTGCGCCGTTTTCGTCGCATACTGATGGAACGAAAATGCATTACATTAAAAAAAAACAACATTACTGAGCATGTGCAACACACATAACGCAGCAGATACATTGCTAAATGCACAGCATGCAGCACTTTTTAATAACGCTACACGTTACACACTAACGCAACTTGTGCACTGTGATTGTCGCACAGACTTTGCATTGCTGTGCGTTACTCTGCGATAAAGTATTTTATAACGTGCGACTTTAACGTTGCACTGTGAAAGAGCTCTTAAAGGACATTCAATGTGAAAATAAGCTAATGAGCTAAACAATTGTATCTAGCCTCCTCTTCCTAATAATTACTTTTTCTTTTTAGCTATCCCACAGTTTTATTTTATATTTAAAACTACTTTTTAAGTTTTTACTGTCTCGTGGCCTCTTCTCAATGACACATTCATTGAAGTATGCTAGAGCTAAAATCGAAGAACTATTGACCCTTTTTATCGCTTTCCTGCTCTCAGAAGCCATTTTCTGCTAGAAAAGTATTTTAGGACTGTAGTTCCTTATTAGTGAGGTTTATGCTATAGTCTAACTCAGTCCGATATGGACAGAAAGTAAATTTGTAACTCTTTCAGGCAGAGAAAGAAAAAAATGAACCCAGTATAGTTATTTGTGTGCTTGGCACTGTACATACACATGTCTATCTCATCATGTCACTTGTTCCCTTGGATGTCCTTTAAAAATCATGCTTGGTGACCTTCATGGGGTTTCAGATATATTGGTACTTTCTCTGATATGAACATTTTTGGATGCAGAGAATACATTTTACTTGAGGTGTAAAACCATTCTAGATAGTGGGGGGGGGGGGGGGGGGGGGGGTGTGGGGAGGCAGAATCTAGTCAAAATGGTCCTGTTACCAAAGGTTCTATATATGCTTCATCACTCCCCTATATACATCCCTCTTGCTTTCTTTATGCTCTGTCAGAAGTATTTACTTCTGCAAAACCCAAATGGTATCGGAGGTGCCTTGCCGGCTCTTCAGAGTTACTACCTGGCTGCTCATATTCAACACATTGCGGCTTGGTCCTTGGTGCCTCCCAGTCTCAATGTGGAGTCTCTCGGCTACACTCAAGATCCCTTAAAAGTCAGAGTGGATTTGGACATGCTTCTCCTATCCCTCCCTAAAAATAAGCAACAAAACACTATATTAGACCAGACAGTTAGGGTATGGAGATGTGTGGCTAATTATTTGGCATTAGAAGCCGTACCACAGAGAATTAAATCAACATTTTAAATCTAAAAGGCACCAGTAATCTGACTCCAGCTTGCTGTAGGACCAATTCATGGCTGATTCTGATTAATTGCTGAACTTATTCCACATTTGTACCTCAGACAATTTGCTCCTTTGAACTTCTTACTGAATAAGTATATTTAAATATTAGAGACTCTCATGACTGGCTTAGGTAAAGGTGTGCACACACTCATGAAGAATGACACTTGTAGGGATCGAGACTCTTTTAGTGTAAGAGGCTTGTATAATGCAATAGGAAACTGGCATGTCTGCCCACAAAAGTTCACCAGTCAAACTAAAAAGTTGAGAGAGCCAGAAAAAAGGAAAAAGGCTTAGGTCCTGTTCCCACTTGTGATGGCTTCTGTCTGTGGGACAGATCTTGTGTCCATGCAAGTACGCATCTGAATCCCTCTAGCTATGCGGCTTCGCATGTGATATGTGATTCTGATTTTTTTTCCCCTGCACGTGAATTGGTAAGTAACCTACTGATTTCAATAGGCAGCGATTCCCGATCCAAATTCACGCACATGGAAACGCTGACAATTGCCCCTAGTGGAAATGAGTGCTTATTGGTAACATTTCATATGTCTCTAGTAAAAACGTAACCATGTATTTAGTACTAAACACAAAAATCACATTAAATGGTGAAGAAGGTGAACTGAGTCAAAACACATTTGCACAAAACTCTTCATCGTCTAGACTCAATCAGCCCATGATATTCAATAAAACTTATAGATCCGTACACACACTAGATTAACCTCAGCTGTGGCGGAGAATAAAGGCCACCTTAGCAGAGAATTTAGCATTTGTGTAACGTATGTAAGGCGACAGGCCATGTCATCTAAAGACCCGGGAATATCAGATCTTTAGCAATCCTTGAAACCCAAGCAGCCATCAATCGAGTTGTTCTCTCCACCCATCCCGCCCTCTCTACTGCTTAGTTGTGTGCCGCATCTCACCCCCATCCCTTCCATAGTCAAAGGCGTGACACTAGCCAGTAGGCTTGTGACAAGTCTGTATAGTATCAGCCCCAAACTGTGGCCTGAGGGATTGACCCCTCATACATGGTGTGTTTGAGTGCTTTACCCTATTGCAATCACCTTTACCGCAGTTTCACATAAAACCGAACTCTGAATCACAACATTGTGCTTCTTTAAATAGTTAAATATCTGAGACAAAGTCATTATACTAGCTACAAATTTTCACTTTAACACTAAAACCCAAAAGCATATGATGTGTAATATAAGAAATTGCAGAACATTCTGCTAGTGAAGTGTAGTCCGGTGTTAGTCGTGAAGCAGAAAAGCAGATATCAAACCAACAAACGTTGATTCGGGTAATATCTTTAATGACTGTCCAGTTGTTTCAACCTATTTGCCATTTCAGTTCCATTCCATCAGTCATTAAAGAGAATCTGTATTGTTAAAATCGCTCAAAAGTAAACATACCAGTGCGTTAGGGGACATCTCCTATTACCCTCTGTCACAATTTCGCCACTCCTCGCCGCATTAAAAGTGGTTAAAAACAGTTTTAAAAAGTTTGTTTGTAAACAAACAAAATGGCCACCAAAACAGGAAGTAGGTTGATGTACAGTATGTCCACACATAGAAAAATACACCCATACACAAGCAGGCTGTATACAGCATTCCTTTTGAATCTCAAGAGATCATTTGTGTGTTTCTTTCCCCCATGCACTGAAGTTTCAGGCTGCTCTTTTCTTCCTGCAAACAGCTTTGCCCTGGTTTGTAATTCATCAGTATGTGAAAGCCCAGCCAGCTCAGAGGACGATTTATCCAGCTTGTAAAAGATAAGAGAGAAGCTGCTCTAATCTAAATAACACACAGGCAGTGAGTTCATAGCAGAACCACAACACTGAAGAACTTGGCAGCCTTCCAGACACAGGCCGACAAGTCTGACAGGGGAAAGATACATTGATTTATTACAGAGACAGTGATAGTATAAAGTGCTGCAGTTAGCCAGAACACATTAGAATAGCTTTTGGAACTTGTAGGATGATAAAAAACAGGATGCAATTTTTGTTACGGAGTCTCTTTAAAATGGAATTAAACTCTGACATAACATTCAATAAAAATGTGTTTTTCTACTTTTAACCATACAGTTGTCATGTTTGCTCTTGTGCACAAGTAATATTGTTTGTCTGCATACAAATTTAAAATTCCCAAAGTACAGTTTATCTGCTCTGAAAGCTGCTATTGCATTTTATTGCATAGTTGCTGTATTTATATATTAAAATCTATCTAGTGATCACTTTCCAGCTCTTTCTGCTTTTCAGCTCAGTTTCGGCAGTTTGCTAATGTTTACATTCCTCTGTCAGATATATATAGAAAACAAAAGATGATGTTATCACATCTTTGGATGCGGCCAGAAGCTGCCCACTGAAGCAAGGCGCTTTCCACTGAAGAGAAAAAGTGCTGTGTTTTACTGTTTGAATGCTGTTCTGCTACATTTTTTATTTGTGGTAGTAGATTTTATGCTGTAAATCATTTTTTAGAGCAAAGAGGAAATGCTGAGTTTCAGACCATTTTCAAGGTATTACCCAAATCAATTTGTTGGTTTGATGTCTGCAGAACATTCTGCTGTGGATTGTTTTATATCAGCTGTGAACAGCCGTTTATCAGGGTATCTAACTGCTAATCTAGTAAGTACTAACAGCCCTGCTTGTTACAGAAAACAATTCTGTATTGAAAGTGATTTAGCGTTTTACGAACATTGCTGCAGGAGAAACAATTGCGCATTTATTTTGTGATTCCTGCAGCTCCAGGGCCTGCTGAAGTATCATCATTTACGGCGTACAGGACCTTCTGTATTTTTAATCAAGTAAAAGCTTTTTTTCCCCCTTAAAAGCATTTTCACTTAACAATTTTCACCAGCCCATGGCCATCCTATTCATAATCTGAAGACCCCCCAGCTGGTGAGTGAATCCCCCCAGTGATGAATAGTCACGGAATAGGGTAATAAAGCAATGGCCGTAAGATGTTGGGAAGCCGTACATTAATGCCGGTTAGCTGCCCATCTGGTGATCAAATGTCCTTCCTTTCTTTACTAACCCAGAGAGGATGTCAGGGGGATTTTTCATTCCAGGTTTATTTAAGGCCCCATAAGTCAATAGGCCATGTGAACAGCATACATGTATACAATATTTGTATTTGCATCGTATGTAAGGTTAACATAATTCACTGAAATGAGGATTTCCAGTTTAAAATGGGACCTGGTGATGACTTCCATGTTGTAACTTGCTGCGTCACAAATAGTGAGACTTTAGGTGTGTTCACGCCTTGGTGTTTGCACAACAATACCGGATGTGAGCTCGCTGCTCATACCACTGTATGTCCATTTTTATAAAGCGTATCTGCATTATGACGGATTGCTATGCTCACACTATGGACCATATCCTATTTTCACCTGAGTTCTCTCCAAGGCGTTGTTTTCAAACCTTAGCAATAAAAAACCTTTAAAGGACCACATCAGCAAAAAAAAGTAAGCAGTTAAGATCTGACAGAACCGACAGGTTTTGGACTAGTCCATCTCCTCATAGGAGATTTTCAGGGTTTTCTTTGTTTTCAAAAGAATTTCCTGTACAGCAGTTGCTAAGTCTCACTGACAAAATAGTGTGCAGGTAAGTAGGGAAGCTGGCTGGTATCTTGCTATTTTGGCAGTTAAACTGCCATTCGGGAAATGCTTTTGAAAACAAAGAAAACCCTGAGAATCCCCCACGGGGAGATGGACTAGTCTAAAACGTGTCGGTTCTGTCAGATTTTAACTGCATACTTTTCTTCATGGAGTGCTCCTTTAAGGCTCCCAGCATGCAATTAATCTTTACCTACTCTTTAGTACTTTTTAAAATGCTAAGGGCTCTATTCATAAAAGGCTGTGCAGGGAAAAAATCTTGTCGGGAAAATACTGCATTCTGTATTTTAGACCTTTGTGTGCTAATTTATAAAAATGTCTACAGTTGCGATAGAAGTTCGGTGAGTTGATACATTTTCTCCTGCAGAGACAGTGTTACAATAAGAGTGGCATCCCCAACTTCCCTTTAGATTCGCATTTTTCTTAAAACTGCCTCTGTTTGCCCTGAATCTGCGCTGAATCTGTCTATTAGTCTTTCTAAACAATCTATTTAATTTCCACAGCTTCAAAAACTTCAAAAAATGTTACACATGCAGGCTTTCTGATGTGAAATATATCTGAAAACAGGTACCCAATAAGTGAAAAAACACAGCCTGGTGTATTCCGGAAGCCTTTTTTAGTTCCCTGCTCTCCGCTGCTGCCTAGGAGATCTGTCTCTATTAACTTTGCTGTTATCCGCTCTCTTATCACCTTTTCTAAACAGACGGTATTCTCCATCCCAATACTGGCCTGCTCTAATCTATATGAATTGACATTTAGTGACGTGTTGAGATAATCACTGCACAAGTCGGTAATTTACCTCACTGCTCGGAAATTTCAGCTTTTCATGCGGTAACAGCTTTTATGAATTGACATTTTGCTAAGTGTTCGGTAAAGTCAGCTGTTTTGAACATTACCGCATGTGGGAATGCTTTATAAATTGACCCCATTGTGCTGAAAAATTATTTTTTTAAGAAGATTAAAAAATTATCCTCTTGGGTATAGGGGGTGAGGTCTCTAGCCTTTTGGTGCCGTTTGCTTTTACACAATTATACGAGTACTTAAACTTTCTTTGGAAACCATTGATTTTACAATCTCTTCTTTATTCTGTCACTTCTATGTAATCATGTGGTCTCCTCAACTGCCCTTACAATGCTTGCCTCAACCCCAGCAACTCTGAACAAGTGTGAGAGTACACCTTTTTGCCTATACATACACATGGGTATGTAGCATATTACACAATGGGTTTGGCTAACTAATATTGACGAACACTTAAATGCCCTGTATCCATGAAACAAAGACATCCCTGAAAGTAAGCCCTAGAAGGAATATCGAGCATGCTCGAAATATAAGTCCTACCCTGAAAGTAATCCCTAGCGGCAGTAAGGGAAAAAAAGTATGGCAACCTGTATTATAACTGGAGCCCATGGTCTCGCGGGCAAGACCATGGCTCTGTCATTGGGCCAATTACTGCACCCGTTGCTACTCAGCGAGTAGTCCCCATGGGCTGAACCTCAAGAACACAGTGGCATGGAGTTGAGGAAAAGGAGAGGATGCAGGGGGGCATCTGAGGACAAGGGGACAGCGCAGCATGGACTCAGGGGTAAGAATAAGATGCAGTGGGACATCGGAGGACACCAGGAAGATATGTGGGACAGCGGAGGACATGGAAAAAAAGAGGACAGGGGATAGAGAAGGACAAAGGTACAGAGGGGGGCACCAGGAGGACATTAAAGGTACAAAGGGGGCACAAGTGCACACATGAGTAGGAACCAGAAGTGGAAGAGGCGGCACAGTGGGGAAGGCAGTAGGACTTGTGTGTTCATAGAAATATAAGACATCCCCTGAAAATAAGCCTTAGCACATCTTTTGGTTCAAAAATTAATATAAGACAGTCTTTTTGGGGGGGGAAAACGGTAGTACTTATTTTATAATATCTAGAATTTTTAATGTAAAGCTTTATCTCCCCCCTGCATGGATTGGAAGGTGTCAGCGTCAGTAAGCCACCTGCTGCCTGTAAACCATTAGAGCCCTGAAACTCCACCTCCCTCCAGCGGCAAAACAACTTCAGCCATTTTATCCAAAGTGTCCCAAAGCTCTTAGGCCAGGGAGCTTTGAAAACACATTAGAAAAAAAAATCCATAATGGTTTTGCCGAAGGTGGACGGAGCTTCAGAGCCCTAATAATTTACAGGTGGCAGGTGTCTAACTGACGCTGACACCCACGGGCCCTTGCAGCTCTGTTAGGGCTTTACATTGAAGGTTTTAGATATTATATAATAAGTGCTGCAAACGTAAGTGGTCCAGCGAGGCAGGACTGCATTTAAATATCTATTAGGTGTCAAGTTTGCAACTCTTATTTTGGTCATGTAAGAAAGGATTGCTAAGAGGTGAAGTCAGTCAATGTTTGTCCTGTTGTACTCCTACACCCACAGCAAGTCTCGGTATTTGAACACATCAATTTAATTCCCCGAACTAGTAAGACAGATGACTAGACGCAGGGCTAAACACTCTAGAAGCTGATACCCTGTCTGAAAAAAACAAATATTTAAAAAGTTAGAATTTACAAGTGATGTTTTTATTCAATGCGCAGTGGGATGAATTGCCATGGTGTTCTTCTTTAAATTATGACGCCCTCATTTTATTTCATGTCTTATTTTCACAAAAAAATACTTCTTTTACAAACTGATGAAAATCTGGGGATTTTGTCACGTCTGATCCATGTTCCCAAAACTGTTCCCCACCCGTGAATGGGTCCTTCCATAAACCCTCTGTGTTCTGCTTGCAGAAAAAGAGACATCATATTGGTGTGCCTTCCCTCTCCTCCAGACATGGTTGTTTGTCATCGTCACTAGGGATGCATCAATCTAGGATGTGGTCCGCTAGATGTGTTTTAAGAGCTGAATCTTGGCGGTGAGATTGCTGGGACATTATAGCAGTGGGCATGGCAGCAGAAGAAAGAGTCCTTGCCAGCAGGCTCAGGGGAAATCGGGAGTGGAGAGAAATTAAACGATTTCTCAAATCAGATGTCAGCAATTTAACAGAAAAGTGAAAGGATGTTGGTGAATTTTAAACATATGCATGCATTTAAAACATGTTAAAGTAGGCCTGAGCTCTTGCACAGGACAGAAGGAAAACAGAAAAAAATGCACCATGTGTGTTTTTAGAGAGAAGAGACTAATCTAATTCCCCCTCATCTGCAAGTGATCACAAGTGTAATTTGATCTCTCTGCTGTGTCGGCACAGAAATTCGTCAGTCCTTGGCAGACAGCTAATATGTTAACATAGGATGTTAACCCTTTGTCTGCTTCCATGAACGCAGGACATAAACACACTGTAGATTTATTGCAGGAGTTCTGTAAGCTGTAACAAAGAAATGTTTTTCTTAAAGCAGTAGGATCAGCCATACTATGCCAGGGGAAAAAAAAACACATATATAAGTAGATAAATACTTGATCTACTTACATAACACATGTATTGTACTGTCCAAGTTTTGATTTCAGTGAATTTTATATAGTAAATGAAGAGAATTATGTTCCTGGTGGAAACCATGTTTTTTACCCACAACTGAGGCTAAATCCTGATGTCATTTCTGCCCTTTACTTTTTTTCTTTTGTCCTCCAATCGCTGAGTCACCTCAGCCTTGCTTGTAAACACAAGTGAGCAGGGGATTGTATTTCATATAAGCAGCTAGACAGGGAAATACATGGAAGAGGAGGAATATATTATAGATAAAAAGAACCCCCAGCATGCAACTGTTTGGCACTGACTACTAAAGGGCCAGTGCTCCTAAGGTATGTGATAACTCCAAATCATAACATCAGAAAAAAATTTGAATGCAGGATTAGCATCTTTATCACTTAATACACTCAGACCAGTTGCTGTTAAAATTAGATTGTTATGGTGACACTCCCGCTTTAAAGGCCGGTTTTACATTAGCAACCTGCGCTTTAGTTGTGGTGCGATTGGATGATCACAACGCACTACAATGCTAAAAACACGCTGATGCATTCCTGTCAGATGCGATACTGTTGGCGCATCTCACCGCATCAGGTTCGAAATGCCCCATAGACGTTCATTGCTTTAGCCTTACCCTGCAGTAAGAACGGGTAACGCAACGCAATGAAAATGCTATAGTGTGAAAGGGGCCTCAAGGTTATTATTCTGTTGCTTATCTTTTAGAGCAGAGAGGAAGTTCTGAGTTCAGGTCCACTGTAAGCAAAAGACACCTTACCTATGCAGAGTCCCTAACAGAGTGTAAATGAGGTTACTTTCCCGAGTCTCTGCATTCTACTGACCAGGTCTCCCTTTAGTCGGGGGCACCTCTAGCTACCTGATACTTGGGGGCACCTCTACATACTTAATACTGAGCATAGCTCTGGCTACATAAGGGGCACCTTTAGCTACCGATGATGGACATGGGAGGTAAAAGAGCAGTGACAGCTGGGCCAGCCAGCCCACTTGTGGTGTAGTTTGACGGGTGTCACTGTATGGATGCGTACAATTTAAAGAAAAAACACTTGAAAAAATGCTGAAGCTGACAGTATCAAAACGGTGAAAGGAAAAACACACACAGAATAACATTTATATTGCTAAATGTTATCCCTTCTGTATAATCAGTTCATCATATGTACAATCCAAACCTGGTAGGCATCTGCATCTGGAATGGAAGTGATCCAGATGTTATTTGTTTATTAAAAAAAAAGTTGAGTATTGAACCGTGTTAGCCACCAGTAAAAGAAAGAAGTTTTGAATCAGGATGATACCATTTATTGGCTAACTTAGAGATGAATAAACAGTAAGCTTTCGGCTAATAATAAGCCTTCGTCGGACTTGGTTCCTGCATTGAGTAAATGCAGGAACCAAGACCAATGAAGGCTCATTATTAGCCGAAAGCTTACTGTTTATTCATCTCTAAGTTAGCCAATAAATGGAATCGTACTGATTTAAAACTTCTTGCTTAAAAAAAAAAAAGAAAACACTTGAACGTACCGTATTTTAGCAAGACTCTAGTGTAGATTACAAATGGTCAATGAGATGTAAATGATTCAGAATTGCATGCAAATGTTATGTAAACTGCATGCAGCAGCTTGGAAATGGGCCCGTTATAGCATTCATACAATTTGCAAGCAAGTAAAAATTATTTGCATCTCATTGACCATTGCTAGTGTAGATCAAGAAAGCCCAAACCCCATAACATTTAGTTTATCAGATTTGCATAATATTTAGTCAGTTACAGTCAACTTTGTTGCAACTTTGTTGCAAAGCAGTCACTTGTGACCCAGGTCATATCACACTCCACCGTCTCTGAAGTAGAATATCTGTGTAGACAGGGATGGGGTAGGGACAAGACAAAAGGGGAAGAGAGCACTCAATTTCAAAACAATATAGACGACAAGCCTCTCCGTGAAATATTCCCACCTCTATAAGTTGCTGACTCGCCTGTATGGGTTGGTCAGTGTTATCGCTTTTGTCCCTTTGTAGGCCAGGGACATAGGCTCTGGATACAGTGTTGCCGATCGCCTGCTGTCTCCTTTTGATCGCAGGATAACTCCGCCTTGGTACTTCCAAGTAGTCCTCCCGGTTTGGGGATAGGTGGTGGTGGAATATGCGGAGTAATGAAGCAGAGAGGTGAAGAGGAGGGAATGGATAGCCATGCGGCACAGGTGACTAAGCACCCAGTGCCCCTTGTAGCCAGGTATATGCAGCCTCACCTGTGGAACGGCGAGAGTGGTGTCCTGGCTGGTGGGGCACACATGTGAGGTGTCACTGGCCTTGGAAATATGAGAGGGAGAACTAAGGTATAGCGACCCAGAGAGAGCTGGTCACATAGGGGAAGAGCTGGTGCGCTTGCAGGTCAGGCACTCTGTGCTGCGGCGACTGTGTGAAACAGTCACGCAGATGAGTGCTGTACTTCAGCGTTCCAAGTGAAGGTGGTTGAGCAAAGCAAGACACTGGCACGCTAACTGGAGTTGTCACTCACCGCTGCATGGGCTGATCTCAGATGGTCCTGCAGATGAGTATTCTACTCCAGCATGCCAGCAAGATGTGGATTGAGCTTCTATGGAGAGGCTGTAGCACTCGGCAGCACTGCCAAATGTACTGCAGTTTGGGTCTTTTTTCCAGATCGCCAGGTGCATTGCATTCACTGTACTCTAACAGAACAGGGGGTCACAATTTAAAAATTGACAAATCAGTTTTACACGGATTTGTGACCATATTGTCATCCTGACACTATTCAGCACCAAGTCTATTGCCATGCCCAAAAGAACTAGCTTTGCATTATAAATGCATTAATGATCAGGTAGCAATCTTGGAGTGATTTAGCATACATATGTAATAAGTTCACTTCTTCTTTAAAGGTAGTCTGAAGGCAAAATAAAATTAAAAAAAACAGATACTTACCTAAGGAGAGGGAAGGCTCTGGGTGCTACAGAGCCTTTCCGTTCCTCTCCTTGTTCCGTCATTCCTGCTCTGGCTCCCCTGTTAGCAGTCTCCGACCCATGGGTCTGAGAGTGCTCACTTCTGCTGCGGATGGGCTTCGGGAAAACAGGGCGCTCCATACTGTGCATGCGCGGGAAAAGGAAGGCTCTATAGGACCCAGATCCGTCCTTCTCCTTAGGTAAATATCTGTTCTTTTTGTTTTATGTTTGCTTCAGATCCACTTTAAAATAAGGAGGATGCCTTTGTCATTTAACCAATTTTATCTGTAAAACGGCAAACAAGGTGTTGTTCTGTTGCGCTCTGCTGGGCTCCGAGGAATATCATACTATATATATTAGAGTGATGTGGTTATGAGTCTGCAGGGAGAAAACCCTTCCAAGTCTTTTTCCTATTGGCTTTGCTCACAAAGGACAATAAATGAGACAAACTAGACTTGTTGATAAGATGAATCACAAGTAGAGAAACATGTCCAGAGATGAAATATTCACAGCTGTTGCTTGGAGCGCATAGAGCACAAAAGGACAGTTCTGAATAGTGAGTGTGGACACAGGGACAATGCTGTCACATGAACAATTATATTATAACATGTCTCTGCCACAGTGCTATGTGCAAAGCGGCAAGCCTTGTCCACACGTTGTTTCTATATATTTAGCATTTTAAAGGAAATTTCAATGGTCTTGAAAAGCGAAAGTACTTATCAAAAGTAAGACCCTGTTAAACAGATATAACTGTTACTTGTACACAAACATCAAATGACAGTCCCCAAGTTTAACTATTTATGATGCCAGTGAATTTCTATGGGCACAAGACGATATGTACAGATATGTACCTGACGATATGTACCTGAGCTGATATGTGACATGATGAGATAAATATGTGTATGTATAGGGCAAAACATAATAATAACCAGGCTGTTTTACTTGTTTTATTTTGCTGCCTGAAAGAGTTCATTTCTAGGCATGGAAGTAACATCTTCTGTCTTATTGGTACTTTGTTGGAAATATAGTAAACACCACTGATATGCAGATTACAGCAATAAAAGTATTCCTGGCAGAATACAACTTCTGAGGGCAGGGAGAGATAAAATAAATGAACTATTGACCTTTTTCTAACTCTGGAAAACTTAAAAGGCTGACACTGATTAGAGACCGTAAAACATTTCACCTATTTTATACATGTTAAAAAAATATTTAAAAAAACCTGGGATGATTAAAAAAAAGCCATTTTTAGGTGTAGGAGGATAAATATAATTGTTTATCTCATCAGTTTAATTTCACCTTGGGTTCACTTAAAGAGGAACTACAGTGAACATTTTACTGTTGGCAGGTGATGTAGCTGCTGCATTGTTTTTGGCAGTTGGAAACAGCTGTAAACAGCTATTTCCCACAAAAGTTTGAACCTTTCTTGTGGGAGGGGTTACTTGTGGGAGGGGTTTCACCACAATATCAGTCATACAGCGCCCCCTGATGGTCTGTTTGTGAAAAGGAATAGCTTTCTCATGTAAAAGGGGGTATCAGCTGCTGATTGGGATAAAGTTCAATTTTTGGTCGGAGTTTCTCTTTAAAACTTTATCATAAATGTTGTGTGACAGTCATCCTCTCACGCACATGGCTTTTCTAATGTCCAGGACAGCAAATGAAGTGCCAATCTGCTGAGAGGTGCATCAAATAGCCTATCACCCCTTACCCGCACACACACACGCAAGCATGCACACACACCACCACCACATGTTATAATTCAGAGACTGGAGAACTGGCCAAAGAAGTTGTAAATCATTTACTTTATGTAAAAATATTTATAGGAATAGGGGAAAAAACATAATAGACAAATTAAGAAGCCAGTATGCAGTATAAAAATAAAGGGATTAAACAAAGAAAGTTATAGTAGGGTGTTCTTTAGGTCTGGGTCCAGTTAAACAGTCCAGATTACTGAGGCAATTCCAGTTACATGGTTAGACCTTCTTGGCTTCCTTAACAGAAGTCTGTAGTAACCATTAGATGACATGAGTGGAAGCTGTGTGTACCGGGCTTTCCATCCAGGAGAGCTACGGAGTATCCAGTCACAGCAAGGTGTGAGCTGAGCCAGATGTGGGCTAATTAGCTTAACCCTCTAGTTAATATGGCTTGTTGCTGATGTTTTATTAACAATTGTTTTTCTCCATATTTACATGTGGGTACCTGAGGCAGAAAGGATAGACTGTTTGAGATGTGGTTTTCAGCCAGCCCAAATGCCATTATGATGGGAGTTTACTTCTCTCCATTGGAAGAGCCCTGATGAAGAAGGTATCTTGAGGTTTCATTGCCCTGCATCCAAATTACCACTGATAGTGATGTATGCTTGACATTAAAAAAAGTTTGATTCAAAAACGGTATTGGTATATTTGGGGGAGAGCCCACTCATAAAGGAAAAGAGTGGTGGTTGCTTCTCTCTTTAAGCATATGAGGACATTATTACATATTTTTATATGGAAGAGGTTGATACTAATGTTTGACATGCCTTTGTTTTTTATGTTTGAACTTTTGAATGGATTAATTGGTGGGCATTTAGTAAATCTTTTTAGATGTATGAATTGGTATTACATTGAAAAGCCTTTTTAAACATTTTGCTATGTTCAAGAGACCACTGACTCTCCCACTAGTGAGTGTAGCGTTACCCAAATGTGGGATCTAAGTGACCACAGGTTGTCACTAGAGTTTCCCACAAGGGACTATTGTCTTTGCTGCCTAGTGCACACCAGTTTACACCTAGGATAACTCTGACTTGTGGTTAGGAGAACAGGGACACCCCAATGAGGAGACTCCAAGATCTAGGTAGTTGACATGAGTGAGACACACGGTGCAGTAAAAGCTGAGTCAGTGCAGGCAGCTACTGAATGTATCCCGTATCTGGGCAAAGGATCAGGACAGGCAGCTAACAGACATATCCAGTATCCAGGCAGGGGTTCAAGGCAGGTGGCTAACAGTTGTATCCAGTATCCAGGCAGAGGTTCAGGGCAGGCAACTAACAGGGGTAGTCTAGGTCCCTAGCCGAGGTCGATACAAGAGGAAACAGATCAAGAATAGTCAGACAGGCCAGGTAACAAACTGGTGTACAAGTAGAAGTAGGGCTGGATAGAAGCCAATAGCTGCCAGGAACCAACACTAGCTGTCAGAACAGCACCTGACCCGGGGAGGACTAGCCTTTTATACTTTTCAAGTGGCACTTTGGCACAAACTTATACAAGCCACTTGTGAACAGACCTGAATGCAGAACTTTGAGCATGTACGCACAAAATCTTATGCCATGCCCCACAAGCATGCATGCACCCCCAGCCACAGTCTTCAACCTGCGACCAGTGGTGCATGCACATACAGGACAAGAAGAATGCCAGTGCTGGAATGAGGAAGCGTAAATATGACCTTTGTGGACTTAAGTTCTTGTGTTTGCCTATTTTACCTACTTCTAAGAAATCGCTTTGAAGAACTGACTGCTTCATATATCCCACTCCTTGGATTCCACTGGTACGAGACAATCAGCATTATTCACTTGACCTTAGAATTTTTAACTCTTTCCAATCATCCATGTCCTCCCCAAGCACTTACTTTTTTACGGTGTGCAGGGGGAAGACATGGGTGATTCAGAGAGTGGTGTAGCAGCAGGGATCCAGAGGGTCTCTACCTCCTTGCACTAGAGCGAGGAAGCGACCCTGCATCAGAAGGAGGGGGTGGGGCTGGTGCCAACTTACATGACGTAGCTCCGCTCTCCCCTTGACTTTGTCCGACACTTTGACCCAGATAAGGTGATGCCATGTCGGACTAGATCCAGCAATGGCACACTTAGTGATTAGTCCAAATACAGACATGTAATAATTACATTTTGTGGCACAAAGGTGGAGGATGGGATTGGGGGAGATCAAAGTATTGGATTTTATCTGGCAACTGTACCACCTAGTGGGAGCCATTTTTCCTGTGTCAGACTATGTCCGACATTGGACATATGCTGGAAAAGGCCAAACTCGGTCAAAGACCAATGTAGGATTGGAAAGGGTTACTGTTGTGGCTAACTGGTGGAAGTTCAATAGGTAGACAGGGACAGAGGACGAAGCTCTACCAGAGTAAAATTCAGCTCACAGCCATATCCTTTATGTCTTTATTAAAAACCAACATAAATCTTTCCTGCATTGATACCAGTTAAAACACATAATCTAAGCTTCTCCGCTCTACTAAAAATTAAAAACAATCATTTTGGTTAGCGTTCCCCTTTAATCTTTACTATGCTCATTTTTTTTTATTTGAAAAGACTGGAATATCTGCAATCTGTCTGCCAAAGCTATGCTCCTGTGGATGCTTCTTGTTAATTTCCCAGTGATGTCACTACAAATCTGTCCAAGTTTAGTTTTACAAGTAAATTTATTGTGTTTTTATGAATTTAAAACTGGTGCACAAAATGTCTGTTTTAAGAACTGTGCATAGATTCAAGGTATATGTTCAGTTTCCAAGGTTCTATACACATCTGCTCCCCATCACCAGTTAAATAGTCCACATTTCCAGAAATAAATAATGCCCAAATAATGATTTGAAGACCCCAAAAGCTGATCACATGGCCTGCATGCCTGTTTCATATCAGCTCACTGGGAGTGTGGTAACTACCTCCCCAGCCTTGTAAGCTGCTCTTGCATTCTACCTATTTGGGTGTTCCATGGCAGGGGAGGGGAGGTAAAACCAACTCAGACCCATCCCTTTATTCAAGGACATCTGTAAACATAAGAATATTTCAAGAGATAAGGATGGGGAGGGGGGTGTTCTGACCTGGCCATTGGATTTTAGGCAGACTTTTTGTGCAGTCTCACTTTAACTGGAGATACATTTTACAAACTGTAAGTTTACAATTTACCTCCACCACTGTATTTTTGAAAAAACAGTGTTTCAGATAAAAGGAGCCTGGATCGACATGTAAGATTATGAAATAAACATGTGAATACACAGTCTCAGTCCTACGTCAAAAAAACCTGTGTTCCTTTTTTATTTTTCTCACTGTAAGGATTAGGGCTAGGCTGTAACGGACACTTTCTCTGGAGCCAGACAGTAGTGTACTGCTCTGTTAACCGGCAAATGTAATAGTTGCCAGCCACAATATGTTTTGTGCCTAGTCTCTTCACTATGCTACTCCTCCCTTCTATGCTGAAAAGACATGTCACCGTGGCAACAGCTGAGTCACATCAGTAGAAAAGGAAGGGGAGTAAATTGAATAGATAAATCAGGGGTGCCCAATACGTCGATCGCGATCTACCGGTAGATCGCGACCGCCCTCTGAGTAGCCGCGTCCTGTCAAATTTAACTGCCGCATGTTTGCGGCTGTGAAACTGTAGCTGCAGCTGTCATTTTCTCCTTCCAGGAGCGACAGCTGAAGGGGAGAGGCGCGGCTCATGGGGAGAGGCGTGGCTGAAGGCTGAGAGGAGTAAATGGGGAGCCTCTTCTTCCCCTTCAATCTCCGTGATGCAAGCCGTGTGGCCACGCCTCCCCAAGTCCCGCGGGTCTTCAGTGGCTATTGGCTAACGGTCATCCCCGCTCTTGTGAGAGGAGCAGAGGCAACTGAATGGAGGATTTCCTGCACACAGAAAGGGGGCTAAAGAGACTGCTTTGCAAGGTGGGCATATGGAATTTCTGATTTGATAAAGATGGGGGGATTGCTTGATTGAGCCTAATTCATTGTGGTGGTTGGAGGGGGGGGCGTTTATAGATGTGTTTATAGATTTGATTATAGGAGCCATGTGCTGTGGGGGGAGAAGGATTGTGAAGGGGGGGCGGGTGTAGACGAGAAGGGTTCTGTGACCATTTTTTGACAACTATGCTGTGATGGGGAGGGGGGATTATGGGATTATGACACTCTGTGGGGGAAGGATTCTGTGACCAACCATGTGCGTGTGTGTGTGTGTGTGTGTGTGTGTGCGCGTGCGTGCGTGCGCGTATGTTGGTAGATCTCCTAGACTTGGTCATTTTAAAAGTAGCTTGCGACCCGAAAAAGTGTGGGCACCCCTGAGATAGATAGATAGATAGATAGATAGATAGATATTCTATATATGTGTTTGTAACAATTTGTACTTGTGCTACAGGTTATTCACATCTGATGAGATTTTATTACTGCGTCTGTGCTGTGAATATAGAATATAAGTAGCCACAAATGCACTATAACCATTCTTTGCCCTAAATTCATCTAACTGATTCAAAGCTGCCGTAGGCCATTTGGTAGCCTCTCTAACCAGTTACCTTTACATTTTTCCATACATTTTGCAGGGACGGTCTGACTCATGAAGGGTCCAAGCAGTATTAAATGCTTTACACTTGTTTGCAGAATGAACTGTGCTCCAAGGGATAAATTAAAACTTGTCCCTGTCCTCAATCGTATCCATGAGCTCTCTTTACAGTATTTTGCCACCAATAGTTGATTGTTTGCTTTCAGTTGCACTACCAAACACTGGAATACTGCATAAATAGCTGTTTGTATGCTTAACTGCTGAACTTATCACAATTAATATAGTTGATGAATTGTAGAAGCCAATGTAGAAAGTGATTAGTTACACTTGCCTGAGTTTACAAGGATTTTTTTCCTGAACTGTTGCTATCATATATTTTTGCTTGGTTGTAATAAATTGCAGTTCAACTGGAAAAAAGTATTTGTTGAGTGCATCTTTATTTCAAGCTACAAAGCAACAAAATGTGAGTATTTTGAAGAGGAAATTCTTATGTATACCAACTATAATCTATACCAACTATTAACTTAAGCAAAATAAAGGACTGCATGGTTGATGTGTTTCTTTTATAAAAGTCCTGATTCAGCACATCTGGTGATTTGGCACTGCCATAGGCTGTAATGCAATTTGCAGCTATGGTGGTGTCCAGTGTGTGCTTTGGGCGCTGGAGATTAACTATAGTATAGGCAAACTTCAGCTAGTATTGGTAACTACAACTAGCATCGAACTCCAGCTAGCATCGGTAGTATGCGCTCGGCTATAGTATGGCTGAGGCTCCGATAGCAATTGGAATTGGGATAGAGGGTTTCTTTAGGCACCGAGGTGTGGATACAGTGGACGCCAAGCGTTAAGTTGGCCAAGAGCAGGGAGTGGTAGCACTTTGTTTTAGGTGTGAGTAGAGGGGAGGTTAGTGTTAGGTGTAGGTAAGGGGAGCTTTGTGGTAGGGATAGGTGAGGGATGGTTAGTGTGAGGTTTAGGTTACAAGGCGATATAAGAATATCAGTAAAATTACAGATAATCTACTATCGGGAAAATCTCAGTGCCTGTTTTACCAGGCACTCCCATTTATTGGTGGTGTTATTACGTTGACCTCATTAAGACTCAATGGAAAATGCCTGCCAGCACCAGTGAATTAACTACCCAGCACCAGTCATCACCTGCTTAATGTGTCAGTCAGCACCAAGCAACTCTTGTAAAAGTGCCAAGTAATGTTCGCATTTTGCAGTACTTCCTGTATGAATGTGTCCTCAAATTATAGACCTCTGCACCACTTGCATGTCAGGGGGTCACTCTGAGCTCCACTTCCCTCTTGAAGGGTATCCAAGTGTCATATGTCTCAATGTATGTAATGTCTCATGTTGGAAAATAGTCGGCACTATCATGCTGTTCTGGCACTTCTGCCCCATTCGCTACACCCATGCTGAAGGTTAAGAGTAGTCAAAGTGACACGACAGGTCAGGCATGTCTATAGCAGTGGTATGTATTTATTTATTTCTTAGGTAAACAATACTCCCTATTTAGTCAGACCCATTGCTGCTGGCCTCTGTGTGCAATATAACTGTTTTTCTGCAAAAGTCCTTATAACATCTGGCTGTTTATAATAAAGTAAAGTTTTCTATTCTTGTTAATATTTAAAGAGGAACTGTAGCGAAAAGGGGTAAAAAATAAATCAATTCATTGCTTTAGCAAGTTAAAAAATAAAAGAGAGATCAAGAAATGATAGGTATTCGCCATGTAATTTGTTGATATTGTTTGGTCCACAATCAGCTGGCATATAATCATCTTTACCGCTGGCAGACATAAAAAAAAACCTATACAGCACCAACTGCCATTATCTATAACCACAACCCCTAACAATGCCATAGGCTAAAGGGTTGTTTTTTTTATAGATATACATATGCACAGAGGAAGATACTGGTTGCTTGGCAGTTGGAAACAACTGTTATTTCCCACAATGCAGCAAGGCTCATAGACAGCAAACTGTCAGGACCTATGTCCTGACATCACACTGTGGGAGGGGTTTCACCACAATATCAGCCATACAGATCCCCCTTATGATCTATTCGAGAGAAGGTAAAAATATCTTGTGGGAAAGGGGGTATCAGCTACTGACTGAGATGAAATTCAATCCTTGGTTACAGTTCCTCTTTAAGTTGTGAAAGTGTTGGGGAGTTACAGACAAGTACTAGGTCCACAGTGTAGTATTTGGAAATTTCCAGGCATGACTTCCAATAAGAGGTGGCCCACCTATAGCATCTAGCGTCTCATTGTCAAAGCTTACATTATACTGCAGGCAGCGTGTTATTTATTGCTTTTCTAAACAACTGTACGCATTGCTCTCTGTGGACCAATACACGATTTCAGACACATTTTCCGGGAAAATTGCAAACGTGCTGGATGCACAAACTTGCACGCTTGCTGCTCTCTATGGGCAAACATGTATGTTTAGATTAGTGTATATGGGCACACTGAGAGCCACAAAAATCTATATTCTAGATCTGCTCAATGTACATTTAGCAAAGCTGTGTTTACGTTATTTCTGAGACGCTCCGTCTGCTGTGTACGTGGAGAGCCTGATGCAAGTAAAACAGCAGTTATTGTATTCATATGGATCAACATCTAGGATTGCTGGATAATAAAGCCTGGCTGCTTGTTGACTATTCTAAAGTGACTTACCAAAGAGCTGTGCAGAGAAGGCCAATGAAATGTATACTAATTTTGACTTAAAGCGAAATGAAACCCAGCATTTCTTCTTTGCTATAAAAATTATTTACAGCATATTATATACTACCACCAATTTTTTTTGTACTAGAACAGCATTTAATTAGTTAAACACAGGACTTGAAAGTTCAGTGCAGAGTAATCTGGACGCATCCGAAGTTGACATAATGTTATCTTGTGTTTACTTAATTGTATCAAGTGAGGAATGTGACACATTCTCTGACTATGAAGAAGCTCCTAGACATACAGAGGCACTAAAAGCATTTCTGCCTTCAGTACAACATGAATAAAACCAGTTATGAATAAAATGCAAAGGCAGCTCTCAAAGCAAAAAACTTATTTTGGGAACATGTAATTTCTAAATGAATAATAATACTTGTGCACAAAAGCAAATATGATAAAACCGTATGGCATATAAAAAGTAGGGAAACATGTTTTTATTGAATATTATGTCAGGGTTTTATACCGTTTTAAAGGACAACTGAAGCAAGAAGGATATGTAAGCTGCCATCTTTATTCCTTTTTAAGCAATACCAGTTTCCTGGCAGCCCTGCTGAGCCTCAGCTTCTAATACTTTTAGCCAAAGCCCCCGAACAAGCATACAGCAGATCAGTGGTTGCTAATATTATTGTCATATCTAACAAGATTAGCTGCATGCGTGTTTCTGGTGTTATTCAGACACTACTGCCGCCAAATAGACTCAATCACGGATTCATTTCCAAATGCACCCATGATGGTGGTCCGAATCCGGCTCATGATCATGGATTTAGCCGTGATCACGGACGTGATTATTACCTGATAACCTGCTGACTTTAGCGGTTAATAGCAAAGCCCCCTTACATGCTAGAAACACCAAATTTGCCAGATATGTTAAGAAGAACAGTGGGAACAAGAGGACATTTTTTTTTTTCAAAAAGACCTTATAGTTTTTGAGAAAATCGATTTTAAAGTTTCAAAGGAAAAAAAGATACATTTAAATGCGGTTAATGTAGCAAACCTAACGGTAGTGTAATTTTACATATAGCAAAAGAAAGAACAATGAATTTCCTGATGGGGTTTCCTGGGGGTCCATACGCAGTGCATACAGACCCCCTGGAAACCCCTCCGGAGCCGCAACGCTTTTGCCAGGGATCGCTATACAGCCGCAATATGGCTCTATAAAGATCCCTGGCATCTTTTCCTATTTTTTTAAACTTTTTTATTTATGTTCAGAGGGTGGGAAATAAAAAAAAATGACGTGGGGTCCCTCTCCCGAGCCTCTTTAACCCCTTGATCCCCATGCAGGCTGGGATAGCCAGAATGCTGAGCCACGGCCGAGTGGGGCTTCACACCCTGACTATGCCAGCCGGAATGGTCCATGGTATGGGGGAACTCTGGGGGAGAGGGGCGGCCAAGCTCTTGTCCATCCTGGGGCACCAGAGGTGGGGGCGACGACTCCCTGGGGGGGGTTCATGGTGGCATCTGTGAGACCCCTTTAAGAAAAGGACCCCAGATGCCCTCCCCCCTCCCGGGAGAAATAAGTATAAGGGTAATAAGTACCCCTTACCCATTTCCACAAAGGGTTAAATCAAATAAAACACAACGACGAGAAAAGTCCTTTAATAATCTTAATTAATCAAAAATACTTACCTGTACCTTTTTCAAAAAAATTTCCCACACCAATATGCTTGGAAAGGTCCCACGCCAATATCCTCTATCTTGCGACCATCATTAAGTTGATTGAAGATCATCGCGCACCGCCACCACACACCGCCCCCGCCAAACTGCTCTCAGCTATACTAAGCATAGCTGAGAGCCAAAAGCACCTTTAAATTTCCCTCCAAGACTCTCCATTGGTTCCTTAACAGGCCAATGGGGATCAGGAGGATTCTGCTTGTAATCATGGTTAAAATCCGAGTTGAATTTGGATTTGGGCATCAAATCCGGATCACGGCGTATCTGGATTTCGATACTACCGTGGTCAGATTTACTCGAATTCGTGATCGGGAGTATTCGACCATCACTACTTCTCACTTCAGTTGTCCTTTAAGGTGCCCATTTAGGGTGCAATTTTTTGTGAACAATCGTATTTTTGAACAGATCATTCAGATTGAAAGAAAATATTGTATTTAATCAACCCACAGAAATAAAGGTTTCAAAGTATTCTCAATATTGAAACCAGTTGTGATTGTGTCTATAAAAAACTCAATCATAGCAATTAGCCAAATTCGGTTGCAAAATCGCTTTATAAAATCAGTAAGCGCTTAGCGATTTGAACTAAGCCTTTCGGTGGATTCACACTGTATGCATTGTATAACACATGGGGTATAATGTGTAATTCGGACATTACAACAGCTACAATTAAGACATTACTATAGCTAAAGAGATCAGCAGGATGCCAGGCAACTGGTATTGTTTAAGCACTTAACACCACTCAATTGAAGGGATAAAACAAGCACACACATGCAGTGCCCTCTGGCGGGCAAGTGCATGTGCATTTTGGCAGAATAGACATTTATTAAATGTCCTATTTGCACTAATTAGTGCACCAATAAGGTGTTTATTAACATCCATTTTGTCTTATGTGGTTAAAAAGAAAATTAATATGGCAGCCTCCATATTCCTCTCGGTTCAGGTGTACTTTAAAGGGATCTTAGCAGCTCTTGGTTTCAAATAGATGTAAGGCTTCCATATTTGAAAAGTTTACCCCCCTCTGATCCCTTTTCACGGCCATTATCCAGGGTTGGTGTGAAGTTCATCAAGTGTGACTTATCTTATCTGTTTGAAGCACAGCCTTTCCCCCTCCTCCCCCATCCTTAATGCAGAAAGAGTTTGTTTGATCTTGGCTTGTGGGCAATTAAGTCTAATTAAAAGAGTCTGCATCTGCCTTCCATTTTCTGTGGCTTGTGGATGGAGGAAGTAGAGGAAGTAGAAGAATACTGCCAGTAATAAACCCTTAAACGTAAAAAGACAAGGTAAAATAAAAGTTTTTAAAATAATGAGCCACATTTTAGCATGCATTTTTCATTTGCTACTTTGCAAAAAACGTAATGTGTAATCCCAGCATAACCATCTATCTGTCTAGCAATTAGGCATTGTTCTACTCAGCAGGAGATAACCAGAAGACAATGCACCAGACATAATGTCCAGTCTCTACAGAAAATAATCTAAAACAGAAAATCTAACAGAAAAATCTAAAGGTGGCCATACACTGGTCGATTTGCCATCAGATCGACCAACAGATAGATCCCTCTCTGATTGAATCTCATCAGAGAGGGATCGTTTGGCTGCCTTTACTGCAAACAGATTTTGAATTGATTTCAGCATAAAAACCGATCACAATCTGTGAAGCTGCCGCTGCCGCCGCCCACCCCCCCTGCATGCATTACCTGATCCAGCCGGCACGAGTCCCCTGGTTTTTGCTGTCTTCTTCTCCGCTCTGGCTCCAGCTTCACTTTACTTCCTGCCTGGGGAAGTTTAAACAGTAGAAGTCGCTTTACTGTTTAAACTTCCTGCTGGGACAGGAAGTTCAGTGAAGACTGCCAGACTCGGAGCCCAGCGCGGAGAAGAGGACAGTGGAGAGAGCGGGGACTTGCGCCGGTGGAGCAGGTAATGTATTGCCGCTGTATTGTGTCAGTCGTCAAGGAATTCGAACGCCGCTATCGACGCACTCCCGACCCGCCGGCGATCGACCAAAATCTTCCGCACGGATGGAACGACGGGAATCGACGGGAACGATTGATTTCGGACGGACATTGATCGATCTGTCAGCGTTTGCGCAACGATTTCACAGCAGATTCGATCACAGTGATTGAATCTGCTGTATATCGGCGGGAAAATCGTTAGGTGTATGGGCCCCTTAACAGAAAATTGTATGGTGTGTAGGCATTAGGCTTTTGTGCGGGACACTAGGTCAAAATTCAGTGTGCTTTTTAATTTTAGCCAAAACATTGTCTCCAAAACAATATGCCAACAAATAAAAGCCTCTATTTTTACAGCTATGTTGTTACTATAATAATAATTATAATAACTATAATAATTTTACAGCTATGTTGTTTTGATAATGATGATAATGATGGGCAATAAATTCTGATTCGCTGAATCTGAGGAATATGTTTATTTTATTTTATTTTTTGATCATTTTGCATACAAGAGCAAAAGCTAACAATGTATTATATTTATAGGTACATGAAGATTAACGTTCTTTGTTCATTTCCTCCCTTTTAATTGATTTTGAAATATTTATTTCCCATAATCATAAAATAAGCAGATCAGTATCTTAATCCTGTGAATGTGTAATAAAGTAAGATTAATATGGATGTTTATGTATGGCTGGCTGCTTGCACAAAGACCTTCATCAGATAAATTTACACTGGATGGCTATAAAAACAAATTAGTCAGGTCACGGATAAGGTATGCCATCAAACTTTGTAGCAAAAAAATATGCAATAATGTAATTGGCTAATGAATATATTTTAGTTGCAGGTCAAGAATGTGTGAGCTTTACCCAGGGGACCAACCGCAGAATAGAGTATCTTTTAGCAGACATCGACACATTTCATGAATGATTTGTAAAAATCAACTCATTAGTCTATCAATAATAATCTAACACCACTATGTATTAAAGGAGAACTGTAGTGAAAGGTGTATGGAGGCTGCCATATTGATTTGCTTTTAAGCAATGCCAGTTGCCTGACAGCCCTGCTGAACTATTTGCCTGCAGTTGTGTTAATCACAAAAGAAACAAGCATGCAGCTAATCTGGTCAGATCTGACAAAAATGCCCTTGTTCTACCGATGCCCGTCCTACAAATTTCACACCTTTGGGACTCCATAGAAGGCTTCAGAAGCATTCATGACCCTGCATGCTTCTAAAGATGGCATCCGTACTGCGCATGCGTGAGATCACACTCAGTTGTGAGCAGCAGGCGTCTGCTTGTCTTTGGAACTACTCAGTGACGCAAGTACTTCCTAGCCTTCCAAGAAGCCCCAAAGAGGTATTTAAACTGTTGGTCGAATATCTTCAACAGCGTGGACAGCGGTGGAACAAGAGCACAGAGAGAAGACCGGGAAGGCTGTATGGTATCCAGAGCATTCTCTCTACATAGGTGAATGTTTAACTCATTTTTTTTTCATTCGCTTCAGAGATGATTTAAAAATGTGCCATCTTCTGTGACTAGAACTGGTACACACAGTGCAATATCTATTCTTGACTGATGACCAATTGCATTAAAATGGTCAGTTCAGTAAATTCGCCTACGGGACGATTAGGAGTACCTCAGAAATGAAATGCTAGTAAATGTCTATCAATCCTGCACAAATCACACCATGTGCAGGGCTGGTTTATATGAAGGTGAGTGTAAGATGCCTGTGTGCAGTAGGTGGCTGGTCATGTGTACAAGATGTGACTGGGCATGTGTGCATGATGAGGCTGATCATGTGTGCAGTATGTAGCTGGTCAGGTGTACAAGATGTGACTGGTCATGTGTGCATAATGAGGATGATCATGTGTAAAGTATGTCGCTGATCAGGTGAGGAGGATGTCGCTGGTCATGTGTGCAAGAGGTGGCAAGTGGGCAGGATATGGCTAGTCATGTGGGCAGGATATGGCTGTTCATGTGTGCAGGATCTTGCTGGTCATGTGGACAAGATGTGTCTGGTTACGTAAGGTAAACGTGGCTGGTAATGTGTGCAGGATTTGGCTGGTTATGTGTGTAATAAGTGGCTGGTGATGTGGGCAAAATGTTGCTCATGATATGTGCAGGATGTAGCTGGTCATGCGTGTAAGATGTGGCTAGTCATAAGGCTGGTCATTGGCATCAGTAATATGTGACTGGTCAAGTGGACAAGAAGTAGCTGGTCCTGTGGGCAATATGCGGCTAGTAATTTGGGCAACAAGCAGCTGGTCCTGTGGGCAAGATGTGGCTGGTCTTGTGGGCAGTATATGGCTGGTCATGGGGGCAAGATGTGGCTGTTCATCTGTGCAGAAAGTGGCTGATCCTGTGGGCACAATGCGACTGGTGTGTGTGTAAGATGTGGCTGGTCATGTGTGAAGAAATGGACTAGTTATGTGGGCAAGATACGGCTGGTCATGCAGGCAGGATGTGACTGATCATGTGTGCAAGATATAGCAGGTCATTTTGATGAATACGTGTTCAATGAGCCATGTGGAGAGAATGCAGCTGGTGAGTTATCAGGGTCTGGCTTTGCTTTCAGTATGACCCCCCCTTCCTGCATTAACCCTGTTTTCTAAGCAACCAACCCTGTGTGCACCCAAAGGAAGCTTTCAGAGTAACAAAAGATTGACTGGAAGAGCCATCATATAGTAAAAGAGTACATTGGTCTAATATTCCCATCCAACTAGTAACCAGATCAATCACCTAAAATTCTCCCTGAAAAACCTATCATTTGTACTAGGCCTAACAGGCCTATTTATTTTATTTATTTATTGTATTTATAAAACGCCAACATATTACGAAGTCTTTACCAATGCAGAGGTTAGGCGGTGGTCACTGGATGTAAGAGAATGGTGTAGGTGGACAAGTCAACAGTTATATTTTAATCTGACTTTCAGACCTACCAGAACACAGCAGAGCCAGGGCCAGATTTGTACTTCTTACTGCCCAAGGCCGACTATTACCAGCCGCCCCAACCGAAACCGTATCCTACCACCTCTCTCCACACACACACCTACCCACCCAAACATTTTTGGGCCGCTGGTGTCCTCTATTGCGGCTAGTGCAGAGGTCTCCATGGCAATATGAAGTGAATCAATCATGTCTCACTGGGAACTGGTTAATCAAGCGATCTACAGGTGATGGGCGTGGTGGGAGCCATACACCACACACAAATTGTCAAAAGTGGCTCACAATTGGACATTGGGTGGGGTCAGCAACACGTAAAAGTGAGTCCTGTACCCACTGCTGTTTTCAGGGTAACAGTGCTAGCCAATCAATAATTAAGAAATGGGTACTGTGAGAGGCTGCCTTCTGTATTCTGTACTATTTGCTGGTGCTGCCTCTGGTCCTTTCATCCCCCACGCCAAGTATGTGAGACCCGGCCTTCTGTAACTGCCTGCAGCTGCTGCTATGTCATTGGACAAGGCCTGGCTTTTTGCTAGTCACACACTGTTCACAAACGTTTGGTTAACGGACTTCAGCTGCCTGTAGCACAGCACAGGCAGATGCCAGCTGATACTAATAGTGCAGTTATCCTGACCCCTTTCATTTGTTTGGACACTTGCAAATAATGCCCTGCAAATAATGCCCACTGTCTGCAGGCCGCCCCTTGTTTATCTGGTGCCCTAGGCCATGGCCTATGTGGCCTTGCCAGAAATCCGGCCATGAGCAGAGCGCCTTTATTATGCAGCCCAAATTCCTCTTAAAGCAAACCAGAACTCTGTACCATGTGCTACATACCTAAATTACATTATTTAATTAATGCATAGAGCCTTCCCAATGAGCTGTCTCTCTGTCAAGGAGGCTGGCATCTTGCTTGTACCCATGAGGGTGAGATGGGAGCTGCTGAGGACACAAAAGAGTTACTTGTGTCTCTGCAGCTTTCTGGACAGAAGCTTGTTTATAACAGAGGTCACCACAAAGTCAAACTGTGAAGCAATCTTGTTGACAGTCCAGTGCTTTAAAGACAAAGTCAACAGTAAAAGAAAGGACTTAGAGGCTGTGAAATGTCAGTCATATACATGCACCTACACTAAGGCATCTATTAAATATAAATCCAAGGTGCCCACGGAAATCGGAGCAATTTCATGCCACCATGAATACCCTGCTGGAGTTCCTAAAAAAACAAAAGTTTGCTTTCCTAAAACAGAAAGAATTTGCGACAATTCAGGTTGGAGTGAGCTCGAGATGTCTCCCAGGCACCACTGCTGAATATATGCAAATTAACCATTGTACCCTTAGAAGCTAAACACACCTCCAGAACCGCTGGAATGCAATGATGTGTTAGCTTGTTAATATGTACAGAGCCATAATAATCCAACATGCATACAGACTGTTTCGGATTGTTTGATCCTCATCAGTGCATGGCATGGATTAATTTGGCTCTATGGAGTAGGGCTTGTAAATCCGAGAGGCACAGACTAACCAGCAAGCTCATGGTGACCCAGAACTCATTGGGGTGTGTAAGGGACTACAATGGTCCTAAAAGCCCCCTTACTAAGATGTTAAGAAAAACAAAAGTTTGCTTTCCTAAAACAGAAAGAATTTGCGACAATTCAGGTTGGAGTGAGCTCGAGATGTCTCCCAGGCACCACTGCTGAATATATGCAAATTAACCATTGTACCCTTAGAAGCTAAACACACCTCCAGAACCGCTGGAATGCAATGAGTTCCTAAAAGGTGCCCATAATCCATGGATGAGGAGGGTGGAAGGGTGGATGAGGAGGGTGGAAGGGTGTTTTTCAGAGAACCACACCTTTCATGCCACAGCAGCCTCGGGGTGGTTGCAATTACCCATATGAGGATGAACACAACCCATGGGTCAATGTGGGCAGAGCCTTGTAACTATGGCTTTCCAGTGCACATGGTGTCACTGGTGTGTTCACTTGTTAGTGGGTGGGCTTCTGGGAAGCTTGAGCTCAAGGTCAGAGTAAGTGCATATAAACCCATTTTTTGAAGGAAACATACCTCTTTGCAAGAAGCAGCCTATTGTGACTTCTGATGAGGCATTGGCAAAACAGCTGTCAGGTCATAAGCTTTTTCATGTTGATTTTATGGAATTTAGGTAAAGTTGTGTATGAGGCCCCTTGCACACTTGTGCGCTGCATCGCACCACGTCACTTTTCACGCAACACATCCCCACCGCAAGGCCCATGCAAGTCTATGGAGACTTGCACACTTCATGCGATGCATCATGGTGTGCTTCAAGTATAAAAATAACCGCATTCTTGACCTCCTGATGCAAAGTCTGGAACGCATTACCGTATGATCCATGCCTATAACAAGGACAATACAGTAATGAAAGTCAATGGCTGATGCAGTTAGTGTGCACGAAGGGAGCGCGGTGCAACATGATGCACATGTGTGGACTGACGAAACTCCCAGTGACGTACTTCCCACCCAGAAGGGAGTATGTCAATAGCCAGGGGCGCCACTATGCATATGCCGAACCGTGGTGCAGGGTCATATGAAGACTGATTTCTGCGGTGCTAACATTAGGTGTGCAACTGGCGTAAAAGCTGAATATGCTGATGGAATAGACAGATACATTTTTCGGGACTGCATGCTGGTCTCTTCACTGTTCAAGGGGGCAAGGGGCATTCTGATCTGTCAGCGACAGGCATGCTCAGACTGATACATTCGTCTATACTGATTATCCTCACTTTTCCCACTAACTGAGTCCAGGGATTTATTGGTCTTCTAAATTTGATCTACTTTAATCATCACGTATTCAGTCAATTTTCAAACAGCGTATTGAAATGTTGATGAGACTCAGTGGTAAATTCTCCTCAGACAGGAGAGAAGCGGCGGAGAATCAATGGCTGCATAGCTATTATAGCATCAAGCAAAACTCAAGTGGGGGGCTGTGGTTCCTCAAATCCTCAATCAGATTGTTACTAACATGTGAGCAGGGTGGAATGGGGGTGGAGCATGTAGTGTACTAATTGCTTTGACCAGGGAGCAATTAAACATTTAATGGATTGGGTTGTTATGAAAGTGTGGCGCTTATACAATTAACTTTTCTCCTGTGTTTTCTCCCAGGAGATAATTTTTCTTCTTATTTTAAAACTTTTGGGCACAAAGCAATTGAAAAAGTACAAAAAAGTAGGTAAAAAAGATATCAATTTCTTGATTCAAATTTATCAAATTTCTTGCTTGAAGGGATTTTTAAAACAAACCTGAGATGAACCTCGGGTGAAAAATGAAACACTTGCCTAATCCAGAGGCCAACATCTGGGCAGTGCCCCTCTTCTGGCATGAGTGCAGGCATGCTGCGCTTGTGCAAACACAATTGTGCCTGCGCAGTAGCACAGAGGTGCTCGTGCAGGAGCCGCTCTGGCTTACTGCTTGAGGTGGCCGCACTCGGGCAGGTGCATTACAGCCGTGCTTGAGGAGAACTCTGCGGGGGGATTCTTTAGGGGAGCCTTGCTTGACAAGAGGGGGCCTGAGGGCAACGAGGGAAGACTCTATAACAGAGGTGACCACACTTTTTTTAGCCTGTGAGCTACTTTGCAAATTACGAATTGTAAATGATCTACCTGGCACAATGTACTTTCTAGCAAGCCACATCTGCAGCACATGCACAGCGGCAGTCCATCAATGATTGCCACAAGCTACAACTGCAGCACATGCACAGCGGCAGTCCATCAGTGATTACCGCAAGCCACAACTGCGGCACATGCACAGCAGCAGTCCATCAGTGATGACCACAAGCCACAACTGCAGCACATGTACAGCGGCAGTCCATCAGTGATTACTGCAGGCTAAAAATGCAGCACATGCACAGCGGCAGTCCATCAGTGATGACCACAAGCCACAACTGCAGCACATGCACAGCGGCAGTCCATCAGTGATTACCACAAGCCACAACTGCGGCACATGCACAGCAGCAGTCCATCAGTGATGACCACAAGCCACAACTGCAGCACATGTACAGCGGCAGTCCATCAGTGATTACTGCAGGCTACAAATGCAGCACATGCACAGCGGCAGTCCATCAGTGATGACCACAAGCCACATCTATGGCACATGCACAGCGGCAGTCCATCAGTGATTACCGCAAGCTACAACTGCAGCACATGCACAGCGGCAGTCCATCAGTGATTACCACAAGCCACATCTGCAGCACATGCACAGCGGCAGTCCATCAGTGATTACCGCAGGCTACAAATGCAGCACATACACAGCGGCAGTCCATCAGTGATGACCACAAGCCACATCTATGGCACATGCACAGCGGCAGTCCATCAGTGATTACCGCAAGCTACAACTGCAGCACATGCACAGCGGCAGTCCATCAGTGATTACCACAAGCCACATCTGCAGCACATGCACAGCGGCCGTCCATCAGTGATTACCACAAGCCACATCTGCAGCACATGCACAGCGGCAGTCCATCAATGATTGCCACAAGCCACATCTGCAGCACATGCACAGCGGCAGTCCATCAGTGATTACCACAAGCCACATCTGCAGCACATGCACAGCGGCAGTCCACCAGTGATTACCACAAGCCACATCTGCAGCACATGCACAGCGGCAGTCCATCAGTGATTACCGCAGGCTACAAATGCAGCACATGCACAGTGGCAGTCCTTCAGTGATGACCACAAGCCACACCTGCGGCACATGCACAGCGGCAGTCCATCAGTGATTACCGCAGGCTACAAATGCAGCACATGCACAGCGGCAGTCCATCAGTGATGACCACAAGCCACACCTGCGGCACATGCACAGCGGCAGTCCATCAGTGATTACCACAAGCTACAAATGCAGCACATGCACAGCGGCAGTCCATCAGTGATTACCACAAGCCACATCTGCAGCACATGCACAGCGGCAGTCCATCAGTGATGACCACAAGCCACACCTGCGGCACATGCACAGCGGCAGTCCATCAGTGATTACCACAAGCTACAAATGCAGCACATGCACAGCGGCAGTCCATCCGTGATTACCGCAAGCTACAAATGCAGCACATGCACAGCGGCAGTCCATCAGTGATGACCACAAGCCACAACTGCGGCACATGCACAGCGGCGGTCCATCAGTGATGACCACAAGCCACAACTGCGGCACATGCACAGCGGCAGTCCATCAGTGATTAACACAAGCCACAACTGCAGCACATGCACAGCGGCAGTCCATCAGTGATTACCACAAGCCACAACTGCGGCACATGCACAGCGGCAGTCCATCAGTGATTACCACAAGCCACAACTGCGGCACATGCACAGCGGCAGTCCATCAGTGATTACCACAAGCCACAACTGCGGCACATGCACAGCAGCAGTCCATCAGTGATTACCACAAGCCACAACTGCGGCACATGCACAGCGGCGGTCCATCAGTGATGACCACAAGCCACAACTGCGGCACATGCACAGCGGCAGTCCATCAGTGATTACCACAAGCGGCAGTCCTTCGATGATTACCACAAGCGGCAGTCCTTTAGTGATTACCACTATGCAAAATCATAATCCTCTACACTGCTGTGCAAACCTTCAGGACAGCATATCGCTCTAACCTCTCCCAAGTCAAAGAGACAGCGTACAATGCACACGTCACTCAGGCAGGCGGTGTGGGATGTACCCAGAAGTCCTTTGTGATCTACCAAAAAGACACACCTGCTCCATAGGCTCCAGAAGTTCCCCTCTTCTTAGGCAAGTGTGTGTTTTTGTACCTGAGGTTCGCCTTGGGCACAGTTGAACCCTTAAGCAGCCAATTTATTTAGAGGCTTGCAAAGGCTCCAGGTCAAATTATTTTAGCACATTGTTTATTCATTTGTTACATTCCCCTGCTTCTAATTAGTACTGCTATAATGTGTATTTATTGCCACTTGACACTAGGGGACAGTGTGAGACAATAACAGAGGACTTCTGCTTTCACTTTCTATATTTTCTGCTAGTAGAGAGAGAGATAAAAACATGCCAAGAATTTACAGCACAATGAGCTCTTCCGACTGAGTTTAAAAGCAGTGCACTAATGCACTTATCTCAAAGGAGATAACTCTATTGAAGTTGCTAATGGGTTAAAGGTATTTTAAAAATATCTCCTTGGAGAAATGTTAATAGGATATAGGGATGTATATATCTCGCTCGCTGAAATGCTACAGGGGCCCGAATCAGGGTCAGGCAGGAGAAGAGAGCATGGCAATTTGTGAATCAAAACATCAGGAAATAAATCAAAATACATTTTAATATAAGTAGACTATTGGATTTCTGTCTGGGTGCAATGACAACAATTCTGACCTGTTTTTTAGTGACTTGAGATACACTTTAGCATTTAACTTTTATACTATGAAGCCTTTTACAGCATATTTACCCAAATGTTTAAGTGAAAGATAATTATTCCATGGAAATCTTCAGCGTTTCATTAAATACATTCCTTCGGGATCAGTTTTTACATCTGGGAGAAGTTAGAACCAATCTTTATGGGCTTGTATGGTGATTAGATCCATCATGATTATACAATAGTGTTTTGTATATGATGCTGGGAATACCTCCTATTGTGCAAGTTAGGGGCTAGTTGGCAAAGCCCAATTTAGATCACTGCAACTCAATAAGGTACATTTCTGGTACGGTTCCTCAAACTCTCCATAATCTGTTGCATGGGACATTTTAAAACGCTAGTATTTGACCCGAGATGAATGCGAAGAGGTTAAACTGGCAGATTTACGAGACTGACTTTAGTTAATGAGCTGTCTAATTTATAGTCCAAAAGACTGCAAACGATGCAAAAGGATGCGGTGCTGAACCACAGTAACAAATTATAGCACTAACAGCTACATTATGTAGATTGCAGATGAAACCGAGGTCACGGATTAACCCACCAGGACCCAGATGCTGCTGGAAGACCCAATGCTGATATCAGCACAGGAAATAGTTCTGAATGTTTTCCAAAGCACCTTAGTTCCACCATTTTAATCATAAACAAAAACGAAAAACAGATTAAGGGCAAAAAAAACAGAACCGTACAGCAATCGATGGCTATATATAATAAAAATGGCTGCCAACTGCAAAAAAATAATACCGCTGTCAGAGAGAAAATTCAAACCAGACACAAACACACAAACACACATAAAAACATGAATTTAATGTGTATGTTTAAGATCTAATGATAGGGTTAATGTGTTCAAAAGTAAACAAAGTTAAATAGGCATTATAAGGCTTACATACTGCAGCTAAGCTGCCATGAAAGAAAAAAGAAAAAAAAAGAGCCTCCAGTTGCAGGCAAATATAAAAAAGACTTTAAAGAGTTTATTACCTAGAAAAATATATGAAATGTATTTTGTCCACAGCTAGTTTGTTTTGTTGTATTCAATACCTATAATTCCCTGCTCTGCTGCCCTTCAGGGTGGGTGTGGTCATGATAAAAAAAAGGGGAATATACAGGTAACACGGCCACCATAAGTATACCAAAAATCAGCTTTATTAACAAAATGCAATGGGCTTGATTCACTAAGACAAATAGCATGCCTTATTCGAGTTAACACGCCTTATCAGAGATAACACTCCTTATCAAAGTTAACACGCCTTATTAAGGGGCCCATACACTGAGCCGATTAGCGGCCGATCGATCGCAAATCAATTGACCGATCGATCGATTTACGGCCGATTTCGATCGATTTCAATCGATCTGACATGTTGTAAAATCTGGGTCGATCTGTTGAGATTGCTTATCATTTTGCATTGGACCTATTGAAAATCTGATGGCAAAAAAATGCCATCAGATCGATTTTCAATAGATTTCATACTGAAATCTATTGGAAATCTGTTCCTAGTAAAAAATGTTCCTAAACACATCAGATAGATCAGAAATCTATCTGATGATCTATCTGCTGCTAATCTAACGAGTGTATGGCCACCTTTAGAGTAGCATAGCGAGCGCTACAAACTTATGCCGGCTATTTGGCAATGACCAGAGCTCCACTCGTCCTGCCCTGAGCTCCTGCGGGTTCATAGCGCTCGCTATGCTACTCTGATTAGGCGTGTCAACTTTGATAAGGAGTGTTATCTCTGATAAGGCGTGTTAACTCAGATTAGGCGTGCTATTTGTTTTAGTGAATCAAGCCCAATGTGTCTAAAACACTGTCCCCCCTAGATACACAAGATAAATACAAGACATTTTCCCACTCAATTTAAAAACAAGTGACAGTTGCGGAGCATAAATATAACATTAGTAGTGGCGAAATCATTCAATATTATGAAGTGATAAATTACTGATATTATCTCTGGCCAGAGAATAATTAAACACAATTCACGTAGTCCGCGCATGCATCATACACACATCTGTGCCACAAAGTATTTAAGTACAAAACATGTGGGCACCCCTATATATGAAATCATGGACTCCATGTTTAGACCGATGATATTCAGAATGGCAATAACACAGTTCCGTTATAATGGAGGCCAAACACCAGTTGTAATAGCCGTGGCCATGGCCATGCTGTGTGTGGTTGGAGTACAGCATACACAAATAGAATAGAATAGAAATCTTTATTGTCATTGTAACAACCAAATTTGTACAACAAAATTCTAAAGTGCAATTTTCCAGCAAGAGCAAAACAACATAACAACATTCCATTCCTACATACATTGCATTGCACACACCCCTTATCAACATGGCCACTTAGCAGCATTTAACACGGTAATGGCTGAAGGATAAAAAATGTTCTTTAAAGGAGTTATCCGGGCATTATAAAGAAAATTAAGGCTACTTACCGGGTGCTTCCTCCAGCCCCAAGCTCCCAGCACCTCCCTCGCCGCACCTCTGCGCGCAGCCGTTCGCCGGAGCTCCGTCCTGGTCCCCGGCGATGATGTCAGAGCGACCTCCAGGTCGCTCTGTTCTGCGCCTGCGCGATCGGCGCTGTCAATCACTGCCACGTGGGCCGGAGCGGACTGCGCAGGTGCAGTAGTTCTGGGAGGTCCTGGGAGTAGGGAGGGAGGTCCTGGGAGCTTGGGGCTGGAGGAAGCCCCCGGTAAGTAGCCTTTATTTTCTTTATAATGCCCGGATAACTCCTTTAAGCTATTTGTCTTAGTTTTTATAAGTCTAAAACGTTTTCCAGAAGGCAGATGTTCAAATAACACATATCCTGGATGTGAGGCGTCATTTAAAATTTTCTTAATATTCCTGAAACAATAAGAAGTATGTAATTCTTCTAACGGAAGAAGAGGACAGCCAACTATCCTCTGGGCAACCTTAACTACCCTATGAAGCTGCTTTTTCTGTGTTACTGTGCAGCCTGAAAACCACGCATAGAGACAGTAGACTAGGACACTCTCCACTGTACTGCGGTAAAAAGACACCAATAATTTCTTATAATAATAATCTGAACATTTGTATAGCGCTTTTCTCCTGTCGGACTCAAAGCGCTCAAGAGCTGCAGCCACTGGGACGCGCTCAGGAGGCCACTCTTCCTAAGCACCCTTAAAAATAAAGCCTCTTCTGTGCCTTTTTCACTACTTCAGCAATATGTGACCCCCAAATGAGGTTGGTAAGCTGGTACGACTGCCTACTGTATATGAGATATTTCCAGGTATCTCAAGTCATAGGATTGACAAGATTGGGTTACAGTTCCAATTAAGATATTTCACGTAGATGTAAGACAGCTTTGTATTCAGCTTTCTAACTACAACATAAACTTCAAGGTAAAAATTATTTTATCAGCTTTGGGGAGTATTTGCGCGCAGCACAGTGGCGAAGTGGTTAGCGCTCTTGCCTTGCAGCGCTGGGACCCCGGTTTGAATCTCAGCCAGGGCACTATCTGCACAGAGTTTGTATATTCTCCCTGTGTCTGAGTGTTCCTCCGGGCACTCCGGTAAGTGAATTGGCTTCCCCCTAAATTGGCCCTAGACTACAATACATACACTACACGATATAGACATATGACTATGATAGGGATAAGATTGTGAGCCCCTCTGAGGGATAGTTAGACAATATGTACTCTGTAAAGTGATGCGGAAGATTTTGGCGCTATATAAAAACGAAATAATATTAATATTTGTTGCACTGCCTAATTTAAAGATTGGGAAAAACAAATGTTAAATTGGCGAAAATCTCTAGAGACTAGGTGTACATATTACACGGCAGCTGTGCAGAGACAATATTAATAAGAACATTTATGCTCTGACTTATATTCATGCCTATATAGAGGAAGGTAGATGAGAGGTCTCAGGGACCAACCTATCTCAGAAACAACAATCAGCCGGGGAAATCCAACATGGATAAGACTTTGGGCTGACCTCTCACATAACTATTTCCCAATCACATTTGTATCTGATATCATAATACACAAAAACATCCCACAAAGGAAAAAAATCTTTTATTTTTATCCCATTTTTACTTTTTGTTTAATCTGTGTTTCCTGTGTTTCAATTTGCATTTAAAGTGGACCTGAACTCCGATCTTCCCCTCTGTTCTAAAAGATAAACAACAGCATAATAACATTTACAGATTTACAGAACTCCTGCAATAAATCTGCAGCATGTCTACTTCCTGCTTTCATGGAAGCAGACAAAGGGTTAATATCCTGTGTTTACATATTAACTTTGTCTGCCAAGGACTGCCGAATTTCTGTTCTGACATAGCTAAAAGATCAAATTACACTTGTGATTACTTAAAGATGAGGGGGGATTAGACAGACTCTTCTCCCTTAAAGTGACTCTGTAACAAAAATTACAACGTTTTTTCTACCATCCTACAAGTTCCTAAACCTATTCTAATCTGTTCTGGCTCACTGCAGCACTTTGTACTATCACGGTCTCTGTAATAAATCAATGTATCTTTCCCCTGTCAGACTTGTCGGCCTGTGTCTGGAAGGCTGCCAACTCTTCCGTGCTGGTCTGTTCCTCTATGCACACTCCAGTGTGTGTTTTATTTACATAAGCCAGCAGCTTCTCTGCTATTTTATCAGTGATAGAAGAGAGCTGGATAAAAATCCTCCTCTGTTAGGCTGTGAAAGTAGCTGGCTGACACATACTGAGGAATTACAAACACAGGCACAGGCAGAGCTGTCTGCAGGAAGCCTGTAATGTTCAGTGCATGAGAGAAGAAGGGGACAGAAGGTAAACACACAAATGATCTTTTGAGATGCAAAAGGAAAGCTGTATACAGCCTGATTGTGTATGGATGTATTTTCTATGTGTGGACATATTGTACATCAATTTACTTCCTGTTTTGGTGGCCATTTTGTTTGTTTATAAACAAACTTTTTAAAACTGTTTTTGACTACTTTAATGCGGCAGGGAGCGGCGAAATTGTGACAGAGGGTAATAGGAGATGTCCCCTAACACACTGGTATGTTTACTTTTGTGCGATTTTAACAATACAGATTCTGTTTAAAACATACAGGGTTCATGTCTCTCTGTTTTCCTTGAGTCCTGTGCAAGAGTTCAGGTCCACTTTATAAGGGAACCTGAAACGGGCTATATGCCTGTATTTATACTTACCTGGTGCTTCCTCCAGCCCCAAGAGCTCTTTCGGGCATCCGGTCAGGTGGCTCTGTTCAGTAGCAATCCCTTCCAGCATTCTGGCCGGCCGCACTCTCCTGCACAGCTTGGCTGCATGCAGCCCCCCCCCCCCCCAATCACTCTCCCACACAGAATGCTCCCAAGAACAGGAGCGCGATGGGGCGCTGAAGGGGCAAGACTGCCCGTGACTGGCCAGAATACCGGAGGGGATTGCTACCCGAGGACCCTTGAAAGAGCCCACGGACCTCATGGGGCTGGATGAAGCCCCAGGTAGGTATAAAACTGCCATATAGCCCATCTCAGGTACACTTTAAGTGCACTTAAATGTGTTTTAATGGGTTTACGTCTGTCAATACAGTAAAACCCTCACTGTTTTCCTATGAGCAACACAGGTAAGCATATTGCACACGTAAGATTGAATATCTGCCTCTTCTTGGTAATGTTACTTTTATTTCAGTCCCTCACACAATCACACAGGTGCAATGCAACTTAAACACCTCTCTGAAAGTGACCTGCGTTATAATTCCAGCATTAGCCCATTGACAAGGTACACTTTCTTAAAGGGATACTTAAGCTAGGGAGAAAAAAAACAGTTTTACTCACCTGGGGCTTCTACCAGCCCCCTGCAGCTGTTCTGTGCCCTCGCAGTCACTCACGGATCTTCCTGTCCCCTGCCGACTAGCTAGTTTAATTTTATCCAACAGGCTTACTGCACCTGCACAGACCTGGCCACACGTCTCCTTCTTCGCGTTCCTGTCCGCAATAGTGTCCTGCGCAGGCCGCTATTGCGAACAAAAACGTGAAGAAGGCTACGCATGGCCAGGCCTGTCGGCAAAACGAAAGTAGTTGGCGGAAGGGGACCGGAGGATCCGTGAGTGACTGCGAGGGCACAGGACGGATGCAGGGTGCTGGTAGAAGCCCCAGGGGAGTAAAACTATTTTTTTTCCCGGCTTAAGTTCCTCTTTAATCTTTGCAGGAGATATTTACATTAGCTAAAAAAAACAACAACAACAACTTACATTTGCAGTATAAAATGTGTCTGACATCTCAGTCACCGCACATCAATCCAGAAACAAAAAGAGGCAAGCCACAACTGTCTTTTCATGGTCTCTCACACCGGTGGCTGAAATTGGTGAATCAGCCGACTTCACCTGCTCCTGTCACCTGTCAGGAACTTGGTAACAACTAATAGCACAGTTGATGGAGTGGCAGCTCCACATGAAGTAATCTAAGCATGGGAGCGGCTGTGATTTTGCCACCGGGAAGCACCATCGCATTTCAAACGGCATGCATTGGATTATAAAAGCTGCCATTGAGCTGCATGTCAATTGCCCTTGAAAGGCGCTCGTTGCCAGAAGCTGGGAAGCTGAACTGCCTGACAAGCATACAATATTGATTAATATCAGTATATATTTCATATATACGGTACATATATCCTCTATAATAAAACCCGTGTCCCTGCGTACTGCTGTCTCTTTGTAGCTGGGTCCGTGCTTTTTGCTACTGCGCATGTGCGCAGCACGGACCTGGACAGCAGTTGGGACTGAAGGACGGGGCCAGTGAGCCGGGCGGCCGTGTGCGTGGGTGGCCGTGTGCGCGCGTGGGTGCGAAGGGTGCGCGCGCATGCGCACAGTTGAAGAAAAAACAGACCTAGAGCCCGATTTTAAACAGGCTTGGGTATATATATATATATATATATATATATATATATATATATATATATATACATAAATATTGGGACATCAACACAATTCTAAAATTTTTGCCTCTATACACAACCACAATGGATTTGAAATGAAACAAACACAAGGGGCTTCATTCACTAAGACAAATAGCACATCTTATCAAAGTTAGCACGCCTTATCAGAGTAGCATAGTGAACTTATGCCTGCGAATTGGCAATGACGAGACCTCCACTCTTCCTGCTCTGAGGAAGCGGGTTATCCATGAAATGGCTGTAAGACCTACCACTCCTTTGGCTTAATCTCTGTATGTATTTCTGTCAATAAATCACTGGAAGCAGACGTATTTGGTGCCAAGCGCTGTCTTTCCTACTATCAAGTATAAAGCTGTCCTGGCTGGTGCACACTACAGTTCCAGGGGCAGATTGCTGTCAGCCGGCATCGAGTGCCAGCCATTGTTCTGATTCTCTGTATAACGATACAAAAGAACCAGTCCTTTTGGCAGCCATACATGCCTACGCCATGACACTACCACCACCATGCTTCAGTGATGAGGTGGAATGCTTAGGATCATGAGCAGTTCCTTTCCTTCTTCATACTCTTCTCTTCCCATCACTCTGGTACAAGTTGATCTTGGTCCCATCTGTCAATGGGATGTTGTTCCAGAACTGTGAAAGCTTTTTTTTAGATGTCGTTTGGCAAACTCTAATCTGGCCTTCTTATTTTTGAGGCACATCAATGGTTTACATTTTGTGATGAACCTTATGTATTCACTCTGGTGAAGTTTTCTCTTGATTGTTGACTTTGACAAAAGCGCCAAGATGAATGATTGGCATGGAGGGAGGGTGGAAGAGGCGGGGATCAGGCAGTGGAGAGCCATTGAGAAGGCTCTGATAGTCAGGGAAGGGGCGATAAGCAGGAGGTCCTCTCCTGCAAGGGACACCTCTTCCCCATTAGTTTGCTGACAAGCTGCTTCTTGCAGATTGGGGGGGGGGGGGGTCTAGCGAGGCGGGGGGGGGGGGCTGAAGATGGGCACACAGAGATGGTTCCTTCACATAGGAACATGCCTCTGTGTCCCTTTTCTACAATTAGAACCGATAAAGATACACTGAACAAATTACACTGTGAGTAAAAAACATTTCTTGATCTATCGTCTATTTTTTTAACTTCTCACTTAGCAATATATTGATTTCTTTTTTTCCCCTACTGCTATGTTTCGGAAAAGTTCCTCTGTAAGTGTTGAGGTTGTGGGTTTGAGTGTAGGCTCGACCCTAAAGCCTCGTATACATGTACGAAGACCTTAGCCCAGCAGACATCGAATGGTACCTAGGCTGTACAAATGGATTCTGTTGCTATGGAGGGGGGAGGAGGGTTGATAATGTGGCACGTGACGGAGCAGCATGGAGCTGATGTGTTCAGTAGGAACCAGCTCTCAGCCAAGATGGTCCACCAGGCTGATAGCTGGCTTTACAATATGTGTTCTGCCTTCTGGTTCATACGAATGGTTCTATGTATGCTTCTCATGTAATATTGTTCACAAAAAATAAGTGACCAGTAATAAGTGAACACAGCCAAAGAGACTTGGTAACTTTTCTAGATGATATGTTCTCTGTGACACAAATAATACATTTTTTCCCAATCCGATCAACTCTGTTTCTATATTCACTTCTCCAAGCAAAGTATATAGAAAATACCACTGTAAGCAAATGCATCGCATCCCTGAACAGTAACCAACAGGAATTATTTATTGGGATACAGTAGAACAGTACTTGTGAGCGACATCTGATCGGTCAGCACCGTATCACTTACTGGATGTGTCTGAATCAGCAAGTATCTGTATCTCAAACCATTTCCTAGCAGCCTGCGATTTCAGGGGGGCCACTATGAATTCTCAGCTCCTTTCAGCAAATGAGCAAGCAGACACGTTCTAAATCCGGAAATAAAGTGACAAAACTGTTTACTGAAACTCATTAGGCATTCATAAATTTCTTAACTTGAGAGAGACAATCTTTCATATAGTTGGTTCTCTGTGCTGAGCAATTTGCAGCAGAAACCAAATTCCACTGTTGTGCTATTCACCTCAATAAGCATGAATCTGCAAAGAGGATACGCAGCATCTTCAACGCACACAGAAATGTTATTGATTCTACCAATATAAAGAAGTAAATCTTATACCAATAAGACTTTAAAAAAGAACTGGAGTGAAAATAACATAATCAATAAAATTGCTTATTTTTTACAATATTCATTTATAATTTATTTAGGCTGTGTTTACCATGTAAAATCTTTCCTCTTCCTGATTTGAATTTTTAATTGTATCGCTGATGGTGACATCTTTAGTTGAGTTGCCCGGTGATCTGTACAGAATGTTCGTTACTGAAAGTTCTATGCACAGAGGAAGATACTGCTTCTTGGCAGTTGGAGAAAAGCTGTTATTTCCCACAATGCAACGAGGTTCACACAAAGCAAACTGTCAGGACCATGGACATATAGTAATGTTACAATATTTGGGATTGAGGTTCCCTCCACAATTAGGAAAACTCCCAGCAGGGGCAGAGGCTCACTTTGCCCCTCAGAGCAGATATGTATAAAAGGAACAGGGCATTTTCCAGCAACAAGTTCTCATTTTAATACTGCATGTGGATTGAAGCTGACAAGAGAGCCCATGGCTGGCTTCCTGAATTCTGAAACAAAGGAACTTTGAATTCCTTGGATTTTAACATTTACCCTCCAAACCTTTAAGTATTCATCTTTTGTTTTTCCCTTATATTTTACACTGTGCTACCGTCTCCATAATTGTTGCTTTTACTAATTTTCTGTATACATTAATTATTGATATTGCATTTCCAATAACAGACTTAAAGTCATTTTCTCAGCTGCAAACCTGCTTAAAGCAAGGCAATCAGAATCCTAGCCTTTCTGAAAATTTGCTACCTGAAGTATTGTACTGTTTTAGCCAGAGTGTTTAACAATTTTCATTCTAGGTTTTCTATTATTATTATTATTGTTTATTTATAAAGCGCCAACATATTCTGTGGCACTATACAAAGTATGAAAACAAACAAGGCGTATATAATGATACAGACAATAATATACATCAAATATGGACACTGGTACAAAGTACAGAACTGGTGATTACAATGACAGATGTAACATGATGACTAAAATGTATAACAGAGTGCAAGCTATGAAATGAATAACAAATCCCAAGACACAAACGGTTGAGAGATGTTTAGAATAGTCAGTAGGTCCTCTGTCTTTCTACAGAGGTGGTGGCAGCCCTGTACCTGAAATATTGTGTAGTAAAATGTTTGTGTCGCTCGCATGTTCCCTCCTAGTCTGTCTGCTGCCCAATTCAAGCGGTTTCAGCTCATCGATTGCATCAACGAGGTTGTATAGTCTGTGTGTTGAAATAGATTGGAAGGCGTTGAGTGGTCCAGCCACTGGGGGCATGTGACAAGTGGAAGAAAAGTTTTATACATGCCTGGGGCTTCCTCCAGCCCCTTCCGAGCAGATCGTTCTCTCACCACAGTACATAGCCTCCTAGATGGGCACACTGCGCATGCGCCCTGCTGCGCTCTCCCGTCGCCAGACGCAGAGTGCACCCTGCCGCTAGAGTGAGACTCCTGGAATGCCAGTTCTTTCAGATTTTTACATCTTACTGTAAGCAACAGGAACACAGGAGACAAGTAACTTATAGTGCATTTTAATCTGGGAGCAATGCACTTCTTGTACTCACGTCTTTTACATTTTATAATTTTTCGTAATAGTGGTCCTTTAAGGTTTAATATTTATTTAGCATAAACGCCTTTTTTTCAAGGGGGAGAGAAACCTTACTAACACCCAAATACAGCCATTCCTTTTCGAAGACTCATCTTAGCTTTCATATTATACATTTTACAGCATACTACTCTATATTGGCCCTCAGTTTCTCCCATATTTTCTTTTCTGAGGTTTATACATAATAGACTGACTTCCAGTATACATGAGGAAATGCTGGAAACTAGAGGTAACGGCAGTATGGTGGACTGGAAAAGCATACTTTTATGTCCCCTATATTGAAAATTAATGTGGAGAAAGCTCTTTGGGTTTCCGTGTAATTAAAACCCAGGTGAACTGAACAGACCGTATTCTAATCTAAAATACAGATACTGTGCAATAAAAAGTCTTAATACCAACTTTACCTGAATACCCAGATTTATAGGTTATATTTCTATGAAGGCATTTGGCACTATTGTTTAAAATTGTTACATGGAAGTTTCACTTACTAGATTTTAAAACAAGAAATTGTGAGGAGCGCTGACAATTTTCACAAGAGCAAAATATTTATTTATTCAGCAATAAAGGATCAGAGAAAAATAGGATAAAATAGAAAAATAAAATAAAAAGTATTCCAATAAAAATTCCATATAACACAAAACACTCTTACTGCATTCCAATCATTCTGATGAAGACACTCGTTTTGTGTTGAAACATGTTAATGAGATTTTAGTGGGGCGCCCCATGAGATCTATTGGAACGATCTGCCGCCGAATATCCAGCTTCTAAGTTAGACCAGTGAACATTATAAGACTGGTTGGAACGCAGGAAAGTAGCGGCAAGACGCACGGACGTGACGTCTCTGATCTGAACCCTGACCCAGGAAGTGCAACTGGTGGCTGCCGCGGAGTACGAGGAGTGACGAGCGGTTTCTGAATAGACCCGCGACCTTCACCTGGCTATACGGTACGGTGGGTGGATGCGGACGGGACAATCCGTGACAGTCCCCCTCTCCTCATGGACTATTGCAGCGGGAGCCTAAGGTTGGTCCCCTTTTTTTCACAGGACGTGTAAGAAACGGACTGAGGAGCACAACTCATCCACTAGCATCGTGAGAGTCTTTAGTGCTCATTAGTTTATCAGGAATTAGGTGTTGCACTGCCCTATATGGGGTTTAAATGTGACAGGATACCTATATTGAATTTGGACAATCCGGAAGGAAGAAAAAGTTTGGGATTAGTGCAATAGAAGCAGGGACTATATAGAACATATGCAATATTATTGTCCCTCAGTTAGGATTACTAACATTTTATGTGGCTCTTTTATAACAATCATCTGAACCAGAGACTCTTTGATTATATACATATATATTTTTTAAGGGTGCACCTTCATTTATGATGGTTTTTTATACAGAGTAGAAAAATCTTCTTTTGATACACCCATCAGCAAGCTCTCAGGACGCATGACTGAGCGAATGCAGTAAGAGTGTGGTGTGTTCTATGGAATTTTTATTGGAATACTTTTTATTTTATTTTTCTATTTTATCCTATTTTTCTCTGATCCTTTATTGCTGAATAAATAAATATTTTGCTCTTGTGAAAATTGTCAGCGCTCCTCACAATTTCTTGTTTTAAAATCTCGTGTGTGTAGTTGGGGATAGGGGTACCCCAACATAGTGAGGTAGCAGCAGACATTTAGTAGGAGGAATTCTTTCCTCCTCTTCCTTTCCTCGGTTAAAGATATAATTGTTATCCATAAGCGCCACCAAGATACATTTTTGTTCAAGTTTTACTTACTGTTACCAAAAACTGGTTTAAAACAGGTGTTGAAAATATGGTAAAAAATACTCCTGTTCAGTGCAGGTAATTATTTGTGAAAGAAAATGGGATTTCCTGGCAGTTTATACTCCAAAGAGAATACAGATTCAAAGAATCTCTACTTGATCCTTAGTCAGTTTCTGTATTGTCTAGAAAAACAGACAATGCATAAAGAAATCTGAATCTGTTTAACACAAATGCCCATTGAAGAACATGGACAGTGTGTTCACATGAATCAATGCACTGTGTTATTGTACAATGGGCCTGAGCGCCGCTTAATGAGCCGTAGTGCACCTTATGCACACCTTAGATAGCAGTGCTCGCTGCCATGTAAGGAGTGTGCCTCCCTTAGTTACGTGCATAGCTTCCTTAGCAATGCGCGTAACATTGACTGCGGGTGGCCCTGCGGTGTACATATACAGTGGCTTGCAAAAGTATTCGGCCCCCTTGAAGTTTTCCACATTTTGTCACATTACTGCCACAAACATGAATCAATTTTATTGGAATTCCACGTGAAAGACCAATACAAAGTGGTGTACACGTGAGAAGTGGAACGAAAATCATACATGATTCCAAACATATTTTACAAATAAATAACTGCAAAGTGGGGTGTGCGTAATTATTCAGCCCCCCTGAGTCAATACTTTGTGGAACCACCTTTTGCTGCAATTACAGCTGCCAGTCTTTTAGGGTATGTCTCTACCAGCTTTGCACATCTAGAGACTGAAATCCTTGCCCATTCTTCTTTGCAAAACAGCTCCAGCTCAGTCAGATTAGATGGACAGCATTTGTGAACCGCAGTTTTCAGATCTTGCCACAGATTTTCGATTGGATTTAGATCTGGACTTTGACTGGGCCATTCTAACACATGGATATGTTTTGTTTTAAACCATTCCACTGTTGCCCTGGATTTATGTTTAGGGTCATTGTCCTGCTGGAAGGTGAACCTCCGCCCCAGTCTCAAGTCTTTTGAAGACTCCAAGAGGTGTTCTTCCAAGATTGCCCTGTATTTGGCTCCATCCATCTTCCCATCAACTCTGACCAGCTTCCCTGTCCCTGCTAAAGAGAAGCACCCCTAGAGCATGATACTGCCACCACCATATTTGACAGTGGGGATGGTGTGTTCAGAGTGATGTGCAGTGTTAGTTTTCCGCCACACATAAGGCTTGATTCACTATGCGGTGCTAACCTACTTAGCACGTCTAAAGTCTTTAGGCGCGCTAACCAGGGTGCTAAGTAGGTTAGCACCGGTTTTCTCAATCAGATCGCGCACTGAGTACCGCGCGCAAAGTTTTACGTGCGCAAAGTCCTATGCGCGCGCTAAGTCCCATAAGCTTTAATAGGCACTTCGCGCGGAGCACCCTGCGCTCTGTGCAGTGCACTCGTAAAGTTTTACGCGCATAAAGTTTTGCGCGCGAAAAACTCATTTAGACGTGCTAAGGGGTTTTCACAGGCGTGCTAACAATTAGCACCGCTTTGTGAATCAAGCCCATAGTGTTTTGCATTTTGGCCAAAAAGTTCTGTTTTGGTCTCATCTGACCAGAGCACCTTCTTCCACATGTTTGATGTGTCCCCCACACGGCTTGTGGCAAACTGCAAACGGGACTTCTTATGCTTTTCTGTTAACAATGGCTTTCTTCTTGCCACTCTTCCATAAAGGCCAATTTTGTGCAGTGCTTGACTAATAGTTGTCCTATGGACAGATTCCCCCACCTGAGCCGTAGATCTCTGCAGTTCGTCCAGAATCACCATGGGCCTCTTGACTGCATTTCAGAACAGCGTTCCCCTTGTTCGGCCTGTGAGTTTAGGTGGACGGCCTTGTCAGTGGCGGACACAGCCAGCAGTGGGCCCCTGTGCAAAATTGCAATTGTGGGCACCTACGGCAAAAAATGGGTGTGGCTATAACCTGGGTGTGGGTAGAACCTGCGGCTCTCAGCGCCACGGCAAAAAATGGGCGTGGCAATGACCAGATGAGGGCGGAGCTAACTAATTTAAAGCGAACCCGGGGTGAGGGTTTATTTCCTTTTAAACAATACTAGTTGCCTGGCGACCCTGCTGATCTATTTGGCTGCAGTAATAAACTGAATTACACCAGCAACAAGCATGCAGCTAATCTTCTCAGTTCTGACAATATTGTCAGAAACCCCTGACCTGCTGCATGCTTGTTCAGGGTCTATGGTTGAAAGAATAAGAGGCAGAGGACCAGCACGGCAGCCAGGCAACTGGTATTGCTTAAAAGGAGAGAAATATGGCAGCCTCAATATTATTCTCACCTCAGGTTCCCTTGAAAAGTGCAACGCAAAGACAGTGGTCCCAAGTTTTGGTGACCCTTTCCCCAGAAAATTCACATCATTGTGCAGGTTTTCTCAAGAAAATACACATAATGTCGGCAGATATGCCCAGAAAATACATTCAATCATGTCGACAGATATGCCCAGAAAATACGTGCAATCATGTCAGCAGATATGCCCAGAAAATACATGCAATCATGTCGGCAGATATGCCCAGAAAATACGTGCAATCATGTTGGCAGATATGCCCAGAAAATACGTGCAATCATGTCGGTAGATATGCCCAGAAAATACGTGCAATCATGTCGGCAGATATGCCCAGAAAATATGTGCAATCACGTCGGCAGATTTGCCCAGAAAATACATGCAATCATGTGGTAGACCTGCCCAGAACATACACCTGCTAATATAAATTAAAAAAAAAAACATTTACTCACCTGCAGCAGCAGACCTCCTGTCCCAGCCTCCATCCGGCGCGCAGCTCCCATGGGTGGTTGGGTGGATAGGTAGCCTGGTGGGTGGGTAGGTAGCCTGGTGGCTGGGTAGGTAGGTAGGCAGCCTGGTGGGTGGGTAGGTAGGTAGCCCTTAGCCGGGTGGGTAGGTAGCCTGGTGGGTGGGTGGGTAGGTAGCCGGGTGGGTGGCTGGGTAGCTGGGTGGGTAGGTAGCCTGGTGGGTGGGTGGGTAGGTAGCCTGGTGGGTGGGTAGTCTGGTGGGTAGGTAGCCAGGTGGGTAGGTAGCCTGGAGAGTGGGTTGGTAACTAGCCCGGTAGGTAGGTAGGTAGCCTGGTGGGTGGGTAGGTAGGTAGGCAGCCTGGTGGGTGGGTAGCCGGATGGGTAGGTAGCCTGGTGGGTAGGTAGGTAGCCTGGTTAGGTAGGCAGCCTGGTGGGTGGGTAGCCGGGTGGGTAGGTAGCCTGGTGGGTGGGTAGGTAGGTAGCCTGGTTAGGTAGGCAGCCTGGTGGGTGGGTAGCCGGGTGGGTAGGTAGCCTGGTGGGTGGGTGGGTAGGTAGCCGGGTGGGTGGCTGGGTAGCCGGGTGGGTGGCTGGGTAGCCGGGTGGGTAAGTAGCCTGGTGGGTGGGTGGGTAGGTAGCCAGGTGGGTAGGTGGGTGGGTAGGTAGCCGGGTGGTTAGGTAGCCTGGTGGGTGGGTTGGTAACTAGCCCGGTAGGTAGGTAGGTAGCCGGGTGGGTAGTTAGGTAGGTAGCCGGGTGGGTAGGTAGGTAGGTAGCCGGGTGGGTAGGTAGCCGGGTGGGTGGGTAGGTAGCCGGGTGGGTAGGTAGGTAGGAAGCCTGGTGGGTGGGTAGGTAGCCGGGTGGGTAGGTAGCCGGGTGGGTAGGTGGTTAGGTAGCCGGGTTAGTAGGTAGCCAGGTAGGTAGGTAGGTAGCCAGGTGGGTGGGTAGCTATCCGGGTCTATCCTCCCTCCCTCCCCTCGGGGGGCCCCCTCCCGGTATGCGCGGTAGGAGAGCGGCAAATACAGGAAGCTACTTCCTGGTTTAGTAGCGAGCAGTATATAGAGTTGGAGACATCGGAGACCAAGTGGCCGCTGAGCCTCTAGCGCCTGCCTGGAGCCCCGGAGACTTCCTGTATTTGCCGCTCTCCCGCCACGCATACCAGGAAAAAAGAAAAAAAAACAGCAATACTTAATGGGCCCCTGAAGCAACGGAACTTCAGGGGCCCTCGTGCGGCGGCACGGCCATATGTCCGCCACTGGGCCTTGTCTTGGTAGGTTTACAGTTGTGCCATACTCCTTCCATTTCTGAATGATCGTTTGAACAGTGCTCAGTGGGATGTTCAAGGCTTTGGAAATCTTTTTGCAGCCTAAGCCTGCTTTAAATTTCTTAATAGCTTTATCCCTGACCTGTCTGGTGTGTTCTTTGGACTTCATGGTGTTGTTGCTCCCAATATTCTCTTAGACAACCTTTGAGGCCCTCACAGAGCAGCTGTATTTGTACTGACATTAGATTACACACAGGTGCACTCTATTTAGCCATTAGCACTCATCAGGCAATGTCTATGGGCAACTGACTGCACTCAGACCAAAGGGGGCTGAATAATTACGCACACCCCACTTTGCAGTTATTGATTTGTAAAAAATGTTTGGAATCATGTATGATCTTCGTTCCACTTCTCACGTGTACACCACTTTGTATTGGTCTTTCATGTGGAATTCCAATAAAATTGATTCATGTTTCTGGCAGTAATGTGACAAAATGTGTAAAACTTCAACTTTTGCAAGCCACTGTATAAATATATATATATATATATATATATATATATATATATATATATATATATATATATATATATATATATATATATATATATATAGTAAAACTGCATACTACTTTGTGGAAGTTACAACGGATATAAGGGCCAATCCAATTTACTTTTTCTTCTAAGTTTCTCTTAAAGAGAACCTGAGGTGGGGTTCTGGGAATGAAATCCCCATACAGAGGCTGGGTCTGACTATAGAGCCCAGCGTCTGTTGCTATATAGATCGCTCCTAAGCTACCCCTGCGCTTTGTAATCCCCTCATAACTCACAGCCGCGCTGTGCGGCTGTGTTTACCTCTCTTCTGTCAGTCTCGGCTGCTCCCCCGCCTCCTGCATCGATCCAGTCCCACCCGCATCCCTTCCCTCCAATCAGCGGCGAGAGAAGGGACGTGGGCGGGGACTCGAGCGATGCAGGAGGCGGGGGAGCAGCCGAGACTGACAGAGGAGAGGTAAACACAGCGCGTTCTGACAAGCTGCATGTCAGCAGCGCGGCTGTGAGTTATGGGGGGATTACAGAGCGCAGGGGGGGCTTAGGAGCGATCTATATAGCAACAGAGGCTGGGCTCTATAGACAGACCCAGCCTCTGTATGGGGATTTTATTCTCAGAACCCCGCCTCGGGTGCTCTTTAAGAGATCATTTTTCATTCTCTGTTTCAAATAACATTTCAGCGCTCTGCAATTCAATAAGTGACAAAAGGTAGGTGAAAAAGTACAGCCAAAATTATTCTGAGCTACTTCTTGCTTGCTGGTAACCTAAAAGGCAATTTATTGATAAGGAGAAAACTTAGGAGAAAAAGTGAATTTGATCTGGCCTAATAAGGGAATTAAACATAATACATTAAAACTTCTACACACATACTGTAACAAGATAAAGCACATACCAATAAATAGTGAAAGATCATGATCACAAATGCCTAAAGCCTACATAGACAAGACCTGATGAGCAGTAACCTATGACTACCAAACCACATACTGCATGCTTCATCAGTTTAGTTAAAACAGATTATTGGAAGTTATTTGAAGAGGTCTGTCTTGAAAATATCTATTAAAGGACCACTATCGCGAAGAAGTGTAAACTTTAAAATACATGTACACATACAAACAAGAAGTACTTTTCTTCCAGAGTAAAATGAGCCACAAATTACTTTTCCCCTATGTTGCTTTCACTTAGCGTAGGTAGTAAAAATCTGACAGAACCGACAAGTTTTGGACCAGTCCATCCCTCTATAGGGGATTCTCAGCAAGGCTCTTATTCTTTATAAAGACTTTCCCTGAAAAGGATTGATACAATGATAGGTAGGATAGAAAGGTGCTGGCACTGCAGCTAGGTGTGCAGGGAGGGTTGCAGGGGTGCAGACCAGGTATCCGGTACGATGCAGATAGATCAGCGTGCTCAGGCTCAGATAGACATCATATGCAGGCAGAGAAAAAGATGAGAAATGCCGGCACTGCTGTAAACTGCTTGTTTATTCATCCCCCAGCACCCACCGCACAGCTTTACCAGCAAACCGGTATGTTACTTCTCAATATGCATAAAACTGAATCTACGATGTTGCACCATGTGTTATGAATAAACAAGCAGTTTACAGCAGTGCCGGCATTTCTCATCTTTTTCTCTGCCTGCATTGATACAATGATGCTGGCCAGCTTCCCTGCTCACTTCACATTTTTTTATGGCAGTTGGACAGAACAACTGCCATTCACTAAGTGCTTTTGAAAATAAACAAAACCCTGAGAATCCCCCCATGAGGAGATGGGCTGGTCTATTTTTGTCTGTTCTGACAGATTTCTACTACCTACTGCAAGTGACAGCAACATAGGAGAAAAATAAATTATGGCTCATGTTACTCTGAAAGAAATATACATCTTATTTTTATATGTTTACATGCAGTGTTCTCCCCAGGGCCTTTTAGCCGGGTGCTCCACCCGGCTAGTTTTGGTGAGCACCCGGTTGTCATCGGCTCACCTCCTCTTATGCTGTAAGCAGAGATGCTCACAGAAGCACTGACCCTGCATTCTCTCATCTCGCCCCACCCGGCTACTTTTTCATGCCACCCGGCTGGAAAAAAATTCTGGGGAGAACACTGACATGTATTTTAAATTTTAGTATTTTCACGATAGTGGTCCTTTAATAAACTATAGAAAACTTGAAGGAACTATTGCTGACTCCTTTTTTAAAAATACTACTTACCTCCCCGTTGTGTTGATCCTCTGCCTTAAACACTCTGAGGCCTATTTATAAAGAAGCGATGATCTGCTAATTGATCACCACTCCTGGGTTCTTCAATTTTAAAATCAGATTGTCGCTCAAATAACACCATTTTATAAATGGGCAAGCTTTTTTTTCTTCACAGAGGCAATCACTCTCTTCTAGCTTTGGTGCTGAACTTCTTCGACTTCCTCCATTTGCACCTCACATGGTGCCAGTGTATAGCAAGTAGCGTGTGCGTGACGTCACACAGGCGACAGTGCTATACACCGGCATCGTGTGAGGAGTAAATAGAGGAAGTCGAAGACGGATGGGCACCTTGGCTGGTGACAGCACACAGGTAATGAATAAATTCATGCACTTAAGGCACATTTACAATAGGGGGGATAGCGCAGGGGTTATATCGTGCTTGTTGCGATATCGCATGCTGTTACCACCTTGCACCCAATCGAGCAAGTCAGGCAAAGATTTACCAGAATGTCAAACAAATACATGCATCACCGATCGGACATGCTCTTGGTGGCACTGATTTTCAGCCAATTCTGGTCGATCGTCCGTCAGGTCGAATGATGTATGGGCCCCTTTGGACACTACTGAGAGCAAATGATCGACCTTAGAAGCAGGATGCTGCTATCTTTTGAAAGGAGGTGAAGATGACAACCTCCATGTTCCTATTAGTTTAGGTGTCCTTCAAGTCATAACATATATTACACTTCAGTCACTGCGCAATGACCAGGGGCGTAGCAATAGGGGTTGCAAAGGTTGCGACCGCATCGGGGCCCTTGGACCAGAGGGGCCCAGAAGGGCCCTCCCTCAACTACAGTATTGGCTCTCTATTGGTCCTGTGCTCATACTAATCACTTCTATAGATACTTTGAATAGTGGTAATCATTAACAAACTGTTCCCTATCCCCTTCTTGCACCTTTGACACTGTAGGTTTTGGTGCGCCTTATCAATTGTTATGTATAGAGTGCTTGGGGGGCCCCATTGTAAAACTTGCATCGGGGCCCACAACTCCTTAGCTACGCCACTGGCAATGACCATGGAATAGTTGTCGACAATTTGCTATGGGTGCCTACACACAAATGTTTTAGCTCAAGCAACATCAAAACAGCACAATCAGTGCCCACTAGCAATAGACTTGAGAGAGAAAACACTTCTATAAGCTAATCCTTCAAGAAATTATTATTAATATAAAAGTTTTAAAAGCAGTATCACATATAGCTCAACATTTTTTCATGCTACAAGTGAACCAACATTCCTGTAATCATGTAAGTTAAAGGGAACCCCAGGTGAAAGGCATATGGAGACTGCCCTATTTATTTATTTCTAAGCAATGCACATTGCCTGGCTGTCCTGCTGATCCTCTGCCTCTAATACTTTTAGACATAGACCCTGAACAAGCATGCAGCAGATCGGATGTTTCTGACAAAAATCTGACTAAATTAGCTGCATGTGTGTTTTAGGAGTGTGATTCAGACACTACTGACCATAAAGATCAACAGGACAGCCAGGTAACTGATATTGTTTAAAAGGAAATAAATATGGCAGCCTCTATATGTGTCTCACCTTTTCCTTTTAACTGTGTTCCAACCAGTTCAAGTTTTATACTGATGAATTTGTTACAGAGTATTACACAAAGATTTAAGTTATTTCACATTCCTCTCTATCGTATTAAAAAAATCTACGCTGCTTAACAGAGGCCTAGCCACCTTCCATGAGTTTCATAAGAATGTGTGATAAAGACATTCGTCATTTTAATTCATAAAGCTTATTTGACTTGCACATAGACTGCTCCAATATTGCATCAAAAGCCTGGAACACTTCAGCGTTACAGTGTTATGTTTAGGTATGGTACCAGATTTTCCAGTGACCAATAAACAGGTAGGTTAACAGTGGCATGGAAAACATTCAGCTTCAAACCCATTGCTCTGTCTGGCCTTTCACAAAATCTACTCTGTTGTAAAGTGTTGAAGGGTATCAAACAAGCAGTCACTTGCTGGGCTAATAAGCCTGGTCTGTATTTCCAACCTGCATGAAACTGCGCCATCTAGTTAACGCTCGTTGTGTACTCTATTAGCACTGAGCGTGTTCTGAAGACACGAACGTCAGCTAGTGTATATAGCATTTTCCTCAATCAACATAATCAGTTATTTCATCATAGATGGAAAACTCCCTTAAAGAGACTCCGTAACAAAAATTGCATCCTGTTTTTTATCATCCTACATGTTCCAAAAGCTATTCTAATGTGTTCTGGCTAACTGCAGCACTTTCTACTATGACAGTCTCTGTAATAAATCAATGTATCTTTCCCCTGTCAGACTTGTCGGCCTGTGTCTGGAAGGCTGCCAAGTTCTTCAGTGTTGTGGTTCTGCTATGAACTCACCCTTTCTGGCCCCTCTATGCACACTGCCTGTGTGTTATTTAGATAAGAGAGAAGAGAGAAGCTGCTCTAATCAGCTGGATAAATCGTCCTCTGAGCTGGCTGGGCTTTCACATACTGAGGAATTACAAACAAGGGCAAAGCTGTTTGCAAGAAGAAAAGAGCAGCCTGAAACTTCAGTGCATGGGGGAAAGAAACACACAAATGATCTCTTGAGATTCAAAAGGAATGCTGTATACAGCCTGCTTATGTATGGATGTATTTTCTATGTGTGGACATACTGTACATCAACCTACTTCCTGTTTTGGTGGCCATTTTGTTTGTTTACAAACAAACTTTTTAAAACTGTTGTTAACCACTTTTAATGCGGCGAGGAGCGGCGAAATTGTGACAGAGGGTAATAGGAGATGTCCCCTAACGCACTGGTATGTTTACTTTTGAGCGATTTTAACAATACAGATTCTCTTTAAAGAGGGACTTTACCGAAAAAAACTGTAGTCGGGTGAAAAAAAAAAAAAAATCAAAACAGTGCAAAGTGAGACGTTAAAAAAAAGAAGAGAGATGAAGAAATGATTGATATTCGCTATGTAATTCAGTTCATGTTGTCTGATCCACAATGAGCCTGCTAGTCATAATTTTTACTACTGGCAGACAAGAAAAAAACTGGACAGCATCAACTGCCATTGTCTATAACCGCACCCTCTAACAATGCGATAGGCTAAACGGTTGTTTGTTTTTTATAGATATACATATGCACAGAGGGAGATACTGGTTGCTTGACAGTTGAAAAAAAGACATTATTTCACACAATGCAACAAGGTTCATAGAAAGGAAACTGTCATGACCACAGTCATGACATCACACTGTGGGAGGGGTTTCACCACAATATCAGCCACACAGACCACCCCTAATGAGGTAAATATTTCTCATGGGAAAGGAGGTAGCAGCTAAGGATTGGGATGAAGTTCAATCCTTGGTTAAAGTTCCCCTTTAAGTGTCAGGGCAAGTCCTACATCACAACGTTCCCAGTTACAGAAATTAGATGTTACGAAAGCTAAGTCTGTAGAAAGAACAATCATGTCCATGCTAGATGACAAACATCAATTTACAGAAGTTAGAAAACTGGATTCTTTTCCAATTAAAATTGCACGTTTAGGTGGGTTTCCTTGCCCATTGCATTCACAATTTGTAACAGTGAGAAAAAAAAAAAAACAGGGGATCCCAAGAAAATTACATTGCGTTTTCCTTGGGGCACTTTCACAGTAGTGTGGTGTAACAGCCGCTTTGTAATGCGACTTACCGTACTGCAATGCACCACCTATGCCGAAGTTCACAGTTGGGAGAATCACTGGAGTGTGAAGGGTTGCATTATGGCAACGCTAATAATGCAGTACCCTGCCTGTAAACGCGCACATTAACAGTAGAAGTGAGGCATACTTTTCATTGACTGTATGCTTCACTGTCCTCGACGCAACGTGAGCATGATGTGCAGTGTCCCTGTCCTGATCCATTGTGTCCCTGCTGTCACAAGGAATGCAATGCAAGGGCCACTGTGAACGTGGTCTTTGACTTTACCCAAATGTAAATACATAAAAAATGCAGCAGACACTGCTTTCAGGGGAAACTGAATCCCACAGTTGGAAATAGGGTTCCAGGATTATTATGTTAATCGTGGTGCTCTTGCAATCTGCAAATCAGGTGGGGTCCAAATGTTGGATCAAAACACAGCCAGTAGAAAAAGGCCTAAAACGTGTGGCTATCATGGGTAACTGCACTGTGCATTTTGCAAGCACTGTTTCCACAATCCATAGTTATACTATTCTCATCCTTACTACAGGCCAAGGTTTTGTGACAAACGGGTCTAGAACTCAAAGCTGCCACACTTCCTACAAAAATAATATATTCCGAAATGAACTACTAGTATTACCACATTACCAGATTGCTTTTGCATAAAACAGGAACAAAGACAGAACAGTAGGTCCTAAAACTAATAGCCACTCTCTCTCTTTGGGCCAAAAAGGTTAAGAACCACTCCTTTAAATGGCCATTAGTCCTCTGATGTGCGTCCTTGCAACGTTTATCATAAAACTTTTAATCCCCAGTCCTCAGCCAAACACTTTTGTCCAGCTAAATAACAATTCTCACGTTCTACTAGAGTGCTCAGGTTTTTAACAACTATGGGAAGTATTAAATAAATATAATTGCCGAGCGATTATACGTAATGTTTTATGCCTTTCTGCCAGCGTCTGCAGATCCTGCGCACCTTGCCTGTATGTTTTTACAGTTCCATAATGCAAGCGCACCTTTGTGACACAGTTGATACTTTATAGCACGACAATAAAAAAATAATCCTTGTAAAACATATTTCTAATTTGTTTCATTACAGAACTCTGGAAGTATCCGTCTTGGCTTACTGGAAATGTACCTTGATATCACGATGACAAATGTACAGAAGTTTACGGACTTCATCTAAAACTTTACATGGACTACCCACAATACTGTTCTGCAGCTGTCACGTGGAAACAATCAAAAAGTAAACAATCTTTCTCAATTATTACAGAAAAAAATGCCAACGTCTTGCAGAAAAACAGGTCATTAATACTATCTACAAAGCTCATTACTATTAGTATCTAAAATGCCAGAATTGTTTACAAAGATGTCCATTACCAGTATAATGTTTTCCTCAAATGCGATTAATTGATCAGATTTTTACAATTGTAAAACCACGCGGTATGTGGAGAAAACTGACAGCTATGGTCGATTGGAATACAGTATTTTGTCGATTGGAATGTTGGATATTACAATTGCTTCTAAAACAAGTGAAGCAACAAGGGAGAATGTGCCCTGGAATTTATAGGAAAAATCAATAATGACCTTCCTATTACTTACGATCCCGCAAATCTGATTGAATAATCGCATCTGAGAAAAATATAGTACTGTTAATTGGCACCTTAAAAGCAGAGCCACCCTTTAAGTTTAGAAAACACCAAATCAGTGCTCTCGCTATTGTTTTGCCACTGTTGTGAGCTTGCATTGATTTTAACAGGCATATTTAAGAAAGAATAGCACAATAAATATGAAAGTCCTTCTAAGTTATATTTTTGCTCACCTTGAGTTTGTAATTGACACCCCTCATTTAATATAAAACACTGCGTCATATGCTGGCCTTTACAAAAAAAAAGTGAAATAAAAAGGTGATGTTCCTCATAGACTGGTTGCTATTGGTTACCACACTTTACATTACTCTCTTTTTCCTATTCGATGCGTGTGTAAACTCCGTAACCCAACTTATCTCAAAGTCCCGCCAATGCCATTATAACGACACTAACATTTTACACTGCATGGTCACAACTAACTCATTGCTTCATTTTCCTCCCTGAGACTCCAGCAAATGTGACTTTACTCCGTAGGGCTCTCTCGAATCCATAAAAACACATTGAGCGTATTTATACTGTAAACTGAATTAGGAAATGATCACTCTCTGGCAGGAGCAGAGCAATACGTACAGAGCAGGAGGACAAATTAAAACATTTTGGTAACTCTAGTCGGCCAGAGCCTCGACGTGTCAATCAACTTTATGTAACGTTTCGCTTTCCCAGAGACTACAGTTAATCATTTTAAAAATTCAAATGACCTAATGTCCAAATGTCTAGCTGCAACGGCTGCACAAATACAGAGAATCAGATATAATGAAGGCTAGAACCTTGCAAAAAAAATATATACGTTTTTGTATGGTGTATGCGCGTATACGAACATGATTTTATATATATATATATATATATATATATATATATATATATATATATATATATATATATTACACACGCGGGCACAGAATAATGTCGCCCTTGGTTAACTGTATACTATCAAGCTGACCAACTGCCCTTTATCTGCCTGTTGAGGCTTAGGCTTAAGGTCTTCAGAAAAGTTTAGTCCTGAGAAGTAAGCCTCACCTTTCCTGTCTGAATCAATCTGTCGAGTCCAACTAGCCTCTGGTACAATCGTGTTCTCCTTCAGTTATGCCTCGTTAATGCCCCAAACGTCAGCCCTGGTTTTGATCTCCCTTCTATCCTAGTGACCCTCCAGACCTTAGGGTACCCCCCTTTTCTTCTAACGCTTTCTGCTCCATTCATGTCCTTCAGTGGGTGGAGATGTAATAAGATGATCAAGGGCTCAGCAACATCATTTTTCAGCGTAATGAAGGACCTCTTGTCGTTTAACCTTTGCTTAGGGTCACAAGGTAAAGGTAAGGTCCAGGGAAACTGTCTAGAGTTAAGTGGCACATAAAGGTAGTATCTGCCACCAGGACGCATGAAAAGAGCTGATTCCTATCTCTGACTGTCAGATCCTAATTAGCACGGCCTAAAATTAGACGAAAATAAATAAATAAATACATCTGTCAGTTACCACTTTTGCGCTCAATCAATTATGTTGCCAAAGAGAATCATTTGATTTCACTGTTTGCATGGCTACCTCCAATATAGTCTCTGAGTAACGTAGACCTGGGACATCTTTAAATCAAATTTCCCACCAAAACAAAACTTCACAGTGCATTCAAACAATTAGCAGCACACACACAAAAAAGATGTACGGTATGTTTAGACAGTGTTTTTCTGAGAGGCAGACTGCACTGTCAGCATTTCTAACCCCTGAACCCTTCAGTATCTCAGGCTGTTAATCATACCCTCTTACTAGGCTGCAGAATGATGTAATGGCCTTCTGTCCAGCATTATTCCCAGCCATGTCTGAGAGCAAAACATACAAATACTGACACCTAACAACCAAATACGCACAGAGCACACTCCAACGCAGGCAGCGATGCTCGTCATCGGCTAATGCTGAGTGGGAGAACGGAGAGAGAGGGGCTTATCAAATTAAAAAATACATACAGCATAAGGGCAAACATCATTACGTTAATTTGCCTGGAGGCCAAAAAACAAACCAGTGATTTATTGAAACCAGTACAGCATTTAGGACTGAATTGGAAAAGTTGCACCTGTGTAACTGACTGAACTATTTTATGAAGCAAAGTTTGTTTTTGTTTTAACAGCAGCATTTTAGAATATTACAGCACCATTATATGATTATATGCTCAGCTGTCAAAATGACGTCCTTAAATATTATACATTTAATCAACCGTAGATTCAAACTCAGTGGTACGGATACCCTAGGAGGCATTTCTGGTCCATGGGGGCATTTGGCTGGTTAAAGTAAAAGGATCAGTATACAGTTAAAACAAACAACATGTATGAAACATATATTTTTAGTTTAAAAAAAACAACAAAAAAAACCCATAATAATGCTTGCCTGGAACTCACATATAAAGTTTTGAAGCACGATGGTATTAAGTACAGCAGTGCACTTGCAATAAGTTCACACATGCCAGGTAGTTTTCGGGAAACAGTGACTCGTACAAAGAGATCAGTGCTGTTAAAGTTGGTATATGGTTTGATAAAGTTGGCAAGCACTGTTCAATACTAGCATTTGTCAACTTTATCCGGCATATATGCCATTATAAAATATGATGACATACCGTATTTGTGGGTACCACCATCTCAATTATCCCTTCAAACATATATTTTTTTAGGAGTACGCCATAAATGTTCATTAAACTTTGAATTATATTTTAATTAAACGTTCCATAACGCTTTAAATCAACTTACAACACTTATTTGGGTATGTTTATATGCGACTCATCTTTTCTTTTTCTTAAACTTTACTATGAATTAGCAGTGAAAAGTGCTAGTACCCCCTGATCACAACAGTACCTCAGGAGATACAAGTACCACATGTTGAGCAATTAGTTCTAAACCACACATAAATGGACTAACTGAAGACATATATGTGACTGTATGAAGTTGTGGCCTCATTGCCAGTGTTTTGTGGACTGATCTTCCGGGCTGTAGCACTGTTGATGCCACTTGAACAATAGAGGGGTTATCTGACTATAATAATGTTTTGTGCTTTATTGGCGATGGGGCTAGCAGTGGAACGTAGTATCAGCTATGCTCGGAGATGGCACCTGCATAGCATTGACTTACTGTTGGCCTGTGCCCTTTCATGTGATCAGCAGGGAACACATTAAAATGATCAGCAGGGTACACATAAAAAAACCCTATGCCAGACCTGTACTTTCTGCAGGTTAAGTAACAGATGATAGTAAAATATGCCTTTTTGTCATTCTTCTTAGGTTGCTGTCAGTGCATACAGGTCATAAAATGAATAAGAACAAGTAGTACACAAAACACACCTCCCTAGCGCAGATGTAGATCGTTAACTCTTCCCCTTGCCACTAAACGGTCACTGTGTAAACTCGTAACAGCAACATTTTATGACAGCTACTCCACTGCTGTCCAATCCACACTTCTTATTAATAGAAAATATATTGTACTGTGGAATACCAACACTCATTGGTACTAATGGGTGACCTGAAAAAGGCATGGTGACTAGATATGAGCTTAAAATTCAACTTTATGTGAATTATTTGCGCTTTGAGAACCAGAATGAATAAAGTCTAAACCAGAACACATCAGATTCTGAAAGCTAATAATGAATTACCTGACACTTTGATCAATCAAGTTGTCGTATGATTTATTCATAAGTCACATCTAAGTAGCCTAGAGCAAAGTTCCGGTTCGGACCCCACTAATTCCAGTTCACAGACAGCAAAATAAGACTAGATAGTTAACTTTTAATTACTTCTAATGGCGACCAAAGATCGCTTACTGCTATGACGGCATAACTTATAAAAGTTTAATAAATGAAATAATCCTAGCAGCTTCACTGCTGATCTATACCTTAGGGATGTTATTCTTGATGATCATTATTGTAACATTCCATAGGATCAGTGACATCATCCATCATTATTCATTACAGTAAAATACACATGCTCATGGCTGAATGATTCATAGCTCTGAGCTCTAACTTCTGAACAGCATGATTCTTAAAAAAAATAAACAACTGACAACTACACAGACTAAAAGAGCCAAGAGGCAATGAACACATAATGAAGAATAAAATACGTTGTTTTTTTTAACTTACCCAACAAGTGTAGAAATGGATGAGTAAATTATACTATCAGAATGCTGAAGCTTGTTTGGGTTTTGGAAACTTTAGGAAAAACAAATGAAAAAGTAGGAGAAAAATAACAGATAAAGTTGCTGAGCTCCACAGATCTCTGGCTTGAAGCAGTGATAGAGATGGGAAGTGTTAATAGAAGAGTCCTAACTTTATTTGGCTGCAGCATGTACAGGGCAAACACTTGGAGCAGCTAACTCTTCACAGACTGCTTAAAGACTATCCGCTTCTTTCTGGAGTGGGGAGTGACTTTCCCCCTGCATCACACACACACACAGGCAGTTTTAAAGACACAGTGCCATGTACTACAAAGGAACCACGTTGGACTGAGGGAAGATTACAATACTTTCTATTTAGAGAAGCATTACATCACCCCTTGGTGACGTCACGTGGGATTCCTGAACTTCTAAATCATAGCAGTCTGCTGAGGGAAAGAGGTGTGGCCGGGGGGCGGGAGACACGCCCCCGGAGGCTGCTGGAGCTCAGCTGTAACTCAGCTGCTGGATGCGGCAGCCTGGAGCGCTATGTATGACAGCGGGGCTGGAGGGCGGCTTGGGTGCTGTCTGTGACGGCGGCAGGGCGCTGGGAGTCCGGGGCTGGAGGGCGGCCTGTGCTGGGAGTCCGGGGCTGGTGTTGCCGCCCCCCTCGCTGCCCCGTGTTCAGCTCCTTCCTCTGTAGTCATCCTGTTGCGGTGAATAGTGACACCGCTCCGGAGCATAAGCTTCACCCGAGCGCCTGCGAGAGCCACTTGTAGCGTGTGACGAAACCCGGCTGATGCTCCTCTGCAAACAATACAATGCCACAGCTAGCAATGCACAGACTGGCCTCTGACTGACTCGCTGCAGCTCGGAGGGAAACTTTCTCAGCTCCGAGTTTTAGCCAGGCTCAAAGTGCAGCATAACTTGTATCAAAAGGGACATGCCATTCATGTTAGCGGTGCACTGCAGCATCTCATTATTCATAGTGCATTTATAGTTTTTTTTATTTTGTGTAATGATCTATTCTAGATTATACCCAAGGCAAACCTCTGGTGTAAAAAGATATACTCACCGGAGCTGGGAAAAAAGGGCGCATGCCGCTAGTGGACAAAAAGGGCGCCGCCATTCACTCCCATAATAAATAGCGTTTAATGGGCGCCGAGTAGGAAAAAAGGGCGCCGGAGCTAAATAAAGTTTATAAACGGCGCCAGGAGCTAAATAAAGTTTACAAACGGCGCCCGGCGATGTTTAATGATTTATAACTGAACTTGTGGTGATTTACGTTTATAAAATGCACCCGTGCCGAATAACGTTTATGAAAATACTAAACATATTTATCTTATTTAAATAATTAAAACATTATTTAAAGTTTTATCCCTTACTGTTTGTAAAACATTATTATTCACAAAATAAAGCGATCAGTACGTAACGTAAATTGCAAAATATTTTTTGAATCCACAATTAGTAAAACATTATTATCCACATAATAAAGGGGGGTCTTAGGTTTAGGCACCAACAGGGGGGTCTTAGGTTTAGGCACCAATAGGGGGGTCTAGGGGTTAGGGGTAGGTACAGGGAGGGGTACTTAGGCAACAACAGGGGGGGTCTTAGGTTTAGGCACCAACAGGGGGGTCTTAGGTTTAGGCACCAACAGGGGGGTCTTAGGTTTAGGCATTAACAGGGGGGTCTTAGGTTTAGGCACCAACAGGGGGGTCTTAGGTTTAGGCACCAAGAGGGGGGTCTAGGGGTTAGGGGTAGGTACAGGGAGGGTTACTTAGGCACCAACAGGGGGGGTCTTAGGTTTAGGCACCAACAGGGGGGTCTTAGGTTTAGGCACCAACAGGGGGGTCTTAGGTTTAGGCACCAATAGGGGGGTCTTAGGTTTAGGCACCAACAGGGGAGTCTAGGGGTTAGGGATAGGTACAGGTAGGGTTCTGTGTAAGAGTAGGCTTAGGTATAGTTTTAGTAAAATTTTAGTAATAATTACTAATGTATTACAACACTTATTACGAACGTAGTTATATTTATATCATCTTTATAAACAATATTTTCAGATTTTATTATAAGAACAAACCATAAATGACGGTTATTCACAATAATATACAATTATAACAATTAAACATATATTATTGGTTTTTTTATAAACGTAATTATAAGTTTAACTTTTGAAACAGGGAAGATTAACGTTTTCACAATTTCCGATTTCATAAACATTATTTAATGATTTATAATTTTGTTAAACATTATTTGTAAACGAAATATAGCACACTATATTTATAAACCCTATTAATGATTAATTATTATTTAGAGTTTACACCCCGCGCCCTTTTTGTCCAGGCGCCCTTTTTGTACGTACGCATACTCACCTGAGAAGAGGAAAGCCTCTGGATCATGTAGCGGCTTCCCCCACTGTTCTCAAGCACAGACCCTCTGAAATTTACCGACAAGGCCAAGGGCTTGTAATGATATTGGGGCCACTCTCCTCTTCAGGAAGGTTCGTGGCCGTAGTGCGCCAGCGTGAGCTGCACCTGTGCTAAAAGAGGAGGCGGCCGCAATGTTGACCACTACAGGTTGTGTTTCCCTTGTGGACCAGAGCAATTTTCACCTTTCAGGGCACCTCTCTTTCATTCACCAATAACTTATTCACTACTTATCACATCAAAATGATCTATATACTTTTTTTTCGCCAAAAATTAGGCTTTGTTTTTCTCCCTGGGGACTCAAAGCGCTGTGACGTTGTGTGGATAAAACCCATACATTTTATTTGCTCTTTTGTCCAAGTTATTACAATGTGTAATTATATAAGTTATGTCCCTAGTACAATGTAGGTAACAATATCTTATTTGGAAATAAAGGTGTATTTTTTCAGTCTTGGGGTCGTTTATACTACACTCACCTAAAGGATTATTTGGAACACCATACTAATACAGTGTTTGACCCCCTTTCGCCTTCAGAACTGCCTTAAAGTGAACCTAAAGCCACGGAAAAAAATGAGATAGACTCACCTGGGGCTTCCCTCAGCCCCCTGCAGCCGATCGCCAGGAGGCCGCAATAGCAGCATAGGGGGCGATATACAGGCTGGGAACACGAACAATCACTCGCGTTCCCATGCCTGTCGGGCGGTGACGGCCAAACCGGAAGTGTTCGCCGGCGGGTGCAGAAGCATCGCAGAGGCACGGCGAGGGCACCGATCGGCTGCAGGGGGCTGAGGGAAGCCCCAGGTGAGTTCATCTCATTTTTTTTCCTGTGGCTTTAGGTTCACTTTAATTCTACGTGGCATTGATTCAAAAAGCTGCTGAACGCATTCTTTAGTAACGTTGGCCCGTATTGATAGGATAGCATCTTGCAGTTGATGGAGATTTGTGGCACGAAGCTCCCATTTCATCACATCCTAAAGATGCTCTATTGGGTTGAGATCTGGTGACTGTGGTGGCCATTTTAGTACAGTGAACTCATTGTCATGTTCAAGAAAACAATTTGAAATTATTCGAGCTGTGTGACATGGTGCATTATCCTGCTGGAAGTAGACATCAGAGAATGGGTACATGGTGGTCATGAAGGGATGGACATGGTCAGAAACAATGCTCAGGTAGCCCGTATAAACTATGCCTAATTGGCACTAAGGGGCCTAAAGTGTACCAAGAAAACATCCCCCACGCCATTATACCACCATCACCAGCCTGCACAGTGGTAAAGGCATAATGGATCCATGTTCTCATTCTTTTTACGCCAAACAGGGACGTCGCTAGCCCTATTTTGGAGGGGCACGTGCCCCCAATCTGTCCTGGGGTGCCACGGATCTCCCAGCCGCCGCTGCCCCGCTCTGCCCTGCTGTCCCCGCTGTGCTGCCATTCAGACCTCGATCAGCGCCGGGCGACCAGATAGAGCGGGCGCTAGGACCTAGCGGACATCACTTCCGCATATTTGTTTCCGGCGCCCGCTGTATCTGGTCGGGTCGCCCGCTGATCCTGAGGTCTGAAGCGGCAAGGTAGGTGGGGTGGGGAGCGCGCCTGCCACTCACTACCTAACGGGGTCCCTGTCACTCACTCACTACCTAACGGGGGTCCCTGCTGTCACTCACTACCTAACGTGGGTCCCTGCTGTCACTCACTACCTAACGGGGGTCCCTGCTGTCACTACCTAACGGGGGTCCCTGCTGTCACTCACTATCTAAACGGGGGTCCCTGCTGTCACTCACTATCTAAACGGGGGTCCCTGCTGTCACTCACTACCTAACGGAGGTCCCTGCTGTCACTCACTATTTAACTGGGGGTCCCTGCTGTCACTATTTAACTGGGGGTCCCTGCTGTCACTCACTATTTAACTGGGGGTCCCTGCTGTCACTCACTATCTAACTGGGTTCCCTGCTGTCACTCACTATCTAAACGGGGGTCCCTGCTGTCACTATCTAAACGGGGGTCCCTGCTGTCACTCACTACCTAACGGGGTCCCTGTCACTCACTCACTACCTAACGGGGGTCCCTGCTGTCACTCACTACCTAACGTGGGTCCCTGCTGTCACTCACTACCTAACGGGGGTCCCTGCTGTCACTACCTAACGGGGGTCCCTGCTGTCACTCACTATCTAAACGGGGGTCCCTGCTGTCACTATCTAAACGGGGGTCCCTGCTGTCACTCACTACCTAACGGAGGTCCCTGCTGTCACTCACTATTTAACTGGGGGTCCCTGCTGTCACTATTTAACTGGGGGTCCCTGCTGTCACTCACTATTTAACTGGGGGTCCCTGCTGTCACTCACTATCTAACTGGGTTCCCTGCTGTCACTCACTATCTAAACGGGGGTCCCTGCTGTCACTATCTAAACGGGGGTCCCTGCTGTCACTCACTACCTAACGGGGGTCCCTGCTGTCACTCACTATCTAAACGGGGGTCCCTGCTGTCACTCACTATCTAAACGGGGTCCCTGCTGTCACTCACTACCTAACGGGGGTCCCTGCTGTCACTCACTATTTAACTGGGGGTCCCTGCTGTCACTCACTATTTAACTGGGGGTCCCTGCTGTCACTCACTATTTAACTGGGGGTCCCTGCTGTCACTCACTATTTAACTGGGGTCCCTGCTGTCACTCACTACCTAACTGGGGGCCCTGCTGTCACTCACTACCTAACGGGGGTCCCTGCTGTCACTCACTATCTAAACGGGGGTCCCTGCTGTCACTCACTATCTAAACGGGGGTCCCTGCTGTCACTCACTATCTAAACGGGGGTCCCTGCTGTCACTCACTACCTAACGGGGGTCCCTGCTGTCACTCACTATTTAACTGGGGATCCCTGCTGTCATTCACTATTTAACTGGGGGTCCCTGCTGTCACTCACTATTTAACTGGGGGTCCCTGCTGTCACTCACTATTTAACTGGGGGTCCCTGCTGTCACTCACTATTTAACTGGGGTCCCTGCTGTCACTCACTACCTAACGGGGGGCCCTGCTGTCACTCACTACCTAACGGGGGGCCCTGCTGTCACTCACTACCTAACGGGGGTCCCTGCTGTCACTCACTACCCAACTGGGGGTCCCTGCTGTCACTCACTACCCAACTGGGGGTCCCTGCTGTCACTCACTACCTAACTGGGGGTACCTGCTGTCACTCACTACCTAACTGGGGGGTCCCTGTCACTACCTAACTGGGGGGTGCCTGTCACTGCCTACACTGGGGGGCTCCTGTCACTAACTGAACTGGGGGGCTCCTGTCACTACCTAAACTGGGGTACTCCTGGCGCTACCTTAACTAGGGGGCACCTGTCGCTACCTAAACTATCCAGGCCAGCCAGCCCAGCATCACAACCAGCCCAGAAACACTACCAAAAAGGCCACAGCATCACCACCAGTCAGGCCAGCATTTAATTCAACCAGCCAAGCACAGCCCAGCATCACTGCCAGCCAACCCAGCCACAACATCGGCCACAGCATCACCGCCAGCCAGGCCACAGCATCACTGCCAGGCCTTTCAGCTCACACATCATCCCCAATCCAGCCAAAAACAGTATTGCCAGGTACAGCAGCCAGTAGAGGAGAATTCAGAAGCCAGGTGAGAGGTGTCTACCATATTAAGGGGGCATTCTGCCTATTTATGTGAAATGCTGTCTATTTATGTGCCTCATGATTGCTAAATTTGTCTTGTTGAGGGCCTCCAGATTGCTGAATTTGTCTTGTTGGGTGCCTCATGTTTTGTTGGGGGCCTCATGATTGCTGAATTTGTCTTGTTGGGGGCCTCACGCTTGCTGACTTTGTCTTGTTGGGGGCCTCATGATTGCTGAATTTGTCTTGTTGGGGGCCTCATGATTTCTGAATTTGTCTTGATAGGGGCCTCATGATTGCTGAATTTGTCTTGTTGAGGGTCACATGATTGCTAACTGCGAGACTATGGAAAAAAAATGAATCATCATCATATGAGACAATAGCATTAAACCTACTTTTTTAGCTTTTTAAAACAGAAAATAAAACTGGGAGGTTCTAAAAAAATGAATATATTTTTTCAGGAGTAGGATGGATGAAATTGTTTATCTTTTCAGTTTTTCAACTTGGATTTTCCATAATGTTCATGTATGTGTTAAAACGTTTGTATAGTATTTAGTTTAAATTGCTGTTGCCACTTTGCGATAGATAAGTGACTTGTGGGTTGCAGTTTGGGCCTCCAAAAAGTTCGCCTAATCTAATGTACGATTGGCCCCACCCATGGCCACGCCCACTCACTGCATGCCCACGCCCATTTTTGCCGCAGCGCGCTGCGCGCACCACACATAGCCCCCGCCTAGTGCCCCCAGGTGCCACTGATCTCCAAGGACCCTAGGAACGCCCCTGACGCCAAATTCTGATTCTATCGAGCAGGGGTCTAGTCCTAGAAAAAGAAGTGAGTGGACTCACCCCAAAAACCTCTGGCGCCCAAAATGGGCGTGGCTAAGCATAGTGTGGGCGTGGTCATGGGTGGGGCCAAATATACATGACCTTAGCAGTGGTATAAAAGGTCTGCCAGGGGAAGTTTGAGCTCTGTCGTAGTGTATCCCCAAAAAGTAGATGTAATCTGACAGCATTTCACCAAAAATACATATAATCTGGCACAGGTTCCTCCAAAATACAGACAATATGGCAGTGGTTCCCCCTAAATAGACAATCTGGGAGCAGCAGTTCCCCCAACATACACATAATCTGGAAGCAGTTCCCCAAAATACGTGAAACCTGGCAGTGGATCACCCAAAATACATGTAATCTTGCAGCAGTGGTCCCCCAACATACACAATCTTTCAGCGGTTCCCCAAAATACACGTAATCTGGCATCAGCGGTTCCCTAAAAATACAGATCTGACAGCAGTTCTCCCAAAATAGGTACCCCCAGTATAGCTAGCCAGGTCTATAGGTGTCCCAGTATAAGTAGCCATGTGTATAGTTGTCCCCAGAATAGGTGGCCAGATGTAGAGATGTCACCAGAATAGGTAGCCAGATGTATAGATGTCCTTAGAATAGATGGTCAGGTGTATAGATATTCCCAGAATAGGTGGCCAAGTGTATAGATGTCCCCAGAATAGGTGGCCAAGTGTATAGATGTCCCCAGAATAGGTAGCCAGGTCTATAGGTGTCCCCAGTATAGCCAGGTGTCCCCAGTATATGTAACAAGGTGTTCAGGTGTCCCCAGTATAGCCAGGTGTATATGTCCCCAGTATATGTAGCCAGGTGTATAGGTGTCCCCAGTATATGTAGCCAGGTGTATAATGGCCCCAGTATATGTAGCCAGGTGTATAGTGGCCTCAGTATATGTAGCCAGGTGTATAGGTGTCCCCAGTATATTTAGCTAGGTGTATAGTGGCCCCAGTATATGTAGCCAGGTGTATAGTGGCCCCAGTATATGTAGCCAGGTGTATAGTGGCCCCAGTATATGTAGCCAGGTGTATAGGTGTCCCCAGTATATTTAGCTAGGTGTATAGTGGCCCCAGTATATGTAGCCAGGTGTATAGTGGCCCCAGTATATGTAGCCAGGTGTATATGTCCTCAGTAGATGTAGCCAGATGTATAATGGCCCCAGTATATGTAGCCAGGTGTATAGGTGTCCCCAGTATATTTAGCTAGGTGTATAGTGGCCCCAGTATATGCAGCCAGGTGTATAGTGGCCCTAGTATATGTAGCCAGGTGTATATGTCCCCAAGTATATGTAGCCAGGTGTATATGTCCCCAGTATATGTAGCCAGTTGTATAGAGGCCTCAGTATATGTAGCCAGGTGTATATGTCCCCAGTATATGTAGCCAGGTGTATATGTCCCCAGTATATGTAGCCAGGTGTATAGGTGTCCCCAGTATATGTAGCCAGGTGTATAGTGGCCCCAGTATATGTAGCCAGGTATATAGTAGCCCCAGTATATTTAGCCAGGTGTATAGTGGCCCCAGTATATGTAGCCAGATGTGTAGGTGTCCCCCCAGCTGGAGGGGAGCAGCGCAGCAGAGAGGAGCATTGGGCTGAGCAGCGGGGAAGGGCGAACGTTTCCCCCCCTTCCCTCACCTTGGGGCTCCTCTACCTGGCTCTCCCCTCCATAAAGATTGCGGCGGTGGCTGGCGGCGGCATCAGTGGGCGCGGGACTTACCTCCTCCAGTGTTTCGGCGAGTGGACGCTGTGCGTGCAGCTAGTCAGAGTAAAATGAGCCATAAATTACTTTTCTCCTATGTTGCTGTTACTTACAGTAAGTAGTAGAAATCTGACAGAACCAACAGGTTTCGGACTAGCCCATCTCCTCATTGGGGGTTCTAAGGGTTTTCTTTATTTTCAAAAGCACTTAGCGAATGGCAGAGGCTGGCCAGCATATTTTTATAAATCTTTTTCAAGAAGTATCTAAAAATTTATAAAGAATAAAGGCTAAGCTTGCTCCGCCTTCAGTCTTCCAGCTGCTCCGAGACAGTTAGACGAAACTGCCATCGAATAACTAAGTACAGCGCTGCAATCTAAGGCAGCGCTGTACTGGGGACAGCCGTGTCCCCAGTACAGCCCCCTGGGAGGCTAAATTGTGATGCGCTGTCATCGGCTGAAGCCTATTGGCTGGGGGGGTTTAAAAAAAGCTCACATATTTGTAAAAAAACAAAACAAACAACTGGGGAGCGATCAGACCCCAACAACAGGAAGCTCTGTTGGTGGGGAGAAAAGGGGGGGGGGGGGGGGGGGTTCACTTGTGTGCTGAGCTGTGCGGCCCTGCAGCTAGGCCTTAAAGCTGCAGTGGCCCAATTAGTAAAATATGGCCTGGTCACTAGAAGGTTTAACACCGTGGTCCTTAAGTGATTCATTGGGAATAATTTTTTCTTTTTTTAATGCTTCAGCAAGCCAGCACAGACAATGATTAAGGGTACTTTTATATTACCTGCGGGGAAGTGCGCCGGAAGTGCTCAATATAACAATACCTGGGGCTTCCTCCAGCCTCCTCCACGCAGATCGTTCCCTTGCTGCAGTCTAAAGCCTCCTAGATCGTCCAGTATCAGCCCCGTTCTCTGGGGTCAGCAGGTGCAGTGCTGACAAGCACACTACCTGTCTCGCTCCCAAGGGTGGGAGCGTTCTGTGCTTGCGCAGTTGTACTGCACGGGCACAGAATGGGGGTGGGTGCACACGGCCAGGTTGTGCATGTGCAGTATGCTCGACTGGCCGTAAAGAACGGGGCTGATACCAGACAATCTAGAAGGCTTTAGACCGCAGTGAGGGAGCAATCTGCGCGGAGGGGGCTGGAGGAAGCCCCCAGTATGCATAAACCTTTTAGCAGCTCTCATCTCTGGTACACTTTAAGCTAGATCAAAATGCACAGTGCTCAACATGTAGGTATTTCCATGCAATAATCATGCAACAGTTTGCACAGGAAGCATAGGTCTCACCAGTTACCGCAGGTACAGTACTGATGGTGTGCTCCTCTGTTCACATTTCTGTGCATCGGGGATGATACTGTGGCTTTGCAGACCAAACTGTCAGACCACCCTCGGCTCATGTCTGACCAGAGGCGTAGCTATGGGTGGGCAAGGGGGGACAAATGTCCTCAGGTGCAGCACTGTAAGTGGGCACAAAGCATGGCCACTGCACCCCCCAAGTGAGTGAGAGGTAGCTCATTGGCTGGTGCCCCTGCTTCTCTCCCTCCCTCTGCAGAGGAGTGCAGAAGTGCTAACAGCAGCAGAACAAGGGGGGCACACCTGGCTAACTATAGGGGGTACATGTGGCTATCTAAACATGGGGATGGAAGGCACATCTGGTTATCTAAAAGAGAGCACATTTAGCCATCTAAACGGGGAAAGGGGGGCACATCTGGCTATCTAAACAGCATTTGTACATTTGGCCCCACCCATGACCACACCCATATTCTGATGCATGGCCATGCCCAATTTGTCCAGAGTGGGGCGCAAAAACTGTCTTTGTCCCCGGAAGCTGAAAAGCTTAGCTACACCTCTGAGTCTGACTGATGTATTACGCATTCACCCCACCCACTTTCCACTATAGTCGGATACAGAATACTGCAAGGGCCCAAAAACAGGTTTACTATAAATAAAAGTTCTATTATATCAGAGTTTACTATAATAGGCGCTACTCCCATATACTTATAATGGTGCTTAGCTGAGACTTGGACGTTTACTATACCCGAATGTTTACTATATCAGAGTTTACTATAACAAGATTATACTGTACTTGATTTGCAGCATTGATGTGTGGCAGTTTTGATTATAATGATTGAATCTGCTAGTGATCAATTTTAATTTTCAGTTGATTTCCAGTCGGGTGTGCAGCAATAGCAGCTTTTCATCTCCAGATGGCCCCTGGCCCGTTTCTGCCCCAAGTGTAATGTGCACCCCCAAGCTCATCTGTATCCTGTGGGCACCTGTACCCTTTGACCCAGCGGCATACTCTCATTCTCCCTGGTAAGATCACCGTCTGTTGTCGTGATGACAGCCGGCAATCTCACTATAGGGTTACAGCGCCACCCGGAGGATGGAGGGCAAACCAGGTTTTAGGGTCTGAAAGGGTGAAAAAAAACACTTTTAGAACCTAAAATACAGAAAGAATCCTACCGCCAGGCTTTCTCAAATCCGAATTTGGGAGATACCCGGATAGTTCTATCCAGATATCTCCCAGTAAACCTGTACGGGGGGGGGGTCAATCTTACCTGTCTGACATCTTCTTGCTCTGTCCCTCGGCGCCTCCCACGATGCAGTCCATGCGCATCACGTGACTCCCAACACTTCCTCCTTCAACCCAGAAGGAGGAAGTGTTTGGAGTCACTGGACCGCATCGTGGGAGGCGCCGAGGGACGGAGCAAGAAGACATCAGACATGTAAGATTTCCCCCCCCCCTTGCGCAGTCCGATCCGGCCCGCTTGGCGGTGATTGACAGCACCGCTCGCACAGACGCAGTACAGGCCGACCTGGAGGTCGCCTTGACGTCATCGCCGGGGACCGGGACGGAGCTGCGGCAAACGGCTGACTGCAGAGCTGCGGCGAGGAACATGCTATGAGCTTGGGGCTGGAGGAAGCCCCCGGTAAGTAGCACTTATTTTCTGTATATTGCCTGATGACTCCTTTAAGTCTGAAAAAACAAAAATAAAAACAGTTAAACTTGCCTGGGGCTTCTTGCAGCCCCCTGCAGTCATCCTGTGCCCACACCGTTTGTCCATGACCCTCCAGCCAGCCAGGGCTGGTTCTAGCTACAATAAGGCCCTGAGGCAAAAGTAACTTCAGGGGCCCCCTAAGCCCCCCCAACCTAATCATCCCCATGGCCCCTGAGCTGGCTGCCAAGTCTGATCCAATTCTCCCCCTCCCATCACACAATATCATCAGGTGTACATCAATTGTACCTAAAAAAGGATTTTTGGGGTTCCCATTAATCACCTTCTCCTTTTGCTATACAGAGTAAACACACAGTATCCCCACTGACATGGGTCCCCATACCTGGAGGAGAGGAGGGGCACCTTTGGGGGGCCCTACAGGCTTTGAGGCCCGGGGGCAATTTACCCCTTTGCCTCTATGGTAGCGCCGACCCTGCAGCCAGCAAAGCTGGCTGGCCGTGAGGCTGTTCATAGCATCCTTGTGCATGGCAGCTTTCTGCGCATCCGCAGTACAGGAAAATCTGCTAGCTTTGAGGGAGTCGTCATGATGACAGAGGGTGAACTCACTACAGGATTACAGCACCATCTGGAGGACGGCGGGAGAACTGCAGTGCTGGATCCCAGAGAGGTGAGTCAGTGCTGGGCTGCTGCAGATCTCTCTAGTAGCAGGTTTTTTCCCCAATTTTAGGGTCTTAAAGCCTGCAAAAAAATTGCACCGCTTTTAAACCCTAAAATCCGGAAAGATTCATACGGCCAAGGGGGTTAGGCAACTTTATGGGATATCTGCACACAAGGTAGATTTTCATCCAAGGTTGGCTTCAGTCAAGGTCCGTGTAGAATTTGATTGAGGGATCCATATCTGAATCCTCATACATATACATTGTTAGCACACCATGGAGCCTAGTAATCTCTTTAAAGTCCCAGTTCAGCCTCTTTTTTTTTTTTTGTGTATATGATAATTTGCATCATTGGCAGAGGTCAGAACTGTGTATTGAATGTTTGTGCTTTGTGCAATCAGTACATTTCAAATGCCTGGCTGGTTCATCTTGCTCAGTTTCTTGTTGAGATGACAGTTGTACTGAACAGGCATCTGTTCAAACGCCTCTCCCTATCCCATCATGACCTACAGGACATATTCAGGGAGGCACTCAGAGGGGGCAGGAACCAGTACCTGTGCACAAAGCTGACCCTGCCCATTTTCTCAATTCAGACATTCTAACTCCTTGTGGCCAGCACTAAGGCCTGGTTCACATTGGCGTTCGCCATCAGGATTTTCCGGACCGGACCCGGACCGTATACTGTACAAACGGAACGGATGTTCGGCGATCCAATGTAACTATGGATCCGTACACACTCGTCCGTTCCTCACTGACCAGATCCTGACCGGATTCGGACTCTGGGCTACGGTCCGGATTTTTCCAACCTGCTCTATTTTTGCCGTACGCTTCATCCGGCCGCCGCACCCAGACCGGATCCTGACTACACCATCCGCACAGCAGAAACCAATGAGAAACTGAAATGACACAACACACTGGCTATAAAATCCGGCCTATGTACCCCACTTCCGTAGCGTTTTCTATGGTGATAGCGGCCATTTTGGATGGTGACACATGGGCCCAGCATTTGAAGAGTGGAGCAGCAGTGAGTTCTATTTGGGACCATGTCACAAGAAGAGGTCAGGACTTTCACAGCTGAGGACCTGATACTACAGGTGCAGCAGCTACCTGCCCTGTGGGACAAGGGGCACCAAGACTAGGGATGGTCGGAATGCCAAATTCCGATTCCGCGGTAATTCCGCATTCCGTCATGTACCGATTACCGATTCCGCTTTCCGCTACCAATTTCCGCATTCCAAGGCGGAATTTCCGCCGGAAATCGCGGAAATTCCGCCCAACTTTAACATCGATTTTCTCAAAAACTATAAGGTCTTTTTGAAAACTTTTTTTTGCATCTTGCTCAGAAGGTTCTGTTTAATAAACCCTGAAAATTTGGTGTTTCTAGGACTTACGGGGGCTTTGCTATTAACTGCTAAAGTCGGCAGATTTTTACTGTAATGTAAAATGCAGAAAATAGGCAGATGCAGATTTTCTGCATTTTACATTACAGTAAAAATCTGCCTACTTTAGCGGTTAATAGAAAATCCCCCTTAAGTCCTAGAAACACCAAATTTTCAGCGTTTATTAAACCGAATCTTGTGAACACGATGCAAAAAAAAGTTTTCAAAAAGACCTTATAGTTTTTGAGAAAATCGATGTTAAAGTCGGGTGGAATTTCCGCGATTTCCGGCGGAAATTTCCGCGATTTCCGGCAGAAATCCGCCTACGGCACTTGCATTACCGATTTCCGGATTTCGATGCGGAAATGCAATTTCCGATCGGAATTTCGGAAATTGCATTTCCGCGGAATCCGAATGAGCATCCCTAACCAAGACCACAGCAATGTCAGGCTGTGCAAAAGACTGTGGGAGCAGATAGCCAAGTCCTACATCGAGGGGTTTGACGACCTGCCCCGCAAAGACAAAACGGCACAGGGTATGTTGACTACAAGTGTTGTTTGGGGGGCTTGTGGCTTTTCATTTGTGTTTTGTTTGATTGTGATGTATTCCACTTTTGCTATTGATGTGTGTCACCTCTGCCACGTGTGTCTCACGTGGCCCTTGCCAGCTGTGGCCCTGCCACGGGTGGCGTGTGCCACCTGTGGCAGGGCCATGGGTGGGGGGATAGGCACACATGGCAGGGACACGGGGGGTGGTCTCCACACATCAGGCTATTTCCAACAATGACTTCAGGGCTTCTGCAGACCTCCCAGACCCCAGGAATTTATATAGTCTGTTATCTCTTTAAAAAACGGATCCGGATAGCAACCGGATCCGTAACGGATGAAAATCCGGATGCAAACGGACCGGATCCGGATTGCAACCGGATGCATCCGGAACGGATCCGGACGGAACGGATCCGGACATCTGGTTCGTTTTGGTAAAAACCGCAAATGTGAACCGGGCCTAAAGCTGAGCACACTTAGCCCCCTGTTTAGTTATGTGTGCTGTGAAGTCACGTGATTGTGCTATTGAAATGACATTGAGCTACACAAGAATTGATAGCAGAGGTCCTCTGCTATCTATCCTGCTTTCCAACAATGAGTGCAGGAGAATATTGGTAAATTTACTGATATTCTACTACTTAAAGGAATTGTCCCAGCTAGTGGAAAAAAAAAAAGATCCACTTACCTGGGGCTTCCTCGAGCCCATTGCAGCCGTCCTGTGCCCTCGTCGCAGCTCCGATGGCTCCCGGTCTTCTCCGCTGGTGCAGCCGACCTCGCCAGGTCGGCTTCTTCTGCGCTCCACTGCACGGGTCATGTGGTCCCTCCGACGTCATCAAACCGGTACTGCGCACTACCCTGATGACGTCGGAGGGACCACGGGCTGGAGGAAGCCCCAGGTAAGTGGATCTTTTTTCTTTCACTAGCTTGGACAATCACTTTAAATATGATAGAAAAATATCAGTAATCTTTACAAATATTTTACTATGACCTAACCCTACTTTCACACAGAATCCTACTTTTACTGATGCCTAACCTTAACCCCCCTCCCCCTCCTCCTGGTGGTGCCCTCTGGTAGTGCTTAACCTTAAAGTGAACCTCCGGACTAAAAATCGACTCAGTAGCACTGAAAAGGCTGTGTGTTTCTTTTAGGGCCCGTTTCCACTCTCGCGGAAACGGCCGCGAATCCGCAGAGTTTCCCCGCAGGCAAATCGCGCGGGGAAACTCTGCCATAGGGGACAACGGCGCCGCCGGCCGAATCGCTTGCAGTAGCGATTCGGCCGGAAACCCCCACAGAATTCGCGGCGGAGGCTGCGATTCCCATAGCCGTGCATGGCACGGCTGATGGGAATCGCCTGCGATCCCGCCCACCCGCTCAGTGCCGGCGTGCGTCTACGAGACGCACGCCGCACTAGTGGAAACGAGCCCTAACAGTTTCACAGCATCAGAACTTTGTTTCTCTTATACAAGCCTCATTTTTAGCTGCACAGCAGAAAACTGCCCGGGCTTTTTCCCCCTGATGCTCTGCAAAGCATGATGGGATTTCTGATTTTGTTGTTCTCGTTCTGCTGTTTTGGTGCAATTTTTTTTTTTTACATTTTGAATTTGACATTTGAAGTCTAGCGTGTGCAGCTGGGAGGGGTAATCAGGACACAGGATAGTTGGAACTGTGTCTCCTGCTCCTTGTCACCTTTCAACCAAAAAGATGGCTGCCCCCATGACAAAGATGGCAGCCCCCATGAATCACAAACATTTGCCTGTTCTTTTAAAACAGGGTAGGTAAGAGATTATATTACCTATCTATTCTAATTAACATAACTAATGTAACTTGATGACAGTATGTTTGTTTAGGCTGAAGTTCCCCTTTAACCCCTCCTGGCAGTACCTAAATGACCCCTCTCCACAATTCCTAACCTTAAAGGGAACCAGAGATGAATTTTTCACACAAAATAAACATATCAGTCGATAGCTTGTAAAGAATAAATGCTTTAACTGATAATTTCGATGCTCTGGTGTGCCTTTTTGAGTGTTTTTTATCCATTATTGCTCCAGGTAAAATCCAATATGGCTGCTGGCTCATATCCCTTCTGCTTCCGGATTATGAGTTGTTCTGGATGTGCTGTCTAGGCTCTATGAAACTATAGACAAGTAGGGCTGGATTTACACACGTCTGCTGCCAAAGAACTTCCCCCTTAAGCTAGGGGTAATCAATCAATAGAAGGCACCTGCAGTGGCGTAGCTAAGGAGCTGTGGGCCCCGATGCAAGTTTTACATGGGCCCCCAAGCACTCTATACATAACAATTGATACGGCACACCAAAATCTGCCAATGACAACTACAGTGTCAGAGGTGCAAGAAGGGGATGGGGAACAGTTTGTTAATGATTACCACAATTCAAAGTATCTATAGAAGTGATTTTTATGAGCACAGGACCAATAGAGAGCTAATACTGCAGTTGAGGGACGGCCCTTCAGGGCCCCTCTGGCCCAAGGGCCCCGATGCGGTCGCAACCTCTGCAACCCCTATTGCTACGCCCCTGCACCTGCAATCACTATGCAAGTTGCTCTGATACCTCCACCGGCGGAAAAAAAAATATCAGCCACCACAGGTGCACATGGAAATTGCAGAAAAACAGGGAAATTTAGGCACCCAGACAGGCTCGAGAAAATAGTAGGCTATTTTATCGGTCGCCTGCGGTGCCCAAATTTCCCCTTTTAGTTGCAATTTCTATGGATGCCTGTGGTGGTGCCCATAGCTCTGCGGCGCCTTTGTGCCCAAATTTCCTACTTCATCCAATGCTGTCCTATAGCGGGGGATAGACAGTGCTACACTGTCTACTACTTACGATATTATTGCTAGATTCCTTGTACTGTAGCTTAAACCTAATAATTATTAAATTACTAAACTTGACTGGGTGACATTGCAGACTTTTTTTTTTTATTTTTCCATCTCAATGTGATTTCATATTTGTATAGAATTAGCAACATGTGCAGTATGCAAGGAAAAAGCAGAAAGCTGTGTGGTTCTTTTAAGCAGGGAAGGCAAAGATGGGGAAAAACTCTTGACTCTCAAGCAGCCCCTTGACTTTAGCGGAAACCGCAGCAAATCCGCAGTTTCCCCGCAGGCGAATAGTGTGGGGAAACTCTGCCATAGGGTGCAATGGTAACGCCGGGCGTATCGCTACCGCTAGCGATTCGTCTGGCTTTTCCATCCGAATCGGCGCGGGAGGCTGCGGATCCCATAGCCATGCATGGCACGGCTGATGGGATTCGTCTGTTTCGCCCGCAGACCCAGAAGAGCCAGCTCGCATCTCGCAGACGCGCGCCGCTCAAGTGGAATCGCGCCCTTATATGTGCAAAGATGTGGTAAAGTGTGCATGGGTTTAATAAGTAATAATAGCAAGGCAGTGGCGTAGCAATAGGGGGTGCAGAGGTAGCGATCGCATCAGGGCCCTTGGGCCAAAGGGGCCCCTCTCGCAACCACAGTATTAGCTCTTTATTGGTCCTGTACTGATAATAATCACTTCTATAGATGCTTTGAATGATAATAATCATTAACAAACTGTTCCCCATCCCCCTTTTGCACCGCTGATACTGTGGTTGTCCTTGATTGGTTTTGGTATGCCGTCTAAGTTGTTCTGTATATAGCACTTGGGGGCCCCCATGTAAAACTTGCACTGGGGCCCACAGCTTCTTAGCCATGCCACGGTAGCAAGGAAATATCTTGCATAATATTGCACATTGCTGGCTACTCACACAGGGCCCCTCATGGCTATGGGACCCATAGCAGCTGCTACGGTGATCCCTACACCACTGGATATGACTCTTATCCCTCCTGTAATAATGTTACTTCTGTAACTGTTTCTCATGGTTATATTCATTCCCTGTATTTATGTACTGCTAGTATATAACCCAGTGCTATACAATGAATATAAAGAAATTAACATCTGTCCCTGAAGGAGTTTAGGGTTTAATGTGCCCAGCACAGTAATACGAGCACGCACGCACGCACGCACGCTCTCTACGGACAATATGGTCAGACGCCGCCATAGAGCTATAGGAAGAATGTAAAACACCTCAGCTTTCAAAATTTTACACTGAAATTACTCCCAACCAAAATTAACTTAAGGCTTTTTATGATGTCGTCTCTAAGTGAAAAGCGCAATAGACTAACTACTCTGTGCAGTGTTTAATATCTCCAAATGAATTATACTAACAAACAAGGTTCTCAGATTTTAATCATACTAAGCACTGGTCCTCCAGCAAGCCATATACTGATGAGGAATATCGTGTTACATGTTCCGAGGGAACGCTGCAATTCTCCATGGGTTTAGCTGCAGGTATTTATATTGTAAACTGAGTAACACTTCATATTTTGTGACACTAATTACACTAACTGCTTTGTAACTACAAAGAAACTGGAATTCCTATTTTAAATTAATGACCTTTGAATCCACAAGAAAGTAGTCACTTTAAATGTTTTCCAAGGCACCCCCAGTGCCCAAGAGAGACATTTATGTGACTTATGTGTAATTACTGTATTTTACCAATATGATTTTCCCCATGTTAGGCCACATAATGAGGCTGTAAAGTGGTAATATTAGCCAGTGTTTTTTTTTCTTACCAACCAGGCTGAGAACTTGCTTAAAGGGAACACGTCACAAAGCAAAGAGGCTTTGGCATGCAGCAGTTCACTAATTAGAAAAAATATCATTTTTGCTAAGTCAGAGTCCAGATGAACATTAACATTTAATATGGAAGTCACTAGAGTCACTATTCACAATGAATCACTGCTTTGAATAATTTTCTTCTGTAGCAAGAGATCAGACGTGTTAGTTTTACAGCAGGCCAACGAGTTAATGAACCCTATTTAATACATGTTCTCATGATGTTTGTGTGCATTTTTTGATCTCAGACACCATTAGAGGTCACTGTTTCAAGACAGAAGGTAAACTGCTTATGCCACTAAATAGAAATAAAACATCCTTTGTCCCATTAGTGCTCTCTAGTGGTGGTCAGGATAAGCTGCTATGCAAGAAGACAATACTGCAGACACTCAGCGAAATTAAAAGCACAGACCTACAAAAGAAAATTTCCTTTGAGCTTGTATTGTAACTAGGCCTAGTGTCTAGTAATGAGCAAATGTAAGCAGATATGAGTTAAGGTTTGAAAGGTTTACTCCACTTTGGTACCAACATTTACGTAACCCGTCACTACTCAAGCCTTTTTGTAATTCAGTGCTACTAATTATTATACATCAACAATTTTCAAAAGCTGCAACTGCTATAACTTCTTTTTAAAAGGACCACTCCAGAGAAAAAAGTAAGCCGTTAAAGGATACTCAAAGTGACATGTGACATGATGAGATAGACATGTGTATGTACAGTGCGTAGCAGACAAATAACTATGCTGTTTTCCTTTTTTTTCTTTCTTTGTCTGAAAGAGTTAAATATCAGGTATGTAAGTGGCTGACTCAGTCCTGACTCAGACAGGAAGTGACTACAGTGTGACCCTCACTGATAAGAAATTCCCCTTTTTATCTCTTTCTTGCTCTCAGAAGCCATTTTCTTCTAGGAAAGTGTTTTATAGTTGGAATTTTTTTTATCAGTCAGGACTGAGTTTTTTTTTATCTGAGTCAGGACTGAGTCAGCCACTTACATACCTGATATTTAACTCTTTCAGACAGAGAAAGAAAAAAAGGAACACAGCATACCCATGTCTATCTCATCATGTCACATGTCACTTCGGGTATCCTTTAAATTCTGATAGAACCAACAGGTTATAAACTAGTCCATTTGCTCATGGGGATTTGGGTTTTCTTTGTTTTCAAAAACATTTCCTGAACGTCAGTTGCTAAGTCTAACTGACAAAATAGAGTGCAAGGGAGTAGGGAGGCTGGCTGGTATCTTACTATTTTGGTAGTTAAACCGCTGTTCAGGAATTGCTTTTGAAAACAAAGAAAACCCTGAGAATCCCTCATGAGGAGTTGGACTAGTCCAAAACCTGTCGGTCCTGTCAGATTGTAACTGCTTACTTTTTTTACTGGAGTGGTCCTTTAAGGAAATTTGGTAGGAATTATAGCAACATATACCTATAATTCTTTTCTCTCCTTTTGTTATATTGGTTCATACATCTGAACAAAAAGCATGAAGTAATATTTACTGGATTATTTTGCATTCTTACCGCTTAACTGAGGTTACTGCAATGGTACTCTTATTCCTACACATCTGTATGGATGCTGGCTGTGCCTATAAGGCAACTGGTGTAATCACTCCTATCTCAAAAATAGTTGAGAGCAAAGCAGTTTTTACACTGAAACGTGCAGAATTCCAAAGTGGGCGTATTATTCAGATATTCCTGAAATCAAAACAATCACCAAGACAGCCACATAATTGCCGATGTGCAATAGATGGCTTGCAGGCAGTGGCGAAGCAATATGGGGTGCAGTGGTCGCTTTCTATTGGTCCTGTGCTCATAATAATCACTTCTATAGATACTTTGAATAGTGGTAATCATTAACAAACTGCTCCCCATCCCCTTCTTGCACCTCTGACACTGTAATTGCCATTTGCAGGTTTTGGTGATTGTTATGTATAAAATGCTTAGGGGGCCCCAATGTAAAACTTGCATCTTGGCCCACAGCTCCTTAGCAACACCACTGCTTGCAGGCTCTCTACCACTATACAGTACTTGAAAATACCTTCCATAAATATCCAGCCTAAACCATGCAGTAGGCGTTATTATCAACCTTTATTATAAAGTGCCACACAAAACAGTGCTGTGCATTCAATAAGCGCTACAAACCAGTGCTGTTTAGTTATTTGATACTCTGCTGCTTTACACCAATGTTAAGAGCACATAAATGAATAGCCAAAGGCAATTGTAGTGTATGCAACGATAATAAAGATCTCTCTGTCCTGTTCTGGAGCCCCCATCACTCAAGACTACTCTGTCTGATTTGTCAGCAGTGCGGTTATGAGTACTAAGACAAGTGGCCCAGAAACTGATACAGATGCCAATGTCATACAGGAGGCCTGATTTATTAAAGGGAACCTGAGGTTAGAAGAATATGGAGGCTGCTGCATTTATTTCCATGTAAACAATGCCAGTTCCCTGGCAGCCCGATTGATCTTCTGGCATAAGTAGTGTCTGAGTCAAAACCCTGGAACAAGCGTATGACTAATCTAGTAAAACCTAAGTCAGCTGAGTCAGAGTACCTGATCTGCTGCATGCTTGTTCAGAGTCTATGGCTAAAAGTATTAGAGACAAAGGATCAGGAGGACTGCCAGGAAACTGGTATTGTTTAAAAGGAAATAAATATGGCAGCTTCCATATCCCTCTCACTTCGGGTTCCCTATAAGACAGATACAAAAAAAAAAACAGGGAAAAGTAGGACAATTTCTCACAGCTGTCAATGTAGTTCAATATAACAAGCATTTTGATCAGCTTCTATGGACAACTAATCTACTTTTGCATTTGTTTTTTTTTAGCCTCATCTTGATTAATCAGCTGTAGTTTGTGACTCCTTAGTCATGTGACATCAAAATGGATTGTTTACAAACCGCTGGTGGCAGAGGATCAGGGGTTTCAAAGCCAGAGCTGTTAAAATATAATGTTAGGACACAGGTAGAACAGTTAGTATGAAGACGATCTGTTGACCTGAATTTACTATGGATATGAAGGTAGAAAAAAAAGTTTTGTAAAAGTAATATTTTCAATTGCTTACTTAGCGAGTGCTACGAACTTATGCCTGCTAACTGACGATGTAGCACTGGCAATGCTATTCTGATAAGGCATGCTAACTCTGATAAGGCCCCTTAATTCTGATAAGGTACCAACAAGGCCCCTTAACTCTAATAAGGCACACTATGTGGCTTTTCACTCCGGCGCTAACACTTAGCGCCGGTTAGTGAATCAAGCTCAATATCTGCAGATTATTCAGGTGCACATCTTGCTAAATATCACGTTCTGCCATATCCTAAACCCCCACTGGCATGGATTGTTGGCACAAGGCAAAGTGGGTCCACTTTGTTCGATTCAGGTAGTTAATGTCAAATTCTAACCCTACCACCTGTGTGCATCAGTAGAATCATTGAAAACTGCCTCTGATGAAGCAAGAATGATCATTGGGAAACATGTCAGGCCACTGCATGCATTTTTTTTTTTTTGACCAATGAAAGTTTTTTTACTTACCTATTGGTGCAAATAGCCCGTGATTTACTAATATCCCAGTCCGGCTGAGGTGGACTCGTCTGGTGAGCTTCAATGGCTTCCATATTGGATTCCTGGATGGTGCTTTCATAAAGACAAGACGATCGAGAACAGATCAACAATGGTGTATCCACTAATACACTTGTATGCTGAACTGTCAGTATTGGCATTTTCAACCATCTAGTAAGATGTGCCGCTCTCTACTAAATAAGATGGGAGGATCTAGTATATACTTTTAAACACAAGGAGCGTTTCCTTCTTTTTTACAGTTTACCAGCTGTATTGTGATACTCTATCGATGAATATCTGCATACTTGTTTTTAACCTTTTGACTATTTATAGTGTGCTTAAAGTAAGCTCCACCGTGGACTAGGTGTTTGCTATACAATTTTTTTCATTGGAGATAAAGATTCTTCAAACCAAGCTTCATTTCTCAAGTCTTGAACTGTCCAGTTCTGGCAGGTTTGCACCTTCCAAAGGCTGAGCTTTCTTTTTTAAGCTGAGGAGGGGAATCTGACATAGTCTAGTATGTGCTTTCTATTCACCAATGTTTTGTTTGTTTGTTTTTTTCTTTAAAAAAAGTGGTTATCTTCAGGGGCGTTTCTACATATCTATCCTGGGGTGCCCCGGATGTCCCCCAGGCAGAGTCAGAGCTTTAGAGCCTTTTTGGGCGCATGCAGGGAGCTGTGGTTATTCTGTGGGGGCATGCTGGGAGTTGTGGTGCCTCACAGGGAGGCCCGTGGGAGCATGATTGTAGGGGGCCCACTAGAAGGTCAGGGAATGCTATGGGGGGACTGCCAGACAACCTGGCAGCAGGCCAGCCCAACCAGCATAGAAGCTAAGTAATTCTACCTAGTTATGTTTAAGTGGCACTGCCTAGTTATGTAATATGTTGCATTTATTGTATTAAAGGAGAGGGGGGCTTCATCCATCTTTTTGCTGGGCAGGCCTACTTAGAACGCTGCTAAGTTAATGTAAATTTGGCTCTACCCATGACCACACCCACATTCTGGTGTGTGGCTCCACCCATTTTTTTGCCTGACTGCCCAAAAGTGCCCCAGATCTTTTAGGATCCTAATAACGCCCCTGGCTATCTGAGCTCAAATGAGTATAGCCATTCTCTGACCTCAATTATCAACAAAGTCTTTCTATCCACAGTACTGTACACTGGATGCTTTTCATATCAATATTAATACAAACTTTTGTGTGTAAGAATTCATTAGATCAGCAGTACTAGAAATCCTCAAATTAGCCTGCCTAGAACCAATAACCATGCCACAGTAAGAAATACTCAGAAAACTTGTTTCCCCATTCTGCTAATCGATGTAAACAGAAACTGGAGTTCCTAATCTGCAACTTCATGATTTAATGCATTGCACAGCTGTAATACCTAAGGTGCATCATTGCATGAATAAGCAGGTGTACAGGTGTTCCTTATAAACTACTTAAGGTGCCCATACACTGGTCGATTTGCCATCAGATTCGACCAACAGATAGATCCCTCTCTGATCGAATCTGATCAGAGAGGGATCGTATGGCCACCTTTACTGCAAACAGATTGTGAATCGATTTCAGCCTGGAACCGATCACAATCTGTGGAGCTGCCGCTGCTTCCGCCCCCCCCCCCCCCCCTACATACATTATGTGCTCAGGCCGGCGCGAGTCCCCGCTGTCTTCTTCCCGCTCCGGCCCCGCCACGCTCCGGCTACTGAACTTCCTGTCCAGGGGAAGTTTAAACAGTAGAGGGTGCTCTACTGTTTAAACTTCCTGCCCGGGACAGGAAGTTCTGTGTAGCTCTGGAGCCCGAAGCCCGAAGTGGAGAAGAAGACCAGGGGACTCGCACCGGCTGGAGCAGGTAATGTATTACCGCTGTATTGCGTCGGTCGTCGGGCATTCGAACGCCGCTAACGACGCACTCCCGACCCGCCAGCGACCGAGAAAAATCTTCCACACGGATGGATCAACGGGAACGATCGATTTCAGACAGAAATCAATCGTTCTGTCAGTGGTGTGCGCGGCGATTTCACAGCCGTTTCAATCACTGTGATCGAAACGGCTGTATATCGGCGGGAAAATCGTTAGGTGTATGGGACCCTTTAAAGTTACAGATTGCCCAGCAAGCTCATGGTGATTTACAACTCCACTGGAATGTAATTAACTACTTAGTGACAGTGGCAGCTCCAGCTTTAACATTTCTTGGGGGGGTGGGGGGGAAAAGGGGCATGCTGGCATCTGAATAACCAAAATCAATGTTTGTATGGTGGGCTTTAGATATTTATTGCTTAACTTAGGTGATAAAATTAAGGCTCCCCACCATCATCCTTGGGGATTTCAATATTCCCATCGATGAAGCCCAGAGCTCCGCTGTGACCCGGCTACTCACCATTGCCAACTCACTTGGACTAGTACAACACGCCAACACCCCCACTCACACTGCAGTTCACACTCTCGACCTTATATTCACTAAATCCACCACCATTGCAGACCTTGACATCGCACCCTTTCCACCCTCAGACCATCACCTTCTCACCTTCAACCTCCTCACGGAAAGCACCTCCAAATTACCCACCCACCCACCTGGTCGATGGCAGCGAGACCTACGCAAGCTCAACCCTAGCGTCCTTGCTGACCCCCTCCATGCCCTCTCCTCCACTCTCCCCACCCTAACCTGTCCTAATCTTGCTGCAGCTCAGTATCGCCAAACTCTCTCATCAGCCCTAGAGGAAGCTGCTCCACCAACATTTTGCCGCCACGACCCCTAACCCCCAGCCCTGGCGCACTACCCATACTCGCAACCTCCAGAGGAAAACACGTGCCACTGAACGGAAATGGAGAAAAACTAGACTTAACCAGGATTTCCTACAGTACAAGACCAACCTGCTACAGTTCCACGCTGCCCTTGCTCATGCGAAGCAGGAATACTTTACCAAGCTTATCGGAGCACAAGCTTCCAATCCCCGGCGTCTTTTTGCCACTTTCAACTCCCTGCTTAAACCCCCCCCCCCCCCCCCTCCGTTTCCTCCCTCTCTGCCACAGATTTAGCCACCCACTTCACCAACAAAATTGTCTCCATCCGCCAAGAAATATCCACTCTCCAATCTTCACCTCCCACCCCCTCCCAACCAGCTCCTCCTCCACCCTATTCTCCCCTCACATCCTTCACTCCTACTACCACCGAGGAAGTCAACCACCTACTGCAGACTTCCCATACCACTACTTCGCCCTTTGAGACCATCCCTTCTGATTTACTCCAGCCTCACTTCACGGAATTGGCCCCAGTCCTCACTACCCTGTTCAACCTCTCCCTATCCACAGGCACCTTCCCCTCAGACTTCAAGCAGGCCACTGTACTACCCCTGCTCAAGAAACCCTCCCTCGACCCCTCGCTACCCTCTAACTACCGTCCTATCTCCCTCCTCCCCTTTGCCTCAAAACTCCTGGAGCGTCTGGTTCACAAACGCTTGACCCAGTACCTCAATGCTAACTCACTCCTAGACCCACTGCAATCTGAATTTCGGCCTGCCCACTCAACCGAAACTGCTCTCACCAAAGTGGTCAATGACCTTGCCTTAGCTAAAGCTGAAGGTAAATACTCCATTCTCCTCCTCCTTGACCTTTCAGCAGCTTTTGACACAGTAGATCATCCCCTACTCCTCCAGTCCCTCCAGTCCTTGGGCATTCACAATCTCGCCCTGTCCTGGCTTTCATCCTACCTCTCCAACCGCTCCTTCACGACCGCCTTCAATGAGTCCTCATCCACCCCCAACCACCTCTCGGTGGGAGTCCCCCAAGGTTCGGTCCTTGGCCCCCTACTGTTCACGCTATACACATCCTCCATTGGCAAGGTTATCTCCTCCATGAGTTTTAACTATCATCTGTATGCAGATGACACTCAGATCTACCTCCACACCCCTGACATATCCACCACTACCATGGACAAGGTCTCCTCCTGCCTATCAGCCATCTCCTCCTGGATGTCCGCTAGGTTCCTGAAACTAAATCTAGACAAAACGGAATTTATGATCTTCCCACCCCGGCCATCCACGAACCTCCCAGATGTGCATGTCACTGTTAACCACACTACCATTCGCCCTACCTTTCAAGCCCGTTGTCTGGGTGTCACCCTGGACTCCGCACTCTCCTTCACTTCCCACATCCAAAACCTCACAAAGTCCTGCAACTTCCACCTTCGTAACATCTGTAAGATTCGCCCTTTCCTGACCTCTGCCACCACCAAACTCCTCATCCATGCCCTCATAATTTCCCGCCTTGACTACTGCAATGCCCTGCTGTCTGGTCTCCCTATGACCCGAACAGCCCCACTGCAGTCCATCATGAATGCGGCAGCCAGAATTATCCACTGTTCCCATCGCTCCACCACGGCAGATCCCCTCTTAGAATCCCTCCACTGGCTTCCTATCCAGTCCAGAATCAAATTCAAAATACTGTGTCTGACCTACAAATCTTTCCACAAAACTTGTCCAACCTACATTTCCGATCTTACTCAGAGGTACACACCTAGCCGCTCACTCCGCTCTTCCAATGAACTTCGCCTAACCGCCCCCCGCATCACCCAGTCCCATGCACGCCTCCAGGACTTCTCAAGAGCTGCTCCAACACTATGGAACTCCCTACCTCCACCCATTAGGGCAGCCCCCTCCTTCAACATCTTCAAGAAAGCCCTCAAAACTCACCTTTTCACTCTGGCCTACTACCCCTCACAAGTGCTCTAAACCTACAGCTGAACTCTGGTCCCCTACCGTTCGTGTCCTTACCTCTCCCTCTAGATTGTAAGCCTTTGGGCAGGGTCCTCCTCCTTTTGTGTCCTACCTGATCATGCACCTCCATTACTGTGAACCCATGCTATGCATGTGAGTGAAACCTAACTTGCCTAATCTACATGCTCAATCCAATGACTAAGCATTACCTGGCACTCATACTGTGCCGTGTGATCTGGTTTTCTATTATTCCTGTATTGTCATATTGCTGTATGTCACCCCTAAATATTGTCTGTAACCTAAATTAATGTTCAGCGCTGCGTAATATGTTGGCGCTTTATAAATACAATAAATAAATAAGGCTAACTAGCAATCCTGGTTCAAAGTTTCCTTTCTGTAAAGTACAAACTCTAGTTTATTGGGCATCACATTACAGGAAAGATTTTGCTGCTTTAGAGCAGGTGCAGAGACGAGCAACTAAACTGTTACAAGGGATGGAAGGTCTCACTTACCAAGAAAGGTTAGATAAACCGGGTTTATTTAGTCTAGAGAAAGGACGCCTTACAGGGGATCTAATTAACATGTATAAATACGTCAGAGGGCAATCTAAAAGCTTGGTGGATGAGCTTTTTGTCCCTAGGCCTTCACAAAGGACTAGAGGACATGATCTGCGCATGGAGGAAAAATGTTTCAGCCATTCATTTAGGAAAGGGTTCTTTACAATAAGAGTGATTAAGATATGGAATGCATTGCGATAGGAAGTAGTTATGGCAAATTCTATATCTGCATTTAAAGGGGGCTTAGATGCTTTCCTTGCATTGAAAGCCATTCATGGCTATAATTACTAGGTAATGCCCAGTGGTGTTGATCCAGGGATTTTATCTGATTGCCATCTGGAGTTTGGTAAGGATTTTTTTCCTTTTTGGGGATAATTGGACCATGCCTTGAAAGGGTTTTTCGCCTTCCTCTGAATCAACAGGGATATGTGAGGGAGCAGGCTGGTGCTGTACTTTGTTTTCTGGTTGAACTCAATGGACATATGTCTTTTTTCAACCCAAATAACTACCGGTATGTAACTATGTAATTGGGTAATTTAACAGAAATATAATAAGCTTTCAGCTTGTAAGCCTTCTTCAGACTCTATTCCTGTTGAATAACAATGTTAAAACATGCAACCAGAAAGGGGTAGAGAGATTTTTTTTTTTCAAATATAAGTGTTATCCAGACATACTGATAGCAAGGGATCTTGTAAGAATTGTGAGTTCTTTATGGCAAATAGATAAGACCCTTCATTGACTTAACACCTACATAGACTCAGGCTGACATGGATAATTTTTTACAGATCCTATCCTGGCCTCTGTACGCTGCTTGAACCTGGAAACAGTTAACTATTTGTTACTGAGAAGGGGGGCACAGTGATTCCCAGGGGGGGGGCCAGTGCCCCAGTGTAGCGCCGCGCATGCTTATTGATAGTACATAATGTTGGTCTTTATTGAGGTGACATTGTGACTGCACTACATGCCATGTGTCATAGTAGAATATGTCATTGGCTTGGAAATGTCATTTACAGAAGAATAGATGGATCTGGCACTTTATAAGTTGCTATACCACAGGAGTTTTTCTGTGGTATGGTAAGGAGTCAAGAGGGTACCAGATTACTACGGAAGAAATAGGGAACAAATCCAGCAGAATGAATTTGATTTGTCACCAAACATTAGTGTGTGTGTTGTGTTATAGTAGCAATGCTCTGTGAAGTTACTACAGCTTGGAATTTTTTTTTAAATCTACAAATCATTTTTCTAGTGATTTTTTTCCTTGCTGTCTTGAAATGTACTCTCCAGAAATCCCAGCTTTTCGTAAATTTCCCTCAAACCTCTTACAAACCACAAACGGCAAATGTTGATACAGTAGCTAATTATGCTAAATGATTCTCTCCCAAAAGAAACACATGGATACGCTTTCACCAACTAGAAAATCCTGACCACTGAATAATAATCCAGCTTCCTGTTTGTTTTTCCCTAAATGTCCTTACAGTTCGTTAATGATTTTAAAACTGAGCCTTAATGCTTCAATCAAAGAGTGAACAAACCGCAGGTTGTAGGCAGAAAAACTTCCAACCGCTATCGTGTTTTGCCTACAGCAACTGGAGTCCGCCTCATCCATAATTTCCAATTGTGATCAATCTGTCCACACACACATACAATCTCTTGTGCATGAAAACATTATTGCAAATCATGAATACCCCCCCCCCCCCCCCCACACACACACACACAAAAATGTTGATGGGACCCAACCTCGTTCTCACCCCTTCCTTTAGTGACCATCGCATCCTGGGGGGGCTTTCTTGCAACTGTCATGAAACAAGTGTGGCCATCATGATCTTAATACCCATAAGAAGTGTAGTCACATAAACTTCTGATCTGGGGAATGAACCCTTGTGTCAGAGGAAGGGTAGGTCGCTATATGCTAGCGCCCCCCAACTCTGGGCATCCCAGCCATCACGGGGCTGTTCCCTTATAGCTACACTCTTGTTCCCAAAAATCTGCTGTGCTAGCCGGAGCTTGTCTTTCCACCATCCACACACAGAGTACAGATCAGTCATAACATTTCCCAACAGTGACAATCTCACAAGAGAGTTACAGTGCCTTCCAAAAACACCTGTTGACTTTCTAACTATTTTGTTACTTTCCAACCTGAAATTATAATGTTTCTTAATCTTATTTTATGTGGTGGATCTGCACAAAATAGTTTAAGTTGGTGAAGTGAAATGAGAAAAAAAAAATATTGAAAAACAATAATAAAAATTAAAAAACTGAAAATTGGCATGTGCATATGTATGTATCCCTTTTTTCCCATGAAGCCTTAAAAAAGTCCTGGGTACAACCAATTACCTTCAAAAGTCACATAATTTGAGAAATTAAGTCCACCTGTGTTCAATCTATGTGTCACATGATCTGTAAGTATAAACACACCATTTCAGAAAGGCCACAGGGGCTTCAATACCACTAGGCAGGAGGAATCACACCATGAAGACCAAGGAGCTTTCCAAACAAGTCAGGGACAAAGTTGTTGAGAAGTACAAGTCAGGGTTGGGCTATAAAAAAAATATGTTTTGAATATCCCCTAGAGCACCATCAAATCCATCATCTTCAAATGGAAAGAACATGGTGCCACAACAAACCTACCAAGAGAGGGTCGCCCATTAAAACTCACAGGCCTGGCAAAGAGGGCATTAATCAGACAGGCAACATAGAGACCAAAGGTAGCCCTGCAGGAGTTGCCGAGTTTCAGAGACAGGAGTATCTATCTGTCTATAGGACCATTATAAGCTGTACACTCCATAGAGCTGGGCTTATGGAAAAGTGGCCAGAAATAGACATTTCTTAAAATTAAGAAGACACATTTTGTGTTTACCAAAAGGCATGTGGGCAATTCCTCAAATGTATGGAGGAAGGTGCTCAGATGAGACTAAAAATTGAACTTTCAGCCACCAAGGAAAATGCTACGTCTGGCGCAAACCCTACACATCCCACTAACCCAAGAACTCCACCACCACAGTGAAATATGTGGTGGTGGCAGCATCATACTGTGGGATGTTTTTCAGCAGCAGGGATAGGAAACTGGTACGAGTAGAGGGAAAGATGGATGGTGCTAAATACAGGGATATTCTTGATCTTGAGAAAAACCTATATCAGTCTTCCAGTGAGTTGAGACTGGGACGGAGGTTCATATTCCAGCAGGACAATGACCCGAAGTATACAGCTAAAGCAACACTCAGGGGGTTTAAGGGGAAACATTTAAATGTGTTTGAATGGCAAAAGTCTATGCTTTAATCCAATAAGAGAATCTGTGATTAGATTTGGTGATTGCTGTTAACAAGCAAAAACAATGCAACATGAAGGAGTTGGAGCAGTTTTGCCTTGAGAAATGGGCAAAAATGCCAGGTTTTCAGTTATTTTGTCCTAATTGTTGATGCTTCACAATAAACCAAATACAGCAACTTTAATGTTGTAATCATGTTTTCTGTCAATGAAATTGTGCAAACTCTCAATCTATTTTAATTCTAGGTTGCGTGGCAACAAAACGTGAAAAATGCACATTAAAAACAAAAAAAAACAAAAACAAAAAACAAATCCTTTGGAGTAATCCGAAACTTCCTGAATTCTCTTTATTAGGAGATGTAAGCTTTTGGGTAATTAGAGGGGTAAAATATGTAAATCACCTTTTTCATGACAATAAATTTAAATCTTGGTCCCAAATGGCCCTTGAATTTTCTCTACCAGCTCATGCTCGATTTAGATATTATCAGCTTCGTCACGCAACTAAAACCCAATTTGGTCATTTGACCGTTATACTATCTCCAGGTATTATTGAAAAGTGGCTTTTAAACAGAGACCCTTGCAGGCTTATCTCAAAATTCTATTCTAACCTAATGGAGAATAGATACAATTTGAAAATATCCAGGGCTAGGTCGAATTGGGAGACTTGGGGGGAGGAGATTCGGTTACCTGATTGGCAGGACTTTGAAGAGACTTTCATGCAGGGCCGGCGCTACCATTAAGGCAAAGGAGGCAGCTGCCCCAGGGCCCCAGAGCTTGTAGGGGCCCCCAGTGGCTACAAGAGGAAAAAAAAAATTTAAAATCGGCCTTATAGTTTTTGAGAAAATCGATTTTAAAGTTTCAAAGGAAATAAAAACCACATTAAAAAACCTGCCGAGTTTAATGGTTAATAGCAAATCCACCTTAAATGCTAGAAACCCTAAATTTGCAGGATATGTTAAGGAGATCATTAGGAATAAGAGGAAAAAACAATTTTTTAAAAAGACCTTATAGTTTTTGAGAAAATCGATTTTAAAGTTTAGAAGGAAAAAAGTATAGTTTTAAATGCGGTAAATGTAACTTTTAGTAGCAAACCTAACGGTAGTGTAATTTTACATGCATCAAACGAAAGCGCAATAAATTTCCTGACGGGGTTTCCAGGGGGTCTATACACAGCCGCAGCGCTTTGGCCAGGGATCGCTATACAGCCGCAAAATGGCTGTATGAAGATCCCTGGCATTTTTTCCTATTTTCCCAAATTTTTTATGTTTAGAGTGTGGGAATTTTTTTTTTTTAAATTATGTGGGTCCCCCCTCCTGAAACTTTTTAACCCCTTGTCCCCCATGCAGGCTGGGATAGCCAGAATGTGGAGCTCTGACCGATTGGGACTTCACACCCTGACTATACCAGCTGCAAAAAAGGTCCCCTAATGCCGATTTTTGTTCCGGGGTATATGTTGGGGGGGCCCCCCAGGTTTATTTTGCCCTGGGGCCCCATTGCTGCTTAAACCGGCCCTGCTTTCATGAAAACGGTTATCAGCTCTAGAGACAAACTCATACAGCTACGCTGGTTCCACCAGATATATTATACTCCGGTTAAAATTTGCTAGTGAATCCACTGATATGTGCTGGAGGTGCGGCTACAGCCCAGGTACATTTAAACATATGACGAGGGATTGTGACAAAATAAGATCCTTTTGGGACAAAATTTTACAATTTATGGAAGAGGAACTGGACCTGCATGTGGTCTCTTCATATAGGTACTGCCTTTTGGGAATGGTAGATGAATTATCCCTGGGTAAAAATAAAAAACTGCTAGTGAGACTATTATTCTTTTATGCCAGGAAGTCCATAGCTTTAGAATGGAAAAAACCCTTGGAGCCCTCGTTGTCTCTCTGGAAACAATTAATAAACTCAGCATTACCATTATATAGATTAACATGGTTAGCAAGGGGTTCTACGTCAAAATTTTCCAAGGTTTGGGATGTATGGGTTAATAATGAAAGATCTGCCATTGTCAATTTGGATGTAAACTTGAATATTGTGGATTCACTATAACCTTGGTTAATATGCCTTCTGAGTTTGTTTTCAACCTCTTACTCATGTTGTCGCTATTTCAATGTCATTTGTTCTATGATCTATCTTTGTTAGCTTCTATTACCGTATGGCTCTAATATCGTTTATATGTATAATATAAATGTTCTCATACTGTAGTATTGCAATACTCCTTTTTACTGTAATGATGTTTCTACTGTCAACTGACTGTTGTTGTTTGTGTTGTTTGATTAAAATCAATAAAAAGACTTTAAAAAAAAAAAAAATCATTCACAGAAAACTGCAGGCTTTTCCATGGTCCCAAGTGTGAGCCTTCCCTAAAATAGAAATTGCGGGTACTGTTTTTTTTTTCAAAAATCAGTTTTTATTGTTTTTCAGAACAGGTTTAGCATAACACAGGTAATAAAACATTTGGTATTGTGGATAATACAGATGTCTAGGTATATATCTGACGTTTAGGGCACCATTAGAGTATAAACAGAGGAGGAATACTGAACAAACACAAGGTGTCACCGTTTAGCACATTCATTTAGGTAATATTTCAGATAAACCTAATTAGGATGGACCAATACTATGGTAACCCGGATTGCTGATGGTGTATGCGAAAGGGGGGGCTGAGAGGAGGGAGGGAAAAAAGGGGGGGGGGCTATAACTAGGGAATATCGACAAGTGGGGTAGTGATTGGGGGAAATGCGGGTACTGTTTTAACCCTCTAACGACTGCTCCATGCCAATTGGCGTAACCAGCGCGGCAGCCCCAGGACCACTCCGTGCCAATTGGTGTGAAGTGCTAGGGGCGGAGATTGCAGGGGATCGCGCGCATACCCACTTGAATGATGGAGTTCCGCTCTGTCATCAGCCTTGATCGCCTCTAGTAGACTGTTAAAGATGGTGAAAATGCCATCTAATAACACTGTACAGCGATGCGATCTAAGGTGATACTTATCGTGAGCAGCATTGTGGGGATGTGGGATGACAGTGGGTGCTGCTGCTGAGTACACGGCCTGACGACCGTTTCGCTTAATCAGCTTCTTCTGAGGCTTAAATGTGCACTTTTAAGCCTCAGAAGAAGCTGATTTAGTGAAACGGTCATCAGGCTGTGCACCCAGCGGCACCCACTGTCATCCCAAATCCCCACAACGCTGCTCACGATAATTATCACGTTTTATACTGCGTTCTATGCACAAGATGGACTATTTATGCATTTGAAGTCAAGTGAACAAAGCAATAAATTGTCAGTAGTGCTAAGCATTTCCACTGTCTTGCTGTTGTATATCAAATGTGTGTTGCTCCTTTAAAAAAATTGAAGAAAAGTGAATATTAGACTGTTCAAAAAATAGCATTGTTTGCATTCTTTTTTTTTACAAACTCAAACATTGACTATATAAACTGAAAAATGTTTTAACATGTTGCTTTCCTTTGAATCACTGAACTAATATTTAGTTGTATAACCACTGTCTGAGAACTGCTATACATCTGTGTTGAAGTCAACCAACTTCAGGCATCTGTGAACAGGTGCTCCAGCCTAGGATGATTGGACTACAATCCACAGGTCTTTTCTATTTCTTGTATTTTTGATGTTACCCCACAAGTTTTCTATTGGATTAAGGTCCACTCCATAAAGTCAATCTTGTTGGTCTGGAACCAAGATTTTGCACATTTAAAGGTGTGTTTGGGGTCGTTGTCTTGTTGGAACACCTATTTCAAGAACATTTCCTCTTCAGCATAAAACAGCATGACCTCTTCAAGTATTTTGATGTATTCAAACTGATCCATGATCGCTGATAAGCGACAAATAGACCCAACACCACAGTAGGAGAAACATCCCCATATCATGATGCTTGCACCACCATGCTTCACTGTCTTCACAGTGTATTGTGGCTTGAATTCAGTGTTTGGGGATCATCTGACAAACTGTCTCTGGCCACTAGACCCAAAAAAAACAATCTTACTTTCATCAGTCCACATGATGCACCATTTCTCTTTAGGTGAGTCAATGTGCTCTTTGGCAAATTGTAACCTCTTTAGCACATGTCTTTTTTTCAACAGTGTGACTTGACTTGCGGCGGCGGCTGACTGAGTGTTAAGTGGGGTGCCAGAATCAGAGCAGGAGGAGGAAGATATGTCACACTTCTGTGCGGAAGCTGAGAAAGATGAGGTGTTCTGTGTTAAATAGTCATCTACGTCCTGACAATATTGGGGGTTGATGGCACGTGCCTTCTTTTGAACACTGTACTTTGGTTGAGGGCCGCACGAAATCATGAGAGCGCGACCTTGAACAGACCTTCCAGGTGGCCTGCCTCTGGCTCTGCCTTTTTTTGTCCATATTGGGGGGGATGAAGTGAAAGGTATGTACTGACTTGACTAATACAATGTACGGTTACACAGGTGCAGTGAACAGGTTGCAGTGACTGGTATTACAATTGTGCAGTTGCCTGTCACACACACACACACACACAGGTACCCTGAACAGGTGCAATGACTGGTGGTATTAATAATGCATGCGCTCAAGTAAGTATAGGTAGGTAGGTGCACTGAACAGTGAACAGGTGCAGTGATTGTGATTACAAATGTGCAGCTGCTTGTCACACACATACACAGGTACCCTGAACAGGTGCAATGACTGGTGGTATTAACAATGTGTGCGCTCACGTAGGTATAGGTAGGTAGGTGCACTGAACAGTGAACAGGTGCAGTGATTAGGATTTCAAATGTGCAGCTGCCTGTCACACACACACACACGGACTGCAATGACAGGTGCAATGACTGGTGGTATTAACAATGTGTGCGCTCACGTAGGTATAGGTAGGTAGGTGCACTGAACAGTGAACAGGTGCAGTGATTGGGATTACAAATGTGTAGCTGCCTGTCACACACACACACACAGGTACCCTGAACAGGTGCAATGACTGGTGGTATTAACAATGCGTGCGCTCACGTAGGTATAGGTAGGTAGGTGCACTGAACAGTGAACAGGTGCAGTGATTGGGATTTCAAATGTGCAGCTGCCTGTCACACACACACACGGACTGCAATGACAGGTGCAATGACTGATGGCATTAACAATGTGTGCGCTCACGTAGGTATAGGTAGGTAGGTGCACTGAACAGTGAACAGGTGCAGTGATTGGGATTACAAATGTGCAGCTGCCTGTCACACACACAGGTAGTCACTGAATGTGCTGGGCCTGGCAGTGGCACAGTAGGAATTAAGGTGCCAAAGGCCAGCTGCGACTGACTGACAGGGCTGTATATAATACAAGTGGGTCACACCAAAAAAAAAAAAAAATAGATCACAAGAACAAGATTAGCTCTCAAAAGAGCTGTTGAGGGTTACTTTTTTTTAGCAATAAGAATCAGCAAGGAGCAAGCTAACAAGCCCACAAGAGCCTAACTAAGCTTTCCCTATAGCTCTCTCTGCAGCAGCTCCTCCTTCTCTAATTACTGCAGCCACATAAGTGAGTGAAAAGGCTGATGCTGCCTGCCTTTTATAAGGGGGGTGGGGCTCCAGCAGGGAGTGTAGCCTGATTGGCTACAATGTGCCTGCTGACTGTGATGTAGAGGGTCAAAGTTGACCCTAATGATGCACTATGGGGGCGAATTGAACTTCCGCAAAAGTTCACGGTTCTCCGCGAACCATGGAAGTTTGCCGGGAACCGTTCGCCGGCAAACAGTTCGGGCCATCTTTATATACATACATTAACATTTGGCTATGAATGGGATTCGATTGTGAGCCCCTCCGAGGGACAGTTAAGTGACATGGCACTACTCTGTGCAGTGCTGCGTTAGATGTCAGCGCTATACATAGATTAAAACATAAAATACTACAAAAAAAGCCTGCCAGCCCTGATCAGCCACTGGCAGCCTGATTGCTGATGTCCCCTGCATGCAGTGATGGGAGCTCGAGCGAGCGTGAGCTCCCGTCTAATCTCGCTTCCTGTGAGATGACCCCATATGGTGGTGCTGAGGAATAACAGATCCTCTCTGCCACTGCCGATCTTCATTAGGCGGTCGGCAACAGGTTAAAATCAAACCATTACAAAATTTCTGCAAGACAATAAAATTGACTTTTTAGCAATATTTTAAAGCAGATTATAGGTAGTGTGAAAAGGTGTACAAAATGGATTGCAATAAGTGATCTAACTAAAGGTGGCCATACATGGTTCAATTTTTCAATTAGATAATTTAGTTCGATTATTCCATTAGATCGAATATAAAGATTTTTCCAGCATGTCCGATCATTTTTCCAGAAAAAACGGGATATTCGTTCGAATTTCTTGATCGAAAAAAAAAATATTTTCAACTTTCATTCAATTCGATCATTTAGATCGAATAAACGGGAAAATCGAACGTTTTTATTGTACCGTGTATGGCCACCATAAGACCATACTTATTTAAAGCACACAGGAGAAAAAAAAAGAACATGCATTTCAGAATAAAATACCTAGAGCACACAAACAGCATTTTAGCTGCACTATACAACAGGTTCCCATAAGTATACTTATAATGTATTCTGCTTACCGTATTTTTAACTCATAAGCAAACAACAATACACATTTACCTCTGTTTTTGTAATAGCTTGCACATGCATGTGTACCACTTTGTATATTTATAAACCCCGCACTCACATATAAATGCTGCTTATTTAATTAAAAAGTGGGCACAAATCTATTTCACAATTTATAAACAATGACGTTTTTATTCTCATGCAAACATTCCAGTGAGAGGTGAGCCTGCGAAAAATGCTATAAAACTGGAAAAAAAAGTGAAAACAAAATGTTGCGTTAACTATCTAAAAGTTTTAAGAGGTAATAATTGAACTTTTTTCTTCATGAAAATGTTGTGAAATAAAACACACCTGACTCCAGAGCGAGGGCTGAATGGCTCTATTACTTGTTCCATATTTAAGTGGGATCGTTTGTGAAAACACGTGTACATCTGGTCTGAAAACATAAAACACAGTCACTTTGTAGGTTGCGTAACAGAATTTATGGGTTTTTGATTAGTGCCGCATCGGAAAATGGACCCGGTGTTACCTGACAAGCTCTGTTTTTTTTCCTTTCTTTTATTAATGTAGTTTGGATACTATAACAAACCAATATATAAATGTACAAAATAATGATTTGAATGTACAACATGCTATAGGCAGACATTTTGGCCCGTAAACAATTCCCCTTTTCTCCCGAGTTTTCTCCTAGGAGATAATTTTTCATCTTCTATTTAAAATAACTTTCCATCACTTTTTAACTGAAAAAGTACTGAAAAGTAGGTGAAAACTTACTATCAAAATTATTTTGATTATGTTTTTGCTTTCTGGTGGCTTGAAAGGTATTTTATTGACAAGTTTAAAAATATCATCTAGGAGAAAATTCAGGTGAAAAAGTTAATGGCTTATGGGTCTTTGTCTTTTTTTTTGGAGTTTTACAGTTAACGTAGCTGAGGATTTTAGCTACCTTGACAGTATAAAATTGCTCACAATGGGCTTATGATCAGTGATAAAAAATGACACTGAAGCAAAAAGAAACTTATGATATAATGAAGTGTATGTGTAGTCAGTATATGCAGGATAAATGGTATCATCCTGATTCAAAACCTCTTGCTAGTACAGATAATTCATAGAACATTAGTAGCAAAGAAAAGAGTCTCATATTTTTATTTTCAGTAATATAGCTTTATTTTTACAGCGTTGCATCATTCTCTAATATTTTCAGTTATTTATTATTATTTAGTATTTATATAGCGCCATCATGTTCCGCAGTGCTGTACATAGTATTGTCACTTAGCTGTCCCTCAGAAGGGCTCACAAGCTAATCCCTACCGTAGTCATATGTCTATGTATGTATCATGCAGTGCAGGGGTCAGGAACCTTTTTGGCTGAGAGAGCCATAAATTCCACACATTTTAAAATGTAATTCTGTGAGAGCCATACAATAGGTTTCAAACTGGGACAGTGCGCATGCGCAGCAGAGGGCCATGTTGCCATGGACATGTGTACACAGTTGATCCACCGGGCAGTGGAAGTGTCAGACACGTCTTCAGCTTCTCTTGGGTTTCAGCCACATCAGCAATTTCCCAGAGAGCCAAACAAGAGAAATACAGACTAACAGCTTGTACAATTAACTAGCTGACTTGGGGGTTGATTCACTTTGTAGGACGAGATCCCTGCACTTTAGTCCAATAGGCTGCCTGTCAAGTGACAGATAGCCTATTGGGCCAATCAAAGAGCGGGGATCTCGTCCTACAAAGTTCCTGGACCTGATTGGGTCCAGAGTGGAACAATTGGAGCAACCATTCATTTTGGGGTAGTGCGAGTAAGTTAGTGGAGCGTGCTACAGCAGTAGCGTGCCTACTTTGAAAATGTTATTTGTGCTGCCACACTAAGCTGTGCTGCTTGAGCAGTGCAGCTTAGTGAATCAATACCTACTGACTTGTATGTGAGCCAGATGTAGCTATCAAAAGAGCCACATCTGGCTCCCGAGCCATAGGTTCCCTACTCCTGATGTAGTGTATGTATTATAGTCTAGGGCCAATTTAGGGGGAAGACAGTTAACTTATCTGTATGTTTTTGGGATGTGGGAGGAAACCGGGGTGCCCAGAGTAAACCCACGCAGACAGGGGGAGAACATACAATCTCCTTGCAGATGTTTACCTGGCTACGATTCGAACCGGTGAATGAGCGCTGCAAGTTGAGAGCGCTAACCACTACGCCACCGTGCTGTAGTTTACAAACTACACTCTGTATTTTAAACTATGAAACAGAGCAGAGCTAATGACACATTAAGCTTTCCTGCAGTAAAACCTTAAACAAACAAGAAACAGTGAGAGACAGGTTGAGATAAGTGCTTCAGAAAACAGCACTATAGCCCTTGCTCGGAGAACTCTTTTGTACAGATTACAACGGAAGTTTCTTAACTCTTTCCTGTACTGGAAACAATATGAGACTCATATCTGTGCTACAAATGTTCTATGTCTTAGCTGTACTACACATACAAATCATTATCTCATAAGTTTATTTTCACTTCAGATATCCTTTAAGCAAATTTCCATTAATAATTTAAGTATAGCTATATTCAAGGTATAGCAACAGCCAGCCTGTGTATCAGGTACCTGTGCGCTGCCACTATACTAGTATGTTGCTCTACTGCCAGCCACCTGCTAGTAATCTGTCCCATCTGTACTGCCTAGACTGACCTAAGTTCACTTTCTGGCCAGCAGTACCTTTTTTGTAACAACAAGAAACATCTGTAAAGTGTTTTTCTCCGGTAGGACCAAAATCGCATAACCTTGTCTCAGATCACTACATCGTGATGTGTTATGCTGGGCATACACGGAAGCAATTATGCGCCGGATCGAGCCGCATAGGCGCCTGTATCGATCCCCACTCGTCCCCGCGGGCGCTCCTTAACTTCCGCTCAATTCCCCGCTATTGTCCGCCTGCGGGGATCGAGCGGGGAATCTATCCGGCGGGTCATCGGACCTATCGGATATTATCAATCGAGCCATCAGCGGCTCGATTGATAAGGAACAAACTTACCGTGTATGCCCAGCATTACAAGTGAAAACAGGTGGCTTTTCAGTTTTGATTTAAAGGCCTCCAGCCAGGGTTGGAGCTGTTTTGATTGGGTGTGGCAAGGCGTTTAAAAAGTGTAGGGGCAGCATGACACAAGGCTCTGGTTCCAAAGGTTTTTAGTTGGACTTTAAAGGTGTTCAAGTTATTAAATTAACCACTTAGCTATTGAGGTTGTTTTCACAGTTCAACGCAACTATGATTTCTTTGGCAAAGATCGTTTCTTATTACACCTTAATGATATATATATATATATATATATATATATATATATAATATATATATATACAGTATATTGTTTTTTCAGGACAAGTTTGACTTTTTGTGGGTGATATTTTTTTTTAAATAATTACCTTATCTTTTATGCATTTTAAAAAGGGAGAATAAGGGAAATGAAAAAGTACACTATTTGTCCATTTTCATCCAGTTTAGCTTTAAGTTATATTGTACATTTAAAACACACATTGCCAAAATAGTGTTCAAATGAGTGAGAGGCTGGCTTACATATTTGTATAGATCATTTCCAGGTATTAAATTTGTAAAGAATAAAGGAAATACTGAGAATCCCCCATGAGAAGATGGACTCGTCCAAAACCTGTCAGATCTGTGAGATATGTACTGCATACTGTAGGAAACATCACCCTAGGCATAACATAATTTATAGTGCATATTAGTTTGTATACATTTGTTTTTTACAATTGGTGGTTATTTACTGCCCCTGCAACTTACATACTGTCTTTGACTTGTAATATACTGTAGATACCGTCTGTCCCGGTATTGCTCTGTTTGTGTCTGTTAAAGGGAATCTGAAGTGAAAATAAACTTATGATATAATGATTTCTATGTGTAGTACTGCTAAGAAATAAAACATTATTAGCACAGATATGAGTCTCATATTGTTTCCAGTACAGGAAGAGTTAAGAAACTTCAGTTCTTATCTATGCAAAAGAGCTTCTGTGAGCTCTATAACTTTATAAAGTCGTGGACAGCACTGTCTTTTGAAGCACTTATGTCAACTGTCTCTCATTGTTTCTTCTTTGTTTATGGTTTTTCTGCAGAGAAAAGTTCAAAGGGTCATTAGCTCTGCTCTGTGAAATCATTTAAAATGCTGGGTGTATTCTAAAAACTTAAATTATTAGAGAATGATGCAATGTTATGAAACAAAACAAAAAAAAGCTATATACCTGAAAATTAAAATATGACTTTTTTCTTTGCTACTAATGTTCTTCTTAATTATCCGTACTACACAACCAATTCATTATATCATGAAGTTTTTTCCCATTCACTTTAACCACTTGATGACCCAGCCTTTACCCCCCCCTTAAGGACCAGCGCTGATTTTGCTGATCTGTGCTGGGTGGGCTCTACAGCCCCCAGCACAGATCAAACACCAGGCAGAGCGACCAGATTGCCCCCCTTTTTTCCCCACTAAGGGGATGATGTGCTGGGGGGGTCTGATCGCTCCTGCCTGCGTGTGGCTGGCGGGGGGGGGGCACCTCAAAGCCCCCTCCACCGCAGGATTCCCCCTCTCCCTCTCCTCCCTCCCTTCCCCCGGAGATTGGAGGCTGCACATGAACGGATCTGTCCTGTGTAGCCTCTAACAGGCTCCTGCCTGTCATGTGACAGCGATCCCCGGCCGCTGATTGGCCAGGGATCGCTGATCTAGTACAACGCTGCTACTGTTAGCAGTGTTGTACAAATGTAAACAAAGCGGATTATATCCGCTTGTGTTTTCATTTAGCCTGCGAGCGGTGATCGTCAGCCCGCAGGCTATTCACGGAGCCCCCCGCCGTGAATTGACAGGAAGCAGCCGCTTGCGCGAGCGGCTGTTTCCTGATTAATTAGCCTGCAGCCGGCGACGCAGATCTGCGTCGCTGGTCCTGCAGCTGCCACTTTGCCGACGCGCGTTATGAGTGCGCGGTCGGCAAGTGGTTAAGCAACTGCCTTGTAAAATTCCTTGTGATTGTAAACTTATTTGGCCAAATAAATTGATTCTGATTGAATACACAGGTAAGCAAATATTTAACCTTCCTGGCGGTAACCCCGAACGTAGTTCGGGGTAAGCCACGCAGGAGGTTCTCTCCGGTCCTACTGGGCCGATTTTCTTAAATTTTTTTTTGCTGGACACAGCTAGCACTTTGCTAGCTGCCCCAGCACACTGATCGCCGCCGCCCCGCGCCCGATCGCCGCTATACGTTGCGGCGCGCGGGCCCCCCCTCCCAGACCCCGTGCGCTGCCTGGCCAATCAGTGCCAGGCAGTGCCGAGGGGTGGATCGGAACTCCCAATGACGTCACAACGCCGCTGACGTCGGGGGAAGCCCTCCAGGAAATCCCGTTCTTTGAACGGGATTTCCTGATCGGAGATCGCCGAAGGCCCTGGGCTCGCTACATGATTTAAAAAAAAAAAAAAGAAAAAAAAATGCCGCGCTGCCTCCTGGCGGATTTTTTCATACCGCCAGGAGGGTTAAAGCAAGATCAAAGCTCTCACTTTGGCCTCAATTCACTAAGCTTATCTCCTGTCTTTAATAACGTTTCTAGAGTGATCACCATGATGACGAGGCATGTCATATTCACAAAACATTTGACCTCAGGCAAACCTAAAGTTAACTCTTCTGTCTTTAAGTTAACGCTTCAATCCTTAAAATAACTCCAGAGTTAAAGACAGGCTCTTTGATAACTGCGTGTGAAAATGACTACAGCGGAGGTAAATTAATTACAGAGGAGGTAATTTAAGGAATGAAGAGCTAAGATAACTCTCTTACTGTGTGGTGGTACGTTTTCTCTTGCCTTATCTCCAGCATGATCTTAGTGAATTGAGGCCTATAGTGATTATAATATGGCTGGTGGTGATGCTTAGAACAAGAAACTAGGAGATTTCACTCCAAACTGAACAAGTTGATCCTTTCTTGAATGGCTCTGAGTCTGAGATCCAGGAATTCCCCATCCTATATAATAAAACCCTTGTGTCCCTGCTTCCTCCTCTGTCCCTGCTTCCAGAATTGACAGTTTGCAATCTGTGAACCTCATTGCATTGTGGGAAATAACAGCTTGTTACATACAACCAACGAATCCGGTGCACAGGTCTTCAGTTGTATAGTATATCCCCTAAATTAAGGGGGGAAGTCTGGGTGCAAAATTTCTTGAACTAGTACACAAATAAGAAGTGGTGAGTTCTCATTTGTATACTAAATAACAGCTTGTTCCAACTGCCAAGCAAGCAACATCTCCATGTGTGCAAGTACTTCGGACAGCGGTGGGGGACAGGCGAGCGGGACGCGTCTGTGTGTGCGTTGTGGCGAGGGGGGGGGATAGTTTGTTAGCAGCAGTGGCCTAGCACTCATTTTTTACCGGGCAGGCCTTTTTACTAGTAGGAATATAAGCTGAGTTGAGAGCAATGAATGGTTCATACAGACACTATAGCCTGAATGTATTTTGTCTGTATACTTGGTTTAGTTTTTTCCTTTATTTAATCATATGTTGTATTGCTTTTTGTTTTTGGCAATATTTTCAATGATGGCGCAGACGTTTCATCTGTAGCTGTGCTATGAGGGATAAGCCTAACTGAACAAGCTGAACAAGGGTATACCTCTGCTTGTCTGATCAGCAGTGAGAGCTGGTTCACATTGGGGTGATTCTTCAGTGCTTTGCTGATCGCCTTATCTATCCTTATGGATACATTCACACTGCAGCGGTTGTGATTTCAGTTAATTGCAAATGCGCTGCATGCAGCGTTTTTGGGGCGATTGCTCCGTGATTCTTGTTCTATTGAACGGGAATTACAAGCGCAAATCACGCTGAATCGCGAGATTTTGCCCGCAAATCCACATTCAAAATATACTTAGGGCCGGAATACACTGGGCGAAATCTCCGCGTACGTTAAAAAAGGGCGTCGGGAAAAGAGGGCGCAGGGTTTTAAACGATAAGCATGAATAGCGTTTAAAGAAAAATTGTGCTATATTTCGTTTAAAAATAATGTTTTATAAAGTTATAAATCATTAAATAATGTGTATGAAATCGGCAATTGTAAAAACGTTAATCTTCCCTGTTTAAAAAGTGAAATGTATAATAACGTTTTATAAAAGATTAATAAGAATTTTACTAAAGCTATACCTAACCCTACTCTCATACAGAACCCTCCCTGTACCTACCCCTAACCCCTAGACCCCCCTGGTGGTGCCTAAACCTAAGACCCCCCAGGTGGTGCCTAACCCTAAGACCCCCCAGGTGGTGCCTAACCCTAAGACCCCCCAGGTGGTGCCTAACCCTAAGACCCCCCAGGTGGTGCCTAACCCTAAGACCCCCCAGGTGGTGCCTAACCCTAAGACCCCCCTGGTGGTGCCTAACCCCCCTGGTGGTGCCTAACCCTAAGACCCCACCGTGATAAGCATTAATAACGTTTGAAAAAATATTGTGTTGTTTTTCGTTTAAAAATAATGTTTTAAAAAAGATTGTACTGTTTTTCGTTTAAAAATAATGTTTAAAAAATTATAAATCATAAAATAATGTGTAATCATCATGAGAAGCAGTTCTAAAACAGTAAAAGTCTCCAGGCGCCACTTGTAAAACGTTATTTTTCTCCGGCGCCCTTTTTTCCTGTCGGGCGCCCATTAAACAATATTTATTATGGGAGTGAATGGCGGCGCCCTTTTTGTCCACTTGCCTCAGGCGCCCGAATTTACTGTTTCCGAAATCTCCTCCTTGGTGCTCAGACAAAGCTAACCTTGGTTAGATAGCGTATGCCGGTGCTCTTTCTCTGCAGGTCCACCACTCCTGCCAAACAAATACTTCACCACTATAGAAAAAGGCACTCCACAGGCTTCAAACTTTCATTTGTGATTTATTGAGCAAGACACACTACATGTTACGAGTCTCCTGACCCTTCCTCAAGTGTATACACTGGGCCCCTTGCCCGTGATCTCGTTCGGCTCCGCGATCGTGGGCAAGGGGCCGATTGTGAACCGGCGCTAAGTATATTTTGAATGTGGATCTTCAACTCACCAGTCTGCACAAAAGAGCCATAGTGAACTGTTAAAGTGTCTTTTGGGCCTATTACCTGATGATAGGATGTCTCTGTTTTCATCATGCATAATATGCAAATATGACTCCTTCCATCAACTTTGTGGCTCCTAGAAATGGCCTGTCTGTCTGCTTGAAGTATACCTGACCCGAGGCAAATTATTATTATTACTGATTTATATATAGCGCCAGCATCTTTTGTGGCGCTGTACAACAGAATACAAGATATAACAATACAATATAAACAATACAGTGCCCTAGTGTCTAGTAACCAACCTCACTTCCTTATACAGTTCCCCTGTGTCTAGTGCTTTTCACCATCCTCCCCCATATGGCTACTCTGCTGATCTAGGCTTCACCTACAGTATAGCTTTCCTGGTGGTCTAGAGTGGGCCAAACATAATACAAAGTGCAGAAACTATTTTCAGGCCAAATTTGATGGCTATGCGGGCCAGAGTTTATACATGTATGCTTTAAAGTGAAGTCCAATGCTTGGATTGCCTTTCAACATGACTAGCCATTGTAATTTCTCATATAAGGACATGATCAAGACCTGGTTAATCACCTGAATTACCTCGTTAACCATATGGGATAGGTTAGTACTTTAGAGAATTTACATTTAAAAGCCAAATAAGTCAACTATTTGGCAGAACCCCAATTCTGAATTATAGAGAGCCATTTCGGCCAATCCTGCAGCAGAATGAATTCAGACAGATTTAGTTGCGAGAGATGGAAGGCACACACTAATGCTCCTAAACACCAGAGTTAAGAGACACCAAAATAGTTTAAATGCGCTGCTACAAATGAACCCTGGTTACCGCAATGCCACAGACTGGGCTATAATTCATAATAGATCCCTGTCCTTCTAATTGGAAGTGCCAGATCACATGAGCTTTCAACCTCAATACTTGAGACACTGGGGTCAAAGATGCAAACACATTAGAGAATGCTTCAAGTTCGATTTTAGAAAAGGTTCGTAGCAGGTAAATTGCTGGACGCTGAAGACTAATACACCCTGACAGCCCTACTAAGCGCACTATTCTGCAGGCGGAGACATTCATAGGCCTTCAATACTTTGCTGTAGTAGTTTGTTATTAAAAGACCAGTGTGTATTCTTGGTCCTGTTATTCATATTAAACTATATCAGATGGTTCTCTGCATTTGACGTTTAATACAGCACTTCATTTTGTGGCAAGAACAAAAGGAAAGGGATTTCACAACATTTCATTAAATATATTTTGTTAATAAATTGACACAGGAGAGAAAGATTGTGAGTGTCAGTGCATTGTGATGGGATAATATCAGTCTCCTGCTTTGAACATAAATGCCCCGGTTTCTGCCTCAAACTTTACGTCCTGCATCTACCACAGCAGGAGTCCATTAAGCTGTCACAGAGCTCTCTTCGGCCAGTATTATCTCTGAATTCTTCCAGGTGTGGGATTTGGCCACAAGTCAGTGGATCCCGCATCCCAGGAGTCATAGCACTGCGCATTGTGTTTTACCCATCATGTCATGGCAATAGGAACACGCTTAAAGAGCTTATCAGTTCCACGGGAAATCGTTTATGTTCTCAGCAATAAACCACACAATGCACTGACTGTCCTCTACACAGTGCGGTGCTCCGATTTAAAATAAATACACACACAGCAGCCAAAACAAACAAAAAAAAAACATCTGCCTTTGTGGTGTTGCTGAAACAGCACCTGACACCTTCAGTCCTCATATATAAGAAGCCGAAATGCACTATAGGCCTTATTCAGTTCATTTTTTTTCTCAATTTTTTTAGGTCAAAAAGTACTGTCAAAATTATTGAGTATTTTTCTGGCTTGCTGGTGGCTTAAAGAGGATCTATAATAAAAAAAAAATTAGCACCTGGGGGCAGTGGCGTATATAGGGAATTTGACACCCGGTGCTGATTATCTACAGACACCCCCTCCTCCCCAAACAACCAATTTTTTTGATGGGAGGGTTGACTTGTTGGGGCACCGAGCATGTTGCTGCAAATTTTGGGGGATTTTTGAAAAAAGGGAGTTGTCAGGATGTGGACGGAGCTAACTATTATAAAACTCTGTACTCTATACAGTGCTGCAGAATATGTCAGTGCTATATAAATACACAATAATAATAATGGTAGGACATTAGACTATGACTATGGTAGTATTCGATTGTGAGCTCCTCTGAGGATAGTCAGTGACATGGCTATGTACTCTGTAAAGTGCTGCAGATGATATCAGTGCTATATAAATACATAATAATAATATGGTAGGACATTAGATTATGACTATGGTATAATTGGATTGTGAGCTCCTCTGAGGACAGTCAGAAAAGGGGAAGATACAAAAGAGGAGGATACATAGGGGGGATAAAGAGGTAGAGGCACAAGACAGAGAGCCTGGTGGGAGAGGAGGAATGGCAGGAAGACCTCTCACTAGGACTGCAGACATCACCAGTGCTGTTTGGCCGGGACATGCTGTTAAAAGAAGCTACTGAAATCTGAAAAGAGGTAAAGGTCATGGGGAAAGACAACAGGGTGGAAGGGGGAGCTGGGAAAAGAGATAAGATGACGTGCAATCAAGCAGACGCATCCGCTCGCCGTCCCCTCCATACACTTCCCCATCTCCCGATGTGGAAGTGGTGCGATGCGGCGAGGTAGCCGCACTTGCATCACTTAAGCAATGGAAAAGGGCCCTAAATAGTCACATCCAGAAATCTGGATGCAGAAAAACTAATGCAAAACTGATGCAGAAACACTGGAAATAGGCCCTTAGTGGCTGTGAAAAAAATGTGTATGCCACAACTGCTGTCTAAACATGTATGTCAGCATTGCAGAAAATGTGCACATGTGCCCACCAAAGCCTGTGAACATTACCACGCCACCTACAAGGTGAATGCCACTGTTGCCAAAAGCCTGACACCCTTAAAGCAAACGTCAACGCCCAGATGTCCCCAAACCTAGTGCCCAAGATTAGCACAAGAGCCTTGTTAGGATATAGAGATTCATATAAGCCATCAGTAAGTGAACTTCTAGCTAGTAAGAGGTAAAGATGTAGCAAACAGTTCGCCGGCGAACGGTTCCAGGCGAATTTAGGGGGTTCGCGTTCGCCTGCACCAGGCGAACTTTTGCGGAAGTTCGATTCGCCCCATAATGCACTATGAGGGTCAACTTTGACCCTCTGCATCACAGTTAGCAGGCACATTGTAGCCATTCAAGCTACACTAAGCTCTGAAGCCCCCCCCCCTTATATAAGGCAGGGTCAGGCGGCCATTACACTCACTCGTGTGCCTGCTAGAGAGAGGAAAGGGACAGCTGCTGCAGACTTTTTCTCCTAGGGACAGATTAGTTAGGTTCTAGGCTGCTTTGCTTGCTCCTGACTGATTGTTATTGCTTTTAAAGAGACACTGAAGCGAAAAAAAAAATATGATATAGTGAATTGGTTGTGTACTATGGATAATTACTAGAAGATTAGCAGCAAAGAAAATATTCTCATAGTTTTATTTTCAGGTATATAGTGTTTTTTCTAACATTGCATCATTCTCATCATGTGCAGATTACACAACACTCAGCATTCAAAATGAGTCTTTCAGAGCAGTCTGTGAAGTAATTACCTCTCCTCTAGCAGAGAAAAAGTAAACAGTTCACTTACAGTTGAGATAATAAAAGTCAGATAATAGCCCTCTCCACGACTAACTTAGTCGGAGAGCTTAATGGCTTGTTTACATAGAGATAACAACTGGAGTCTCCCAACTCTTCCTGTACTGGAAACAATTAGACTGATGTATCTGATCTTAATGTTTTATTTCTTAGCTGTACTACACATACAAATCATAATATCATAATTTTTTTTTCGCTTCAGTGTCTCTTTAAAGCACCCAGCAACAGCTCTTTTCAGAGCTCATCCTGTACATATATATTTTTTCTGACACTTTTGTTGCATGCACAGCCTTGCTAATTGATATTGTGTGTGCCACTGCCAGTAGCCCAGCACATTCAGTGACTACCTGTGTGTGTGACAGGGAACTGCACATTTTACTACCCAGTACTTCATATACCCCAGTACCTTTTGTGTTTACTTAACCCACCTCATCTCTGCATATACCTAGCTTTGTGTTGAGTGAACCCAGCTCACTGCATCTAACTACCAGTTGTGTTGAGTGAACCCACCTGGCCACCTCACTGCATCTAACTACCTGTTGTGTTGAGTGAGAACCCACCTCACTGCATCTTAAGTACCTTTACTGTTCAGTGAACCCAGCTCACTGCATCTAGCTACCTGTTGTGTTGAGTGAGAACCCACCTCACTGCATCTTAAGTACCTTTACTGTTGAGTGAACCCAGCTCACTGCATCTAACTACCCAGTACCTGTTGTGTTTACTTAACCCACCTCATCACTGCATATACCTAGCATTGTGTTGAGTGAACCCAGCTCACTGCATCTAACTACCTGTTGTGTTGAGTGAGAACCCACCTGGCCACCTCACTGCATCTAACTACCTGTTGTGTTGAGTGAGAACCCACCTCACTGCATCTTAAGTACCTTTACTGTTCAGTGAACCCAGCTCACTGCATCTAACTACCTGTTGTGTTGAGTGAGAACCCACCTCACTGCATATAGCTAGCATCCCCCCGAGATGGACAAAATGGACAAACCAGGTAGAGGAAGAGGTAGAGGCAGACCCAGAGGAAGGCCACCAGGCACCGGCAGGTCTGTGCGAGGTGGTGTTGCTGTGATTTCGTGCGGACCTGCCCCAAAATACAGTGCTCAGAAGAAGGCACGTGCCATCACTTCCCAAAATCGTGAGGAGGTGCTTGAGTATTTAACACAGAACACCTCATCTCCTGCAGCCACCAGCGTTACAACAAGCACCACATCCGCTGCATTTGACACTTCGCAGGAGTTATTTGGTGGCGGTGGTGAAATCACTGATTCCCAGCCACTACTGCAACAACAACAAGAAGGCGCAGGTACACCACCTCATACGTCTGAGTTAGGCGGCGATAGTATGGACATAACGTGTGTGGATGGGGATGATGGTGGACCACCTGAAGTTGGTGCACTTGAGGAGGTGTCTGAGGAAAGCGCAGCTGGCCAGGAGGATTATGATGATGATTATACGGATACCACATATGTTCCCGGTAGAGGAGATGACCAGGGGGACAGTTCAGAGAAGGGAGTCAGAGAGGAGTAGGAGGAGACGACTCCATGATAGAAGCAGAGGGAGCTCGTCCTCAGAAACAGCTGGGGGCAGTGTCCGGCGCCATGTATCGCCAGCTATGGCCAGCCAGCTAACATGCCCTTCAACGTCAGCTGCTGATGCCACCGTAGCGCCATCACCCCAGGGGGGCTCAGCGGTTTGGAAATTTTTTCACGTGTGTGTCTCAGATCGGAGCAAAGCCATCTGTTGTCTCTGCCAGCAAAAATTGAGCCGTGGAAAGGCCAACTCTCACGTAGGGACAAGTGCCTTACGAAGGCACCTGGAGAGAAGGCACAAACAGCTATGGCAAGAACACCTGAGGAAAAGCAGCACCCCTCAAAAGACAAGCCACCCTCCTTCTCCTCTTCCTCCTTCAGGTGCATCGTCTTCATCCACTTTCTCCCTTGCACCTTCACAGCCACCCTCCTCCACACCGCCTCTTCCCTTCAGCAGTTCCTTCTCCTCTGCCCACAGCAGTACCCAGCTGTCCGTGAAGGAAGTATTTGAGCATAAGAAGCAAATGTCTGCTAGTCACCCACTTGCCCGGCGTCTGACAGCTGGCGTGGCGGAACTATTAGCTCGCCAGCTATTACCATACAAGCTGGTGGAGTCGGAGGCTTTCCGTAAGTTTGTGGCCATTGGTACACCGCAGTGGAAGATACCAGGCCGCAATTATTTTTCACAAAAGGCCATACCCAAACTGTACCGTGCAGTTGAGAGGCAAGTGGTGTCATCTCTGGCCCACAGCGTTGGGTCAAGGGTCCACCTGATCACGGATGCCTGGTCTGCCAAGCACGGGCAGGGCCACTACATTACATACACAGCCCATTGGGTCAACCTGGTGACCGATGGCAGCAAGCAGGGAGTACGTGGCTGCGCAGCGGACCGACTTGTCACACCTCCACGGCTTGCAGGCAGGCCTCCAGCCACCTCCTCTCCACCTGCTACCACCGCTTCGCTGTCGTCATCCTCCTCCTCCTCCTTGGCTGGTGCCACGATCTCCCCTCCAGCTACACAGCCCCAGCACCCCAGGGCCTATGCTGCATGCCAGGTACGACGGTGTCACGCAGTGTTAGACATGTCTTGCCTGAAAGCGGAGAGTCACACTGGAGCAGCTCTCCTGGCTGCTCTTAACAAACAGGTGGAGCAATGGCTGACCCCGCACAAGCTTGAGATCGGCAACGTGGTGTGTGACAACGGCAGCAATCTCATTGCTGCGTTGAATTTGGGAAAGCTGACACACATACCCTGCATGGCACATGTGCTGAATCTGGTCGTGCAAAGATTTGTGTCCAAGTACCCAGGCTTAGAGGACGTCCTGAAGCAGGCCAGGAAGTTGTGTGGGCATTTCAGGCGCTCTTACAAGGCCATGGCACGCTTTGCGGACATTCAGCGTAGAAACAACTTGCCGGTGAGACGCCTGATTTGCGATAGCCCGACTCGCTGGAATTCCACCCTGCTGTTCTCTCGCCTGCTAGACCAGGAGGAAGCGTCACCCAGTACCTGTATCATTACAGTACAAGGACACAATCTGGGAGGATGGGGATGTTGTGGCCCAACAACTGGACACTGATGCGAAATGCATGCAGGGTCATGGAGCCCTTTGAGGAGGTGACCAAACTGGTGAGTCGCGATGAGGGCACCATCAGCGACTTGATCCCCTACGCCTACTTCCTGGAGCGTGCCATGCGTAGAGTGGTGGATACAGCTGTGGAGGAGCGTGAACGAGAAGAGTTATGGCAGCAGGAGTCATGGGAGCCATTTACACCCGAACCCGATGTTCCCACAACACCTGCGGCAGCACAGAGGGGGGAGGAGGAGGAGGAAGAAGAAGAGGAGTCGTGTGGGGAAGGAGAGGAGTCAGACTCTGATGATGGTGATGATGAGGAAGGTGTTTCTGTGGAGGAGGAAGAGGCGGCGGAAGAAGAACAACCGCGGCAGCCGTCACAGGGGGCTTCTGCTGCTCCACGTTCCCGTGGTATTGTTCGTGGCTGGGGGGAGGAAGAGGAGTTGCATCCCGTCACTGAGGAAGAGCAAGAGGAGATGGAGAGTACGTCTGCATCCAGCTTTGTGCAGATGTCCTCTTTCATGTTGTCCAGCCTGTTGAGGGACCCCCGTATCAAAAAACTCAAGACGAATGACCTGTACTGGGTGGCCACGCTACTAGACCCTCGGTACAGGCACAAAGTGGCGGACCTGTTACCAAGTCAACACAAGGTGGAAAGGATGCAGCACTTGCAGAACAAGCTGTCGATGATGCGTTACAATGCGTTTAAGGGTGATGTGGCTGCACAACGCAATCAAGGTACCACTGGCAGTAACCCTCCTCCTCCCAAGTCCACGCAGGCAAGGACAGGACGCTCCAGCGATCTCAGGGTGATGTCGGACATACGGACGTTTTTTAGTCCAACTCCTCGCCATAGTCCTTCCGGATCCACCCTCCACCAACGCCTGGACCGGCAGGTAGCCGACTACCTGGCCTTGAGTGTGGATGTAGACTCTGCGAAAAGCGACGATGAACCCTTGGACTACTGGTTGCGCAGGCTTGACCTGTGGCCAGAGCTGTCCCAATTTGCCATACAACTTCTCGCTTGCCCTGCCGCAAGCGTCCTGTCAGAAAGGACCTTCAGTGCAGCTGGAGGCATAGTTACTGAGAAGAGAAGTCGCCTAAGACACGACAGTGTTCAGTACCTGACCTTTATCAAAATGAATGAGGAATGGATCACAGAGGGCTACTGCACGACCGAAGACTACCGTATATACTCGCATATAAGCCGACCCGCATATAAGCCGACCCCCCAACTTTTACCTAAAAAAACAGGGAAAAATGATTGACCCCCATATAAGCCGGGGGTAGGAAATGCTGGATTGGTGCAGGCCGCGTGATCCCCCCAGTGTGTCCCAGTATAGCTAGTATAGTGCCCAGTATGGGTAGGTAGTGCCTCAGTATAGCTAGTATAGTGCCCAGTATGGGTAGGTAGTGCCCCAGTATAGCTAGTAAAGTGCCCAGTATAGCTAGTATAGTGCCCAGTATAGCTAGTATAGTGCCCCAGTATTGGTAGGTAGTGCCCCAGTATTGGTAGGTAGTGCCCCAGTAGAGCTAGTATAGTGCCCAGTATAGCTAGTAAAGTGCCCAGTATAGCCAGTATAGTGCCCAGTATAGCCAGTATAATGCCCTGTATAGCTAGTAAACTGCCCAGTATAGCCAGTAAAGTGTCCAGTATAGCAAGTATAGTGCCCAGTTTAGCCAGTATAGTGCCCAGTATAGCCAGTATAATGCCCAGTATAGCTAGTAAACTGCCCAGTATAGCCAGTAAAGTGTCCAGTATAGCAAGTATAGTGCCCAGTTTAGCCAGTATAGTGCCCAGTATAGCCAGTATAATGCCCAGTATAGCTAGTAAACTGCCCAGTATAGCCAGTAAAGTGTCCAGTATAGCAAGTATAGTGCCCAGTTTAGCCAGTATAGTGCCCAGTATAGCCAGTATAATGCCCAGTATAGCTAGTAAACTGCCCAGTATAGCCAGTAAAGTGTCCAGTATAGCAAGTATAGTGCCCAGTTTAGCCAGGATAGTGATCACCCGCAGCTCCCTCCGCGGCCGCCGCTGCTATTACCTCTTCAGCCGGCGGCCGCTTCCTCTACTGCGGGTGCCCCTCTCGCTCTGCTCGCCGTGTAACACAGCAGCGCGCCCGGCGCTGCTGCTGTGACGAGGCAGGAGAGAGCGGTTCCCCTGGTAACGGCGTCGCCAGCATAATTTTTTCTATTTTTCAAAGTTCGCCTCCCCATTGAAGTCTATTGCGGTTCGCGAACTTTTACGCGAACCGAACCTTCCGCGGAAGTTCGCGAACCGAAAATCGGAGGTTCGCGACATCTCTAGTAAGAGGCATGCTTGTTAGACTACAGAGATTACAAATTGTGGCTGGGCTTAAAATGTGGGTGTAGTTATACTTGGTGTGACTTACAGTTTGTATTTTAAAAAACCCCTTGACATGTTAAGTAACCCTACTGTAACGATCCGCTCAGTTGCCTGCGCAGGCAGGCAGCCTTTTGATCATTATTCAGGTCTGCATGCTGCAGGACTCTGGAAAGAAGACCTTCTGTCAGTTTTGCAGCTTGTGCTTGCTGAGGAATTTGCATAAGTTGTCATGCAAATTGCCTGGCCACATTCATTGGAGGCGTGTACTATAAGTACTATGTGTGTCCCACAATGCTTCGCTGCTCATAGAGGTTTGTTCCTGCTGGACTCACCTGGAGTGTCAGCCACTGCTATCTTAGTATAGTTAATTCTTGGGGAGTGCTCCTTGCATTCCTAGTTAGTGCAGTCAGTTTGTGTATAATTTGTACTGCCTATTCTGTCCTGTCTTGTCTGTCGCGATTGCGCTGTCACCAGCGGCGGTTGATAGCGAATCGCTCTGTCTTGTTTGGATCGCACTAGCCTCTAGCGGTAGCGGCTGTGGATCCTTCTGATCTAGTTCCTGGAGTGTAAGCTGGAATAGCGGTTGCTACCAGCTACCTCATCTGATCTGTCTTGTTTAGATCGCACTAGCCGCTAGCGTTAGCGGCTGTGGATCTTTCTGATCTGTGTTCCTGCTTGGATCACACTTGCTCTGGCGGAAGAGCGGTGGATCCTTTCTGCCTAGTTCCTGTTTCTCGTTTGTCTGTCTTGTCTGATACGGGCGCTTGCTGTAGGCTCGATGAGGTAACCGTTAAGCAAGCGTTCACGTTCTTTGTTTCGTGTTTGTCTGTTGATGGTTAGTTAGGCGTGCTTGTCTCTATTGTGCTTATCACGTGGAGACCGCGCATAACCGCGTGCACTGTTGCGAATGAGTGCGGTGTTCGCGGTTAGCTAGCGTTTATTATTTTCCGTATCTTCTCATTGTATGATTTGCTGTGCCTTTGCTATCCTCGTATTCTGTTCTGATCTGCCTTGTGTCACTTCTGGCAATCGCCGTTCTTGGCGGTTGCGTTTCTGTTTCGCACCTGCTGTTGTGTGTGCGCGGTCGCTGGGTGGCGACTAGATTGGCGCACACACATACAACCTGTCCCTTTGCTCGTTCTCATTCGCAATCGCTTCTCTTGCGATTGCGTTCTGCGCTTCGTACAATTCCTGTCTGGCATTTGTGGAGGTACAGAAGATTGGTTCCTCTGCACTCCCCAGCGCCATCTGCCAACAGGAATTTCCCTCTACTGGTGCTTACACCAAAAGCTGGGTTCTAGTATCTTGACACGCTTGTGGAGGACCTCCGCAGTGTCAGCGCACATCTTTGTGCGCTGAACACGGAGATATCCCACAATCGTTACACCTACATTCCACTTGCAGCCCCTATTTAGTGTTCAACCGCTTTTCTACTGCAGTGGTCCTTTAAAAGGAGCCGCACATAGAAAGGGGGTTTCTATGTGCAGCTCCTTTTAAAGGACCACTATTGCAAAAAATAGTAAAATGTAAAATACACGAAAAAACATACATATAAAAAGTATATTTCTCCCACAGTAAAATGAACTATGGATTACATTTCTCCTATGTTGATGTCACTTACAGTAGCTGGTAAATATCTGACAGATCTGACAGGTTTTAGACTAGTCCAACTCCTCATGAAAGATTCTCAGGGTGTTCTTTATTTTCAAAAACTCTTACTGGATGGCAGCTGCTTAGTTCCTCTGGCAAAATAATGTGCAAACAGGTAGTGAGTCTGATGAGCATTGTTGTATGGACCCTTTTCTGCAGAGTGCTTTTGTAAAGAATAAAGGAAATGCTGAGAATCCCCTATGAAGAGATGGACTAGTCAAAAACCTGTCAGATCTGTCAGATTTTAATTGCCTACTGTAAGTGACAGAGTCCTGGAAAAAAAAGTATTCTATAGTTAATTTTGTTCTGGAAGAAATGTGTGTTTAATAAGTGTGTTTGCATGTATTTTCAATTTCTCGCGATAGTGGTCCTGTAGAGTTGAGTCTCTTTTTGTTAGTCCTCTTCAATGAGATGGCTCTTCCCCCAGTTACATTTTTTGTCCAGCCTTATTACATTAGTATTCTTCCATGAGCAGCCCTTTCCATTCACCCCTTCCATTTGCAGGCTTTCCCATGTACAACCCCATTACAATAAATCCCCATTTTTCAGTGTTTGGTTAGAATATTGAAAAATATATAGTTGGCTGCATGAATACTTCTCAGCCATTTAGTTCTCACATCTATTCTCTTCTCAGATGTTGACCATGTGGCGTACCAGTTGCATGGGTTAAATCTGGGAAGGGAGCAATATGAGAATTCAGTGACTGTGAAGGAGCTACAAAAGTTTGCTTTCCTAAAACAGAAAGAATTTGCGATAATTCAGATTGGAGTGAGCTTGAGATGTCTCCCAGAGCAACACTGCTGAATATATGCAAATTAACCATTGTACCCTTAGAAGCTAAACACACCTCCAGAACCGCTGGAATGCAATGATGTGTCAGCTTGTAAAATTGTACAGAGCCATAATAATCCAACATGCATACAGACTGTTTCGGATTGTTTGATCCTCATCAGTGCATGGCACGGATTAATTTGGCTCTATGGAGTAGGGCTTGTGAATCCGAGAGGCACAGACTAACCAGCAAGCTCATGGTGACCCAGAACTCATTGGAGTGTGTAAGGGACTACAATGGTCCTAAAAGGAGCTGTCAGAGCAGGTAACTATGTATCAGGGCTCAAACCCACTAGCTGCCTTTTCTAAGCGCTCTGTGATTTGAAAAGCTCTTGCCAATGCAATGCTATGGGAGATTTTTATAAAATCTCATCGCTAAAGTAGGATCATACCCATAGCATTACATTAGCAAGAGCTTTTCGAATCATAACTGCTTAGTAACGTACTGCTAGTGGGCTCCAGATCTCACTCCGCATGCTCCCCTGCTGAACTCTGAGGAGATTACTGAACTTTTTTTTATAGCGGTATTGTCACCATAAAAATCTAATTTCAACAGCAACTGGTCTGAGTGTATTAATGCGGTTTAAAACCCTAACATAATATTCAATAAAAACATGTTTTCCTACTTTTTATATGCCATACGGTTATCATATTTGCATTTGTGCATAAGTATTATTATTCATTTAGAAGTTATAGGTTCACAAAAGTACAGTTTTTTGCTTTGTGAGCTGACTTTGCATTTTATTAATAACTGGTTTTATTCATTCATTCATTCAGGCAGACATGCTTTGACTCTCTGTGTCGAGCTTCTCCACAGTCAGAGAATGGGCCTGATTCACAAAGCGGTGATAACTCAGTTATCACGCCTAAAAGACTTTAGGCGTGAAAACCTTTGCACCGCTGAGTTAGCACCGCTTTGTGCTGGATATCACGCGCAAAGTCCCGTGCGCAATCGCGCAATTCCGCGCGCAGCGCCCATAGGGTTTAATGGGCGCATCGCGTGCACTGCACCGGGAATTTCGCGCGAGTTTCATTTTATCACGTGATAAAGGGCTTTTCACAGGCGTGCAAACACTTTGCACCGCTTTGTGAATCAGGCCCAATGTGTCACATTCCTCACTTGATACATTTAAGTAAACACAAGATAACATAATCTACAACTTCTGATGCGTCCACATTTTACTGAACTGAACTTTCAAGCTCTGTGTGTAACCCTTCCAATGCTGTTCTAGTAAAAAAAAAAATGCTGGCTGCATATAATATGCTGTAAATAATGTTTTAGAGCAAAGATGAAATGCTGGGTTATATTCCGCTTTAAGTGATAAAGATGCTAATCCTGCATTCAAAACATTTTCTGATGTTATGGTTTGGAGTTATCACATACTTTAGGAGCACTGGCCCTTTAGTTGTCAGTGCCAAACAGTTGGGGGTTCTTTTTATCTATAATATATTCCTCCTCTTCCATTTATTTCCCTGCCTAGCCTATCTGAAACATGATCCTCTGCTCACTTGTGTTTACAAGCAAGGCTGAGGTGACTCTGCGATTGGAAGAGAAAAGAAAAAAAAGACAGTGCGAGTGTCTGAAGACTCTGGGAGGAGGGCAGCTAATGAACACACAATGAGCAAGAGAAGGGGGGGGGGGGGGACAAGAGTCAGGGAGGATATGATGTCAGTGTTAGCTTAGCAAGATGGCCACTGCCTAGAATAGGATTTTCTGCTTTTCCTTTATAAAATTCACAGGAATCATTATGTGGATAGCACAATACATCTGTTATAGTATTTACTATATATCTACTTATAAATGTGTTTTTTATTTCTAGGTTAGCATAGGTGTCGCTTGTTCTTTAAAGAGACACTGAAGCGAAAAAAAATATATGATATAATGAATTGGTTGTGTACTATGAATAATTACTAGAAGATTAGCAGCAAAGAAAATATTCTCATATTTTTATTTTCAGGTATATAGTGTTTTTTCTAACATTGCATCATTCTCTAATATGTGCAGATTACACAACACTCAGCATTCAAAATGATTCTTTCAGAGCAGTCTGTGAACTAATGACCTCTCCTCTGCCAGAGGAAAAGGAAAAACTTAACTAACAGTTGAGATAATAAAAGTCAGATAACAGCTCTCTCCATGACTTTGAAAGTCGTAGAGATAATGGCTTTTTTGTATAGAGATAACAACTGGAGTTTCTTAACTCTTCCTGCACTGGAAACAATTAGACTGATGTATCTGATCTTAATGTTTTATTTCTTAGCTGTACTACACATACAAATCATAATATCATAGTTTTTTTTCGCTTCAGTGTCTCTTTAAGGCGCACTATTGTGAAAAAAATGTTTTTAAATAATATGCACAGTAATGTTTTGCATTGTTTATGTAGAAATAAAAATAACGTGTTAAACTGTAAAGGTGTGACTCAGTCCTCTTACCGATTGCTGATGTATTGGATTTCCCATCAGCACCTCAGTTTCTGATGGGGCTGCAGAGCAACTCACTTAATAGTAGGAGACATATAATGCAGCAGGCCTTCTGATTCAAATATGCCCTCCCTGCAAGGTTGTTGAAGGAATTCTAGGATGTTCCAACCTTCCACAGCTACCTCTCAGGCAATTCAAAGCTGCTGGTTTACCATTAAGGCACTAAAGCTTGAGCCTACAGGCGCCTGATGGTCAAGAAGTGGCTCCCTGCCCAAGTGTCCCCCTCCACTCTGTCCCTCCCCCCATGAAGGGTGGCGAACAAACCAGAGGAGGAGAAGTTTCTCAGCCAACTTCTGGCATTCCACCTCTGTCTCCTGGGATCTCTTTTTTCAACCACACAATGCTCATGACACTGCACAGGGAGGGTGGGAGCCACTGGCACATTTACTATGCATATTGGTGATGGGAATTCCCTAATGCTGGGGGAACAACTACTACCTATACTCGGGGGAGGGGCACACTGGTTATCTAAACTGAGGGAGAGCATATCCGCCGCCTAAACTGGGGGCCTACGTAATACTTGAGACACATCTGGCTTCTTATACTGGGAAGACACATTTGCTACCAATACCGGGGGGCTATGTATTATGAAGGGCACATCTGGCTATCTATACTGGGGAGGGGAACATCTGCTACTTAACCTGGGGACCTAGCTAATACTGGAGGCACATCTGGCTTCCTGTATGGGGTGGGGCACCTGCCACTTGTACTGGGGGGGGGTATTTATTGCTGGGGGCATATGTTTATGGTTATCTATACTGGGGAGCCATCTGCTACCTAAACGGTGGGCCTAGCTAATACTGGGAGCATATCTGGCTTCCTGTACTGGGGAGAGGTGGGGGGGGCACACCTTCTGCCTATACTGAAGGGGCTACCTAATACTTTGCACTGTTGCCTGTGTTGATTACTGAGTTTTCGTATGTCTCTTTGCCAAGCTCTACCAAGTACTATTGTACTATTGTTTGAAAATATACAGTATATAAAAATACTGGAAACACTTTTGCAACACACTCTGTGGTGTTTTATAAGGTATAATAATACAGTATACGTCATAACAACTGGATAATGTATTGTATACAGCACAAAGTTACCATGGGCCATCTACCGCACGATGAATAGAGCAGGATGCAATACATTTCATGCAATACATTATGCTCTACTCATCGTGTGTAACACTTTACGCACAACATTTTGCTTCCCACAATTTAGTGAATCTACCCCCAGTCACCCATATGTCATATTCAAAATTTCCGCTGAAGGATAGAAAAATTGAAAATAGTGTAAAACATTAGAATGGGTGCTAAAATCAGGTAAGAAATATATGAGATGAGGGGATTTGGACAGTTTGGAGTTGGCAGTTTGGACTGGACTATCTGAGTTATTAGTAGCCATTGTAGGAAAAGCAAAAGGAACTAGTTAAAAGGCCATGAATATAGATGGTGATGAGAAGATAGGTAGAGAGGTAAATCTTGAGGCAACCTAAATGCCAGCAGGGATGGATCAGAATTGGTGGAGGAGGAGGCTGTAAAAGAGCACCTGATAGGTAATCGAAAACTTGTCTTCCATGTGCAACTGTCAGTTTGTATACACTGTCTCCTTTGTTCAGACGCTTGTATTTCATGTACAGCATCTTCTTCTTGTGCAACTGTCCCTCATTTTTGTGTGCAACCACATCAAACTTACATTTGCTGCACTGCACTCCATTCCTGTCAGTTTTCCCCGTTTCATGTGCACTCCTTCCTCATGAGCAGCATCCCTCCCAGATCATCTTTGACCTTTCAGCTCTTGCAGAAATCCGGCTCCGTAAGTAGAGTGCGTCGGCGAGCTGCGTATACAACCTCCCAATGTTCACTTCTTTTGCCCTTCAGACTTGAAGATTGTGTGGTGGTTTCCTACTTGGTGGGGGGCATAATGGTACAACTGGACCTTGAAATAGTCTCAGTTTCCTGCTCCATATTTAAAATTTTGATACAAGCTGATTCTAGCAAACCAACCTTGCAAAGTCCTGCTACATTGATTAGTCGATTTTTTCCATTTGTTATATTTGCACCATTCCAATCAGTATTTGCAGTGTACATGTGTATTTTGTTAAATCAGTGTCGCAGCTATTTACACAGGTGGGCCGGGAAAAGCTAGAATGGGGGTTATGAAAGAAAATATTCAGGCTGACATTCGTAATCCCGTGTGCTGAGAAGAGGAACAGCCATATTCATGTCTTGCCTTGCCCCCATTACTGACAGTATTTCCACACTGAATTGTAAAGACATTGTAGTATTTTATTAATAGCACTATTCAAACAGTCTGGGGCACTAATAATAACTGTATTGTGGCTGTCGTGCTACTATTTCTGTTAATTTCTTTTTGTGATGTGGAGTGTTTTCAATCAGTCTCCTGCTCACCCTGGCGCACCTGGCTGGGTGCGTTCCATTCATGAAAGAATTCGACTTAGCATTTAGTGGTAATGTGAAAATGATATGTTTAATGACTCCTTGCTGATTACAAGGATTTATTGTTGTTCCTTCGGCATGGAGGAATATTGTGCCGATTCCAAAAGCAATTATGCCAAATAAACTTCTTTTTTTCAGGCTGTGGGAAATAGATGTATGGAGTTTGGCAATTTAGAGTTCCTTATTCTTAAATTATCTTTAATGCAATAAGCTCTCTGCAAATTGCAGATCTTTCAGACTGATGCTTTGCTATTTAACATTTTTTTTTCTTTTTAAACCAAGTATTACAGTATATTTATCACTGAAGGAACTGAAGGAAAAAAAAATCTGTTAAGAGTTATTGGATTGGGCCTTCAATTGCAATAACATTTCAAATTTATATCTTTGACAGTTTTTCTTTCAACCGTCTTTATTCAAAAAGTCCATTGAAAAACATTTGTAAAAGTCTACAAAATTCAAATATATATTATAAACATATTTTCATTTTATATTGCAGGAGTAAATGTTAAACTCAGGACCTAATGTGATATGTAGAAAAATATGCATATAAACAGACCTGGGTCTCTATGCAATAAATGTTTTCACCTGAGTTATCTCCTAGGAGATAATTTTCATTTTCTCTTTAAACTACATTTTCAGCATTTTACAATTAAAAAGGATCCCAAAAGTTGGTGAAAAAGTACAATCAATTCTATTTGTCGCCGTATAAGACGCATTTTTTCTCCCCCAAAAATGGGCAGAGAAAGTCCCTGCGTCTTATATGGCAAAGGCAGGAAATTTCCGACTTAATAACACCCGCCGATACAGAACCGCTGGCCCGCCGCCGTCAGGGATTCCCTGCCTTTCTGTGCCCGCCTTCCCCCTGCCTGCTTGAGTCTCCTAGCCCCCCGGGTGGAGTGTCAATAGCGGCGGCAACTTACCTTTGGCAGGCTCCCGCGCTGATCCTAGATCATTACCCTTCCCCCCACTAGCCTCCTCTGCCTCCCCCATGCTTGTCATCAGTTCAAGCCGGTCACTAGAGCGAGAAGTGCCTGGAAGACGGATGTCTGCAGTCATCGCGGGCGCACTGCGGAGGTAAGCTACCGCTACTTATTCCTACACCCGGGGTCCAGATAAGCAGGGGGGAGGCAGAGGAGGCTAGCGGGGGGCAGCGCAATGATCTAGGATCAGCGCGGGAGCCTGCCAAAGGTAAGTTGCCGCCGCTATTGACACTCCAGGGGGGGGGGGGGGGCAGGAGACTCGGGCAGGCGGGAGGGAGGGAGGAAGGCAAGGGAGCAAATGAGGACACATGGGGGCACAGGAGGACATATGGGGGCACCGGAGCACACATGAGGGGGCACAGAAAGACACATAGGGGCACATGAGCACACACAGGACACATGGGGGGGCACAGGAGGACATATAGGGGCACAGGAGCACATATGAGGACACACAGGAGGACACATGGGGGGGCACAGAAGGACACATGGGGGGCACAGAAGGACACATGGGGGGCACAGAAGTACACATGGGGGGCACATGAGGACACATGGGGGGCACATGAGAACACACAGGAGGACACATGGGGGCACAGAAGGACACATGGGGGGAACATGAGGACACAGGAGGACACATGTGGGGCACAGAAGGACACATGGGGGCCACATGAGGACACACAGGAGAACACATTGGGGGCACAGAAGGACACATGGAGGGCACATGAGGACACAGGAGGACACATGGGGGGCACAGAAGGACACATCGGGGGCACATGAGGATACACAGGAGGACACATGGGAGACACAGAAGGACACATGGGGGCACAGGAGGACACATGGGGGCACATGAGGACACACAGAAGGACACATGGGGATATGGGGGGCACAGGAGCACACATGAGGACACACAGAAGGACATGTACAAGATGCTCCTGGAATATGGATGCACCAGGTTTAGTATTGTTTTTCCCTGGTTTTTGCCCTCTAAACCTGGGTGCGTCTTATATTCCGGAGCGTCTTATATGGCGCGAAATACGGTATTTTCTTGCTTACTGGTGGCTTAAAAGGCATTTTATGACAAGTTATGAAAATATCACCCAGGAGAAAACTTGGGAGAAAAAGTGAATTGCATAAGGACCCTAAAGTGATACTTATAGAGAGAGCCCAAGGTGGGCTCATAAAATAAAAATGAAAAATTATGCTACCTGATCCTGAGTGGATCAGCAAGCCGCCAAGCTAGAAGGATACGTATGTTATACGCTATAGCAGCATAGAGGGTGATATAGCGGCTGGGAACGCGGAAAATCGGCCGCGTTTCCAGCCTGTCGGCGGCTGTCGCCAAACCCGGAAGTAGCCGCCGGCGCGGACAGGACGATCGGAGCGGGGCTGCGAGGGCACTATCCAGCTTCGGGGGGCTGAGGGATGCCCCCGGTGAGTAAATATCATTTTTTATTTTTGACTTAAGTTTTCCTTTAAAGCCAGTTCTGCTCTATCACAGATGGACAGAGTGAGTATAATAAGCTGAGGTTGGGAGCACATTTGTCTGTCGGTTTTCTGTATGCATTTTCTGCACACCATGGGCTTGATTCACTAAAGGGTACTAACACAGCTAGCACGCCTAAAAGCTTTGCATGTGCAAACTAGGGTGCTAAGTAGTTTGCATGGCCAAGCTGTTAATGTTCACGTGCTATTTTAGCGCGTGTAAAGTTCTTCTCGGCAAAATTATCCGCTTTGCATGCAAAGTATGCTTATCATGCTACTTAGCGCACGAAGCGGATGATTTTGCATGTAAAGCGTTGCACTCAAAACTTTGCGCGCACAAACTTTTGCGCGCATATTAGTATGTGCAAAGCCAGTTTGCACGTGCTGAGTGGCTTTTCACTGGCGTGCTAACACTTAGCACACTTTTGTGAATCAAGTCCAATGAGTGTCTGTATGTGTGGAAACATGCATGTTTTATTACAGAAGTGAATGTAATTGATAGAGATAGAAAATGGGTGCAGTGCTTCACTGCTGTCTGTTTTTATCTGCACGGGGAAAACGCATTCTAGTGTGCACTAACCAATTGAATAACATTCTAGTGTGCACTAACCAATAGAATAACATGGTTCTCTATTTACCTGTGCAGAAAAAAAGGTGGGGGGCATCCAAAGTTTTGCAGAGGGGGGCCCAGTGATTTCTAGTTACGCCCCTGGGTCAGTCCTTACTAACCTGCCCTGCAAATGAATCCAGATATGAGAGAAAGCAAGTTGCACTATAGGTCAAAGCACACTTGGCCCATGAAGCAGGTATTCTGTCCAGCACTTTGCTTACAGTATATACATTGTGTATGTTCACTTTACATTATAGTAGTTGTTCACATTTTTATTATTTCATCTTGGGTTTAGCTAAGTGTTTAAAAGTCTAAAATTCAATATAGATTATACAGATTAGGTGAAGGTAAAGCATGTGTAATCCTGAGATAACTCTCACCTACAACCTCGCCTCTTAAAGGTTGTGATTCAAAGTTAACACAATGTTTAGGTAATAACAGTACAATGACAACAAGGAAATGTTGAAACTGGGCAATATTAATGTCTGAAAAATACGCGGATATATAAATTTGGTGCATGAAACATGTTTCAAAAAGCTGAGATGGGGCATGTTTATGATTGTACTAATCCAGCACTGGGACCCCCTTGAACCTCTCTCACAAGGGCTTATCAAAATGGAAGTGATCTGGAGGTACTAAGGTGAGCATCTGACCTTTTTTTTTTAATTGTCAGATCACAAGATGGTTCGCCACTTTGCCTCAATCTCAAGCATGTCTGGGCCCAGAGAATTTTTTTGAGTATAGCACCAATCTGTGTTCACTGACAGTGGTTTTAGAAGTGTTTCTGAGACCATGCAGTGACTTTCGTACAGAATAATGTAAATTTTTAATTCAGTAGTAAATTCGGTCCTGGAAATCATGACATCTAATATTGGCTTTTGCACTTGTCCCTTCACTATAGAAATTCCTCCTGATTCTTTGAATTCTTTAATGATATCATGCATTATAGATGATTATAGCCTTTGTAATTGTATGTTTGTCTGTGAAGTGTAGTACAACATGGTAAGAATATTGGGTACTCCTCCTCATTTTTACTCCTGATCCCAGTGCTCTCTGGTGTTATCTTTTCATACCCAATAAGGTTACTGACCTCTTGCCAATCCACCTAATTATGTGTGAGATGTTCCAAAAGGTTTTTTTTTACCTTACACATAGTGTAATATTGCCCTAGTCCCAACTTTTTTTTTTTTTTTTTAATATGTTGCTGGCATCAAATTCAAAATAAGCATGTATATTTTCTTAGCTTCAAGGATTGATATGTTGTCTTTTGCACTATTTTCAATTAAATATAGTGTTTAAACAATTCACAATTTTACACAGTGCTTCAACTTTTTTGGAAGCGGGGTTGTAACTAATTAGTGTTTTTATTGCACTGACCCCTTTCTTATAAGTGGGCTAACCTTAGCACACAGGGGTTAAGCTCTTGTATTTTTTATAACATGCCTATATGTAATATATGAGACCAGTGTTACCATATACAAGGAACTGACCCTAAACCCTCACACCTTATTACATTAAAGTAAACATGCCGAGCGTAACCTCAAGTAACTTTATGATAACTTCTGTAAAGCTGGTTTTCATCACTGGGAATCTGAATGAAATTAATGGGGTATTAAAAGGACTATAATTCATAAACATTTTGTTCCTTCCAGTTATAGTATGTTTTCCATATGTCCCCGTTTGCAATTACAGCTCAGCCAGTTAATTATGCAGTAGAAAGAATGCTCTGAAAAGTTTAAAGGTACATGTCACGAATGCTCTGAAAACGTATTAAAAAGGAAAGTCGTTTTTTTTTTCTTTTAGATATACAGGCGAAACTGATTAGTCTAAGGCAACTTTACCAAAGTATATAAATGGTTTGGAATATTTGTTTCTATGGACCGGTTGCAATCTGCATCCTCCTTAAAGTGGAAGAACATGCAAATTGCAGTTGTCTACGCTGCACCAATTATACACTCCGAAAATAACACTTTTTTATGGTAAAACAAATACTACTACCTTTTTCTTGGTGGAGGTGGCAGGCATGTGTCTGCTTTATTCCAGACATCTGGCAGTAGAAGCTGTCATAGATTAATGGTCACTGTAGGGATTTCTCTGTGCAATATTTTGCAAACTCATAAAAAAAAAAACGGTTGGCGTTTTTTCATGCATAGGCAATGTATTCACCTAATTTACATTTTCCCCCATCCTCGTTCTTTCACTAGTCTTAACTTGACAACGGTGGCTGTTTGAGGCTGTGTTTGTTGAGAATGTAGCATGTTTACAGCCATCCCAATGCCTCACCAAATGATCTGGAGTGCTGGTTGATATTGATCGAGCACATTGTTCCCCACCTTACCCCGCCCACGTGAAGCAGCTCTATCATGCGCCACACCATCACCCCTCCTCCCCATAGCGACAAAACTTGTCACTCTAGTCAAATGATGTTTCTGTACAGCACTTGTTCCCCTCCGTGCCACCAGCAGGATTTAGCTCAATCCTGCTGGACGACACTAATATTATGTGTGTACACTTGAGGACTCTTTTCCACTGGGCGCATTTTGATCCAATTTTCAGATCACATGTGATTAGCCAATTGTACAGGAACCACGGTTAACATAGTAAATGCAGTGCCCTGTTTCCGCAGGTACTCTTTGAATTTTGGTCAAACGCACTGCAAGCAGCATTTTTTTCCTTCATCAGAAATCGCAGAGACAATTGCGAGGGTGTGTTGGGCACACACAATAATCACGTAAAAACACACAATGTAAGAAGAGTAAAATCGTTATTGCAGCACATTTGCTTTGCTCATTTCACTGGAAATAGGCTCTTGTACCTTTATTATACACGATGGCATGGTCAGCAAATCGTTTAACGTCAGATGACACAGTGACAGGGAACTACGATAAAATGAGCACATTTTTCATATAACTTTTAGCAATTTTGCAGTCTTTTAACAGGTGTGCGCATGTGCACGAGAGCGTGTACAAATTTGGCATCAAGGGCACGCATGTGCATGTCCGTGAGCATGCGACAGCATCTATCATTCTTGGTTGTTAATTTAACATACAAGAACCCACAGGAGGAGTTAATCGGATGCTAAATTAATGTCTAAGAACCTTAAGTAGTTATTAACATTTCTACAACTTCTCTATGTTATGATTTGACTCAGGGAAGAGCTACAATTTTTTCACCTATTAGTAGACAATATTTAAAAATTCTAGGACAAGTTTCTTGAATCAGTATGTAGACCGTGTTCTAGAGATGGCCCGAGCCTCCGATTTTCGGTTTGCGAACCTCGGCAAAAGTTCGGTTCGCGCAAACTTTCGCAAACCGCAATAGACTTCAATGGGGAGGCAAACTTTGAAAACCAGAAACACTTATGCTGGCCACAAAAGTGATGGAAAAGATGTTTCAAAGGCTCTAACACCTGGAGGGGGGCATGGCGGAGTGGGATAGATGCCAAAAGTCCCAGGGAAAAATATGGATTTGACGCGAAGCAGCGTTTTAAGGGTCGAAATCACATTGAATGCTAAATTGCAGGCCTGAAGTGCTTTAAAACATCTTGTATGTGTATACATCAATCAGGGAGTGTAATTAGAGTACTGCTTCACACTGACACAGCAAACTCACTGTGTAACTCACTGCAAACAGCTGTTTGTGTAGTGACGGCCGTGCTGGACTGGTGCGCACCATGGCGAGAGTACAGGCGATAGCGGTTTTCAAGCCCATATGGTCGCCGGGCTGAGGTAGCTAAATGACAGAACAGTGGCTGTCCAGCTGATCAAATTTGGTCTGTCCACAATGAAGCAACAACCTTATTATCTTGGATGTGCCCCCCCCCCCTTCCGAGACACTCATATAGCCGGCGGTCATTGCTTCATTGTGATACACAAGCCCCTTCACCGTGGCAAGGTAATGATCACGAAGGGGAATTGGCACAAGTACATGCCTTTTGTTTTGTTGTTGCAGCTGCAGTGCAGCCAGAAAAATTAGGCAGGCATGTACACGCACCAGAACAATTAGTATAGTGGCCGCTGCTAGCAGCAGCGGCCTTAAAAATCAGGAATCCACCTGGAGTCCTGGACCCTGTTGGTGGTGGCGGAGAAGGCAGTCAAGCGGCCTGAAGGCAGAGGTGCTGTGTGGGGAGTGACTTAGTCTTGGGGCAGGCAGTCACATGGCGTGCAGGCAGAGATGCTGTGTGTGGGGACTGACTTAGTCTTGGGGCGGGCAGTAGGCCTCCGGGATCCATGCCTCATTCATTTTGATAAAGGTCAGGTACTGAACACTTTTGTGACTTAGGCAACTTCTCTTCTCAGTGACAATGCCTCCAGCTGCACTGAAGGTCCTTTCTGATAGGACACTTGAGGCATGGCAAGACAGAAGTTGGATGGCAAATTGGGACAGCTCTGGCCACAGGTCAAGCCTGCGCACCCAGTAGTCCAAGGGTTAATTGCTGCTAAAATGTGTCTACATCCACACATAAGGCCAGGTAGTCGGCTACCTGCCGGTCCAGGCGTTGGTGGAGGGTGGATCCGGAAGAGCTAAGGCGAGGCGTTGGACTAAAGAATGTCCGCATCTCCTCTTGCTCTTCCTCAGTGACGTCAGGTAAGTCCTCCTCCTCCCCCAGCCACAAACAATATCAAGGGAACATTGAGCATCACAAGCCCCCTGCGACGCCTGCTGCGGTTGTTCTTCTGCCGCCGCCTCCTCCTCCTCCAAAGAAACACCTTCCTCATCACCCAAGTCTGACTCCTCTTCCCCACACGACTCTTCCTCCTCCTCCCCCCTCTGTGCTGCCGCAGGTGTTGAGGAAACATCTGGTTCTGCTGAAAATTGCTCCTACAACTGTTCCTCCCGTAACTGTTCCTCTTCACCCTCCTCCACAGCTTGATCCACCACTCTACGCACGGCGCGCTCTAGGAAGTAATCGTACGGGATCAAGTCGCTGATGGTGCCTTCACTGCGACTCACCAGGTTGGTCACCTCCTCAAACGCCCGCATGAGCCTGCATGCATTTCGCATGAGTGTCCAGTTGTTGGGCCAGAACATCCCCATCTCCCCAGATTGTGTCCTTCTACTGTAATTGTAGAGGTACTGGGTGACGGCTTTCTCCTGTTCTAGCAGGCGAGAGAACATAAGGAGGGTCGAATTCCAGCGAGTCAGGCTATCGCAAATGAGGCATCTCACCGGCAACTTCTTTCTCTGCTGAATCTCGGCAAAGTGTGCCATGGCCGTGTAAGACCACTTGAAAAGCCCACACAACTTCCTGGCCTGCTTCAGGATGTCCTCTAAGCTTGGGTACTTTGACACAAATCTTTAAATGACTAGATTCAGCACATGTGCCATGCAGGTTACATGTGTCAGCTTTCCCAAATTCAAAGTGGAAATGAGATTGCTGCCATTGTCACACACCACGTTGCCGATCTCCAGCTGGTGCGGGGTCAGCCACTGATCCACCTGTTTGTTAAGAGCAGCCAGGAGAGCTGGTCCAGTGTGACTCTCCACTTTGAGGCAAGACATGACTAAGATGGCGTGACACCGTCATACCTGGCATGCAGCATAGGCCCTGGGGAGCTGAGGCTGTGTAGCTGGAGAGGAGATCGCAGCACCAGTAGAGTTTAATTGCCACTCAGCCAAGGATGAGGAGGATGACGACAGCAAAGAGGATGTAGCAGGAGGAGAGGAGGTGGCAGGAGGCCTGCCTGCAAGCCGTGGAGGTGTCACAAGTTGGTCCGCTGCACAGACACGTACTCCCTGCTTGCCATTGGTCACCAGGTTGACCCAATGCCTCCGAGTTGACACCACTTGCCTCTCAACTTCACGGTACAGTCAGGGTATTGCCTTTTTAGAGAAATAATTGTGGCCTGGCATCTTCCACTGCGGTGTCCCAATGACCACAAATTTACGGAAGGCCTCAGAGTCCATCAGCTGGTATGGTAACAGCTGGCGAGCTAACAGTTCCGCCAAGCCAGCTGTCAGACGCCGGGCAAGGTGGTGACTGGCAGAAATTGGTTTCTTCTGCTCAAAGATTTTCTTCACAGACACCTGGGTGCTGTGGCCAGAGGAGCAGGAACTGCTCAAGGTCAGAGGCAGAGTGGAGAAGGGTGGCTGTGAAGGTGCAAGGGAGAAAGCAGCTGAAGATGATGCACCTGAAGGAGGAAGAGTAGAAGGAGGGTGGCTTCTTTTGTGTGCTGCTTTTGCTCAGGTGCTCTTCCCATTGCAGTTTGTGCCTTTTCTCCATGTGCCTTTGTAAGGCACTTGTCCCTACGTGGGTGTTGGCCTTTCTACGGCTCAATTTTTGGAGGCAGAGAGAACAGATGGCATTGCTCTGATCTGAGGCAGACACATAAAAAAATTTCCAAACCGCATAGCCCCCCTGGGGTGATGGCACTATGGTGGCATCAGCAGCTGACGTTGAAGGGCATGTTGGCTGGCTGGCTGTACATAGCTGGCGATACATGGCGCTGGACACTGCCACCAGCTGTTTCTGATGACGAGCTCCCCCTGCTTCTTTCAGGAACTCGTCTTCTCCTACTCCTCTCTGACTCCCTCTCTGAACTGTCCCTCTGTTCCTCTCCTCTATTGGGAACATACGTATCATCGTCATCATCATAATCATCCTGCCCAGCTTCGCTTGCCTCAGACACCTCCAAAACTGCACCAACAGCAGGTACTTCATCCCCCTCCGCACACGTTACGTCCATAGTGTCGCCTAATACTTGTATAATTTCTTCTCTTCCTTGTTACTATCACATCACCACGACCTTGCACAGACCTGCCGGGTGGCCTTCCTCTGGGTCTGCCTCTACCTCTGCCTCTACCTGTTTTGCCCGTTTTGTCCATATCGGGGGGGATGAAGTGAAAGGTATGCACTGACTTGAGTAATACAATGTGCAGTCACACAGGTGCAGTTAACAGGTATGCACAGAGTGGTATATCACACTGCATGCACTCACGTAGGTGGGTGGGTGCACTGAATTGAACAACAGGTAGTAGTAGGTATATGCAGTGGGTATTACAATGTGCACCTGTCACACACAGACAGGTACCGGACAGGCACAGTGACACTGCATGCGCTCATGTAGCTGAGTGGGTGGGTGCACAGTGAACAACAGGTAGGTATATGCAGTGGGTATTACAATGTGCACCTGTCATACACAGCTAGGTACCGGACAGGCACAGTGACACTGCATGCACTCACGTAGGTGGGTGGGTGCACAGTGAACAACAGGTAGGTATATGCAGTGGGTATTACAATGTGCACCTGTCACACACACAGGTAGTAGTCACTGAATGTGCTGGGCCTGGCAGTGGCACACACAGTAGGAATTAGCAAGGCTGTCTATGCAACACAAGTGTCAGTGGGACACACAGAAAAAAAAATTGATCACAAGAACAAGATTAGCTCTCAAAAGAGCTGTTGTGGGGTGCTTTTTTAGCAATAAGAATCAGCAAGGAGCAAGCTAACAAGCCTACAAGAGCCTAACTAAGCTTTCCCTATGAGAGTCTGCAGCAGCTATCGCTTCACTAATTACTGCAGGCACATGAGTGAGTGAAAAGCCTGACGCTGCCTGCCTTTTATAAGGGGGGGGGGGCTCCAGGAGGGAGTGAAGCCTAATTGGCTACAATGTGCCTGCTGACTGTGATGTAGAGGGTCAAAGTTGACCCTCATGATGCACTATGGGGGCGAACCGAAATTCCGGAAAAGATCGCGGTTGTCCGCGATCGCGAACCCCAGAAGTTCGCCGGGAACCGTTCGGGCCATCTCTACCGTGTTCTTTAGTCTCAGTAATTCAATGGCATAGTTTTTCCTGTGTATGGCTCATTAACGCTTCATAAGTGTAGCACTCACAACTGCAAAGTGGAAATGTAAAAACAACAAAGTGCTCTCCAGATGGTGCAGATCCTTATTACTCATGCAGCGATTCTCCACCAACACCCAGGGATACTACAGCACTCCACCTTCACCTTCACTCGCATTCTCTGCAGGATAAACCATACCATAACAATGGCCCCCTGATAGACTCACGGTATTGCAATGCTATGTACACACATGCGACAACGATGAACAAACTTTTAATTGATGAATGAACGACCTAAGTAAAGTTCATTTTAAAAGGTGTGTAACGGTCTGATCGTTAGAAGGAACGTTACATCACGTAAAAGTAACTATTGCGCTTGCGCATAAAAATGAAAAGTTTCATGGAGAAATAGTGAAATGCGCATGTCAAGCCTAGTACGAACGATCGTTTCCAACGATGTACTACTTTTGCAAACGATCGTCGTTGGGAAAAATCCGCCAAGCTAGATCATTCGTTTTGAACGATCTAGCTCGTCCGTCGTTAGACTTAATGGTCGTTGGTTGCTTTTTTTCAAACGATCGTCATTTGAAAGGATCGGGGAACGATCGTTTCAAACGACTATAGTCGCATGTGTGTACGCACCTTAAGTGTTTGCAGAAGCTAGGGGTTGATTCATCTAACTTCCTTAGAACCACATGCAATTCACTTTTTCACCTGAGTTTTCTCCTTGGAGATCATTTTCATCTCCTCTTTAAATTAACTTTTCAGCATGTTACAATTGAAAGAGTACCCAAAAGTTAGTGAAAAACAACTATCACATTTATTCTGAGTATCTTCATGCTTGTTGGTGGCTTAAAAGGCATTTTATGACAAGGTGTGAAAATATTACCTAGGAGAAAACTCAGTAGAAAAGGTGACATATGGGCCTTAGTGCCTTAAAGGAAACATGAGGTAAAAATAAATTGATAAGATAAAAAATTGCATATGTCATCCTTCCCCTAAAAATGACTTTTTTAGATATCCCACAGTTGTATGGTATATTTGAATCTACTGTTTAGATTTTTAATGTTTCATTGTCTGTTCTCATTGACACATGCATTGAAGTATGCCAGAGCAAAAATCTATGAACTATTGACCATTTTTATCTATTTCCTGGTTTCAGAATTTTCTGCCAGGAAAAGTGTTTTATGAGTGTAATTTGAGTGCACACGCACAATGATTGTCACCCGGTGGGATGGGGTCTCAATCCCGCAGGCGATAGTTTGAGGGCAGGGCTGTATAGATGCCTTGCTAGGCTGTTGCTATGGAGGGCTTGTGATGGAGCAGCTAATAGGAAGGATTACATACAGTATGTGGTGAAATTTTATGCTAAACAGCATCTTTATTTAGCCCTAATACTAAGGTATGGGCCTTCAGAGGTAAATAAACTGTGATTGGTCATCCCAATGACAACAAAGGCATTGATTGATACATACTTCCTAAGAACACCTTTTAGTTCAGGTAGGTAAATTAGAGTTTTATTCATCTCAGTGCTCAAGCCTTAATATTAAGTTTTCAGTATATAAAAGGGTAACTATTGCAAATCTATTACAGGTTAGGAGTGACAACAGAGCTGTACTGTTGTAACTCTACTGATTACAGTGGTTAAGGATGAAAAAAAAAATATGTGGGTGTGCAAATAAGTTCCTGGCTTTGCCCCTTATCAGATGAAATAAAAAAACAAGTGTGCGGGTCAGGAGCGTACTTAGAAATCCCCGGGCACCCCTGCAAAAAAAAATATGCCGCCCCCCCCCCCCCCCCCTCATCTCCCTAGGGCCCACTCAGGGACTTTTGTTGGGAAGGAGGGTCGCAGCATAAGAGGAGAGCGTGGCCGCAGATCGGTGGGGAGGGGGGACATTCCCCCCCCCTTCACCTCGGGCTCTCCTCTCAGCGCTTTCCCTCCTGCAATCATTGGTGGTGGCAGCGGCGGCGGCGGCAGGCTGAACACATACCTCCTTCTCGCCGGAGGTCTCAGATCACTAAGTCCTTCATGTAACTTCCTGTGTAAACTGGAGTAGCATGAAGCTCTTAGAGATCGGAAGACCTCCAGCGCTAAGGAGGTATGTGTTCAGCCTGCCTCTGCCACCAATGATTGCAAGAGGGAAAGCGCTGAGAGGAGAGCCAGAGGCCCCCCCGCGGTGGCAGGGGTCGCATCCCCTATTGTTACGCCAGTGGTGCGGGTATTTGACAGCCTAATATTCTATCTTACTATGTAACTGCAAATACCAGGTTTTTGCAATCTATTGTTTTTTCTTTTAGTGAGAAACTGTGATGACCGATGGCAAATGTTGTGGATGCCACATTGGACACCCTGGGCTTCCAATTGGTCCATCATCCTCCCTGCTCACCTGATTTGGCCCCTTCGTAACTATTGTCTGTTCCCAAACTTGAAGAAACACCTGAAGGGGCAACATTTTGAAGACATTCCTGATGCCAAACATGCTGCTGAGAGCTGGACTGAGGCCCAACCAAAGGACTTTTATTTGAACGGTCTAGAAAAGCTGCAACTATGATGTACCAAGTGCATCAGCCTCAGAGTGGAATATGTGGAATAAATGTGTTATTTCATAACTCTGGCTCTCTTCTTCCTGGGAAAAGCTAGGAAGTTATCAGCACACCCTTGTACATCCCTCCAGACCCTTTTAGAGATGCATAGTATAATTCAATCCCAGTTTACTGGCTACTATATGCACCAAGGCCTTGGTACCTGTGTTTGTGGTCAGGTGAGAGCAAGTATTATAAAAATATATGTGCATGAGTGAAGGGGGTTATGGTCAGCTGTGCGGTTCAGTATACCTCTTAAGTACATCTTTAACTACCGGTATGTTTTAAATTAATAGCATTCTTTGTTTTTGCAATTAATTCATGTAATAGTATTTGACACAGCGTTAGACCAAGCACTCCAATGGAGTTAGGAATATGCTAAAGCTGATATGACCCTGATGCCCAAGGGTCGCCGATTCAAGAAACCAAGATCAGCAGCCCCACTCTTGAAAAATAGCTCTTTTTTCAGACACGTAATTAAAATCACATGCCAAAAAAATGGGCTTAGATGCAACTACAGCCCACTGTTTCGAATGCTTCTTTGTCAAGCTGCAAGCTCATAATGACATGCTACATAGACACACCACTTTATAAACCCCTGGTCAGATACAATCAGGCATACTATCTAAAAATAGCGACCAATCAGCAGGTTCCTGTAGTAAGGAGGACCTGATGGGGAACTGCAGATAAAAATAGAACTCCCTCTGACATCACCAATTACATCACTTAGGGGAGGTAATCACTGGTAAAGGAGAGTAGGCTTGGCCAAAAAAACAACTCCCAGCCAATGAGGGCTGTAGGTGACTGGATAGTGTAATGATCAAAGGCTCCGTCTCTGACACAGGAGACCAGGGTTCAAATCCCAGCTCCACCTGCTCAGCAAGCCAACATCCACTCAACAGGAGTCCCCAGACAAGTCTCCCCAACACTGCCACCGCCCACAAAGCGCGCCCCAGTGGCCGGTGCCCTGAGTCCACCAAAAAAAGCTCATCTTTTAGTAAGTCGCCCACCGCCAATGGTCAAAGGCTCCGTCTCTGACTCTCTGACACAGGAGACCAGGGTTTGAATCCCGGCTCCACCTGCTCAGCAAGCCAGCATCCACTCAACAGGAGACCCCAGACAAGTCTCCCCAACACCGCCACCGCCCACAAATCGCACCCCAGGGGCGTCCCGAGTCCGCCAAAAAAAGCTTGTCTTTTAGAGACAAAATTGGATGAGGCAAATATGGTGGCACACCTGTTCGTGATAAATCAGCTAAATGTGGTACTTACCCGTGTTTGGGCTGCCATGTGTGCAACCACATAGTTAAGAGTGATGTTTTTCGACATCCATCAATGGGTACTGAATTTAAAATACGTGGTAGTTTCTCTTGTGACTCTGAGTCTGCAGCTTGACAAAGAAGCATTCGAAACAGCGGGCTGTAGCTGTGTCTAAGCCCATTTTTTTGGCATGTGATTTTAATTACATGTCTGAATAAAGAGCTATTTCTTTAAGAGTGGAGCTGCTGATCTCGGTTTCTTTAATAGTAATTGTGCAGAGCAAAAGAGGTAACAGAATCAGGAGACAATTTTCTGTAAATAACATACAGTGGGATGCAAAAGTTTGGGCAACCTTGTTAATCGTCATGATTTTCCTGTATAAATCGTTGGTTGTTACAATAAAAAATGTCAGTTAAATATATCACATGGGAGACGCACTCAGTGATATTTGATACGTGAAATGAAGTTTATTGGATTTACAGAAAGTGTGCAATAATTGTTTAAACAACATTAGGAAGGTGCATACATTTGAAAAGAAAATGAAATAAATATTTAGTAGATCCTCCTTTTGCAGAAATTACAGCCTCTAAACACTTCCTGTAGGTTCCAATGAGAGTCTGCATTCTGGTTGAAGGTATTTTGGACCTCCTCTTTACAAAACATCTTCATTCAGGTTTGATGGTCATGGACAGCTCTCTTTAACTCACACCACCTATTTTCAATTATATTCAGGTCTGAGAACTGAGATGGCCATTCCAGAATGTTGTACTTGTTTCTCTGCATGAATGCCTTAGTGGATTTTAAACCGTGTTTAGGGTATTTGTCTTGTTGAAATATCCAGCCCCAGCGCAGCTTCAACTTTGTCACTGATTCCTGGACATTGGTCTCCAGAATCTGCTGATACTGAGTGGAATCCATGTGTCCCTCAACTTTGATAAGATTCCCAGTCCCTGCACTTGCCACACAGCCCCACAGCATGATGGAACCACTACCATATTTTACTGTAGGTAGCAGGTGTTTTTCTTGGAATGCTGTGTTATTTTTCCTCCATGCATAACACCCCTTGTTATGCCCAAATAACTAAATTTTAGTTTCAACAGTCCACAGCACCTTATTATAAAATGTAGCTGGCTTGACAAATGTGCTTTAGCATACCTCAAGCGGCTCTGTTTGTGTTGTGGGTGGATAAATGGCTTCCTCTGCATCACTCTCGCATACAGCATCTCCTTGTGTAAAGTGCACCGAATGGTTGAACAATGCATCGTAACTCCACCTGCAGCAAGATGATGTTGTAGGTCTTTGGTGCTGGTCTGTGGGTTTACTCTGACTGTTCTCACCATTAGTCGCTTATGTTTATCCAATATTTTTCTTGGTCTGCCACTTCAAGCCTTAACTCGAACTGAGCCTGTGGTCTTCCATTTCCTCATTATGTTCCTAACTGTCAAAACAGACAGTTGACATCTCTGAGACAGCTTTCTGTATCCTTCCCCTAAACCATGATTATGAAAATCTTTGTCTTCAGGTCATTTGAGAGCTGTTTTGAGACCCCATGTTGCTACTCTTCAGAAAAAAATCAAAAGAGGAAAGAAACTTACAATTGACCCCCTTAAATACTCTTTCTCATAATTGGATTCACCTGTGCATGTAGGTCAGGCATCACTGAGCTTACCAAGCCAATTTGAGTTCCAATAATTAGTTCAAAAGGTTTTGGAATCAATAAAATGACAACAGTGCCCACATTTATGCACCTGCCTAATTTTATTTAAACAATTAAATATCAAAAATAAATATCACTGTGTGTGTCTCCTATATGATATATTTAACTGACATTTTTTTTCAGAACAACCAACGATTTATACAGGAAAATCATGACGATTAATAAGGTTGCCCAAACTTTCGCATCCCACTGTAATTAATAAAATTGCTTATTTTTTACAATATTCACTAATAAATTATTGAATCAGTGTTTGCCCATTAAAATTTATCCTTTCTGATTTACATTCTGAAATTTATCACTGGTGGTGACATTGTTAGTTCTGCCAGGTGATCTGTACAGAATGTTTGTTACTGAGAGTTCTATGCACAGAGGGAGATACTGATTGCTTGACAGGTGGAAACAGCTTTTATTTCCCATAATGCAAAAGATTCACAGACAGCAAACTGTCAGAACCATGGTCATGGCATCACACTGTGGGAGGGGTTTCACCACAATATCAGCCATACAGACCTCCTTGATTTCTCATGGGGAATGTGGGGGTATCAGCTACTGATTGTGATGAAGTTAAATCCTGGGTTATAGCTCCTCTTTAACTTTGAACTGCTTAGTTGATTATTTTTTTTTATATGTAACATAAGAAAACCTGTCCTTGAAGTGCCCGAGCTTTCCACTCTTAAGATCAGGATTTCACAAGGTCTTTTCAGTCTGAAGAGTTCTGCCTTTACTGCGAGGTGATTCATCAGCCCCGCCCAAGTCACCTGAACTAACACTCGTGCATTAACCAGCCTCAGTGTGTGAGCCATGGCCTTCAGGATGGGTGATGATCCTCTGTATTAAAACGGAAAAGAAATAAAATCGGTACACCTATGATACTTGTTTTAAATGTCATCAAACAAATACATATTTGGTTGCAACATGACTAATGCCCTTTGAGTGTCAGCCAAAATAAAATATATGCACCAAAAGGTCACTACTTAAACAGTGTTATACAGTAACCTTTCAATGCAAAACAACAGCTCCAAATTCCAAGGCACTGACTAATACAAATCTTGATTCAAGCAGTAAAAAAATGGACCCTTATACTTACCGTCTGTATCTTGCTATTGGTATATTATTATGAAGGACCGTAAAGTTTGTATTTGGGGAGTGTGTGCCAGTGTGGCTTTCCAACCTGAAGTGGAGATGTGTATGAGGGATGGTCTAGAGATTGAACAAAATTTCTCAACTCGGTCTTCAAGGACGCCAACAGTAGGGATGTTTGTTTGGATTTCACGGAATTGAAATTTACGCATTTCCAATCGGAACTCTGAAATTTTTGGTGGAATTACTGCATTACTACAATTTGGTAATTTTAGCCCAAACACATAACTCGGAAGCAATGAACCAATCCAACAATGCAGAGTCAACCTGGAAGTATTTGGCCAATCAGAGAATGCAAAAAAATGACTAAGAAAACACTACTCGGAAATTGTAAAACGGAACTCGGAAATTGGTTTTCTGCGGAAATACTGCAAATTAACCACAACTCGGTAATTTGAGCCCAATCACAGAACTCGGAAGCATTGGACCAATCAGTGAATGCAGCGTCAATTTGAAAGTATTTGGCCAATCAGAGAATGCAAAAAATTACAAAAAATACGACTTGGAAATCGGAAAACCGCAGAATCGGAAATGCCGTAATCAGATTTCGGTATTTCCGATCATCCAGCATACCAACAGAGCATGTTTTGCAAAAAAACACAAACATTCACAGGTGAGGTAATTGTTGTCTCAGCCGAGCTCATTCACTACCTCTGTTGTTTTCTGTGTTTTTTTTGCAAAACATGCACTGTTGGGGTTTCTTGAGGACCGAGTGTAGAAACCCTGGTCTAGAAGCTTCCTCTTTAAGCTCACCATTGCTGCTCAGGACGTTCTTCTTCTTGTACAGCACTCCCTGGTGTGTACAAGCGCATCCCGCAAGTAATATCTACACATCCTCCAAGAATGAAGCTTCATTCTACAGAGCATATGCAGACCTTACCCACGCAAGCCCAGTTGGGATGCATGCATACATGAGCACAAGACACATATTCTACAGGCTCTTGATGGGGTGTAAGAGGGTCTGGGAGCCTCTGGACCATCCAGATGCCCCTCTATTACTGAGGTAAGTATCTAATTTTCCTTCCTTTTTCTCTTGAAGTACGCTTTAAGTTTAATATTACTTTCTTACCTACTTTTTAGATATATATTTTATAGATCAGATTTTTTTACTTTTTACTAACTATATAAACTTTATATTTTATTTTGCATTTTTTTCCCCTCAAATGTTGTCCTGTAGCACCTTTCTGCAATTTGACCTGCCTCCTTCAGCTTACAGAGTCAGCAGGAAGAGACCTATACCTTATGGAAGTTGGTGACTGGCTTGTCATATGACAGCCCTTTTCTATTATGCTACTTTTAGGGTTTGAATCTGATCGCTAAAGCACAGGGTACAATTAAACAAATGGAAACAATGGCGAATGTTTTGACATCCTAACATGTTTTAGGTGCAATTGAGCTCCTGTACTGAATATAGAAGCTCAACCGCAGTGGTGGCTATTAGGAAGAAACATGATCGCATTGCAGTGCAATTGTGTTTCCTAGTGGAAAAGAGCCCTCAAAATGTTCTGTTACCGAGAGTCACTGAGCCCAGCCTGGTGCTAGGACAGGTCACAGCAGGGCTGTCTTTGACCTAAACACACAACCCTAATGCACAAAACATACCTTTAGGGGTTAATGCCATGCTTGCCATATACAGCAAAGTCCTCAGTATCCGGCACTGGCAGGAATTGCCTGATGCCGGATACAACCGACCAAAAAAGCACAACCTTCCCCTTGCAGGATAGTATACTCACCGAGCCTCCAGCAATGTCCTGTAGTTCCGAGCGGGCTCCTGGCGGCTTTCCAATGTCCTCCATGTATGCATTCCATCGAGTAACCTGACCCACGTCGGGTCATGTGACAAATCGTAAACCGTGCATGGAAGTCAGAAGCCGCTAGGAGTTGCAGGGCGTCGCTGGGGGCTCGGTGAGTATTTTATTGCCAGCATCCCTTTCCAAAAAACACCTTCATAAACAGTCCTGTTATCTCCTCAGGCTTGCCGGTTAGTTGAGTCTTCCAGTTCTCTGAGTTCCACATAACGGGGACTTCGTTGTACTCCAATATTGGTACTTAGATACATTCCTTTCATTTATCCAAGAGTTACACTTAACTTTCATTGGCTGTCTCCAACATGCGAATGCAATTAGGTACATTTTCTATGTATCACTGAGGAAATACTAGAAGGAAAATGAAATAGGCTTTATGAAGTGGAAAAGGAGGCACAGTACCTGGCACCAAATGCAGCAGGGCAGACGCACCGGAGATGGGAACCAAGAGCGTGCACGTCCAGAAGACAGCTTTGGATCCAATGGCTTAAACCAGCTTCTTCAGAGGCAGATTGTACCGGTACAATCTGCCTCTGAAGAAGCTGGTTTAAGCCAGCGAAACAGCTGTCAGGCATCTGTTGCCCCCACTGCCATGTACCTGCATCTTCCCCCACCGGATTAAAGGGATTTTACAAAAGAAGCGGTGCCTCCTTCCTTGTTTTCTACTTCATTGGAAATAGGCTTTATAGTTGATAGCCTGTAGCTAACATTTATGAATTAAATTAAAACGGTGTTCGAAATGTTTATTCAGCTTTATGTTTACAAAAAATATATATTTTTCCAACAATTATCTAAAAAACTGGTTAATCATGACAAGATAACTGATCAAAGACCCAGTAAATGTGACTCAGTTGGAGCAGCTGGTGTTTAGCAGTCCAATGTGTCAGATACCAAGGAAACCCAAAAAACAGGAAATATCAAGCGCAACTCGAGAGAGCATTACTGCAATGAATTTGTACTCCACTGATTCACACAATGATTTGCAGATGTCCTATATAGAGCGTAGCCAAACTAGGATTGGCTTCAGTCGCTCAGGCCTTGCCTTGATGCAGAGCTGACCTGATGGGGTGATTAAGTGAGGATCAATCATCAATGTTCTAGCTCTCTCATGCCTCCACACAGCACTTGAAGCCGTTGAAGAAATGATGTGTGAGGTCATTTGCCTTATTTAATATAAAGTGCTTAATGATTTATTATAAACTCTGCTGTCTGAATCTTTATACCCAGGGCAGATATTGGAGGACAGAATCCATTCATCTGCAAGGTGTTGTAGTTTTGTGACTGTAATCCTGGTTGGGATTATTGACGTTTCTGGTTCATCAAATGGTTCAAGACCCGTATATGTCAGAGAAACGGTGCCAAATATAAAGATGTCTGGAACATATGGAACCTAATGCTAAAAGGAGCAGGATGTAGAATTTGGAAGGAAGTCCAAAATAGCAATATTTACAGAACTGCTTCCAAAAGAGAGACATTTAAAAGCTTTTAGAAATGGTGGAGCGTGGCTATGTGAGGCAGAGGAACAGATGTGTGATTGAGGAGTTCAGCTAATGGGGATCCCGGAGCTCCTGTGACCCCCAAAGTGCTCCGCTGAGAGCAGAACCAAGAAACCTGTGCACGGGTCATGCCACAAACACTGCAGGGCAGCGCTAATAGAATGTTACCTTCTTAAAGAGGGATTGTCAGCCACAAAATCAAATTCCATTTACCCACTGCTCTGTGTTTAACATGCAGCCAGCAACTTTACCCTGCATTGCAAGCACTCCAATCTATTCAGAAATGTTTCTTCCATAATAAATTTTATTTCAGTCAGCCTGGCTCTATTTCGTTCCATTGCTGATGAAAAGGAAGCTTGTCATCACCCCTTCAACATTTCTGCTCACTGATTGGCTATTCAGTGAGCTGCTGAAATCTGATCTATGCTGTGCTCACATGGGTCTCGTGACCTTGAGACTGTACTGTGTGTACTCCTATTTGTTATTGCCTGAAGAAGCGGGAATATACCTGCGAAACACGTTGCACTGTCTATTGGAGTATATAAATAAACTTGTTTGTATTAAAATTGACGGTATTATGTCTACTTCGGGGAGATGAGTCCACCACCGCCTCCCAAGGAATTTGAAAGCTTTTAATACATTTTATTCTTTTGGCGCCTCTGTTCTCCTTACAATATCAACATCCACCCCTGGTGGAGGGGTTGAATCCCCCTTTTCTTCTCCCCATCTACAGAGGGACATCTTAATCCTGAGTGAGTGTTATGATCACTTCTGTAGCATGTACTGCTGGCTGCAGTTTTACTGAAGACAAGCAGTTTTTGATTTCTTTGCGTGCATTTGCTGGCATAGTTTTGCGTGCTCTTACACTGAGCGTTGATTCCATCTGCAGTCGCTCTGAAGTTAATGACAGATTAATATGCTTTTGTGAAAACAAACATTGTCTGTTGCAATGGAGCTGCAATCCCTTTCTTGCAGGCTGCATATCATTGTCTGCCCTTTCCTGCTGTCAGCCTGTGATTGATTACCATTCACCTGTGTGGGAATCTGCATGTTTGCTCCCATTGGATGACCTCAGTAATAAAGGACTGTTTCCTGCAGTGTTCCATGGGCTATCATAGTCTCAGATTCTGTCTGTTACTCTGTCCGGCCCCCACCTCGTTCCTAGTCCGTGTGGACTGCGCTGACTCCTGCGAAGGGGTCAGCGAGTCCTCCGAGTTCTGCTCCTTGTTATCAGAAGTTGTTACTTTGCTTGTCTTGCGTCATATATCGGTTCATCGCCAATATATACGCATACTTGCACGTTTGTTATTTTCTTTGTATTCGTGTTACGTTAATATATCAGTGTCGCTTATATATACGTACTCCAACTGTTTATATCCTGTGTTCAGTCAGTTAGTTAAGTTTTGGTAGGTTGCGCGCATCGTGATCACCCGTGCTTAGCTAGTTCAGTCCTGTTCCTAGTCCTGCTCCAGTTCTTAGTCAGTGTTCCTTGCTTATATCATATATCGGTTTATCGCCGATATATACATATGTCAGTTAGTCGTTTGTAGTTCATTGATAGCTGTAATCGTAATACTCTAGGAAATCATACCTATTGTATATTTGTATTACGTCTGTCTTCTTTGACTCTATTTCCCGACTATTCTGTCCTGTCCTTGTAAGGCACGTCACCGCTGCATTCGCATTGGCTGCCTCATTCCAGTCTGTCTTGGCTTGGACGTTTGCTGTCACTTAAGCAGTGACTAGTTAGCAAGCGTTCATTCTGTTACCTGTCCTGATCTTCTGAGTTCTGGTTTATGCGCTCAGCGCTACCTTGCGCTGAGCCACTATAGTGGAAGGATTGTTTGTGGCTGTTTGGATCTACGCCTGCTCTGTGCATATCTCCTGTTGGAGTCAGTCCTCTCCTCCACTAAACTGGGGATATCCTGGTTCCTTGTGCTAGCGTGTGTACCTCCTTCACGTCAGAATCCGCATTGTGTGCTGACCGTGGAGGATATACCACCAAGCTTAACAGTGAGGACAGGTCTAATCTCCTCAACTGCCTATACAGTGGTTACCTATACGGTAACCCTGACTTGTGAGTCATTTATATACCTCTCATTACCCATTACTGTACATACTACACTATATTGGGCTCTCATTGGCCCCCTTATTTTATTCCTGAGATAAGTTTTGTGAAACAACTGCATATTACTTTCGTGAGTTTGCTAATTTCTTGGCTGCCTATTTTCATTGACTTTATTTCTGCTTTAACTAAATGTTCAACCCTAAAGATTTTTCTGAGACTGTATTAGGCTCATCAGATACTGCACCAGTGTCCATTCACACCCCATCTGGAGTGGATGCATTGCACAGAATAGTCTACAGACGACATATAAGCACTGGAAAATTATTGTGCAGGGTTGGGACTTGTAGTTCTAATTGCATCCCGATAACTGGAGTAGATCCTCTGGTAAAGCAAAGATGTGAACTGATCCTACACATACTGAGGAGCTATACTGAGCACTATCTACCTATACTGAGCACTATACTAGCTATAATGGGGCACTATACTAGCTATACTGGGCACTATACTAGCTATACCGGGCATGATACTAGCTATACTGAGCACTATACTAGCTATACTGGGCACTTTACTAGCTATACTGAGCAATACCTATCTATACTGGGGCACTATACTAGCTATACTGGGGCACTATACTAGCTATACTGGGGCACTATACTAGCTATACTGAGCACTACCTATCTATACTGGGGCACTATACTAGCTATACTGGGGCACTATACTAGCTATACTGGGGCACTATACTAGCTATACTGGGGCACTATACTAGCTATACTGGGGCACTATACTAGCTATACTGGGCACTATACTAGCTATACTGAGCACTATACTAGCTATACTGGGCACTTTACTAGCTATACTGGGCACTTTACTAGCTGTACTGGGCACTATACTAGCTATACTGGGCACTTTACTAGCTATACTGGGCACTTTACTAGCTATACTGGGCATTTTACTAGCTGTACTGGGCACTATACTAGCTATACTGGGCACTATACTAGCTATACTGGGCACTATACTAGCTATACTGGGCACTTTACTAGCTATACTGGGCACTATACTAGCTATACTGGGCACTTTACTAGCATAACTGAGGCACTACCAACCCATACTGGGCACTATACTAGCTATACTGGGACACACTGGGGGATCACGCAGCCAGCATTTCCTACCCCCGGTTTATATGAGGGTCAATCATTTTTTCCTGGTTTTCCAGGTAAAAGTTGGGGGGTCGGCTTATATGCGGGTCGGCTTGCTTGCGAGTATATACAGTACATATTTATTAAAAGTACATTTCTTCCAGAATAAAATGCACTATAAATGACTTTTCTTCTATGCCGCTGTCACTTACAGTAGGCAGTAGAAATCTGACAGATCTGACAGGCTTTGGAATAGGTTATCTACTGATGAGGATTCTCAGTACTTCCTTTATTCTTTACAAAAGCACTGTATGGAAAAGATCTACAGTATATAATGATTGCTGGCCAGCCTCCCTACTTGCTAGCATGCTATTTTGGCAGTTGGACTGAGCAACTGCCATTCAGTAAGTGCTTCAAGAGCCAAGAAAACCCTGAGAATCCCTCATGAGGAGATGGACTAGTCCAAGGCCTGTCAGATTTTTACTGCCTACTGTAAGTGGAAACAACATCGGAAAAAGTAATTTATAGTGCATTTTATTTTGGAACAAATTCATATCTTATACATATGCATGCACATCATTTTTTGTGATAGTGGTCCTTTAAATTTTACATACATAACCCCTGTAGCAGAGTACAAGGTGAGAAGTGGTTGTACTGACTTTGAAATTCGTACAGATAAAATCTGGCTGTGCCGATGTTATGCCAGGTATACACAATGCAATTTCCAGTCAGATTGGCAGTCGAATTGATAATTTCCAACAGGTCTGAAGATCGATTTCTTATAGAAAATCAGAAAGATCGGAAGATCGGAAAATCAATCAGAAATCAGACCGGACTTGTCGGAAATTATTGATTCAACTGTCAGTTTGACGCGACATTGCATTGTGTGTACCAGGCATAAAATTAGATATAACTAGGATGTCAGGTGTCAATGAAAATAAACTGTCAGCTAGCCCACAAGCATGCTAGTGAGAACAGCAGCTGAGTCATTGTATTGACAGTTTCCAGATTATCACGTAAGTATCTTATTTTGTTTCTTGGATTCTGTTCCATGTTCCTACCGCATCATTAGAGGGGCATGTAACACCACTGTGAGGGAGCAAGCCTGTAGCTGGGTTCACATACTGTATAAACATAACGTTTAAATCCTGCGTTTATCTACAGGTGCGTTTGCGTAATGTGTTTTTAATGCGTTTTGCAGTTGCGATTCGCAGGTGCGTTTCTATGCGTTTTGTGTGCGTTTTAATGCGTTTGTGGTTCGCTAATGAAAAACGCATATGTGTTTTGTGTGCGTTTTTTTAATTTATGCAAGTCACTAGGAAAACCACAGATCACAGATCTTTACTTTTTAAATAAAAAAGACAGTAAAAAACACATTAAGAACGCAACACATATGCGTCACCATAGAGTTTCATTATGTGGGTTGTGGCAGCCAGCCTCCATATTATGCAACACTACAAGTGTTTGCAGAATGCTTACTGTAAAATGCAAGTGCGTCGCTGGTCCTTCTGCGTCCCATAGACTAACATTGCTTCATAAGTTGCAGCATTTCCTGCTCCACAAGCGTTTCTGCCATGTGTGCACCCAGCCTGTGAATATTGTTGGTGAAAGCCCTCTTGTACTGTCATTTATCTGCATTTATTTATTTCTTTTTGCCATCAGTATTTTATAATGCTGTTAAAATATATAGAAGGGAAATGTGGGTGGGCCTCGAACTGTTCATTCACAGAAAGAATGTCTATTCAGCTGGGCAATTATAGCTTCACATTCAGTGCCATCTGCTAAGGAAATTTTGTAATGCAGCACGCCCATAGAGTACAAGGTTCCTGTATAAGAAGTCATTTATGTCACCATGTGAACTCCAGTGAGGAGTGCAGAGGTAGGATGAGAATCACTGCAATAAGTTGTGATTTCTTGTTATACATGGAGTTCTTCATTCACACCAAACGTAATTCCCAGATATACTTCACATAGAGTAAACACTTGTGGTCATTATGTCCAATGTGTATATTTTGACCCTACAGGGGCAGAACTACATCAGGCTGTGTGGCAGGGATAGAAGCTGCGGCCAGGTTGTGTTTTAGAAAAATGTATGCAATTTAAATGTTGCATACTTTCAACAATACACTGCCAACTGGATCAACAGAAGCTTCTATTACAATGTTTCACATGTAAATAAATAATCGGACCAGCTTTTATAAGGTGTGCGTACAGTCCTTGTCACCCACACGAAATTGGGACTCAACCCCTTGAGCAACAGTTTGGGAGCCTACAGCTGTACAGACAAATCCCTCTGCTTTAGCAGAGCCACATGTCTTTTGTTATGGGAGGGGGAGGATAGATGACATGAGACATATTGAACCGGGTTCTGGGGAGGTGGATGAGGAAGGGACCAATAAACTGCCAGATCACTAACACACCCTGCAATTTTCTGTCAGATAGATGGGTCGAATAGATAATTTCCGAAAGGTCCGATCTGATTTCCGATTGTTTTTCTGATTTGCATAGAAGTGATCAGAAAACCGATCGGATATGACAGAAATTTTCCATCGATGGGAAATTGCATGGTGTGTACCAGGCATAAGGGCCTGAGCACACTACTACATTGCCAAAAAGACAAATACTTATATCGCGCTTTTCTCCTGGCGGACTCAAAGTGCCAGAGCTGCAGCCACTAGGATGCACTCTATAGGCAGAAGCAGTGTTAGGGAGACTTGCCTAAAGTCTCTTGCTGAATAGGCGCTGACTTACTGAACAGGCAGAGCTGAGATTCGAACCCTGGTCTCCCGTGTCAGAGGCAGAGCTCTTAACCATTACACTATCCAGCCACCCCCAGATGCATTGCTGATCAGATTTCAGCAATGTAGCTCAGCTTACAATAGGCAGGGACATCAGATGGTGCATAGACAGCACTATCTGATGTGCACAAGGATGCATAGTGCAGCAATGGATTATCTAAATGCACTGCTGAGTGCATTGCAGTTCCTGTCTCATTCAGCATAGTTGAATGGGGAAGCTGCAATGGAGAGCAAAACCGGTAGGTCGCATGCCTTATATACATCCAGTGTATTTGTGGAGAGTGCACCACCAGTTTGTTACTAAATGAGGCACATGTGGTACCAGTTTAACCGTGACGAGTTGTAGAATTCATTTGGGTGAATCTTAAAGCTTGGACACACATAACATAAAAAATAGGTACGGACAAACTCAATCCAACATAAAAAGTCATTTTCACAATTATGATCAAATTTGGGAAAGTTTTAGCAAAACTATAAGAGACATATGTGGTAACATTTTAACCGTGATAAGAAATAGAATAGAGTTTACAAAGTTTAGGCTGAGGCCCATGTCTTGTGTATTCTTTTTAGTCACAAACTGAATCAAAGGCAATTAACCACTTTAGGCCCCGCGGTACGGATTTCTCCGTCCCATTTTCCACCCTCATAAAACCAAGGGACGGAGAAATCTATACCTCCCGCGCTACCGCCGCTGTCCGCGCTCCCGCTGCTCGTGTGCGCGCTCCCGCCGCTCGTGCACTCCACCGCCCGCTCGCCCGGAGATCAATGAACGGGAAAATCCATTCCCGTTCGTTGATCTAAGCCCCCGCAATGATCTGCTGCTTCTATGAGAAACAGCGCGATCATTGTGATTTTCCCAGCCTCATACTGCTTCCTGTAAGCGTCCTTCCGGACGCTTACAGGTCGCATGAACACAAACTCACTGTGGCCATCTTGTGGCCAAATAGTAAAACTACACCCTAAAGCATTTTACATATACAAACAAATTAGTTTTACACAATAAATTAACTCATTACCTCCCACACTCCCCAATTATTTTTTTTTTTTGTAATTAAAAAAAAAATTTAAAAAAAAAAATACAATGAAAAAAACATAAATAGTTACCTTAGGGACTGAACTTTTTAAATATTTATATCAAGAGGGTATGACACTGTTACTTTATAAAGTACGGGCTTGTAATTAGGGTTGGATGCAAAACTGAAAAAAATGCACCTTTATTTCCAAATAAAATATTGGTGCCAAACATTGTGTTAGGGAAATAATTTAAACGGTTTTATAACCGGGACAAATAGGCAAATACATTTCATAGGTTTTAATTACAGTAGCATGCATTATTTGAAAACTATAATGGCCGAAAACTGAAAAATAATAATTTTTTCCCACATTTTTTCCTATTTTCCCATTAAAACACATTTAGAATAAAATAATTCTTGGCATAATGTCCCACCTAAAGAAAGCCTAATTGGTGGCGAAAAAAACAAGATATAGTTCATTTCATTGCGATAAGTAATAATAAAGACAAATGAATGGAAGGAGCGCTGAAAGGTCAAAATTGCTCTGGTGTTCAAGGGGTAAAACCCCTCAGCGGTCAAGTGGTTAAATTTTTGCATGTTCTGTACCAAAATAAAAGACTTGTAAAATGAAAACAAAGAGACAGAATATGAAAGAAACAACATATATTGTTACTTTAGGAACTTGGCTCTTTTAAATAAGTATGCCATGAGCGTATATTACTATTATTTTTTGCAAATAAGGTCTTATAATCATCAATAGTGTACAATGAGAAAGCAAAAAACGAAAATCAGGAAAAAGGACACCTTATTTTTGAAATACAATATTGTCACTCATTGTGCTAGGAACATAATCTAAACATTGTTATAACCAGGGTAAATAAATAAAATGTGTGGTTTAACGTATACCGTATTTCGCGCCGTATAAGACGCTCCGGAATATAAGACGCACCCAAGTTTAGAGGGCAAAAACCTGGGAAAAAATATATATATTAAATCTGGTGCGTCTATATTCCAGGAGCGTCTTTGTACATGTTGTGTCCTCCCGTGTACCTTATCTCTCCACCTGTGTGCCCCATCTGTCCTTCTGTGTGCCATCTCCCACATGTGTCCTCCTGTGTCCTCTCCCCCATGTGTCCTGTGTGCCCCTTCTCCCCATGTGTCCTGTCTTCCACATGTGTCCTCCTGTGTCCTGGCTCCATGTGTCCTCCTGTGTCCTGGCTGGCTCCATGTGTCCTCCTGTGTCTCGTCTCCATGTGTCCTCCTGTGTCCTGTCTCCATGTGTCCTGGCTGGCTCCATGTGTCCTGGCTGGCTCCATGTGTCCTGGCTGGCTCCATGTGTCCTGGCTGGCTCCATGTGTCCTGGCTGGCTCCATGTGTCCTCCTGTGTCCTGGCTCCCCCACGTGTCATTCTTTGACTGCCTCCCCGCATGCCTCAGCTTTTCCCCTCTATTTTCCTCCCTCCATGTGCGCATCTCAACCCACCCCCCGTGTCTCAGATATGCCCGCTGTAAATCCTTCCCCCCTGTGTGGGCAATCACTGTGCCTGGCTCCCCCGCGTGCCTTAGCGTTTCCCCTCTATTTACCTCCTGCCCCCCTCCATGTGCGCATCTCCCCGTTCCCCCCCCCCCCCCCCCGTGTCTCCGATGTAAATATTTCCCCCCTCCGGGTCTGCAGCTGCAGCGGCTTACCTAATACATGCCGCCGCGAAGTCTGCAGACAGCCGGCTACTCCATATGTTTCCTCTACTGCGCGGCTACTGATGACGCAATCAGTACAGGCCGCGCAGTAGAGGAAACATATGGAGTAGCCGGCTGTCTGCAGACTTCGCGGCGGCATGTATTAGGTAAGCCGCTGCAGCTGCAGACCCGGAGGGGGGAAATATTTACATCGGAGACACGGGGGGGGGGGGAACGGGGAGATGCGCACATGGAGGGGGGCAGGAGGTAAATAGAGGGGAAACGCTAAGGCACGCGGGGGAGCCAGGCACAGTGATTGCCCACACAGGCAGGGAATCCCCAATGGCGGCGGGGCGGCGGTTTATAGCGGCGGGCGTTCGCAAGTTGGGGATTCCCTGCCTTTGCCGTATAAGACGCAGGGACTTTTTCTCCCCATTTTTTGGGGAGAAAAAGTGCGTCTTATACGGCGGAAAATACGGTAGTTAGCACTTTTTATTGTAAAGCTATAATGGATGTAAATGGAGAAATAGTGTGTTTTTCTGTTTTTTCCTCTTTTCCCTCTAAAGAGAATCTGTACTGTGAAAATCTTACATAAATAAACGTACCAGCCTGATTGTTGTCTTCTCCTAGCCCCCTCTGTGACATTTTCGCTTCTCTTGCCGCTTTCCTGGTGATAAAATCACTGTTTTATTCATTGTTTTTGTAAACAATGAAGATGGCTGCCAAACAGGAAATACATCATCAGAGCAGGTGCCCGTTTGCAGAAGCTCCTCTGAAATTTAACTTGATTGCTGGAATGTTACTCCCACGTGTTTCCTTAGCTGCTTGTCTGAGCTGTGCACTGATCTCTCTGCACTCACAGCTGTTTGAAATTTCTCAGCTCCAGGAGCCTTGCAGGGACACTGGCTGTGAGCAGAGACAAGCCTGTGACTCATACACACACAGGAGAGCCTGCAGAGGGCGTGCATAACTTCTCCCTATCACAGCAGAGAGAGTGCATTCCTCTTTGTCTCGACAAGGCTTGACAACAAAAGAAGATTAGATCTATTATGGAGACAGTGCAACTAGAAAAGGCTGCAGTAATCAAGACCACATAAGAACAGGTATAGGAACTTACAGGATAGAAGAAATAAGGCTGAACATTTTGTTACAGAGTCTCTTAAAAATGCATTGAATATAAGGTAATTACTAAACAAAATGATCACACACTAAAAGCCTAATTTGTTCTGAAATGGGAATAAATGGGAGCAGTGCTGATATGTGAAAATTTGTTTGGTCCTGAAGTGGTTAACAGATGGCCACCTACATTGCTAACCTTACCTTAATCTAGTGCTTACACTTAATCCCTTGTATATTTTATACCTAACACAAACCTGTTCCCTTTACAACAGAAAATAGGCAATAGTGAACAGGCAAAATGCAGTATGTCCAATCACCAACAAGTTTTCTTCAGGAATTGGGGGGGCACCTGTTCACTCTCTGTGAATGTGCCCACATCTTGAATGAATATTCTGGGTGACCAAATTAGCCAAACCCTAACCTACTACTAAAAGACCCTGCAATCCTCACACTATGCACCCCCCCCCCCCCCCCCCCCCCCAACAACATATGACCTTCCTAATCTCTGAACATTTTTAAAAAATATTTATCAACAATGGAATTGCTAATATTCTTAATAACAGCCCCCCCCCCCACTCCCCCTTTTCCTTAGTGGGCAATTTCCAGAAAATGCCATCACCACACATGTACTGTATTTCAATGGCATTAAGTGTGTGATTGTATTAGTGTTTGTATGTGAATTTTCATTCACAATTTTTCTGCATTTTAAAATCAGATGGTCTGCTTATGTTGGTGTGATATGTGTTTCAGTGTAGGTGGAGATGCAGACAAAATGCATTTTACATGAAAAAATCTAGCATTTTCATATCATCAATGAACTTCGTTTATATACACAAAAAGATTGCAAGATGTTATTTCACAGATAAAATGCAGATAGTAATCGCAGAAACACACAGAAAGTTTGTTAAAAAAAATAGTACTGTACAACAAAAAAAGATACAAAAGTGGGAAAATGTAGAATCATGCATGCAGAAAACCACATGCATTACATACAATGATAAGTGTGAATGCCCCCTTAAAGGGAACCAAGTTCCACTTTTTGGGGGGGTTTCTAATAACTACTAGCTTCCCATTATTTATCCAGGGTAGGGTGTGAAGATAGTATCTGTGACCTCCTTAAACTCTTTGAAGCACAATGTCCTATCTAACCCCCCCTCCCCCGCTAATGAAAGCTTTTGTTTGCTCAGTCCTGATTTGCCTGAAACTTCTGCAGGCGGACAGGTCTCAAAGTAGGCTAATAAAACCCTCTACTAAATGTTTTTTATTAATGAGCCACAGTGTTGGCGTGCATATTTAATGTGCTATTGAGATGCCCTGGGTGCCTGGTTCACTTTCAAGCAACATTCAGATTCCTGGGCCTTACATTTACTGGTGGCATCAACCATAGAAGTATATAGGAAGTAAGATACTTGGTTGAAGCAGTCTTGGGAAAGAAGCAGCATTTCTCAGATATGTAGTAGCAACATGAAATAACTGCACATAGAGCCGCTCAGAGCACTGCACAACTACCGGGTGGTATTGCAGTAAATATACCTGTAGCTGTTGCATTGTAAGGTCAGGTGCTGTATCAACATTATCCTAGCAAAGGTGAAACTCCCTCAGGCAATGAGCAGCATTAGATAACACACTATAAATGATAATTAGGACGCTTCATTCTAGTCTAGTGTACTTTAAACTCCTAAAGATGGCAAAGGTCAATCCCTGCGGTGATCAATGATTGCTACAGTTCCTCATGTTACAGTGAATCAGGTCAGTGGTAGTAACTACCAATGAATTAGCACTATATACATCAATTATGTACAATGATTGTGTATATGCCTCTCTGTAAAAGTTTTAATTTTTTTTTTAAAGCAAATTCCTACAAACTCCGTACTCGTCAACATGGAATCACTGCATGGAACAACTTGATTTTATTGTAAGTTAATTAATACTCAACATCTACTGTTACAGTGTGTTTTTTTTTACAATCTGTACATGTTATGCAATGTTGACTGTTGTATGTTTCTTTTTGGTTATATGAAAATGTTTGAATAAAAAGAAAGTTGAAAAGTTGACATCATCAAAAATTAAAGAGGAAAGGAAAGAAATAATCTGCATGTTTATTCGTATTTATTTTGAAGCAGTGAAGTATTTTTAGCCATCAAGTTATGACAGGAAATCTTGAAGCAGAATAATACGATTTATTGGCTAGCTTTAAAACATACAAACAATATAGAGCCTAAAAATAACCACTCACAGTCCAATAAAATGTTCAATTTTCCTGTTTTGTTGATAAAAACAATCCGTTGTATAGGAAAAAAAATGATTTCAATCAAGAAATATGATTGAATTTCCTGTTTTGCTTTCAATATTCTTTGATCGACTGTAGTGGAAAATGCTGATCAGTTTTTCACAAAATTGAAGAGTGTAGGAAAGATTGTAAATTTCTTGATTTAGCGACCCAAGTGAGTTCTTGATAATTTTTTTTTAATTGGGGAAATTGAAAACCTGTATGATACATAGGTCATTTTTTTTAAAAGTTACAATCAGTCGCAAAATAGATAAATAGAAAAACATTGTATCGTGTGTGGCCACCTTAATGGAAAGCTATTAGACCAAAAGTTAAAGCTCCGTACACATGCTTGATCTAAGTCGGCTGAGGAGTTAGATAACGACCGCCAGAGCTGATAATCCGGCGTATGTATAGTAGCTCCTGACCAGTGACTGCCGCTCAGCAAGTGATCCACCAGGCAGATCAACTGGACCGACGGCCGATACCTTTATTGCCCCACCCATCATATGATGTCATAGCGGCTCCCCGCATAGCAACAGAATGTGTTGTCAGCTGTACAGCTGACTCCACCTCTGTACAGACTTAATGTCGCCCATGGGATTGGCGCCTCATCCCCATTGGCCAACATCAACCAAGCGTGTTTATGGCTCTTTACTCTTTCAGTCCTTTAAAGTTACCCAAGAAATGGTATCATCCTGATTAAAGACTTCCTGCTATGAATCTGTAAAAAAATGACTTATCCCTTTATTCATCAAGACAAATACCATTCCTTCACATGTCCCCGATATTTAAATCAGCTAAGAGTTTAGCTTAGCTTGGTTGCATATCTCAATTCAGAGCATTAAGCCATGCGGATCTCCTGATAAACTAATAGAGATATATACTGTCCGTGCATCGGCATATGAACCGTGAATTAACTTTAATTGCAATGCATAAAAATGTTTCAGGTCTTGAAAATGAACCAATAGGGTCACAGAATGTGCATTGACCTGACACCTCTTTATTCCCCTAGACTCATGGGTGATTCATTCTTTGGATATATTTTATGCTGATTTAGTTTGTAAGTTTACATGAATATTGTTATGCATCGCAATTAAAGGTGATGTTTTATGGTCTGTACTCCATGAACAGACATAATTTGTTTCTCTACAATATGAAATGCCCAGCAGCTATTTTTTTTTGTGGCAAGGGATGGATTGCTGACTTATAACCAAAGGAGTATCTAGGGAAACAGCGCCTATGGCAAACACTGAAATCCGCCCCCGAGGAAGGAGGTGCACCCTCCAAATATTTAGTCACGGTTGTATTGGTTGTGTCCAAGTTGAGGTGAAGCAGGGCCTGTAAGTATCGCAATAGGTCAGCCAATACATATGCTTCAAATAACAGGCAGCCTGTTTCCCCCGAAAGATGTAACCAGGCAGCAGAATGTCTTGCTGATAAAAACTAGAATCTGTATGGAGAACACCAGGGGTGCTACGGAGAAGACTTTACCTGCTATTTAAATGTTAATGAAACATCTGCTAGCCTTAGGCGGATTGTAGTGGGGTGAGGATCATTCATTCTTAACTCTGCCCAAGTTGCCAGTCAAGGTAGAACAGCAATATACAAGTGATGACAGAAGAGTGGGGCTCAACCGAAAGTGGAGATGGCATCACAATAAATATTCCAGTGAATCTACCACAGAACAGCTGGGAAATAAAAAGAAATGAGCAGCACGCATTTGGCCAAGTCAAAACCTGTATCGAAATCCAACTGAGTTGTGGAGTGATTTGAAACAGGAACACCTTCTTGGAGTTGTTTCTGCTGAAGTAGTCCATACAAAGCATCTTAGGCTAAGCTAGCCAAGGATGTACTTTCTCCAGAGAAGGAAATTGCATTTCTTATTTATTTATTTTTTTATTGTAAATTCATTTTATTTTTCTAAAATACACCTTTATCTGTTTATACTGTTAGAATAAAGAGAAAATATGAATATATTCACACACGGTTAAAAAAAAAAAAACTACGTTGGCTATACTTACTATTTTACAGGATGGTATGCAAGCAATAAAGACTGAGAAGGAAACTCCTAGGCTCTTGTGTCTGAACAAATACATATTGTATAAAGGCCCATACCCACCTCACAATTTTCCCAACAATCTTCCCGACGACCAGTGATTTTTTGAGCAAGGAGTGGTCATTTTCACAATCTCGCGACATGGGTACAGGCACATTATCACTTGAGCGTCATTTAGTATCACGCGGCGATAACGACCACCTTGGCGGATCGGATGTTCAAGATCTCTGATGATTCCCATGCAAAATACCACGCTCGCTTGAAGTGTTGCTGGTGCTGATCGTGTGCTGTTGATTATATTTGCCAGCAGGAAGATGGATCAGGGAGCCCTCGTCGTCATGGGACATCGCTGTGATCCATCTTCCTTCATTGTGAGGTGAGTATTCAGTCCACCATCACTAAGAACTCCCATGTGTGGCAAATAGGGCCTACCAAAGGTTAGACAGTAAAACCTCAGTGGGTTTCCTCCAGGTACCTCAGGCTTTTCCCACGAGCCAAAAGCATGCTGGAAGTTTAACTGGCTCCCTGCCCACCTCCCCTCTTCAAAACAATCGGTCCTGGAATGCTGTAGAGACCTTATATTGACCTTATACACTGTTAGCCCCCCGGAAAGGTTTAGTGATGAATATTGGTCAATGTACTGTGTAAAGCAAAGATAGAAAATGTGATAGTTCTACATAAATAAATAATAATTAAGGATGTCACCTAAGGCATTGTGAAATTGGATTCTCATTTGGATACTTGAGAGTGTCTTCAAGAGTTTTAAGCCTTTAATCCTCAACATCTTTAATTACTTTAGTTCTATTATTAGACTGGAGAATTAAACCACGGTTTCCTTCACATTAACATTTTGTTTCTTTTTTAACACCTTTATCTAATTCCACCCTCCCTTTTTCTCATTCCTAATACTGACTTTTGCTTAACCCTAGCCTAACATTTTGTATAAACTAACCTGACTCTATAACCTTGAAATATTACATAACCCTAACTTTCATTCCAATCTATACTGTATACCCTTTCCTAGCCTGATATTTTGCCCAACCTTAACTGACAATGCCTGCCTAACCCTAAATTCACCTAAATCTAAACACTGACTCTTTTAATGCTAAACTATTTTAACATCCCTTACTGAAAATATTGCAAATTCTTGCCTGTTGGGATGATAATTGCTCCAGAGTCCAATAAAACAGAAGTGGAGCCTGCTGCTTTGTTCCATAAAGTCCCATCTACACTGTACAATTTTTTGTCCGATTCGATTCATTGATTCAATCCGACATGTCATGCAAAATAATGGCAAATTGAATCGAATCAAATCGAATCCCGATCTGACATGTGGGATTGAATTGAATCGATGAATCGAATTGCACAAAAATTGTGTAGTGTAGATGGGGCTTTAGACTGCTGAGAATGTGTGCCCTCACTACATAAAAATCTGCTTATCTAATCAGTGTGCAAAGATACAATAAAATACAATACATTTGTAAAGCGCTCTTCTCCCATAGGACATGGTTGTGTCTCAGATCAATACAGGAATGCTGGCTGGACTGTGTTACAGAGGAGATAGTCAGGCATTCATAAATTACAGACTCAAGAGGTGGGTTTTCAGTTTGGACTTAAAAGGCAACTGAAGTGAGAGAGATGGGGAGGCTGCCATATTTATTTACTTTTAAACATTGCCAGTTGCCTGGCTGTCCTGGTGATCCTCTGCCTCTAATACTTTTAGCCATAGACCCTGAACAAGCATGCAGCAGATCAGGTGTTTCTGACATTATTGTCAGATCTAACAAGATTAGCTGCATGCTTGATTCTGGTGTGATTCAGACACCATTGTAGCCAAATAGATCAGCAGGACAGCCAGGCAACTGGTATTGTTTGAAAGGAGATAAATATAGCAGCCACCATATCACTCTCACTTCAGTTCCCCTTTAAATGCTTTCAGGGGTGGAGCTGTCCTAATTAGGTGTGGCAAGGAGTTCCAATGTGTAGGGGCAGCATGACAGAAGGCTCTGTTTCCGAAGGTTTTGAGGTGGACTCCAGGGGTGACCAAGGTGTTACATTCTTTTGATCAACCAGTGCATTAATTATGCAAAAACAATAATAAAAAAAATAGAGCGCTTTGGCCCTCTGACTTAAAAGCCCAACCGGCAGCTTCCACTGTGACAAACAGAAAGATTTCGGGAGATAGCTTTAAAATATCACCTAGGAAAATAATATTACAGTAAATTAAATAAGGACCACTCAGTTTTTATTAGCAGACACTTGAGGATAAGTACATTTACAATCCAAGGGCACCACCAAATGTTAGCTGAGTTTTATTATCATTAGCTTAAGTTTGCTTTAAGCATGTGCCTCTTTTTATCTCTGTACTTACATAAAATAAATAAATGAGTAAGCAAAGCATATATCCCAAATCCCAGACATGATGAGGAAAGGCTCTAGGCATGGGCGTCCGCAGAAAATTTTCCAGGGGGGGGCAAAAAGTGGGGAGTTAAAAATTTGGGCTGGTGTTGTGTGGCGCGCGTAGCGCGCCAAAAAATGGAGCTACGTCATGCGGCGCGCGTAGCGCGCCGCGCCGAAAAATGGGTGTGGTCATGAACCAGAATGTGGGTGTGGTCGTGGGTGGAGACAAGTTTACATGAACTAAGCAATGGTGGGACATTAGATTAGGACAATGGTGGCGAACCTTTTGGAGGTCGAGTGTCCAAACTGCAAAGTCACTTTACTATCACAAAGTGCCAACAGCAATTTAAACTAAATACAAACGTTTTAACTCATACATGAACATTATGGAAAATTAAGTTGAAAATAAACTGTGAAGATAAACAATTTCATCCATCGTACTCCTGAAAAAAATTATTCATTTTTTTTAGAACCTCCCAGTTTCATTTTCTGTTTTAAAAAGCAGAAAAAGTAGGTTTAATGCTATTGTCTCATATGATGATGATTCAGCTTTTTCCATAGTCTCGCAGTTAGCAATCATGTGACCCCCAACAAGACAAATTCAGCAATCATGAGGCCCCCCCCATCAAGACAAATTCAGCAATCATGAGGCCCCCAACATGACCAACTCAGCAATCATGAGGCCCCCAACAAGACAAATTCAGCAATCATGAGGCCCCCAACAAGACAAATTCAGCAATCATGAGGCCCCCAACAAGACAAATTCAGCAATCTTGAGGCCCCCAACAAATCATGAGGCCCCCAACAAGACAAAGTCAGTAACCATGAGGCCCGCAACAAGACAAATTCAGCAGTCATGAGGCACATAAATAGACAGCTTTTCACATAAATAGGCAGAATGCCCCCTTAATATGTAGACACCTCTCACCTGGCAGCAGTTCCCCAAAATACACTCAATCTGACAGCAGTGGTTCCCCAAAAATAGGTAGCCCCAGGTCTATAGGTGTCCCCAGAATAGGTGGCCAGCGGTATAGATGTCCCCAGAACTGGTAGCCAGGGGTAGAGATGTCCCCAGAACAGGTAGCCAGGGGTATATGTGCCCAGTATATGTAGGCACGGGTATATGTCCCAGTATATGTAGGCAGGGGGTATATGTCCCAGTATATGTAGGCAGGGGTATATGTCCCAGACAGTATATGTAGGCAGGGGTATATGTAGGCAGGGGTATATGTCCCAGACAGTATATGTAGGCAGGGGTATATGTCCCAGACAGTATATGTAGGCAGGGGTATATGTCCCAGACAGTATATGTAGGCAGGGGTATATGTCCCAGACAGTATATGTAGGCAGGGGTATATGTCCCAGACAGTATATGTAGGCAGGGGTATATGTCCCAGTATATGTAGGCAGGGGTATATGTCCCAGACAGTATATGTAGGCAGGGGTATATGTCCCAGACAGTATATGTAGGCAGGGGTATATGTAGGCAGGGGTATATGTCCCAGTATATGTAGGCAGGGGTATATGTCCCAGACAGTATATGTAGGCAGGGGTATATGTCCCAGACAGTATATGTAGGCAGGGGTATATGTCCCAGTATATGTAGGCAGGGGTATATGTCCCGGTATATGTAGCCAGGGGGATATGTCCCCAGAAAAAGTGGCCATGTGTGCAGGAGGAGGGGAGCAGCGGAGAGAAGAGGGAGAGCTATGGGCACTCACCTTAGGGGGCTCTCCCTCCCTCTCTCGCTCTCCCCTCCGGAGTCCGGAATGAAGTGTGCAGCGGCTGGCAGCGGTGGGCGGAACTTACCTCCTCTCGTCGCACGCGCCGGATGGATTAGCCGCTACTCTGGCCTGATCCAGACCAGAGTGCGGCACCAGAACTTCCGGCGCAGGAGCGAGAGGAGGTAAGTTCCGCCCACCGCTGCCAGCCGCTGCACACTTCATTCCGGAGAGGACAGCGAGGGAGAGAGAGACCCCTAAGGTGAGGGAAGGGGGGGGAGACGTCCGCCCTTCCCCACTGTGCCCATAGCGCTCTCTCTCTTCTCTGCGTGTTCCCCTCCTGCTGGCTGCACGGGCACGCGGCCAGGGGGGGGCAGCGGGCGGCCAGGCTCGGGCAGATGCCCGGTTTTGCCATATGTGCGGACGCCCATGGCTCTAGGTGGAGCTGCAAGTGAGTGTGTTTGGCCTTCTGTGTTCTCCAGAGAGCCCTCACATCGTTGGCCTGGTTTCTTTAAGACTCTCAAGCACAGCATAACAATGCTACAAAAGTTAAACACAACAGCATCATGATATTAGCCATGCATTCTATATAACGCCGTGCCAGCTATTGCAAACATTACAAAAGCAGCAATGGTTTGCTGAGGCATAGATAATTAATTACAATGCTAAAACGGAACAGGGGGTTCTTATACGGGATTAATACATGACACAAGATAAATTGCCTGCTTGTTTTGCAAAGTAAGGTTGCCAGTACATGGCTCCATATTTATAAAGAATGTGACCTATCAAGCTCTGCAGGGGTTAAAGTGAGAGATAATCAGCTTGTGGCAACATCTGAAGTGCTTTTATTGCTTGTAAGGACTTGGCAGCCTTTAATTACTGTGGCATCACTTTCCTTTCCATGTTGAAGAGGAAATGATTACTTAAAGGGGCCCTGTATATAGTGGGGCTAATTTACTAAACTGAAGGAGTGTAACCTGCGATCCTTCAGCTTAGTACAGACAGCAGTTGTGGCTCTGATTACCAGCCTGGATGCCGTTCCATCCTGCCTAGGCAGCAACAAGGCCCCAGATTTATACTTTTTCCACCCCTAGGCCAAGTATGTTGGGGCTCCCCTTCCATATGTAGCAGTCCCCTTCCATTCCATGTGTAGCCCTCACTTCCATGAGTAGCAGCCATGTACTGCGGCCCCTTTTTTTCATGTACAGCTCCCTGGGACACCAGCTTCCCTTTTTCATGTGTTGCTCCCCATTTTTAGCCTTCTCTTTCATATGTAGAAACCCTTATTTCAGGTCTAGGTGCCCCTTTGGGTTGCATCCACCCAAGGCCTGGGCCTTTGTGGCCTTTCCAGAAATCCAGCCCTGGGCAGCAAGTACCTACAAAGATGGATGACTCCTGATTCTGCCAGCATGTGCAGAAAACCACAGACAGCACATAGACATTTAACTATTCATCAGTAGGCATCACACTGCATGGATGGCTAGCTATACATTAGAGTGTGTCCCCCGGCAGACTGCTTCATTTAACTGAGCGCCGCTACACATTAGCAATCCTTTGGCGCCCTGAACTAACTTTGCACATATCAGGCACATTAATGACCTGAAGAAGCGGCTTCGGCCGAGAAACGCGTTGTCGAGTGCAAATAAAAACATTTGACTTTTACCTTGAACTACAATTACTTTTGTCTAGAATAGGAGACATCTAAGGTAGGGCATAGTCCATATTACTATTGGGATACTACCATATAGAGAAATATATATAATTATCAAATATTTTTACCAATGGGCACCTCCAGTCTCTTTGTCACTTAGCTATACATGCTACTTATTAAAAAAAAAACACGCAGTGGCTATGCAATGTGATGCCCAATGAACAATTGTTTTTATCAAATAATTATCTATATACAAACGCATATACAAATGCAGTGTATGAAAGACTTTCTTCCCCTTGTATAATATCCTTGTTGCAGGACAAGGGGCTGTTCCCCGTCTCCATGTGCCCCAAAAAGGAAGTTGGAGGATTATGGTAGTATCTGGTCACCCACTTAATACCAGGGTGACCAAAGAGCCATTCTCATTCAGGTTAATAGGTAATAGGGATCTTACAGCAGAAACCCTACCCATCTGCCTTATATGCAGGAAGTACAGTACTTGCAGGCTTACCCAGTGCACTGAGTTTAGGGAGGCCCCTCAGTCATCACCAACCCATGGGATTCTTTAAAGTGTAACTGTCGGGCATAAAATAAAAAATCAATTCTTTAGTTTTATCTGGTAAACAAGTAATAAGGATGCTAACCAGGCAATCCAAAAGTTAAAATCTCTATTACTTTTCTTGTTTATAAATGATCATTCCCCAGTTTACCTGACTCTTATTTGGTACGTTGCCGCACAAAGGAAGTTGCAGGGCATGCTGGGTTGTCTCTTTTTGCTTCTTTATTTCCCCTCAGACTTAACTAATGTACAGAAGCAAAAAAGGACAACCCAGCATGCCCTGCAACTTTTTTTTTGTGGCAAAGTTCCAAACAAGAGTCAGGTAAACTGGGGAATGATCATTTATAAACAAGAAAAGTAATAGAGATTTTAACTTTTTAATTGCCTGATTAGCATCCTTATTACTCGTTTACCAGATAAAAGAAAGAATTGATTTTTGATTTTATGCCCGACAGTTACACTTTAATGCCACAGATTCAGGTTGCGGCCCCACTCCGCAACTTCACTGCAATAATGGTTGGACTAGACTGCTGGCATTGCACTGTGGAGGTAGTTCTTCATAAGGAGATAACAGGTCAGTTCAGTTCCAAGTGGAGGTGAGGGAAGGTAGAATTCTGAGAATATCCAGGTCACAGGCTGAGATCCAAGCAGACAGTCAGCAGGCAATGTTTGAGCCACAGGCCAAGGTCAGGGCAGTTAGGCCCGGTTCACACTAGCGGGCGCCGTCCGGAATCGCCGTGCCGGAGCCGGACCGCATGCGGGACGGACGGAACGGACGCACGGCATAGCAATGAAAGCCTATGCGTGCGTTCACATGCGTCCGTTTCGTCCGGACCGGATCCGGACCGGATCCGGACTCCGGCATAAGACCAAACATGCGCTATTTTTTGGTCCGGCTCCTCCGGCAGCCGTATCCGGGGCGGAGCCGGACTGCACCATCCGGCCAATACAAAGCAATGAGAACCGGAGAGCGCACAACACACTGGCTAAAAATCCGGATGTTCTACCCCACTTCCTATGCGGATTGTTGCGGCGATTTTGGATGGGGACACATGGGCAAGCATTTTGGAGTGGATCAGCAGTGACTTTAAACGAGCTGGAGATGTTGGCAGCATGTCGGAGGTGGAGGTGAGTGCTAAACAGCGGAGGGCCTGATTCCACAGGTCCCCCTTCTGCTGACCTCCCAGACCCCAACATTTTATTTGGTTTGTACTAACTTTTGCCAAACGGATCCGGATCGCATCCTGATGAACACCTGATGCAACCTGACCGGATCCGGATCGGATCCGGATCAGAACCGTACGGTTATGATCCGGATCCGGTCCGGATCCGGTCAGGTCATCTGGTCCGTTTGGCAGAGAACCGCAAGTGTGAACCGGGCCTTAGACCACAGACAGAAGGCAAGACCATGGACTGAGGTCAAAGAAGGAGCAAGAGATCAGGGAAGGGGAACTGAGTCAGGAACAGGAGCAATAGATGGCGTAAGGTTGTGCAGGATTAGGTAATAACAGGTATGCACCCTAGTCAGGGTCAAGAGCACAACCACAAGCTTAAAGAAGTGACACCGAAGCAAAACAAAATAATAAATGATGTAATGAATTGTATGTGTAGTACGGATAATTAATAGAACATTAGTAGCAAAGTAAAAAGTCATGTTTTTATTTTCAGGTATATAGCTTTTTTTCATAGCATTGCATAATTCTATCATATATGCAATTTACAAACCACACTGTATTTTAAACTATGAAACAGAGCAGGGCTAATGACCCTTTAAACTTCCCTGCAGTAAAAATCGTATCTGAAGCTGCCTGTCACTGTTTCTTGGGAAGTATAAGTGCCTCAGAAAACAGCACTGTAGCTGACCGAAGTTGGGTCAGAGAGCTCAGAGAAGCTCTTTTGCATAGATAACAAGTGAAGTTTCTTAACTTTTTCTGTACTGGAAACAATACGAGACTGGTTTCTGTGCCACTAATGTTCTATTTCTTAGCTGTACAATACATACAATTAATTATAAGTTTATTTTCACTTCAGATTCCCTTTAATGTTAGAGTGGGGTCTTATACAGAAAAATCAAATGCTTAGGTGCAAATTATCACTTGCCATGCTAAACTGCATGCACATGTAAAGCCTAGTGCAGTAATGCCCATACTATATGTGCAAATGCCCCCATAAGACAATGCACACAAGAACCCACTAGGATGTCCAGGACAAAGCAAGAGCGGGTTAGTTTGACATTTTTCTATGGTCAAAAAGCCATAGCCTGGAGCACTGTGATGACTGGGAAATACATAGTGAATTCCAAGTATGCCATGGCAAGTACACACAGCCTGATTTATTTTGTGGGATATTTTCCTGATTGTGGGTTAACATCCTACACTGTGAAGCACAATAGATTAAGGGAGTCGTATAGCCCACCAATCAATAGACACATATTTATCAATTTTGTGATAAAAGAAAGGAGGATTTCAATTGCAACACCAATACAATTCCTAATCATAAAACATAACTTTTATTAATCCAATGTGTCATGGTGTAACAAACTTCACATGCAGCCTGATGCGCATTTTGCGGCCGCAGACAAGTCATTCTTCAAGGGCACACAGTGTAATTCTGTGCCTTTATGATCATGGGGACATACACTATTTCCTCAGGTAGACCATACTAGTCAATATTATACCACTGCAGACCGACAGCAAGATCAGTTCTTTGGGTAGGTACCACCTGAGAGAAGCTGTGCAGTACAGTTATAATGTAATAAGCAGAGTGGTCTGCTCTAAGTACAGTCAGGGGAAACTGGTCAAGATTAATAAGAGGCAGATCTGATAAATCCCCAATTTACTACGTAAAGCACACCTGAAATGAGAGGGATATGAAGGCTGACATATATATTTCAATGCAAAATTCCTGGCTGTTTCTCTGCCTTTTATAGTTTTAGCCATAGACCCTGAGCAAGCATGCAGACAAGCTGTTTCTGACTGAAGTTTAAAGTGTGTGATTCAGACACTACTGATGCATCAAAGATCAGCAGGACATCAGACAACTGGAATTGCTAAAAAATAAATAAATATGTCAGCCTTCATATCCCTCTCACTCCAGGTGTCCTTAACCTCTCCAAATTAGCCAGTACACTGGTCACTTGCTTTAAGTCTCTGTTTTATGGCGAAGCAGGTAAAAAGGGTGCCCAAAGCACCATGGAATAACGGCGCTGTCATATGTGGAAATGATAAAAGCCTCAATTAGCTGTAATGGCTGGAAATTTGGGCAGCCAGAGGTGCCTGATAAAACAGCAAGCGCTGGGGCTACCCGCTATGTAAATTGTGGTTACACCGTGGCTTTGCAGCAGGGGGGAGAGTTAATGGTTAGGCACCACAGAAGGGGGGTTGAGGGTTAGGCACCACCAGGGGGGGTCTTAGGGTTAGGCATCGGTAGAGGGAGGGTTCTGTGTAAGAGTAGGGTTAGGTTACCTCATAGTAGAGTATTGGTAGAGATTACTTATCAGAATTAAGTAGTAAAATATCAGCATATTTTACAGATATTCTATAAGTGTCAATATCCGGCACTCTTTTTTTTTTCAGGCATCTTTATTACATTTACCCGTGCCTAGGTGCTGTGACAGCTTCCCTACTCACTATCAATACAGTGGCAGACAACCCAAAAGCGCGTCTTGTTTCACTGCGTATCAGATAAGTCAGTCAAGGATATCCATTCCAGCCAGAGGCGGGACAAGGTCCTCCAGCACCCAAGGCTGAGACACCAAAGTGCGCCCCTCCATCCCTGCCACCCCAGCCGTCACACACTCATTGCTATTAGACTAAGAGGCGCCACAGGGCCCACAACCTCCCCAACACCTTAATATCTAGTTATCTGGCTTGCAGTCACTGCTATGTATCCCCTTTTCTTATTTATTTCTGCTTCAAACACAATTAGGAATGACAGCTGAATGAATTCTGCGCCCCCTCCTACACTGCGCCCTGAGGCTGGAGCCTCTCCAGCCTATGCCTCGGCCCGGCCCTCATTCCAGCATTGCAGGTTTAAAAACTTTAATATAAAACGCCAGGGACTGTGTGACAGGCATATACTCTGGCCGCGGAACACAGAGCAGCACGTCGCCTTCAATCCACCCGGCTTCCACGTCTGACGTCAGTGCGCTCCTCCGACTCCGCCCTACACGTTTCGTCATGCTGTGACTTATTCAGGGGCTCGAATGGATAACCTTGGCTGACTTATCTGATATGCATTGAATTAAGACGCGCTTTTGGGTGGTCTGCCACTATATTGATAGTGAGTAGAGACGTGATGCGCAGTGGTCTATTGCTATAATCTGTCCGGGGTGGAGTGACCCTTTCATTGCTGCGATCCCCTGAGTACTATAAACTTTCCATTTGAAGCGCAGTGGTTGATTGCTATTTGGTGTGACAGCTTCCCTATTGTTTGGAAAAATGCCACTGCTTTATTGTGGTAAAACTAATCAGTGACACTGCATGCAAAAACCCCTCTACATACAGCATACTATATATAGCTACCAATTTGAAGCCCCTCTCCGGCATAACATATCTTTGGGGACACTCTATCCTTTCTACTAGTCTTGTAAGATACTGCAATAGTAAAGGTAAAAAAATATATAAATACATTAATTTAGTTTAAACCAAGATGGTCACATGCTGCTGCTCTTTATAGTCCTGCTAGGCTAGAAGGTATTTGAAAACGAATTGCCTAGACAAGGGCTTTAAAGGATACCCGAGGTGACATGTGACATGATGAGATAGACGTGGTTGTGTACAGTGCCTAGCACACAAATAACTATGCTGTGTTCCTTTTTTTCTTTCTCTGCCTGACAGAGTTAAATATCAGGTATGTAAGTGGCTGACTCAAGAAGTGACTACATGTGACCCTCACTGATAATAAATTCCAACGATAAAACACTTTCCTAGCAGAAAATGGCTTCTGAGAGCAGGAAAGAGATAAAAAGGTTCAATAGTTCATAGATTTTAGCTCTGGCATACTTCAATGACTGTGCCATTGAGCATAAACAATAAAACTGTTAAAACGTAGATTTAAACATAATATAAAACTGTGGAATATCTTAAAAAGTAATTTTTAGGAGAAGGGAGATGGATACAATCGTTTATTTTATTTGTTTATTTTTGCCTCGGGTGTCCTTTAAAAAGACTGTATTGGTCCTCTTCTTGCCTGGGTAATTTTGATGTGTTACCTGGAGTCAATTTATAATCCAATGCCAGTGCAGCAGCCAGGATAACTTTTCTCATGTAAAGTTGCTACTGTTTAATAATAAGAATTTCACACCTTTAGTGTTGTACAAAATTATTTTTATATGTCCTGATTTCCCGTTATTGCATATTTTACACTGAATGGTTCTAAAATGTGAAGGGAAAGGTGAGTGAACACAAAGAAAACAGCTTTTAAGTGTGTCTATAGAGACTCTCACTCATCTCTCAAGTCAAGTCATATCCAGAAATAAGGTAGTTGTACCTGGGTTGTGTTTTGCATTTAAGAACACAGTTGGTCGCCATTACAGCACTTCCCTAGTTCAAATGAGGTAAAGGAAGAAATACTCAGTCACTTACAATCTTCAGCCACAACATTAAAACAGTGATTAACATGTATTATTTTATCCATTTGGACTTATTAAAGCAGGATTGTCCACCATAAAATCAAATTCCATTTACACACTGCTCTGTGTTTATTATGTAGTCTACATCCTGACCCTGCATTGCAAGCATTCCAATATAATCAATAATGTTTCTGTTGTAATAAGTCTTATATCAGTCAGCCTTGTTCTATTTGGTACATTGCTGAGGAGAGGGAAGCTTGTTATCTCCCCTCCCACATTTCTGCTCCTTATTGATTGGCTGAGGGCAGTTCACTGTGACACAATATTATTATTATTATTATTATTTAGTATTTATATAGCGCCGACATATTGCGCAGCGCTGTACAGTGTATCTATATATTGTCTTGTAACTAACTGTCCCTCAAAGGAGCTCACAATCTAATCCCTACCATTGCCATATGTCTATATTATGTAGTGTAAGTACTGTAGTCTAGGGCCAATTTTAGAGGGAGCCAATTAACTTATCCGTATGTTTTTGGAATGTGGGAGGAAACTGGAGTGCCCGGAGGAAACCCACGCAGACACGGAGAGAACATACAAACTCTTTGCAGATAGTGCCCTGGCTGGGATTCGAACCAGGGACCCAGCGCTGCAAGGCGAGAGAGCTAACCACTACGCCACCGTGCTGCCCAATACACCTCATTCCTCTGCAGAAGCTCCTGAAATACGATCTATGCTGTGCTCATGTGTGTTTACAAAGCAAGCTAGATATGACAATGCAGTTTTTAGGAGAAATAAAAAAAGGGATCAAATGACACCAGGATTGGCTTCAGTCAGAGGGAATAAAGATGGCAAATGCTTGAAACAGTTTTCTTTTTATTTACTATATAATATTCACTGAAATAAAAAAACGTGGATAGTACAATGCAAATATTATGTAGATAGAACAAGTATTTATCTACTTACAGTGGGGTGCGAAAGTTTGGGCAACCTTGTTAATTGTCATGATTTTCCTATATAAATTGTTGGTTGTTATGATTAAAAATGTCAGTTAAATATATCATATAGGAGACACACACAGTGATATTTGAGAAGTGAAATTAAGTTTATTTGATTTACAGAAAGCGTGCAATAATTGTTTAAGTAAAATTAGGCAGGTGCATAAATTTGGGTACTGTTGTCATCTTATTGATTCCAAAACCTTTAGAACTAATTATTGAAACTCAAATTCTATTGGTAAGCTCAGTGACCCCTGACCTACATACACAGGTGAATCCAGTTATGAGAAAGAGTATTTAAGGGGGTCAATTGTAAGGTTACCTCCGCTTTTAATTTTCTCTGAAGAGTAGCAACATGGGGGTCTCAAAACAGGAGCTGGGAAAAAAGGGCGCATGCCGCTAGTGGACAAAAAGGGCGCCGCCATTCACTCCCATAATAAATAGCGTTTAATGGGCGCCGGGTAGGAAAAAAGGGCGCCGGAGCTAAATAAAGTTTATAAACGGCGCCAGGAGCTAAATAAAGTTTACAAACGGCGCCCGGAGCTGTTTAATGATTTATAACTGAACTTGTGGTGATTTACGTTTATAAAATGCACCCGTGCCGAATAACGTTTATGAAAATACTAAACATATTTATCTTATTTAAATAATTAAAACATTATTTAAAGTTTTATCCCTTACTGTTTGTAAAACATTATTATTCACAAAATAAAGCGATCAGTACGTAACGTAAATTGCAAAATATTTTTTTAATCCACAATTAGTAAAACATAATTATCCACATAATAAAGGGGGGTCTTAGGTTTAGGCACCAACAGGGGGGTCTTAGGTTTAGGCACCAACAGGGGGGTCTTAGGTTTAGGCATTAACAGGGGGGTCTTAGGTTTAGGCACCAACAGGGGGGTCTTAGGTTTAGGCATTAACAGGGGGGTCTTAGGTTTAGGCATTAACAGGGGGGTCTTAGGTTTAGGCACCAAGAGGGGGGTCTAGGGGTTAGGGGTAGGTACAGGGAGGGTTACTTAGGCACCAACAGGGGGGTCTTAGGTTTAGGCACCAACAGGGGGGTCTTAGGTTTAGGCACCAACAGGGGGGTCTTAGGTTTAGGCACCAACAGGGGGGTCTTAGGTTTAGGCACCAACAGGGGGGTCTTAGGTTTAGGCACCAACAGGGGGGTCTTAGGTTTAGGCACCAACAGGGGGGTCTTAGGTTTAGGCACCAACAGGGGGGTCTAGGGGTTAGGGGTAGGTACAGGGAGGGTTACTTAGGCACCAACAGGGGGGGTCTTAGGTTTAGGCACCAACAGGGGGGTCTTAGGTTTAGGCACCAACAGGGGAGTCTAGGGGTTAGGGATAGGTACAGGTAGGGTTCTGTGTAAGAGTAGGCTTAGGTATAGTTTTAGTAAAATTTTTGTAATAATTACTAATGTATTACAACACTTATTACGAACGTAGTTATATTTATATCATCTTTATAAACAATATTTTCAGATTTTATTATAAGAACAAACCATAAATGACTGTTATTCACAATAATATACAATTATAACAATTAAACATATATTATTGGTTTTTTTATAAACGTAATTATAAGTTTAACTTTTGAAACAGGGAAGATTAACGTTTTCACAATTTCCGATTTCATAAACATTATTTAATGATTTATAATTTTGTTAAACATTATTTGTAAACGAAATATAGCACACTACATTTATAAACCCTATTAATGATTAATTATTATTTAGAGTTTACACCCCGCGCCCTTTTTGTCCAGGCGCCCTTTTTGTACGTACGCCTCAAAACAACCCTCAAATGACCTGAAGATAATGATTGTTCACCATCATGGTTTAGAGGAAGGATACAGAAAGCTGTCTCAGAGATTTCAGCTTTCTGTTTCCACAGTTAGGAACATATTGAGGAAATGGAAGACCACAGGCTCAGTTCAAGTTAAGGCTCGAAGTGGCAGACCTAGAAAAATCACGGATAGACAGAAGCGACAAATGGTGAGACCAGTCAGAGTCAACCAACAGACCAATACCAAAGACCTATAACATCATCTTGCTGCAGATGGAGTCACTGTGCATCATTCAACCATTCAGCACACTTTACACAAGGAGATGCTGTATGCGGGAGTGATACAGAGGAAGCCCTTTCTCCGCCCACAGCACAAACAGAGCCGCTTGAGGTATGCTAAGGCACATTTAGACAAGCCAGCTTCATTTTGGTATAAGGTACTGTGGACTGATGAAACTAAAATTGAGTTATTTGGGCATAACAAGGGGCCTTATGCAAGGAGGAAAAACAACACAGCATTACAAGAAAACCACTTGCTACCTATAGTAAAATATGATGGTGGTGCAGGGACTGGGAATCTTGTCAAAGTTCAGGGACTCATGGATTCCACTCAGTATCAGCAGATTCTGGAGACCAATGTCCAGGAATCAGTGACAAAGCTGAAGCTGCGCTGGGGCTGGATCTTTTAACAAGACAATGACCCTAAACACTGCTCAAAATCCACTAAGGCATTCATGCAGAGGAACAAGTACCACGTTCTGGAATGGCCATCTCAGTCCACAGACCTTAATTGAAAATCTGTGGTGTGAGTTAAAGAGAACTGTCCATGCTTGGAAACCATCAAAACTGAATGAACTAGAGATGTTTTGTAAAGAGGAATGGTCCAAAATACCTTCAAGCAGAATCCAGACTCTCATTGGAACCTACAGAAAGCATTTATAGGCTGTAATTTCTGCAAAAGGAGGATCTACTAAATATTGATTTAATTTATTTTTTCTGGTGCCCAAATTTATGCACCTGCCTAATTTTGTTTAAACAATTATTGCACACTTTCTGTAAATCCAATAAAGCTAATTTCACTTCTCAGATATTACTGTGTGTGTCTCCTATATCAGGGCTTTTCAACCGGTGGTACACGTACCACCCGTGGTTCCTTGCGGCTGCCCAGGTGGTACGCGCCGGGTTAGTGCCGGGACCGCTCTCCACAGCCTGCCCGCCCTCCCTCTCCATCAGACCTACAGATCAGCACGGGACCCGAGCGGCACACAGTTAAGTTGCACAATTCAGATGTGGAGTGACGTCACTTCCTGGATTCGATGAGATTTGCGCGGCTGCTGGGTGCCGCTTGGGTCCCATGCTGATCTACAGGTCTGATGGTCGCCGTGCTGATGTGGAGGTCTGAAGAGCCAGGTGAGCTACCTGTACTGGGGGCAGCATACTACCTATAACGGGGGCAGCATACTACCTATAATGGGGGCAGCATACTACCTATAATGGGGGCAACATATTACCTATAATGGGGGCAGCATACTACCTATAATGGGGGCAGCATACTACCTATAATGGGGCAAGCATACTACCTATAATGGGGGCAGCCTACTACCTATAATGGGGGCAGCATATTACCTATAATAGGGGCAGCATATTACCTATAATGGGGGCAGCATACCACCTATAATGGGGGCAGCATATTACCTATAATGGGGGCAGCATATTACCTATAATGGGGGCAGCATACTACCTATAATGGGGGCAGCATATTACCTATAGTGAGGGCAGCATACTACCTATAATAGGGGTAGCATACTACCTATAATAGGGTTAGCATACTACCTATAAGGGGTCAGCATACTACCTATAATGGGGGCAGCATACTACCTATAATGGGGCAGCATATTACCTATAATGGGGGCAGCATACTACCTATAATGGGGCAGCATACTACCTATAATGGGGGCAGCATATTACCTATAGTGGGGGCAGCATATTACCTATAGTGGGGGCAGCATACAACCTATAATAGGGGTAGCATACTACCTATAATAGGGGTAGCATACTACCTATACTGGGGGTAGCATACTACCGATACTGGGGGCAGCATACTACCTATACTGGGGGCAGTATACTACCTATACTGGGGACAATTGTGTACCTATGCTGGGGGCAGCACTACGTAATATGTTGGTGCGTTATATATACAATAATAATAAGTGTGCACACTTTATCATTTTTTTATTGAGTTGTTGACATCTTGTAAAAACGCTGGTGGTACTTCATAATTTTCATGCAATAAAAGTGGTACAATTTCTGAAAAGGTTGAAAAGCCTTGTCCTATATGATACATTTAACTGACATTTTTAATCGTAACAACCAACGATTTATACAGGAAAATCATGACACCCCACTGTATATATGTGTTTTTTTTCCCTGGGATAATATAGCTGTCCCTGCTGCTTTAAGAGATGCGTTATGATATGCAGGAAGTGATCAGTCAGTTCTTGAAGGTAACGTGCTGGAAACAGGAGGATGGTCAAGTGCAAGGATCCGAGTGATTTTGATAAAGAGCAAATTGTGATGTACCACCCCTGGCCGGATCTGATAATGAATATTACCTACCGGTACCATGTCAAAAGCCTGTTTTTAAAAATGATTTTAAAAGGAACCTGAAGTGAAAGGAATATGGAAGTTGGCTGACATTTTCATTTTGTTTTAAAGCCAATGGGTACCGGTAAAAAGAAGAAAAAGTCAGATACTCACCTAAGGAGAGGGAAGGCTCGGTCCTAATGAGCCTTCCCTCTCCTCTCCCGGTGCCCTCGGTGCTGCGCTGGCTCCCCCGTTCGCGTCCGCCGCCGCAGGAACTTCGGAGGTCTTCGGGAGCACTCGGGCTTCCGAAGACGGGCCGCTCCATACTACGTACGCGCAAGCGCGTCATAGAAGGTGCTCGCGCATGCGTAGTATGGAGCGGCCGCGTCATCGGGAGCCCGAGTGCTCCCGAAGGCTTCCGAAAGGTCCCTTCGGCATGCGGAAGTGGCAGTATTTGACCGAACTGGTCGAATACTGCCACGGGGGATCCTGCGCGGGACCGGACACCGGGAGAGGAGAGGGAAGGCTCATTAGGACCGAGCCTTCCCTCTCCTTAGGTGAGTATCTGATTTTTTCTTTTTTTAACTGGTAAACATTCACTTTAAACAATATAGAGTTGCCTGGCAGTCCTGCTGATCCTCTGCTGGTAATAAATTTAACCATAGACTCTGAACAAGCATGCAGATCAGATATTTCTAATTAAATTTTGGACTGGATTAGCTGTATGCTTGTTTCCGATGTGGGATGCACACACTACTGTTGCCTGAATGATCTGCAAGACTGCCAGGCAACAGGTATTATTTAAAAGGAAATAAATATGACATCCTCTATATGCCTTTCACTTCAGGTTCCCTTTAAAGGACAACTGTAGTGAGCAGAATATGGAGGCTGCCATATTTATTTCATTTTAAACAATACCGGTTCCCTGGCAGCCCTGCTGATCTATTTGGCTGCAGTAGTGTCTGAATAACACCAGAAACAAGATTGTCAGATCTTACAATAATGTCAGGAACATCTGATCTGTTGAATGCTTGTTCAGGGTTTATGGCTAAAAGTATGCAGATGATCAGCAGGACAGCCAGGCAGCTGATATTGCTTAAAGGGAATGTCCGGACACCAAAAAAAAATGACATTTACTTTCCCGGGGCTTCCTCCAGCCCCTTGCAGCTGACATGTCCCTCGCAGCAGCTCTGCTCCCATCCGCCGGCCTAGGGTCCCCGCCTGGGCAGTAGTTCTGCTCTCCCGCCTGCACAGTACACTCCATACCATGTGTGAGTGAGTGACAGGGGTGCTCATGCAGGCGCAGTAGAGGACTTCCTCGCAAGGTCGACCTCTGCACTGGTGGGGACCCCGGGCCGGCAGCTGGGAGCGGAGCTGCTGCGAGGGACATGTCGGCTGCAAGGAGCTGCAGGAAAGCCCCAGGTAAGTAAATGTCACTTTTTTTTAGGTGCTTGGACATTTCATTTAAAAGGTAATAAATATGGCAGCCTACATATTCTTCTCACTACAGTTCTCACTACTCTTAAAGGGAACCAGAGAGGAAGGACAGCAAAAAAAAATAAAAAGATTTCATACATACCTGGGGCTTCCTCCAGCCCCTCCAGCCCGGATCGCTCCCACGCCGCAATCATCCGCTTCATCTATCGCCAATACCGGGTCCCGTCACTTCCGGCGGACGCGACCAATTGTCCACATACCCTGGGGCTCCCTCCATACCCTTACGCATGCGGCTGCGCAGTAAGGCGCCGCACGCGTAAGGATAAGGAGAGAGCACCAGTGATGCGGAAAATTGGCCGTGTGCTTCCGCCGACTGGCCAAAAGTACGGGACCCGATACCGACGAATACAGGCAGCGGAGGACGGCGGCGTGGGAGCGATCCAGGCTTATGGGGCTGGAGGAAGCCCCAGGTATGTATAAAATCTTTCACCTTCTTCTGCTCTGGTTCTCTTTAAGTATCTCAGATTATTTTAGGGTGAAATGTACGAGATGTGGAGAAGTGTGCATGATAATAAGTAGAATGATTGTGCAAACAGACTTTCATTTCCTCCAGAACTTATTTTACTGCGGCGGATTCCAGTATAAAACTTTGACCTTGGCCCAGGTGAGCAGGAACAGGGAAACACATGTAAGTAGGCCCAAAGAGACCAGATGATTCCCCTCAACTCCTTCAATGACTGTCAAATCCCTCCTCCCTCTTCATCAGACCAGACGTGAGGTTTCTCTTCTTCCTCCGTAGCTATTATAATCTAACCACAGAAATGCTCTGCTATGTCCAGCTCTCAACCACTGATCTGTGGAGTGGCCAAAAATCAATTGTCAACCATCCCACTGTCATCTATCCAAGTAAATTTCAAAATGATTTATAAATATAACCCGTATGGACTTTTCTAAAGTTGAATTCTGTTAGCATTTATTTTCCCATTATTTCTATCCCTAGTAAAATGCATTACCATATTTTGCTGACACATTTGTAGGTACTAGTAAATTTCTATTGTTTCAGTAGTGCCAAACCATCCCTCCCATGTTTCGAACAACATATCTTCAAACTGTCACTGTTTGGCAGGACAGGCTCAGTAATCTCTCTTTTTTAGAAGGCTTTGCAAAGGTTGTTTTCTGTTCACCGAGATATTGTCAAATGTTTTGCAGGTCTGAAGCAGATCCGAGCATGAGGCTTAGATGATTCAGTTATTTCATTATGTTGGGAGATAGGGAGCAGCTCTTCTGTCTTGATTGGGAATTATTGTACATTTGCAGCAAGTACACATCATTACTTCTCATTATGCTGACTTTTTTAATAATACTAAAGAACTTCTGCAAAAAGAAATCTGATCTCAAGATAAGGGTATCATTGTAAAAAGGGCTAAATCCCAGCCAGTTGTGTTCTTTCCTGTTGGACGTAGTAGTAGATGTATCTGGTACTGTATAGAATAAACAAAACCGCTCGGCACTCCGATCCAGTCCGTGTAGGTGGGGGGCAGGCTCTGCACTTGCTTTGTGTTTAGTGATCACTTCCCCTTTTCCTTCAAGACACCCTTACAATTGGCATAAGGCTAAAGCTCTAGGACGTGCACCGGTACCAATATCTGTAAACAACAGGCTACGAATGCACATACATGGAGACAGACCGGGCAGCAGTCCCTTTAAGCTCTTTATTGCAGCATCTTGCCAAAAAGGTACAGCAGTAATACATTCGTAACGATTCAAAGTTCAATGTATCAGACCTGCATTGATGAGGGTGCCGGGGGAGTGTGGGATGCGGGTGACCAGGGATGAATGGACGGCACTACAGCCGTTTCGCGCCCAGCTGGCGCTTGCTCACGTGCTTGTGTCCTTGGTAATGGCGGCGCCGGGCGGCTTTCCGGATAGAGCCTGTAAGCCACGCCCCCGGCGTTCGCCATTGGTGTGGAGTGAGAGTGACAGTGAGGTGAAGGGTTAGGGCAGGGGCGTAGGAATAGGCCCTGCAGCCCCTGCGCCCGCGGGGGGGCCCGGCCCCCCCTGGGGCCCGCTTGGGGCCGTTTTGTGGGTGCTGGAGGGGTGGCAGCATGAGGGGAAAGCCTTGCCCACACTCGGCGGGGAGAGGGGTAGTTCCCCCCTCTCCCTCACCTCGGGGCTCTCCCCTCTGTGCTCCCCTCCAGCTCGTAAGTGTCTGTGGGGCTGTGGTGGGCAGCGAGCGGCGGGCAGATACATACCTGCTTCCGTGCGTTCCATCGGAGACTTCTCCCTCTAGCGGCTGACGTCACTTCCGGAAGTGACGTCAGCCGCTAGAGGGAGAAGTCTCCAATGGAACGCACGGAAGCAGGTATGTATCTGCCCGCCGCTCGCTGCCCACCACAGCCCCACATTACTGCTGCCCTCATTACGATTTTCAGGTGTCTGCTGCCCTCATTACGATTTTCAGGTGTCTGCTGCCCACATTACGATTTTCAGGTGTCTGCTGCCCTCATTACGATTTTCTGGTGTCTGCTGCCCTCATTACGATTTTCAGGTGTCTGCTGCCCACATTACGATTTTCAGGTGTCTGCTGCCCTCATTACGATTTTCAGGTGTCTGCTGCCCACATTACGATTTTCAGGTGTCTGCTGCCCACATTACGATTTTCAGGTGTCTGCTGCCCTCATTACGATTTTCAGGTGTCTGCTGCCCTCATTACGATTTTCAGGTGTCTGCTGCCCACATTGTGATTTTCAGGTGTCTGCTGCCCACATTACGATTTTCTGGTGTCTGCTGCCCTCATTACGATTTTCAGGTGTCTGCTGCCCACATTGCGATTTTCTGGTGACTGCTGCCCACATTGCGATTTTCTGGTGACTGCTGCCCACATTGCGATTTTCTGGTGACTGCTGCCCACATTAGGATTTTCTGGTGTCTGCTGCCCACATTACGACATTCTGGTGACTGACTGCTGCCCACATTAGGATTTTCTGGTGACTGCTGCCCACATTACGATATTCTGGTGACTGCTGCCCACATTAGGATTTTCTGGTGACTGATGCCCACATTGCAATTTTCTGGTGACTGCTGCCCAGATGGCGATTTTCTGGTGACTGCTGCCCACATTGCGATTTTCTGGCCCACATTACAATTTTCTGGTGAACACTGCCCACGTTACGATTGTCTGGTGAATGCTGTCCACGTTACGATTTTCTGGTGAACGCTGCCCACATTACGATTTTCTGGTCCACATTACGATTTTCTGGTGAACACTGCCCAAGTTACGATTGTCTGGTGAATGCTGTCCATGTTACAATTTTCTGGTGAACTCTGCCCACATTACGATTTTCTGTCCCACATTACGATATTCTGGTGAACGCTGCCCACATTACGATTGTCTGGTAAATGCTGCCCACGTTACAATTTTCTGGTGACTGCTGCTCACGTTACTATTTTCTGGTGACTGGTGCCCACATTACGATTTTCTGGTGAACTCTGCCCACATTATGATTTTCTAAAGGCCCACATTACGATTTTCTGGTGAACTCTGCCCACATTACGATTTTCTGGCCCACATTACGATTGTCTGGTAAAATGCTGCCCACTTTACAATTAATTTACAGTGAAACGCTGCCCCATTACGATTATTTGGCACCTATGGGGGGGGCCCCATCCAAATATTCGCAGGGGGGCCCAGTGATTTCTAGTTACGCCCCTGGGTGAGGGGGCGGAGACTCACCATGACGGCGAGGAGAAGTGTGTATGCTTCAAAGTACCAGCAAGCAAGGACCAGTTGCTGGCAATACATTAAAGGGGCAGTGTACAAACTAACCTAAAATGGGTGAACAAAGAAGTTGTCACTACAACCGTGTAAATTTAAAGCCAACTAAGTTGGGACATAAAACATGATATAAATACACACATTTGTGTCAAAATTTGTATCTGCTGAAAAGCGTGCGTAAACGAGTGCACCCTGAATGGAAGAGCATCTATACTTGCGTTACTGCTACACCATACAATTCTGTATCTTCTACATCATTAAAATTATATGTTAAATTATACATCATTTCCATAAATAAAACATATACTTAACCCCCAATTTTTATTAACCCCACATATTCCCATTAAAACCCTCTAAAAAGACTGGTAATGGGGCCGCCATTGCAAAAAGACAAAAAAAGGTGTATTCACCTAGTTGCTGGACGTGGTGTCACCAGGAATTTCTACAAAAACGGGAGGCCAGAACAACATCCATCAACTGGGATGCACCCAGAGATGACCAGTGCTCTAGTCCAGTCAGAAAGTTCAGTCAGCTGGAAAAGTACAGATTCCAGAAGAGGTATATAGAGGCATGAAAACGAGAGGTGGGGCAAGAGGCATCACCTGGAGGGAGGGAGCCAAAAGATGAACCCAAGGATGAAGACCCAAAGAAGAAGTTGTCATGCACTTAGAAGGAGGAAACACACCACAGGAGGGACTCCAGCAAAGGACAGGGTGGGCAGGCGGCGCCATAGGTAAGGCGCACCATATATGATGGGCGACCGTGACCCACTGGGGGGAACCCTTCAAAGGGTGTACCCCAGATGGCACATAGTGGGGCAGGGGAGGGGAAAGGAAAGGGAAATCGGGGGGGCAGTAAGCAGCAGCATACATTTCCAGCTGCAATCGCCGGGAATGATGCTCCAAGCCGCCATCCGCTGCCTGTCCGTCACAACTCCAGCTCATCAGGGCTGGCCATGGATCCACAGGCCGACTGCCTCTCCCTCCCCCCACCCCCACTCTGTCGCCTCATCCTATCAGCCGGCTATTGTCGGCTGAAGGGTGTACATTGCACCCACATGCGGCCAAACAAGAAGCTCTCCGCCCGCCCAATCTGTCCAGTGGGGTCAAAAGCAGGAAAGCAAGACACCATACAAGATCCGTGCGGGAATGTCATAAATACCCCAAGGCGGAATAGTGCTCAATGGAGACCAGATGTTGTTCTGGACTTTCAAAGGCCCAAGAAAAATTGTGCCTCTGGATTAAGGGACTCTGAGGACCTATGGGTCAAGGAAACAGGACAGCTCCAATCTATCATTTAGACCTAGTGGCCCCATTGCCTCTGTGCGTAGAATGACCCTCGACTCTCGTCTGGTCAATTCCTGGTCTCGATCACCTCCCCTTCGGGATGGGGCCACATGCAAAAGGCCAGCAAACTTCAAACATCCTGCCCTGCCCCCATGGACCTCTCTGACGTGCTCAATAAGTCGGGGACACCCCTTTCCCGACTTTATAGATTTAAGGTGTTCCCCCACTCTTTCCTTAAGGGGTCGGGTAGTCTTACCTACGTAGAAGAACTGACACGGGCAAAACAAAGCATAAGTGACAAAGCCTGTCTGGCATGTGATAAATGCTTTTACTTCCCATTGGATCCCACCTAAATGGTAGTTCGTGCCCTCCCACATGTTCTGGCAATATTTACAATTACCACACCTGTGGTTCCCCTTAGGGCGTCTGATGGTTAGCCAATTCTGGATCGGGGGTGAGCGAAACTCGCTTCTAGTTAGAGTATCCCCTAAAGTTGGGGCTCTCCTGTAGGCTACTCTGGGTGGGTCGGGAAACACCTTCTGTAGGGTGGGGTCTCTGGTTATTATGGCCCAGTTTTTTTTGATGGTTTGAGTCAGTCTTTTTAGAGGGTTTTAATGGGAATATGTGGGGTTAATAAAAATTGGGGGTTAAGTATATGTTTTATTTATGGAAATGATGTATAATTTAACATATAATTTTAATGATGTAGGAGATACGAATTGTATGGTGTAGCAGTAACGCAAGTATAGATGCTCTTCCATTCAGGGTGCACTCGTTTACGCACGCTTTTCAGCAGATACAAATTTTGACACAAATGTGTGTATTTATATCATGTTTTATGTCCCAACTTAGTTGGCTTTAAATTTACACGGTTGTAGTGACAACTTCTTTGTTCACCCATTTTAGGTTAGTTTGTACACTGCCCCTTTAAAGAGAAACTCCAACCAAGAATTGAACTTTATCCCAATCAGTAGCTGATACCCCCTTTTACATGAGAAATACAATGATTTTCACAAACAGACCATCAGGGGGCGCTGTGTGACTAATTTTGTGCTGAAACCCCTCCCACAAGAGGCTCTGAATACCGCGGTACTCTGGGCAAACTGCCACAATGTAACAATGTTCACAGACAGGAAATGGCTGTTTAAAGCTGTCTGTAACAGCCAGAGCAGCTAGAAACAGCTACATAACTTGCCCACAGTAACATTGTCACCATGTAATACATGTCAGAATGTGAATCTGGGAGAGGAAAGATTTTACAATGAGCAAACACTGACTAAATCATTTATACATAATTATTGTAAAAATGAAGCACTTTTTTTTATTAAATTATTTTCACTGGAGTTCCTCTTTAATGTATTGCCAGCAACTGGTCCTTGCTTGCTGGTACTTTGAAGCATACACACTTCTCCTCGCCGTCATGGTGAGTCTCCGCCCCCTCACCCCTCACCTCACTGTCACTCTCACTCCACACCAATGACGAACGCCGGGGGCGTGGCTTACAGGCTCTATCCGGAAAGCCGCCCGGCGCCGCCATTACCAAGGACACAAGCACGTGAGCAAGCGCCAGCTGGGCGCGAAACGGCTGTAGTGCCGTCCATTCATCCCTGGTCACCCGCATCCCACACTCCCCCGGCACCCTCATCAATGCAGGTCTGATACATTGAACTTTGAATCGTTACGAATGTATTACTGCTGTACCTTTTTGGCAAGATGCTGCAATAAAGAGCTTAAAGGGACTGCTGCCCGGTCTGTCTCCATGTATGTGCATTCGTAGCCTGTTGTTTACAGATATTGGTACCGGTGCACGTCCTAGAGCTTTAGCCTTATGCCAATTGTAAGGGTGTCTTGAAGGAAAAGGGGAAGTGATCACTAAACACAAAGCAAGTGCAGAGCCTGCCCCCCACCTACACGGACTGGATCGGAGTGCCGAGCGGTTTTGTTTATTCTATACAGTACCAGTTGCATTTTGTATCTCCGCTCTGAGCACCAACAGCATCCATGAATGTCGAGGGGTGTACACCTGATGGAAACTTGACTGAGTTAGAAAGCGACACGGATTCCTGTCTGGACTTTCCACTAATCAGCCAATGTGTATCAGAGGGCAGAGAAGGAGCTAGTTCCATCTTCGATTACAGCACGAGCCCTGCACCTGCCAATAGGGATGTAGTGACCAGAGTTTTGGAGTTGAGGCTGGGGGGACTCTGCGAAAAAGAGACAAAATTGTTCTGGACTGCCACCACTTTAAATAAGTATAAGGAAGAAGGCTACATTGCACGCGGCTTCAGGTCCTATAAAGAACCATCAGAATACCAGGAGGATAAGAGGTTCGTGGAGAGGTGGGAAACGGCACACCTTAACTACTGTAGGACCCTGCAGGAAATTGTGAGGGAACGCACAATAGAGGAGCACAATAAAGTCTCTGAGGAGCTTCAGGAGACGAGAGAGAGGTTACAGGAGGTAACCACGGAGGAAAGTTTTACAACCATAATTTCAAAAATTGAGAAAAGATTTTTACCTATCCAGAACGAGTTAAAGGCGAGAAAGCTAAAGAAATTCCATCGGGACCAAGACGACTTCAAGAGGGGACGGATTTTCTATTGGGGTCAAGGAGGCACCCCGAGTCGGGGAGGTAAACCCAAAAAGGGCAAAGGCTATTGGACAACAGATTCGGGCTCTGACTCCGAAGGTGAAAAACCGGAGGGTAAACCAAAACCCAAACAGTATAGGAAAAAGAAACGGGGTAACAACTCAGAGCCAAGAGTGAAACCGGCCCCGACGCAACCATGTGCCTCGATCCCTTTAGGCGGCGAATCCGCCGAGGCGGAAGAAACAGACACCAGAAAAAATGTGACCTGGGACTCCCCGGTAGCTGCCAAGAGCCAGCAAGGCAGCAACAAAACCAAGAGAAGGAGAACCAAGGAATAAAAGAGGAACTTGGGGCAAGTCAGCCTCCGATGGGGGGCGAGCTCCAGGTGGTCAATCTGACGGATGTGACTATCCCCCATTTTTGTATCACTTTACTCCAAAAGGGACTGGGTTTTTCGCCCACACAGGGGTTTGACTATGTGGATTTTTTAATTGATCTATATAAAACCACGAGAAAAATGATGATCAAACAACTTTACCATCATGGGGAGGGAACAAATGAGCTCCAAGGACAAGGTGATGGAGGCCCGACATCGGAGATAGGCCCCATGTCCACTTTAGGGTTCAGTCCCATGGTGGACTGGGATGCCACCGAGATAGAGGCACTCCGGATATTGGAGGAGCTATGGGAGGAGGGAGGTGTCCCTGACGTGGAAAGCGAAGTGGTGCCCGTGTGTAGCCTACCCCTTGGGAACCCTGGAGATTTTAGAGCCTGCAAATCCACACGCTCTATACCCATTCCCCCTGGTTCGCCTATTGATCAGTTTTTGCACCAGGTCTCAGCTGAGATGAAGGCTCTGTGTTATGAAGGAGCTCCGAATAATCTAAATAAGGGCGATAGGGCAGCCCTCAGATGGTTCAAACAGCACCGCGACCTGGTGATAAAACAGGCGGACAAAGGGGGAAATGTGGTAATCATGTCCACTGAGTTTTACACCAAGGAGGCCCATAGGCAATTAAATAATCTGGAATGCTACACTAGGCTGAGCAGCAACCCCACAGTTAGGTACCAGTCGACCCTGCGTACTTTACTCAGGCGAGGGGTGGAAAAAGGGTACATGCCGCAGAGGTTGGCAGTTGACCTACTCCCCTTGTCCCCCCGCTATCCTGTGTGGTACCACCTTCCCAAGCTACATAAGTCCGCAGAAAATCCCCCGGGAAGACCCATTGTCTCGGGGTGCGGATCCTTAACAGAACGGTTGTCTTGATTTTTGGATCACTTGCTACGCCCCCTACTCACTGGGGTACCGGCCTATTTGGCTGACACACTAGACACGATAAACCTCGTTGAAAGTGTGACGTGGAAGCCAGGGTACAAATTAGCCACAATTGACGTGGAAAGCCTCTACAGTAGGATACCCCACGAGGAAGGAATCAAGGCAGTTCGCAGGTTCCTAGACAAAACGAATAAGGATGAAGGCTACAAGGACTTCTTGTGTGAATGTCTAAGATTCATCTTGACACACAATGCGTTCCTTTTTGATGGAAGGTGGTACCACCAGACCTCCGGGACGGCCATGGGGACCTCTGTGGCATGTACCTATGCGGGCTTATTTCTGGGGGCCTGGGAGGAGGATTATGTGAGGAGCTCAAAGAACCTGTTCAGACACAACATTGACACTTGGGCCCGCTATGTGGACGATGTGCTGGTCGTGTGGCGGGGTGGAACGGATGAATTTGAGGCGTTCATGGACCTTCTCAATAAGAACCAAGTGAATATGCGCTTCACTTCAGAGATAAGCGACAAGTCCATCAATTTCTTAGACCTGAAGATCAGGCCTGATGGAGCAAGCTTGGTTTGTGAGGGGTTCAGGAAGGCCACAGCCGTCAATTCGTTACTCCACAGGAACAGCTTTCATCCGGAGCATGTTAAAACCTCCCTGCCATACGGCCAGTACTTACGCCTCAGGCGGAATAACTCTAGCCTAGATACCTATGAGGAGCAAGCGCAGGAACTAACGGCACGTCTGCAAGCCAGAAAGTATGATGAATGCTCTCTTAAAAAGGCACAAGACAGAGCCAGAAACAGGGATAGAGCCTCCCTCCTTGCTAGACCCCCAAGAAATCAAGGGAAAAGTCCCTTCACCTTCACATTCGATTACACCCCCATGTCAAGAAAGTTGACTCAAACCATCAAAAAAAACTGGGCCATAATAACCAGAGACCCTACCCTACAGAAGGTGTTTCCCGACCCACCCAGAGTAGCCTACAGGAGAGCCCCAACTTTAGGGGATACTCTAACTAGAAGCGAGTTTCGCTCACCCCCGATCCAGAATTGGCTAACCATCAGACGCCCTAAGGGGAACCACAGGTGTGGTAATTGTAAATATTGCCAGAACATGTGGAAGGGCACGAACTACCGTTTAGGTGGGATCCAATGGGAAGTAAAAGCATTTATCACATGCCAGACAGGCTTTGTCACTTATGCTTTGTTTTGCCCGTGTCAGTTCTTCTACGTAGGTAAGACTACCCGACCCCTTAAGGAAAGAGTGGGGGAACACCTTAAATCTATAAAGTCGGGAAAGGGGTGTCCCCGACTTATTGAGCACGTCAGAGAGGTCCATGGGGGCAGGGCAGGATGTTTGAAGTTTGCTGGCCTTTTGCATGTGGCCCCATCCCGAAGGGGAGGTGATCGAGACCAGGAATTGACCAGACGAGAGTCGAGGGTCATTCTACGCACAGAGGCAATGGGGCCACTAGGTCTAAATGATAGATTGGAGCTGTCCTATTTCCTTGACCCATAGGTCCTCAGAGTCACTGTCACTCTCACTCCACACCAATGGCGAACGCCGGGGGTGTGGCTTACAGGCTCTATCCGGAAAGCCGCCCGGCGCCGCCATTACCAAGGACACAAGCACGTGAGCAAGCGCCAGCTGGGCGCGAAACGGCTGTAGTGCCGTCCATTCATCCCTGGTCACCCGCATCCCGCACTCCCCCGGCACCCTCATCAATGCAGGTCTGATACATTGAACTTTGAATCGTTACGAATGTATTACTGCTGTACCTTTTTGGCAAGATGCTGCAATAAAGAGCTTAAAGGGACTGCTGCCCGGTCTGTCTCCATGTATGTGCATTCGTAGATGTATCTGGTCAGGGTCTCTCCATAGATAGAGATAGCTCGAACCTCCGATTTTCGGTTCGCGAACCTCGAACGTGAACTTCCGCAAAAGTTCGGTTTGCGGAGGCGAACTTTGAAAACTAGAAACATTTATGCTGGCCACAAAAGTGATGGAAAAGATGTTTCAAGGGGTTTAACACTTGGAGGGGAGCATGGCAGAGTGGGATACACGCCAATAGTCCCGGGGAAAAATCAGGATTTGACGCACAGCAGCGTTTTAAGGGCAGAAATAACATTGCATGCTAAATTGGATGCCTAAAGTGCTTTAAAACTTCTTGCATGTGTATACATCAATCAGGGAGTGTAATTAGAGTTCTGTTTCACACCGACAGAACAAATTCACTGTGTAACGCACCGCAAACAGCTGTTTGTGTAGTGATGGCCGTGCTGGACTGGTGCACACCATGGTGAGAGTGCAGGAGATTGCGGTTTTCAAGCCCATATGGTCGCCGGGCTGAGGTAGCTCAATGACAGAACAACAGTGACTATCCAGCTGATCGAATTTGGTCTGTCCACAATGAAGCAACGGCCTTATTATCTTGTGTGTGCCCCCTCCCGAGACACTCATATAGCCGGCGGTCATTGCTTCATTGTGATACGCAAGCCCCTTCACCGCGGCAAGGTAACGATCACGAACAGGAATTGACACATGTACATGCCTTTTGTTTTGTTGTTGCAGCCACAGTGCACCCAGAAAAATTAGGCAGGCATGTACACGCACCAGAAAAATTATTATAGCGGCCGCCTGGAGTCCTGGACCCTGTTGGTGGTGGAGGAGAAGGCAGTCAAGCGGCCTGCAGGCGGAGATGCTGTGTGGGGAGTGACTTAGTCTTGGGGCAGGCAGTCACACAGCATGCAGGCAAAGATGCTGTGTGTGGGGAATGACTTAGACTTCGGGCAGGCAGTAGCCCTCCGGGATCCATGCCTCATTCATTTTGATAAAGGTGAGGTACTGAACACTTTTGTGACCTAGGCAACTTCTCTTCTCAGTGACAATGCCTCCAGCTGCGCTGAAGGTCCTTTCTGACAGGACGCTTGAGGCAGGTCAAGACAGAAGTTGGATGGCAAATTGTGACAGCTCTGACCACAGGTCAAGCCTGCCCACCCAGTAGTCCAGGGGTTCATCGCTGCTCATAGTGTCTTCATGCAGACTTAAGGCCAGGTAGTCGGCTACCTGCCGGTCGAGACGTCGGTGGCGGGTGGATCCGGAGGGGCTAAGGTGAGGCTTTGGACTAAAGAATGTCCGCATGTCAGACTTCACCATGAGATCGCTGGAGCGTCCTGTCCTTGCCTGCGTGGACATGGGAGAAGGATTACTGGCAGTGGCACCTTTATCCTGTTGTGCTTTGACATCACCTTTAAACACACTGTAAAGCATAGTTGCCAGCTTGTTCTGCAAGTGCTACATCCTTTCTGCCTTCGGGTGAGTTGGTAACATCTCTGCCACTTTGTGCTTATACCGAGGGTCTAGTAGCATGGCCACCCAGTACAGCTCATTCCCCTTGAGTTTGTTTTATACGGGGGTCCCTCAACAGGCTAGACAGCATGAAAGACACCATCTGCACAAATTTGGATGCAGATGTACTATCCATCTCCTCTTGCTCTTCCTCAGTGATGTCAGGTAAGTTCTCCTCCTCCCCCCAGCCACGAACAATACCACGGGAACGTTGAGCAGCAGAAGAAAACACCTTCCTCATCATCTGACTCCTCATCCCCACACGACTCTTCCTCCTCCTCCCCCCCCCCCCCTCTGTGCTGCTGCAGGTGTTGAGGAAACATCTGGTTCTGCTGAGAATTGATCCCACAACTCTTCCTCCTGTTCCTGTAACTGTTCCTGTTCACACTCCTCCACAGCTTGAGCCACCACTCTACGCACGGCACGCTCCAGGAAGAAAGCATATGGGATCAAGTCGCTGATGGCTGTGACTCACCATGTTTGTCACCTCCTCAAACGGCCGCATGAGCCTGCAGGCATTTCGCATGAGTGTCCAGTACTTCGGCCAAAACATCCCCATCTCCGCAGAGCATGTCCTTTCACTGTAGTTGTAGAGATACTGGTTGACGGCTTTCTCCTGTTGTAGCAGGTGGTTAAACATCAGGAGCGTTGAATTCCAGCGAATTATCGCAAATCAAGCACCTCACCGGCAGTTTCTTTCTCCACTGAATATCGGCCAAGCGTGAAATGCCCACACACCTTCCTAGACTGCTTCAAGACAAGGTAGTGCAAGCCCAAGGTCACCTGAAAGTAAGGAGAGCCCGGGAGCCCAATGAAGTAGTAAAGTCTAGTAAGATGGAGTTTTAAATGAGAAAGTGAAATACTCTCAAAGGTTGGTTGCAAGGACTTGCAACCATTGTATAAAGCAGGCGGGGAAATGACCGTCTGTTAATGATGATATTTATAAACAAAACTTAGGAACAGGAGAGATAAACAGACAAACCGAGAGCCCGGTATAGTGTAGTATGTATTGGAACAAGGAGAAAGAAATGATAAGTATTATACTTACAAACCTGGGTTACCGCTCAGGCAACCACTGTATAAGCAGGTGGGGAGATTAGACCTGTCCCCACTCAGGATTAAGATGTCGCTCTCTGTGGAAGAAGAAAAAGAGGGTGTATCACCCTTCCACCAAGGGTGGACAACTGGATATAACGATGTACAGAGGTGCCAGCAGGATAAAACGCACTAAAAGGTTTAAAAATATTCAGGTGGTGGTGGTGGACCAGCCAACCTAAAAACAGACAAGATGCTGTCACTTGAAGTCAAACAATTTATTCACATACTCCGAGACAAACTGCGACACGTTTCACGCGCACGATCGCGCTTCTTCAGGCATTAAACAACAGGAGTATCACACTACAAATGACAGAGATAAAGACCATATCAGAGAGCTGTATATGTAAATTTGTAAATATGGAAAGAATAGTAATGTGGTATTGTATGGGGGGATATAGCTCACATTATGTTACTTAGTGTGTCGGGTGGTCAAAGTTATGGAGACTGTAAACTGTTAGTAGTCAGAGTATTGAAAGAATTGTTATACCTGGGATGGAGTAGGATAGGGGGATTGAAGGGGAGGGGGGTGGGGGGGGGACAAAGGAAGGTGAGTTTTGGATGGGGGAAGGAAATGATTGGGAATAGTCTAGCTATGGGGAATGGGAAAAGCACAGTGTGTCTTATAAAATTATTCTTGCTGGATGTGAAAGGGGAAAAAAAAGGGGGGGACAAGGGGACTTTTAAGAGTAAAATAAGGAGCTTATTGGTATAGTAGTGGGGGAACAAATAGAATAAAAACCTCTATAGACATGTAAGGGATCAAGTATTTGGATGAATTCACATAAATAAAGTGTCACTTACCAGCTCTAGGTCCAGATAAAGCTTGGCACCTCTGCATTTGTATGCCCGCTCTGGACCTTTAAATAGCCGGATGTGATGTAATGGATTTACTATGGGGCCGCGACTGTTGGGAGTGGGCGTGGTGGCTGCTGGAAACACCGGCCAATAGAACTGGCCTGGGGGTGGGGACCAAGTAGGTGAAGTGGCTGGACGCTACTGAGGGGGATGTGTCTGGCAAGGAGGACGGGGCGGTGCGCCGAGTGCGTACTGTTGCTAGCGGCCAATGCGCATGCGTAAGATGCGAAGGCGCCACGTGTACTGCGTGTCAATGGGGAGTACTGTGTATATTGTGCGCTTGCGCCTGAACCTAGTGTGGCCATTTTGGATGAGGGAAACAAAAGGGGAGTTTGAATATGGGGAAACAGTAACACGGACTGGGGAAAGATGTACATGTTTACATCAGAGAGTGCAGCAACAGGGACAGGAGAGGCAGATCTGGGAGAGGAGTTGAAGACCAGTGTAACTGGAAACAATTTTTATGAAGCACTGTGATAAGACAACGCGTTTCATGGGTCTCAGTCCACTACCTCAGGTTAGTTCAGCATCACAAAAGTGCCTACAATACAAATACATAGTACAAGCTCACATTTTCAGATATCATTTCTAGCTGTAAACTTTCAATTATTTCCACTTGCTGGATACACCTTATCTTTTATCATGCAGTCTAATAGAAAATATTCTTTATTTTAAAAACCACCAGTTTTTAAAAAAGCAATAACAATGATACATATAAGTTCACAAACTAAATGCCCTTTTGTAAGAACTATCTGCTATCTGAGTGGATGCAAAGTGTAAAGTGCATACCATATGTTAGGGAACTGTAGTATTCATGAGAGATGTATGGTAATGCACTTAAAGGAACACTATCACAATTAATATAAGAATTGTTTGGGAAGTGCTGTTAAGTATGGGTGTATACATTTGACTGCTAATCTGGTTGTTTACTGTTATCAAATTTCTTTTACTCTTCCCTGACGCTCATTCTGACTGCCCAGTGAACCATGAGGGGAGATTCCCTCACACTACATCTGTTAACCCTGTGTGTGAGAGAAAGCTCTCACTGCAGCTGCCTGTCTCTGAGAGCTGTCTGCAAAAAGCAGAGGAAATGAATCGTATGTGCAACATAAATATTTGTAATAGTATGTGAAAGCTGACACCAGAGCCATTGCATATAACTCTGCTTCAATATTACACTGTTATTAGCATGTCAGACTGCAGAGATTCACCTATGCAAATGAGACATTCCAAAAGTAGCTAAAATCTATACACAACGAATTACAGATTTTGCTTCTACACAGCTACTTAGACATTATTTGTTTAGAAAACTTGGTTTGCGTTCCTTTAATCATATACACTCAGCATCAAGTACAATATTACCCATGTGCTGGTCAATATCTCTAAAGTGCCTGTGCGTGTAGAAAAATTAACTTTAAAATGCCTGTGCATAATTTTTAGGCGCAAATAAGATAGTAAATAAAGTGTCAATGCATAACGTATAAGTTGGGAAACTAAATACCCTATAGAAAAGGGGGATAAAAATGATTGGAAGTAGCTTAAATAGTTTATGTGCTACATCTCCCCTGCTGCATATAATACGATAGGTATGTATATTAACCACTTGAGGACCGCAGTGTTAAACCCCCCAAAATACCAGGCCATTTTCTACCTAATTGACCACTGCAGCTTTAAGATATAGCTGCAGGGTCGCACAACTCAGCACACAAGTGATTCCCCCCACCCTTTTCTACCCACTAACAGAGCTTCCTGTTGGTGGGGTCTGACCCAATTACCAAACCCCCCGACCCCCCCCCCCCCCCCCCCCCACGCAGTGTTTTTTGTTAAACAAATATTTAATATTTACATTATTTCTTTTATTAATACATTTTGCTATCTTTACTTTTTTTTCTAAAACCCCTCCCTCCCCCCAGCCGGCCAGTCCTGGCGATCGGCTGTCACAGGCTTCTGCCTATGAGAGCCGATCACTCTCTTGTGCCTGGAAGGACAGCCGTGTCACACAGCTGTCCTTAGTACTGCACTGCTGCAGATCACAGCGCTGTACTTAGTCAAAAGACAGCGGTTTCATGGTCTAACAGTCCCCCCCCAGCAGGAGATGGGCATGCAGCGATCTCCTGCAGTAGCCGGCCCCAGGACTTGACGTCAATTGGCGTTAGGTGGGCCCGGGGCTGCCGCGGCAGCCATGCCCATTGGCGTGGGCCGGACGTTAGGTATTTAAGGTGCCAGTGCCTGAATGGAAAGTGCAAATTGAGAGAGGAGTTGATGTGCTACATCTCCCGTGGTGCATCTAATATTCCTCACAATTTAGGTGTCCTTTAATCTGGCTTTTTGCAGTAAAGAACATAGTTTTGCAGTGAAGAACAATCACTGTGGGCCACTTTTATGGTTCATTTTGTATTTATAAAGCCGATACTGTATGACCGCACCTGGTGTATGTCTAAACCTTAAGTAGAATAGATTAAACTTGCACCTACCCAACATTCTTTCTTTAGTGGCCCTCTTTTATACATGGAAACAATGGAACCATAAGAAAAGGTGGTTATATGGACAATATGCAGAAGAATTAAATTGCAGACAGTCTGCCATATGAAGGGTCTTAATGTGCGCCTGGAAAATGTACATTGAAAAATCAGGAATGATAATAAAGCGGGTCTGATCTTTGCAAATATCACAGAATATGGTTATTATTAAGACAATAGATTTTGAGCACCAGACGATATTCTGTTATATATAGAAGAGGTCTAGAAGAGACAAGGACAGATCTTTTGTCTGAATATCCCTGAAATATGGTTCCTTGACAACTCTGCGCTATTATTAAAGGCACGTGAAAAATGTTTTGGAAAAGCAGTATAATGGGTTCTTGACCTTGTCTTCTGCTCACAATCAGGGTTTCATATCACAAATGGTTGCATTTATTATTTAATACTGTGCAGACGTCCCGCTCCTCTTATGTTATAACAAGACAAATAAACACTGCAAGAGACGTTCTTATCTTTCATACCTGGTTTTAAACATAAAGCAGCCAATACGTAGCAGCAAAGAGCTAAGAGACTCTATAATTACATTCAGCAAGTCAAGCATGCACATACATAAACATGCATGTGCAGAAGAACAACACATATACACATCGGCCTCAATTCACCAAGCATTACCACATTTGGTAATGCAGAAAACAGCTGATTTTACCAATCACCTTGCCAAATGCCAATTCACTAAACCTATCACCGCACTGAAAATGACTAAAATTATCAATTAGTGAGGTAAATTACCCATATCTCAAGAAATGTCCAGAAATTGCAACTCACAAAGTTTAAAGCATTCTGTAAATGAAGTAAATGGCCTCAATTCACTAAGCTTATCTCCTGTCTTTAACCACTTGCCGACCGCACACTCATACCGTGCGGCGGCAAAGTGGTAGCTGGAGGTGCCTCCCTAATTAATCAGGAAAGGCCGCTTGCGCGAGCGGCCGTTTCCTGTCAGATCACAGAGCGGGTCTCCGTGAATAGCCTGCGAGCCGCTGATTGCGGCTCGCAGACTAAATGTAATCGTAGGAGACATATGTCTCCTTTGTTTACATTGTACGGCGCTGCTGCGCAGCAGCGCCGTAAGGCAGATCGGCGATCCCCGGCCAATCAGCGGCCGGGGATCGCCGCCATGTGACAGGGGACGTTCTGTCACTGGCTGCACAGGACGGATAGCGTCCTGTGCAGCCCGGATCACCGGGGATGACAGGTAGGAGAGGGAGGGGGGAATTTCGCTGCGGAGGCGGGCTTTGAGGTGCTCTGCCTGCACCCTGATCTGTGCTGGGGACTGCAGAGCCCACCCAGCACAGATCACTAAAATCAGCGCTGGTCCTTAAGGGGGGGGGGGGGGGTAAAGGGGGGGTCATCAAGTGGTTAATAACGTTTCTAGAGTTATCACCATGGTGATAAGGCATGTAGTATTCAGGAAACATTTTACCTCAGGCAAGCCTAAAGTTAACACTTCTGTCTTTAAAATAACTCCAGAATTCTTAAGTTAATGACAGGCTGTTAATGAACTGCATGTGAAAATAACTACAGAGGAGGTAACTTAAGGAATGAAGAGACAAGATAACTCTCTTAAAGCCGACCCAAACCAAACATTTTTTTAATTCAAAATATTTAGTTGCACCACTCTGACACATACAAATATAAATAAACACTCCTTCAAGCCTATGAGCATTTCAGTGCATGCTTTTCACCCTCCTCTTTGCATAACTAGGGTTATACTGGGGGCAGCCATTAGCAATTCCTCCTTTGCTGGACACCATCTACTCCACCAGTTTGCCGGATTATTTGCCGGCAATATGAAAGGAAGGGAGGGGTTTCTCCAATAAATGTAAAATATTTTATATTTGTCATCATGCAGCTGAAAAAAGGCTGTTATTTATTATTATAATTTAGAAAATAGATTTTATTTCTGAAATCTTGTATTTTTAGTTTGGGTCCACTTTCATGTTTGGAGGTACATTTTCTCTTGTCTTCTTATCTCCAGCATGATCTTAGTGAATTGAGGCCAATGTGTTCGGTATTTACCTCCAGCTTTGACCAGCCGGTAACTCCACGCAGACAAGCCAATAGGGAGGGCCAGACTGCCAATAGGGAAAGTCACTCAGCCCTGCTTCTCACCCCATTTGATCCGATAAGAAGGATAAGACTTCAGAAGGTCAGAGCAGGAGTATTAGTTAAAAAGGCTTTTCTGTATCCCTTTAGGGGCTTGATTCACAAAACGGTGCTAACCTACTTAGCATGTCTAAAGTCTTTAGACGTGCTAACCAGGTTGCTAAGTAGGTTAGCACTGGATTTCTCAATCAGATCACGCACAAAGTTTTACGCGCAAAGTTTTACGCGTGCAAAGTGCTATGCGCGCGCTAAGTCCCATAAGCTTTAATGGGCACTTCGCGCGGAGCGCCCTGCGCGCGTAAAGTTTTACGTGCATAAAGTTTTGTGCGCGAAAATCTGGTTTAGACGTGCTAAGGGGGTTTTCACAGGCGTGCTAACAGTTAGCACCGCTTTGTGAATCAAGCCCTAGATGTGCATATCTATATACTGGTATACAGAAGAGCCTCCTCTAATGGCTGCAGTACATCTAAAGGGATGCCGGGGATCCATTGGACAGAAAAAGACCAGACTGCACACCAGTTGTGGGAAGACTCACTGCTTCCTGTCTGACCTGCTCTACAGCTGGTGAGACTTACCCAGCAGGGCTTAGTGGATTGAAATATTCTTTTTTCGGTAATTAGCAAACTTCTACCGCATACGGGAAATCATAGTGAATTTGGAAAAAGAAGTGTGAATTAAAAATAAGGTATTTTACCGACCCAAATTATTTTACCAAACTGCCCTTTTATAGTAATGCTGAATACCGACCATTACATACAAACCCAAAATATCTTATACATGAATTGTCTGATCTGCCTAAATCTGTGCATCTGTACAGTCACACTACAATATGAGCAACCAAGCGGCTCAGGGTGACCCAAACCACTAGGAATGTATAGAAAGAGACCGAAAAGACCTCCTACTAATAAGCAATGCTTAGTGGAATTTGCCTTCTTAAAACAGAAGGAAATTTGCAATAATTCAGCTATATAATTTCAGCTATAAGTGAACATTTGTGGTTACCCACAATGCGCCACTACTGAATATGCAAATTACAAAATACAATATTCACTAGTATGTTAGACAGTCTGAATTGTGCATTGGAATCGAGCTATTGCTCCGTGTTTGCTCAACTTCTGGTGGTCAGGGAATTGTCACATGTTGAAAAAGAAAAGACAGGTTGCTCTTCAGCCAGACATTAAGCTTGTTTACCATCTTAAAACACTCCCGCAAAGGGTAGCCAGGATTGGCTGCAGCACAAGAGAGGTACCGCCACTAATACGCCACCAAGTCTGCAAAAATATCTCTCTGTATAATTATAAAAACAGATACTAGTTTACATGCCTGCAGACCTTCGAGAAGCCACAGTACCATGTTAAGGCTACCTTTCTAACTGGAATTCTACACTGCAGAGAAAATGTCTAATACTGGACATATATTAAAAGAGGATAAATATTCAGAGCCGTCTACCTGGACACTGAACTTTACCTCTCTGCATTGTATAGTCAGGTATCAGCTCTTCCTAAATAGATGCTGCAGAACCCGGCTACCTCTGCTCACTGTGGCTAAGCTTAAATGAAACCTGAGGTGAGAATTATAGAGGCTGTTATATTTTTTCCTTTTAAACAACTATGCAAGTTGTCTGGCTGTCCCTCCGGTCCTGTGCCTCCAATACTTTTAGCCATAGACCCCGAACAAACATGCATATCGGTTGCTCTTACTCAAGTCTGTCTAGGTTAGCCACATGCTTTTTTTCCAGGGCTGTGATTCAGACACTGGGACGGTGCAAGCCACACGGGAGCCTCGGGGCAAAAGTAACTTGGGGGCCTCCTACCCCCCTTAAGCAAGCAAAGTCAGCCCTCCACTGACTGCTCCCATGGCCCCCAAAGCTGTGGATGACGCACGTTGTGTAAACAACACAGTGTGGTGCGTCACTGTGCGCACCGACAGGAATCCCAGTGACTATCACTATCAATGCTATTCTGTGTATTTTCTTGCTTTCTGGTGGCTTAAAAGCCTTTAAGCCACCAGCCTGGTCTCCCAGAATGATCTGGAAGGAGTGTTCCGTGTAGCTAAACCGCCTTGGTGAAGAATTATTGTGGGTGGGGCTACATACCAATATACCACAATATATAGATACAGGAAGTGTATCCTGAATAATTGACTGCATTCTACTTCAGCACTGCGTAATATGTTGGCGCTTTATAAATACAATAAATAAATAAATAAATAAATAAATAAATAAAAATATATGTCACTACAATACTCCTTTAAGAAGGCATATTTATATTTGGCATCTCTGAAGATAATGAGCTATCTAACCCTCCTTGGGCTTGATTTACAAAACGGTGCTAACTTTAGCACTGGCCCTTAGCACGTGTAAACTGAGTTTAAATGTGAGAAGTAGTGATCGTGCGCAAAGTCCCGTGCGCAAAGTTTTGCGCGCACTGCACAGAGCGCAGGGCGCTCCGCGCAAAGTGCCCACTAAAGCCTATGGGACTTAGCGCGCGCATAGGACTTCGCGCGCGCAAAACTTTGCGCGCGGTACTTAGCGCATGATCTGATTGAGAAAACCATTGCTAACCTACTTAGCACCCTGGTTAGCACACCTAAAGACTTTAGACGTGCTAAGTAGGTTAGCACTGCATAGTAAATCAAGCCCCTTGGGAGTAACAATTAGTTTTGTTTTGGGTTTTTTATATCTTTACTGTTTAAAGTATAGCAATACATTATAATAACAATAACTACAGTATGTATAAATAGCAACTGAGGTTTTGGAACTAGAACAATTTATTGCAAGTTACAAGGGGAAAAAAAAGTTGTACACAGGAAGTAGATATGTATTACAAATCCCCTTCAGGCTATTTCTGAGAGGAGCTGACTGCCAGAGTTGTAGAAACTTGTCTTTGTTCTATTTACTCAAAGAAGAAAATGAGATGGACTCATTAGCTTTGCTTCATTCTGATACCAGACTTCATCATCCTGACAAGATCCTCAAATGACTGATCTCTCAGAAGATAAACCGAATAAAAGGCTGTAACATAGTCCGCAGGTTTTGCTGTACCCTGCAACAGGCTGGCATGTATTTGTATATTTACAAATGCCATGGGTAACTATTAGAGATTTTCCATGAGCACTTGTTTCCAGTTATTAGCTTACCTGAAAGAAATGTTTGATGTAACATTCGCATTTAGTGGATTTATGTGCCATGTTTTCTTTTCATTATGATTTATGGGCTACAATAGACAAGGCGTTTTGCATGAGTTCTCTCACCCGCCTCTGATGCATTAAGTTTTTCTCATAAGTTAACTTTTCCTATTTTTTTACCTTATCTGTTCAATATCCTTTTAAATCCCAGTGAACTGAAAACGAAAATAAATAAATAAATAAAAGCTGTAAGCAACAGCAAAAAAAATCATTATATAGCTTTTGATAATTGGGACAATTTTATTTTTGAGAGATTTGGATGCTGTTTGCCAAAAAGCATTGTGTAAAGAAAATAAGAAATATAAGGAGGCCATATGCAATTCACCTTTTCTCCTGAGTTTTCTCATTGGAAAATATTTTTCAACTTAATAACTGTTCAGCATTTAGCAATTGAAAAGGTACCAGTAGTTGGAAAAATACTATCAAAATTTTGAGTATTTTCTCGCTGGTTGGTGGTTTAAAAGGCATTTTATAGACAATTTCTGAAAATATCACCTAGGAGATAACTCAGGAGAAAGGGTTAATTACATACTTTTTTTTTTTTGCATCACTGCTCTTATCTTTTTTCTCTTTATCTATGTAACATCTTTCCAGGAAGCAAAAAAAAGGAATATCAAGGATATATTAAACAGAGGCATATTACTCCTCTGAGTGCTCTTTTTGCTTGCAATTACCTGCAATTTACAGATACAGGCCCCTATTTAATTAACTTTTTGTCTGCATTTTCTCAAAGGAGTTGTTTTCACACTTTATTAATATAGAAACTTTTAAGCCCCAAACAAGTAAGAAAATACTCAAACATAACACTCAACATTTTACCTATAATTTTTTCAATAGTAATGCTGGGAACACATGTTTCGTTTTTGCGGAAGAATCGTTCCAATAGATGCCTCTGATTGATACATTCCATCATGTCCGATTCTCTGCTCAATTTTTCATAGAAGTGAATGGAAAAAAGATAAAAAAAAAAACAAGCGGAAGTTAATTGAATTGAGCAGAGAATGGTGCAGAGCATCGTTCGCGCGGAGAAACATAGCGTGTGTTTCCAGCATTAGGTGCTGAAAAAGTTGCAGATAAGATGAAAAATTATCTCTTGGGAGAAATTGAATTGGAGTCAAGGGTCCATATGCAATTCACTTTTTCTCCTGAGTTTTCTCCTAGGTGATATTTTCACAGCTTGTCATAAAATGCCTTTTTAAGCCACCAGCAAGCAAGAAAATGCTCAAAATAAACTTGATAGTACTTTTTCACCAACTTTTTGGTAGTTTTTTAACTGTAAAATGCTGAAAATTTAGTTTAAAGAGAAGATGAAATTTTTCTCCTAGGCAATAACTCAGGTGAAAAAATTAATTGCATATGGGTCAAGGGGCCATATGCAATTTACTTTTTCTCCTGAGTATTCTCCTGGGAGATAATTTTTCAACCTCTTTTTCTACTAACTTTTCTGCATTTTACAATTCAAAAAGTACCAAAAAGTTGTTGAAAAAGTACTATCAAATGTATTTTAAGTATTTTCTTACTTGCTGGTGGCTTAAAATGCATTTTATGACAAGTTGCGACTTGCGAACATTTCTCTTAGGGCTCGTTTCCACTATCGCGAATCTGCATGCGTCCAACGCATGCAGATTCGCACATGTAATGCAAGTGGATGGGCCTGTTTCCACTGTAGCGTTGTTGAGGTGCGTTTTTTTCAGCGGTAAAAAAACGCACAAAAGAGCCAACGAATTCGCCTGCGAGTGGAATGCATGCGAATCGCCGCTAATGTATTTAATAGGAAATTCGCATGCGGCTATGGTATGCGAATTTTCATGCGAATTCGCATGCGAATTCGCATAGGTACCAATGTAATTCAAACAGGCAGTGACATGGTTAATTTCGCATATACCCTCACCTATGCGAATTCGCATGCAAATTCGCGGCAAAAAACGCGCAAAAATTCGCATCCGCATGCTAATTCATGGAATTTCAACAGCGGTGGAATCCAGGCGATTCTGCACCGCAATAGTGGAAACGAGCCCTTAGGAGAAAACTCAGGTGAAAAAGTGAATTGCATATGGGCCAAGGTGAGTAAATGATTGGTGAGATAACTAGTAGGATACATTTTGTGCACAGAACCATTGGTTGTCCATCTGCCGGTTATCTGTTTGTCAGACAACTGCAGTTAGGGCTTGTTTCCACTATTGCGGTGCGGAATCGCCTGGATTCCACCGCTGATGAAATCGCATGCGGATGCGATTTCCCATGCGTTTTTTGCCGCGAATTCGCATGCGAATTCGCATAGGTGAGGGTATATGCGAATTTAACCATGTCACTGCCTGTTTGAATTACATTGGTACCTATGCGAATTCGCATGAAAATTCGCATACCATAGCCGCATGCGAATTTCCTATTAAATACATTAGCGGCGATTCGCATGCATTCCACTCGCAGGCGAATTCGTTGGCTCTTTTGTGCGTTTTTTTACCGCTGAAAAAAACGCACATCACCAACGCAACAGTGGAAACAGGCCCATCCACTTGCATACCATGTGCGAATCTGCATGCGTTGGACGCATGCGGATTCGCGATAGTGGAAACGAGCCCTTAAGGTCCTTCTTGAACAAATGCTGAGATAAAACTGTTCAAATGTTTAATTTGATGGTAACTGTAACCACTTAACTAAAAATAATGCTTTCATGCTTATAAAGTGTGACTTTTGCATAATCTTGTTTACATGTCCCAGTGTTCCCTCATTTTTGGAGTTTTGTCTAATGCTGGGCAAACACGGCTCGATTTTGCCAATCGATTCTCCCGCTCGATCGATTCCCCGCTTGATTCCGCAGGCGATTCTTTTATCTTCCGCTTGTTTTTCTTATCTCTTTGCATTGTCCTCAATGCGGAATCGAGTGACGAAACGATCGGGCGGGAGATCGGACGTGTCGGAAATGATCTATCGAGCCATCTAAATGGCTCAGGATCGAGCCGTGTATTCCCAGCATAATGCTGGGAATACACCATACATTTTTTCATCAGATAGATGGTTCGATAGATCATTTCCGACATGTCCGATCTTATTTTCGATCATTTTTGTCATCGCTTTCTCATAGAAGTGAATGGAAATAGATAAGAAAAGATAACAGAATCGAGTCGGAAATCGATCGGAAAATCGAATCTGAAATCTATCGGACGGATAATCGACTGAAAAACGCATCATGTCTTCCCAGCAGAAGGCTGGCAGTTGTGACTGTGTTGAAAGCATTTATACTGTGGGATAAATTTCCCCATTGTACTGAGATTTGCCATAATAGTATTTTCAAACACTGTTTTAACACACACACACGACAAACACATTTTTATTTTAACTATTAATACACTAATGTGACCAAAGAACTGATTAACGTGATGATATGAAACTAAAATGCCATTAGAAAACAACCAAGGGTAGCACACTCTGACCCACATCTTGAATGTACTGTATCTTATATATATATATTATGTATATATATTTTTCTACTAAGGATAACTTTGAAGCAATATAATTGCTAAGAAATCCAGCTAATATATGTAAAAACATGGCTTTCCTCACATATCTTTATTATGAATCCTACTGTATGATATTTGGAAGGAGGATGAATAGTAATACATACGGTATACCTTATTTTTATTTAATCATCGTTAGTATTATTTTAATCGACATTATTATTCATATTTTAGTCAGAACCAGGGCAAGGGTTAATAAGCCCACCATAAGTTTTGTTATTATAATTCATGAAGATTTGTGAAATCAGACTAGTGTTGTATGATGCTTTTTGAAATGTTGTTCGTATGTAATATAAATGTAAAAGCTGAAAAAGTTTTGCATGGATTTCATTACAATTAAGTTAACACAGTATACTTGCAGGTGCTCCTCACTGGTTCATATAGATGAACTGATTTTTTGTGAGTGTATTATGGTTTTTTGTAAAGTTATTAACAGCATTTACAATAATTCTCACAGAAACAACTAAAAAACAAAAAGCAAATAAACAAAAAAAAGAAGCAAAGTTACTAAAGGTTTTACAAGTAAAGTGTGCCCTCATTTTAATAATGCTCATGCACATCAGTATGAAACCTTGTAAAGTTAACTACCCGCGGACCGATGCAGTTTAAATCTACGGCGGGCGAGTGGCGCTGCGGTACGCCCGTCCCCGCCACTCTCGCCGCTCTGTCCCCGCCGCAATGTGCTGCCCTGCCGCCTCTATGACGGCAGAGCACTGTGAGCCGGGCAGGAGCCGTTTTCATTGGCTGCTGGCCCTGTCATTCCTGTAAGCCGTTCCCATTGGCTTACATTGAGTGACAGGGTCAGGAGCCAATGAAAGCGGCTCTTGACCGGCGCATGCGCTCTGCCATCATAGCGAGAGAGCAGCCTGCGGCGGGGACAGAGCGGCGTGACCGTCGGGAGCTGAGGATTTTAGCGGCGATTCGTCGGTAAGCGGCCAGCACCCTCTGGTCCTTAAGGGGGCAGAGGGTGCTGGTACCGAAGTGGTTAATAGAGGTAGGGTAATAATTATACACGTGGGTGATTAAAGCGAACCAGAACTCAGGACTTTTTCTCTGCACTAAAAGATAAGAAACAGCATAATAACCTTCAGGCCCTGTTCACAGTGGTTAGTTGCATTGCAGAATAATTCTGTATGTCAACTCACTGCCCATACAGTTCTATGGGCCTGTTCACAGTAACGAATCATGTTCTTCTAACTCGCTGTATGCAAGCTTTGTATTTAAGTCTATGGCCAATCTCCATTGCAGTTCATAGTCATTATAACGCATGCGCTATGCAACTGCCCACTGTGAAAAACATTTCTTTGTTACAGGTGAAACAATTCCTGCAATAAATCTGCAGTGCATCTACTTCCTGCTTGGAAGCAGACATATTGTTAACATCCTGTATTTACAAATTAGCTGCAATGCCATGGCAGTTAGCTGACATGGATGAGAGATCAAATTATAACTTGTGATTAGTCACGGATGAAAGGGATTAGACAGGCTAAACTCTCTTAATACATACAGGGTGCATTTCTCTGTTTTCCTTCTGTCCTGTGCAAGAGTTTAGGTCCACTTTAAAGAGAGTGCTATTATGCACCTGTCGCAAACGTGCACCAAACATTTGTAATTGTATGAATTTTCACTCTTTAAGTAATATAATAGTATTTACAGAAAGGCCTGGTATTTTTATCTGCTTGTCTTGCCTTTAATAACGCTGACTTGCTGAGCTCCATGTTGCATGGGGGTAGGGGCTTGATTCACTCAGGGCTCGTTTCCACTATTACGTTGCGAAATCGATGCGGCAAAATTCGCATGCGGATGCGAATTTCGCATGTTTGTGCGTGCGAATTTTCATGCGAATTCACATGAAAATTCGCATGGATGACGATGTATGCGAATTTAACCATGGCAATGCCGGTGTGCTTTTCCATTGATTTCATTTGCATGCGAATTCGCATACCAAAACAGCATGCGAATTCCCTATTAAATACATTAGCGGTGATTCGCATGCATTCCACTCGCAGGCGAATTCTGCGGCTCTTTTGTGCGTTTTTTCACCGCTGAAAAAAACGCACCTCAACAACGCAACAGTGGAAACAGGCCCATCCACTTGCACTACATGTGCGAATCCGCATGCGTTGGATGCATGCAGATTCGCGATAGTGGAAACGAGCCCTCAGGGCCCATTTCCACTATCGCGAATTCGCATGCGTTTTTCGCATGCAAATTTGCATAGCAATACAAGTGAATGGGACTGTTTCCACTTGTCAGGATTCCTTTGCGTTTTTCTGTGCAGAAAAAATTTGCATGGCAGAGCCATCAGAATTCGCATAGAAACAATGGAAAAGCACACCAGCACTGCCATGGTTAAATTCGCATACATCGTCATCCATGCGAATTCCCATGGAAATTCGCATAGATCCGCATGCGAAATTCGCATCCGCATGCAAATTTTTACCGCGGCGATTCGCACCGCACAAGTGGAAATGCAGCCTCAGACAAATGGCACGCATTATCAGAGTTAACACCCCTTATCAGAGTAGCATAGCGAGCGCTATGTACTTATGCCTGCTAATTGGCAATGATGAGAGCTCCACTTGTCCTGCCCTGAGCTCCTACGGGTTCATAGCGCTCGTTATGCTACTCTGATAAGGCGTGTTCACTTTGATAAGGAGTGTTATCTCTGATAAGGCGTGTTAACTCGGATAGGGCATGCTATTTGTCTTAGTGAATCAAGCCCTATGTCTTTATCACCTGTTTAGTCTTCCTTTAAAGGGGAACTGAAGTAAGAGGTATACAGAGGCTGCCATATTTATTTCCTTTTAATCAATACCAGTTGCCTGGCAGCCCTGCTGGTCTATTTCTCTGCAGTAGTATCTGAATAACACCAGAAACAAGGATGCAGCTAGTCTTGTCAGATCTGACTTTAAAGTCTGAAACACCTGATCTGCTGCATGCTTGTTCAGGGGCTATGGCTAATAGTATTAGAGGCAGAGGATAAGCAGGGCTGCCAGGCAACTGGTATTGATTAAAAGGAAATAAATATGGCAGCCTCCGGATACCTCTTACTTCAGTTCCCCTTTAAGCAGACATTTTCTATAAACTAAAACTAAAAAACTAGATAAAGTACATGCATAATTTGTGTATTTGTGCAGACATGTTTCATGTGTTCATTGTGCAGCTAATGGTTGTGGGGCATTAACAATGCAGCATAAATAGCAGTGGGTATGTAAAAAAAAGGCTCAGGAGCACTGATTATAGGACAGAAATGTAAAATTTCACACATAAAAGGAGCTGTCAGGAGTTCATATGAAAATTAAACTCATAACTTTTTAGACTGTCAGGGCTAGTTCACAGTGGTCAGTTGCGTTGCAGAATAATTCTGCATGTCACCTCACTGCCGATACAATTTTATGGGTCTGTTTGCAGAACTGCCTTTGTAACTGATGGCGTTATTCTAACTATTAATACTAATTAGCAGGGCTAAAGCTTTGTAAACACTTGCAGTAATAGTAGTTTGAAATACTTGAAATGCTTGTTAAGGTGGCCATACTTCTAGTGATTTGGCAGTAAGGTTGTCTACTCGATTTGATCATTTCGAAAAGCGAGAGAATTGAGTGTGTTCCAGTATGCCTGATCGATAAAGAGTAGCCAGCATCACCTCGATCGAGCAAGATGGAAGATATCGGTCGATTATACAGAACTCAGCTACTGTTCACATATCGTTCGATCGACTCTGAATTGACTTTGCATTCAGAGCAAGGAGGCACATCCCTGGCAGATCTATTTGTGAAGGTAAATCACCTAGGATATTGCTTTTAGTGTGTGAGCCACTAGTCAATCGACTTTCGATCAACCACACCAAAGTTGATATGTCAATCGTTTAGTCGATTTAATCAAAATTGCTAGATGTATGAGTACCTTAAGGGACAGCTCTTCCCTGTAGAAACATACTGTTTTGACTCCTGTATACATACTCTATAGGCACCAGAAATTATTTTAAATCACCTAAGTTTAATTGTGTGCGGGTCTTAAGAGATGAGGCATGTCACACTTTAAGGAATACTGTAGGGGGGTCGGGGGAAATGAGTTGAACTTACCCGGGGATTCTAATGGTCCCCCGCAGACATCCTGTGCCCACACAGCCACTCACCGATGCTCCGAGCCCGCCTCCAGTTCACTTCTGGAATTTCAGACTTTAAAGTCTGAAAAACACTGCGCCTGCATTGCCGTGTCCTCGCTCCCGCTGATGTCACCAGGAGGCATACTGCGCAGGCCCAATATGGTCTGTGCCTGCGCAATACGCTCCTGGTGACATCAGCAGGAGTGAGAACACGGCAACGCAGGAGCAGTGGTTTTCAGACTTTAAAGTCTGAAATTCCAGAAGTAAACCAAAGGTGGGGCCGGAGCATCGGTGAGTTGCTGCACAGGCACAGGATGTCTGCGGGGGACCATTAGAAGCCCCGGGTAAGTTAGGGTGGCCACTAACAATCCAATCTTTTTCATCCAATCTTACCAAATCTATGTAGTAGAAGAGTAAACTGAGTGAATGTATTGAATAGATACTATAGGCAGTCCCTTATATTACATAGAAGTGGTAAGATTGGATGAAAAAGATTGGATCGTTAGTAGCCACCCAACTCACCCCCCTACAGAGTATTTCTTTAAATCACTTCATGAGATCTATGTAGCATCAGAAATTTCTAATATTTCTTAATTACTTGCATTTTGCATTCAAGCATTCACTGCACATTGAGGACTTTTAGATAGAGAGAACACTCCCTCTAGTGTTTTGAGGTAAATATTCATTAGAAGCTCAATGCACAGCATACACTTTCAACCAAAAAATGCTGTTTAGTTAGTAAAGTATAAGGAAGAACAAATTGCCAGTTTTCTCAAATGATCAGAGCATGTTTACATGAAGGCAGAGAGGAAAGTGGGCTTATAATTTTGTGTTTAATACAGTTTAAAGACACTTTTAGTTGTGGTTTCAACAAATGCTGCAGAGTTTGGTTGTAGGGACAGAATTATACTGGGCAGGCTAATAGATTTTGAAACATGCCTGAAATAGGGTTAGCATATAGGGAGTCACAGTAATTATACATTTATTTGCATCAATGCGGTAATTCAGTAGGCACTGATTGCTCTTAACATACCCCCATATATATATATTTTGTGTAAACAGAAATTATACATTTAACTTTAGATATAACAACACAGGTATCAGCAAAATAGTTTAAAACCAGTGTCTCCTCAGATGTTCAGAATTAAGCTCTGTACAAACATCAGACGTTCTATCATTTATGATTACTGTATTTTGACCACCAGTTTATCTGTTTCTGTGATAGATGCCCCCTGTGCCTGTTAAACATGACATAAACAACAAGCAATAGTCCAAAACAACTCCGACCCATTGAGGCTTGGACTCCAGAAAACCTCTGGTGAGTCAGGTCTTTTCAGTGCCAGCACAGCACCTGATTTGGGTGCCGCCATAGACCGTATGTTAATTATGGCTGTAGCATGCAGGCTGAATTTCTCTAAAATAACCATAATTGGGTGCCAGCAACAGCAGGACCCCGAATTATGTATTCAAACAACAAATTAGATAATCAGCAGGGTAATATATTTGTTATATTCCCTTTGCATGGATTATAAAGGTGATCAGTGGCTACAATTTAAAAAAAAATTCAAAAAGACCTAATAGTTTTTGCGAAAATCGATTTTAAAGTTTCAAATGAAAAAAGTATTTGTGATTAATAACCGCCAAAACCCGCAGACTTTAGTGGTTAATAGCAAAGCCCCCTTACTTGCTAGAAACACCAAATTTGCAGGATATGTTAAGTAGAACAGTGAGAAGAAGGGAAAAGTCTTTTAAAAAGACTTTATAGTTTTTGAGAAAATCGATTTTAAAGTTTCAAAGGAAGTTTCAAAGGAAAAAAGTATACATGTAAATGCGGTAAATACATTAACTGTCATTTTACCACATTTAAATGTATACTATTTTCCTTTGAAAATTTAAAATCGATTTTCTCAAAAACTATAAGGTCTTTTTGAAAAAAAAAATTCCCCTTGTTCCCACTGTTCTACTTAACATATCTTGAAAAATTGGTATTTATATCATGTAAGCGGGCTTTGCTATTGACCGCTAAAGTCGGCGGGTTTTGGCGGTTTTAAATACAGCCGTGATCACAAGCCGGATTTGGACCACGATCACGAGTGCATTCGGAACTGAATCAGTGATCGAGAGGTGATCACAAATTCAGAACACGACTGTTAGATGGCGAAACCGCCGCCTTTTGACTAAGTACAGCACTGCAATCTGCAGCAGTGCTGTACTGGGGACAGCCGTGTGACATGGCTGTCCCCCTTGAGACACAGGAGAGCGATCGGCTCTCATAGGCTAAAGCCTATGACAACCGATCACCAGGAATGGCCGGCTTGGGGGGGAGGGATTTAAAAAAAAAAAAAAGTAAAACGACCAAAATTTATTAATAATAAAAAAAATTGTAAATATTTGGCTAAAAAAAAATATACACGGTGGGGGGGTTGGGGGTGGATGTCAGACCCCCACCAACAGGAAGCTCTGTTGGTGGGGAGAAAAGGAGGGGGGGGATTAATTGTGTGCTGAGTTGTGTGACCCTGCAGCTATGCCTTAAAGAGACTCTAACAAAAATGTCTTCTGTCGTATAACTTCCTATTACTGTTCTAATGTGGTCTGTCTTACTGCAGCCTTTCCTACTTGCACTGTCTATGTAATAAATCTTATCTCCTTTCGTCTGTCGTGTCTGTCGGGCTAAGGCTGGAATGTGTGGAATGTGCAGCACTGCTTGTCATTGGCAGAAGCTTTACACACACCCTCCAAGCTCTGCATGAGTCACACAGTAAGCTGTTCTCAGCCTATGATACTCTGGTTAGAAGCCAGTCTTTTGTTTGTAAACACTGCCTAAAACTGTTAATTACAAACCAGGATTGCAGCAGGGAGTGGCAGAAACAGCACAGAGGGGCACAGGAGAACATAAGGAATAGAATGGTATGCTTTTTATTCTAAGAATTTTAGAGTACAGATTCTCTTTAAAGAGTAACTGTCAGGCTGCAGAAGCTAATTTAAACCTCTATTCTCCTGTGTTAAACAGTTTAGAAGGAAGCCCAAAAGCCATTAGTGAAGATAAAAATCTCAGTTACCTTTGATGTGTGCTTATCAGCAAGGCTGTTATTCTTAAGAAGACGCAAGCCGCATACCATACTGCAAAGCATTCTGGGGCTCTCCCCTCGGCTGCTAATGAGACGTTACAGCAGCTTGTAATCAGTCCAGCGCATAGCACTGATAAATCTCCGGGCAGAGTACACTGCAGGAGTCAGCTATTGTTCCTAGCCACATGGCTCATTAATATTCACTGCACACTGTGTTGTTCAAGTACGAGCTTATCTGTGATCAGGAAGCAGGCAGGACATGACGACACATTTGACAGAAAAACATGGAGCCTGCCATGAGCTGTCAGGAGCATCTATCTCTGCATATACTATATACAAATTCTGTGAAATCCAAACGTGGACAGTGAAATGCATATGTAATGTAAGTACAGCCAATCTTTAGCTACTGATATATGTGTTTATTTTCTCTGAGACCTTATACCTAACAGCTCCTCTTTAAGCCCCGTCTACACGGAGCGAGGTTTCCACGATGTGCCTTATCAATTGAGCTGATGCGGCTCGATTGATAAGATCCGACAGGTCGGATCTCGCCACCGCTGATTCCCTGCTCGTTCCCCAAGAGGGACAATGGCAGGGAATCGAGCGGAAGATAAGCGGCGCCGGCGGGGATAAGCGGGGGATCGAATCCGACGCACAGGCGAGCGGGGACGCGGCGGGTACGTGCAGGGATGCGGAAGAGGCGATCCGGCGGCTAATCAAGTAGACAAGGCTATAAAG